>NC_134102.1:17873347-19073347 GCF_000715075.1 Nicotiana tabacum | reverse complement strand
AGCATCAACGGCCGGGTGGGTTGCTTCAGAAGTTAGAGATTCCGGAGTGGAAATGGGAGTGGATCACTATGGATTTCATTGTTGGACTCCCACAGACTCAGCGGAGGTTTAATGCAGTTTGGGTAATTGTGGATAGGCTAACCAAGTCAACTCATTTCATTCCTCTGATGACTACTTATTCTTCTGAGCAGCTGGCTCGAATTTACATCCGTGAGATCGTCAAGCTTCATGGCGTACCGGTGTTTATCATCTCTAACCGGGGTACGCAATTTACATCATAGTTCTGGAGGGCTGTACAGCAGGAGTTAGGTACTCGGGTTGAGTTGAGCACAATATTTCACCCTCAGACGGACGGACAGTCTGAGCGCACTAATCAGATACTAGAAGATATGCTCCGCGCTTGTGTAATAGATTTTGGGGGTGCTTGGGATCAGTTCTTGCCACTTGCAGATTTTTCCTACAAGAGTTATCGGTCGAGCATTCAGATGGCACCGTATGAGGCTCTGTATGGTAGGTGATGTCGGTCTCCAGTAGGTTGGTTCTACCCAGGCGAGGCTAGATTATTGGGTACAGAGTTGGTTCATGATTCCCTGGATAAGGTGAAGGTGATTCAGGATCGACTTCGCATAGCCTAGTCCAGATAGAAGAGTTATGCATACCGGAAGGTTCGCGATGTTGCATTCATGGTTGGAGAGAGAGTCTGGCTTCGGGTTTCGCCTATGAAGGGTGTTATGAGGTTCGGAAAGAAAGGCAAGCTGAGTCCGAGATACATTGGTCCTTTTGAGGTGTTGCGGCGTATTGGGGAGGTTGCTTATGTGATTGCCTTGCCTCCCAGCTTTACAAGGGTTTATCTGGTATTCCATGTTTCTATGATCCGGAAGTATCACGGTGATCCGACTCATGTATTGAATTTCAGCTCAGTCCAGTTGGACAAGGACCTATCTTATGTTGAGGAGCCAGTGGCTATTTTGGACAGGCAGGTCAGAAAGCTAAGGTCAAAGTACATTGCTTCAGTAAAGGTTCAGTGGAGGGGTCAGCCGGTCTAGGAGGCGACTTGGCAGACCGAGCATGGTATGTGCAACCGTTATCCTCATGTTTTAACCACTTCAGGTATGTCTTTATGCTCGTTCGAGGATGAACGATTGTTTTAAAAGGGG
This sequence comes from Nicotiana tabacum, assembly GCF_000715075.1. Classification (NCBI taxonomy): domain Eukaryota; kingdom Viridiplantae; phylum Streptophyta; class Magnoliopsida; order Solanales; family Solanaceae; genus Nicotiana; species Nicotiana tabacum. The sequence continues at coordinate 19,072,190 of NC_134102.1, read as the reverse complement.
AAGGATGTAACGACCCGGCCGGTCGTTTTGAAAGTGATAACCCCTATCCCCTATTAAGTGCTTCTCCCATATCTATTTATGTTATTGTGACTTGCCGGGAGGTTTTCTTTTGGTTTTTGTAGTGTTTTGGGACACTTAGTCCCTAAATGGAGGTTTAAGTCTTAGGATTTGGACCGTAGTTGGAACTGTGTGAAGATGACTCCGAAATGGAGTTATGTTAGTTCTGTTAGCTCCGTTAGGTAATTTTGGACTTAGGGGCGTGTCCGAATAGTGTTTTGGAGGTCTGTAGCTCATTTAGGCTTGAAATGGCGAAAGTCTAAGTTTTGGAGATTTTGACCGGTAGTGGACTTTTTGATATCGGAGCCGGATTCCAATTACGGAAGTTGGAGTAGGTTTGTAGGGTTGAATATGACCTGTGTGCAAAATTTGGGGTCAATCGGACACGGTTTGGTTGGTTTCGGCATCAGTTGTCGGATTTGGAAGTTTCAAGTTCTTTAAGTTTGAATCAGAGGATGATTCATGAGTTTAGCATTATCTGATGTGGTTTGAGGGCTCGACTATGTTTGTATGGTATTTTAGGATAGGTTGGTATGTTTGATTGAGGTCCCAGGGGCCTCGGGTGAGTTTCGGATACTTAACGGATCAAAAGTTGGATTGGTGATGTGGCTGAAGTCTCCAGGCATCAGGTGTTTATGCATCTACGGCGGGGAGAGCGCAGGTGCGGGATCACACGTGCGGCGCACAAAGCGCAGAAGCTGAGATTGGAGGCATGGCCAGGGATCGCAGGTGCGAGGGAATTTTCGCATCTGCGGGCTAGGCGTGGCCAGGGATCGCAGGTGCGAGGGAATTTCCGCATCTGCGATGCCCGCAGATGCGTTATAGGAACTGCATGCGCGATGAAAGACCGCTGAAGCGTACAGTGCTCCGCAGGCGCGCACACGCAGGTGCGGCCCCCTTGCCGCAGATGCGGTCTAAGCCCCCTATAGTGATTTTTGCACCTGCGATGGATTTCCTGCAGGTGAGGTTGAAGGCTCGCAAAAGTGAGTTTATTGGGCAGAAAAGAGTAATCCGAGGGTTGATTACCCATTTCGATTTTGGGAGTTTGAGAGCTCGGTGTGAGGCGATTATTCGAGATTTATTCAAGGAGATTGTTGGGGTAAGTGGTTCTAACTCGAATTGGACTATATTTCATGAATCTATTGCTATTTTCATCATCTAATTAGGGATTTGAGTTGGAAATTTGGGGGAAAATGGTAGAAACTTCATAGACTAAAATTTCGAGTTTTGGAAGGTGATTTGAGGTCGGATTCGAGTAATTCCTATATGGTTAGACTCGTGAGTGAATGGGTGTTCGTATTTTGTGACTTTTACCCAAATCCGAGATGTGGGCCCAGGGAGACGTTTTGGGGTGATTTTCTAATTTCTTGCTTTAGCTTTGATTTCATTAATTAGATTAATTTCTTATAGTTGTATTTATGGTATGAATTTGATTTTGGCTAGATTTGGGCCATTCAGAGTCAGATGTTTGTGAAAAGGCATTGTTACCGATTGATTGAGCTTGGTTCGAGGTAAGTGGCTTGCCTAACCTTGTGTGGGGGAAATCCCCTTAGGATTTGGTACTATTGTGATATGTGAGCGCCGTGTACGTGAGGTAACGAGTACGTACACGGGCTATTTGTTGTGAAACCCGATTTATTTTATAGAGTAGAAATCTAATTTTCCTTTAATTTGAGTTATATCGTTTAGATGAGTATTAGTCTATTTTTCATTATTAATTGAGAGATTCCAACATGTGTAGATATCCTGTTTAGTCTAATATCGCATGTCTACATGATTTAATTGCTTATTTGAACTCCGTGAAGCATGCCTAGTTGATTTCCTATCTTTCCTTGTTCTTTATCAGTATAACTGTAGAAATCTTGTTGTTAACTATGGTATTTATCGGTTTGAGCTGTGTGTTTACTTTTGAGACTACGAGGCGGTTCCTCGGAAGTTCTCCCTGCACGTTTACTTTTGAGACTACGAGGCGGTTCCTCGGGAGTTCTCCCTACACATATACTTTTGAGACGACGAGGCGGTTCATCGGGAGTTCTCCCTGTACATTTACTTTTGAGACTACGAAGTGGTCCCTCGGGAGTTCTCCCTGCATACTTACTTTTGAGACTACGAGGCGGTACCTCAGGAGTTCTCCCTGTATATTTACTTTTAGAACTACGAGACGGTATCTCGGGAGTACCCCTGTTGCTATATCATTGTGCGGTGTTGTTATTGCTTTGTAAATACTTGTTGTTGTCTTCTCCGTTTTACTTCATTTTTATTATAGCATATGTTTTATTATTATATCCAAGTAGGGCCCGGACCTGACCTCATTACTACTCTACTGAGGTTAGGCTTGGCACTTACTGGGTACCGTTGTGGTGTACTCATGCTACTCTTCTGCACATGTTTTGTGTGCAGATCCAGGTACTTCTTATCAGCCCCGCTACTAGCTGAGAGTGCTTGCTGCTGTACAGAGAATCTGCCGAGTCCGCAGACCTCGGAGTCCCCCTCAATTTCCCTCCTATGTCATTTACCTTCCTTACTACTTTTATTAGATTCTGGTGTATAGAGATACTAGTTCTCCTCCTGTAGATTGTGACTTATGATATTCCGGGTCTTGGGAATACTGTGTATTATTAGAGTGTTGGTTGTTGTAAATGCCAAGCAGCGTTGTTATCAGTTATTTAGTTATCTGTTACAGTTAGTTGTTGAGTTTTGTTTCCATTTTTGTTATTTTCGCATCTTTGTTAGGATTACCTAGTGGGTTGCTCTAGTGGTGAGCACCCTCCACTTCCAACCAAGAGGTTGTGAGTTCGAGTCACCCCAAGAGCAAGGTGGGGAGTTCTTGGAGAGAGGGAGATGAGGGTCTATCGGAAACAGCCTCTCTACCTTAGGGTAGGGGTAAGGTCTCCGTACAAACTACCCTCCTCAGACCCCACTAGTGGGATTATACTGGGTTGTTGTTGTTGTTGTTGTTGTTGTTGTTGTTGTTGTTAGGATTACCTAGTCGTAGAAACTAGGTGCCGTCACGACATCTTACGGAGGGAGAATTGGTTCGTGACACTTATGGGTTTGTCCTCACTAAAGTGTTTGAATTCTTCAAGGTCCCTTTGGGACAGGCTAAAGTAGGAACTCACAAGCAATCTTTCTCCAAAACTACCCTTGAAGAGTGAGTGCATTGATAGGAGTGGAGGGGTTGGCAACAATTCGACCATTTCTCAGCTGATCAACGCTCAAAATAGTTCCACTGAAGAAATAAGGAAGTTGAAGGCTCGAAATGCCACTCTCGAAGGTCAGCTCAGTTAGACCCAGGAGGTAGCTGGTTCCAGTAGTGCCCAAAACACAGAGGTTGCCCGCCTGACAAAGGAAAATGCTGCTCTCAGGAAACAGGTTGAGGACCTGAAGGAAAGGTTGCTAACCGAGCAAGGGTCTGCAAATGCTCGTATGGACATCCTTCTTAGAACCCTTTCCTCTTCCTCTGCCTCCAGTGCTTCCCCTTCCAGTGCTCCTTAATAGCCGTCCTGTTCCTAGTGTCAAGTTCCTAGTGTTCGTCCTCTATTTTTTTTGTCTTAATGATGTTTATGACTGGCACCTTTTGTTGTTTCTATTTTGTGGATGGTTTAGTAACAATGGAACTGCTCCCTGCTTAATTTCCAAAAATTAATGGATGTTTTATCTTTTTTGCTATGTATGTCTTGCTCTTTTGCTCTGTTTTTAGTCATGATTGTGTGCACACATGTAGTATGAGTTAACCAAGCTAGACTTCTTTTTGCTTATTTTTTGCTACTGATCTTTTTATAATGCCAAAAGGGGAAAAATAATTGAGGGGGAACAAGCTGGGGGAACAGATTCAGGGGGAATACAGGAAACTGATCTACCATTCTGGTTCTTAGGGGGAACTTCAATTATAAGTTTGTCATCATCAAAAAAGGGAAAATTGATAGGTTATATGTATCCCTGTTATATTTTGATGATCTAACAAACTTAATGATAAGAACCAGATAAGGAACCTGTTACATATCCTCAAGTACTTAAAGAACAACAAGTCTCAAGTCGGGGACGTGGTTCAAACTCTTCAGAGTCAAAGGAACAACAGAGGGAACATATAGCCACCAGTTCCCTTGGTGACGGTACAAGTCAACTCCTCAAAACTGTAAAGTTGTTGCCTGCACACGCAACAGTGCAAAAATAGTGCAACAATCAACTTTATGGGGAATGCCCTTTATCTAACTTGCTTGCATCCTTCAAATGATGTCACAAATGAATTATTAACACCAAGCAAAGGCAAAACAAAATACTTGCACATTCAGAATCAATCAAGTATTCTCTCAAGTCTGTGTCAATCTTGCAAGTGATTCTCAAGGGCATCAAGTACAAAGAACAACATAACGAAGGACCAGTTTCCTGTATTGAGTCGTTACATGTCCTTAGTTGTGTTGCACCTTTATTAAAGCACTTTACTTGTAATTCCTACTTAGCTTAGTTAGAAGTATTGTGTAAGAAATTTTTGTACAATCATAAGCTTCGTGTTTGTGTCTTGGCTAGAGTTAGTCAAGTTGTAAGTCTTTGTAATAGAGTTATTACAAAGTGGCTTGTAATAGAGTTGTTACAAGTTAGTGAGAGATTAAGAGGTTAATTCCTAGGTTACAATAGGTTGTAATCTAAATTTTTCTCAGTAGTGAAGTTGAAATCCTACAAGGATAGGTCGTGATTTTTAATCCCGTGAGTTGGGAGTTTTTCACGTAAAATTCCATTGTGTTAATTACTTATTATTGTGTGCGTGCGTTCTCTGAAAATTTATAGAACACCTGGTTCTTTACATAGTTTGGTGGACCCTTAGTTCTGTCAAATATGCTTTTCTATTGTCAACTGATAAAAAGATATATACGATGTTCATATAGCATGAAGTTAAATCGATTATTTAAAGTATAATAGTAAGGAGAGATCGAATATTAAAGTTTAATTGAATCTAAACTCGCACTTAAATGAACTTAAAGTATCTCAACACTTTCACTTTAACCTATTATTAACCACAAGACCATGACTCGTTGAAAATATAGACTAAAAGAGAATATCATAACTTAATGATAAAGATTGTATTTTTTATAAGTCTTCTTTATGTCTGCCATTGAGGTATTAGAACTTCTTAATGATCTTAAATTTTTTTATTTTTTCCCCCTCTGGTACGTTGTTATTACGATTGGCACTACAATTCATATTACGAGCTCGTTTGGCCAAGTTACGAACGGCTTATTTTGAAAAGTACATTAGTTTAGAAATGCTTTTTTCAAAAGTAATTTTGAAAAAAATAAAATAGTTTGTATTTGGCAAATTTATTTAAGAAGTACTTTTTGCAATATTTGGTAAACAAATTGTATTTGACCAATTTTTTTAAAAAGTACTTTTGAATGTCAAATTACCAAAAAGAATAGTGCCAAAATCACTTTTTAGAAAAATTGGCCAAACACAATTTTTTATTTTATTTAGAAAAATGTCAAACACAATTCTTGGCCAAACACCTTGGTACTATATTGATTGTCAAATTACCTAAAAACGTACTTTTGGAAAAAATAATAATTTATGTTTGACCAATTCACTTTTTGTAATATTTGGTAAACAAATTAGGTTTGATCGGTCTTTCTAAAAAGCGTTTTAAGTGTCAAATTACTAAAAAGGATACCACCAAAGTCTTATAGTTCTTTTAAAGAGAAAAATGAACTTAAATATTTATCGTAAGAGACTTTATTATTTTTTATTTTATTTAATTAAAATATAAAACATAAAGTAAACAAACATATTAAAGATTTAAATCATATATAGTTATACGGTTATATCAAAGCATATAATATTATCTAATATAATTACTTATTGTTACATGATTATTTGAATAATTAAAACACATTCAGTATCTATAAGAAGTCTATTCCACAAATTACTATATATTGATAATCCACCATAAAATAATAAGCAAAGTCACTCATACATGATAATATTTCTCAATAATTTCATCTCTATTTTTATCACACAACACCTCCATATTAGTAGAAGACTTGTGTCACGATCCAATTTCACCTATAGGTCGTGATGGCGCTCAACACTACAGCTAGGCAAGTCAACAAAAAAATTAAACATATATCAATTATTTTCAGAATAATTTTCTAAGAAATTTTATTATTTTACTAGCAATATTAAGAAATTAGAAAGGATACCGATTAACTTATATCCAAGAAAAATAATACAATTTCAAATTCTACCAATGTGTGTGCCAAGACCTGGTGTAACAAGTGTATGAGCATCTAGTAGATTATACAAAACCTCAAATACTGTCTGGAATAAAAATAGACAGAATAAAAAATACAAGGAGAGACACTAGTAGCTGCAGAACAACTCAGAAAGGCAGCTCACGACTATGCCCCTGGATAACGTGGGTGTAAGACGATAGGTCTCCCACTAGTACTTGCCTCAGGTCCTGCACAAAAAGTTCAGCAAGTGTAGTATGAGTACGTAAACAACGTGTACCTAGTTCGTATCAAGCCTAATCTCGAAGTGGTAGAGACGAGATGACCGACTTTGACACTCACTATGGGTCAATAATAATAATTGAAATAAAACTAGAATATCTAAATCAACATGATTCACAGAATTTATAATAATTTATTTAACCAACAGAAATAACTAAATTCCTTCAAATGTAACAATTCTCAATATATTAATTAAATTCCTTCAATTCCAATAAATTTTCAATTTATAAATTAGTCTCATTTACAAGAATAACAATAATTCCTTAACAAACAGGAATAATAATTCTTTAAATTCCAAAGATTTTTAATTTATCAATTAGTTTCGCAAGCTGCAATAAACTATCAAAGTATCGTGTAATTATTATTATTTAGAACAATTTTTGTCGAGGTCGTACGGCCCGATTCAGAGTGTCGTGTACACTGCCGAGGGACGTGCGGCACGATCCAATAGATGCATCTATTCTGCCGAGGCGTTTGGCCCGCTCCACAAGAAAGGAGGACATTTTCTTATGTACCTCCGGAAGGAGAGTATATTTATTATAAGATCAATTCGAGAGGATGAACAATTTCTTTTAACAATTAATTAATTTAAACAGAAAATTAAGCATATGAGATTTTCATCTTTAATATTATTCCCTAACAATTCACAATATATATCAAATAATTTGATTAAATAAAGAATATAATTTACGCAAGTAATTCATGCTTTGAGTCCTAAACTACCATTTGCACAAGTAATTCATGTTGTGAGTCCTAAACTACCCAGACTTTAGCATTAATAGTAGCAACGCACGGACTCTCGTCAGCTCGTGCGTACGTAGCCCCCACAATTAGTAACAGTTATTACTTTAATTACCTATGGGGTAATTTCCTCCTCACAAGATTAGACAAGAGACTTACCTTGTCTCAAAGTCTACTTTCCGATTACCACGTCGCGTTAAATTCTAAATTTGATGCCGAAAAATCCGAAACTATCCAAATATTATACAAAATAATTAATACATGTTCAATAATTTGAATTTAGGTTATTAAATAAATTACCCAACCCAAAATGAAAAAATTCCTAAAATTCACCCCGGACCCACATGCCCGGATTCCGGAAATTCTCGGATGAAAACGTTACCCATAATCTCAAGAACTCAAATATATAATTTCTATCCAATTTCATAACCATTTTCGTGGTTAAAATCTCGTTTTTATAAGAATCTAGGTTTTTCATCTAAACCTTTAATTTTTATGATTTACTAGTTATAATCTACCCATAATCTATGTATTTAATTCAAGGTGTGTAGAATTAACTTATCTCCAAGTTGCTAGTTGAAATCCCCTCTAAAAAGCTCTGAAATCGCCCAACAATGGAAGAAAAATGGACTGACTTCGTCCGTTTTAAGATTCTGCCCAACAGAGATTTCCGCACCTGCAGTTCCGCATCTGCGGAAAAGAGCCTCGCAGGTGTGAGATTCCCCTCTCAGACTGGCTCCACACTTGCACCCAAAGGACCGCACCTGCGCGTCTGCTTCTGCGCCCAATGCTTCACACCTGTGGAAATTGTCCGCTTCTGCGAGCTACTGCCGCACCTGCGAGTGTCGCACCTGCAGCTGCCCACGCCTAGGTGCGATTCTGGCAGTAGCTGGGAGCTTCAGTTTTTGGCTCCCAATTTCCAACTTGGTCCGAGCCTCGTCCGATTGACATTCGGGGCCCTCGGGACCCCGCCCAAACATACCAGCAAGTTTAAAAATCATGAAACGGACTCGCTCGAACCCTCGGAACGTGTAAAACAATATCAAAACTAAGAATCACACCTCAAACCAAACTGATTCAACTTAGAAATTTTAAATTCTTCAAAGTTACTCCGAATGCGCCGAAATATACTTATCCTACTCGGAATGACACCAAATTTTGTGTGCAAGTCATAAATCACTATACGGAGCTATTCCCAGACTCGGATATCAAAATTGACTTTGATTACTCCAAAACCTATTCCAAACCAAATTTAAAAAACTTTAAACTTTTAAATAGTTAATTTTTACTATTAAGCGCCAAAATGCTCCCGGATTATCCAAAACCCGATTCGAACATACGCCCAAGTTCGAAATCATCATACAAACCTATTGGAACCGTCAAATCCCAATTCCAATGTCATTTTCTCAAAATGTTGATCGAAGTCAAACTTGGCCTTTTAAAGCCAACTTAAGGAAACAAGTGTTCCGGTTTCACCTCAAACACTTCCAAATCCCGAACCAACCATCCCCGCAAGTCATAATTCATTACAAGCACCTACGAAAAGTTTTATTTTAGGGAACGGGGTTCTAAAAGTTAAAATAACCGGTTGGGTCATTACACTTATGATTTTCATAAAGTTGAAGGAAATTCTGTTTTGATTCCACTAAAATAAAACTTCTCGTAGGTGCTTGTAATGATTTATGACTTGCGGGGATGGTTGGTTCGGGATTTGGAAGTGTTTGAGGTGAAACCGGAACACTTGGTTCCTTAAGTTGGCCTTAAAGTGCTAAGTTTGACATCGGTCAACATTTTGAGAAAAACGACCCCGGAATAGAATTTTGATGATTCCAAAAGCTCCGTATGATGATTTTGGACTTAGGAGCATGATCGAAATTTTATTTGGAAGTCCGTAGTGAAATTAGGCTTGAAATGGCTAAAATAGGAATTTAAAGTTTGAAAGTTTGAGCGGGGAGTTGACTTTTTGATACCAGAGTCGGAATCCAGTTCCGAAAATTTTCATAGCTCCATTATGTAATTTATGACTTGTGTGTAAAATTTGATATCAATCGGAGTTGATTTGATAGGTTCCGACATCGAATGTAGAAGTTGAAAAACTCTTAGTTTCATTAAGCTTGAATTGAGGTATGATTCATGGTTTTAGCATTGTTTGATGTGATTTAGAGGTTCGACTAAGTTTGTATGATATTTTAGGACTTGTTGGTATATTTGGTTGAGGTCCCGAGGGCCTCGGGATGAGTTTCGGATGGTTAACAGATCAAAAGTTGGACTTAAAAAGCTGCTGCAATTTTCTCTTCTGCTGCATATTCTGGGCTGTGATCGAGCTCCAGATCGAGCCCCAGATCGAAGACCAGATAGCGAGCCCACGATCGAGGCCTGATTCGAAGCCATGGACGAGGCTCAGTATCAAAGCCTCAATCGAAGGCAAGGCTTGAGGGCATGATCGAAGGTAAGGCTCGAGGGCTAGAATCGAGATCCATGCTCGATGCCCTGATCGAGGGCTCAAGCTCGATGCCATGATTGAGGCTATGATCGAAGTCCTAGCCTCGATGCACTGATCGAGGCCATGACCGAGGTCCAGGCTCTAGTCTGTGATCGAAGCCCCGATCGAGGCCCAGTTCGAGGACCAGTTCCGAAGGCTGCTGGGCAGTTTTATAAAAAGAGGGCATTCGTCCCATTTGCCATTTTTGACGAACTTGAGCTTTAGCAGAGAGGAATTTTGGCAGATTTTCAAGGGAAAAATATTGGGGTAAGTGATTCTAAGTTGGATTTGGTCTATGAACATAAATATATCATTGTTTTCATAATTTAATTAGTGTTTTGAGATTTAAATTTGGAAAAGTTTAGAAATCTCATAGAAACGAAATTTTGAGATTTTGGTATCGATTCGGAGTCGGATTTGAGTGAAACTGGTATGGTTGGACTCGTAATTGAATGGATTATCGGATTTCATGACTTTTGCCGAATTATGAGATGTGGGCCCCGCAGGCAAATGTTTAATTAATTTCGGGATTTTTATTAAAAATGTAGTATTTTCTTATAGAATTTATTTTCTATAATTTTTAGTGATTGTATCGAATTATTTTGGCTAGATTCGAGCCAGACAAAGTTGGATAATCGTGGAAAAGGCAAAATTGTGGATTAAATTGGAGCAAGACGAGGTAAGTCTCTTGTCTAATCTTGTGAGGGGGAAATTACCTCATAGGTGATTAAAATTAAATAATTGTTGCTAATTGTGGGGGGCTACGTATGCACGTGGTGACGAGAGTCCGTGCGTAGCTACTATTAATGCTAAAGTCCGGGTAGTTTAGGACTCAAAGCATGCCTTACTTGTGTAAATTGTATTCTTTGATTTATTTATATTAATTGATATCTATATGAATATATTGTGAATTGTTAGATAAAGATATTAAAGGATGGAAATCTCATAGGCTTGATTGTCTGTTTAAATCAATTAATTGTTAAAAGAAATTGTTCTCCTCCCGAATTTACCTTATAATAAATATACTCTCCTTCCGGAGGCACATAAGAAAATGTCCTCCTTTCTTGTGGAGCGGGCCGAACGCCTCGGCAGGATAGATGCATCTATGGATCGCACCGCACGTCCCTCGGCAGTGTACACGACACTCTGGATCGGGCCGTACGTCCTCGGCAGAAATCGTTCTTAATAATAATAATTACACGATACTTTAATAATTTATTTCAGCTTGAGAAGCTAATTAATAAATTGAAAAATCCTTGGAATTTAATGAATTATTATTCTTGCTTGTCTATGGAATTAATTGTTACTCATGTAAATGAGATTTAAATTGATAAATTGGAATTTTTCTGAATTGAAGGAATTTAATTAATCTATTGAGAATTGTTACATTTGAAGGAATTTTATTATCTCTACTGATTAAAAAAATTATTATAAATTCTGTAAATCATGCTGATTTAAATATTCTAGTTATATTTCAGTTATTATTATTGACCCATAGTGAGTGTCAAAGTCGGCCATCTCGTCTCTACCACTTCGAGATTAGGCTTGATACTTACTGGGTACACGTTGTTTACGTACTCATACTACACTTGCTGCACTTTTTGTGCAGGATCTGAGACAGGTACTAGTGGAGAACCTATCATCACATACCCACGTCATCCCGAGGCATAGTGGTGAGCTGCCTCTCTGAGCCGTTCTGCAGCTACTAGTGTCTCTTCTTATATTTATATTCTATCTATTTCATTTCAGACAGTATTTGGAGTTTTGTATAATCTACTAGATGCTCATGCACTTGTGACACCGGGTCTTGGCACACACATACATTGGTAGAAGTTGGTATTTTATTATTTTCTTGGAATAAAAGTTTAACCAATGTACGTATGACTTATTAGTTGGCTTGCCTAGCTGTAGTGTTAGGCGACATCACGACCTATAGGTGAAATTGGGTCGTGACAACATGGTATCAGAGCACTAGGTTCACGTAGGTCTCACAAGTTATGAGCAGACCTAATAGAATCTTGCGGATCGGTACGGAGACGTCTGTAATTATCTTCAAGAGGCTATATGGTGTTAGGAAACTACCTTTCTTCATATTCTATCGTGCAATTGATGTAGTACTAAATATCCTTCTCTTATTCTCTCACAGATGGTGAGAACACGCTCTAATGAGATTCCAGACCAGGGAAGAGCTACTCCCCTAGTTGATAGAGGCCGAGGCAGAGGCCGAGGAAGGGCTCCAACCCGTGGTAGAGGACGAGGACGTCCCAGGACTACTCCGGTTTTGTCGCCAGTGGATCCAATAGAGAATCCCATTATTGAGGAGCAGGGAGAGGTGCCTGTGGCAGAGCCAGCTCCGGTGGACTTCACATCTGCACCAGGATTTCAGGATGTCATGGGTCGTATAGTGCAATTTATGGACAATATGACTCAGGCCGGTTTATTTTCGGCAGACCCAGCCACATCTCAGGCGGGCGGGGGAGCACAGACCCCTACCACGCAGGCGCATAGACATGCAGCTGCTGTATATCAGATCTAGGGTGCACTACCTGTGGGTGGAGTCCAGCCAATGGCAGCAACTACAACTGAGCCCAGGCCAGCTGTAACCGCCGATCCTCAGAAAATATTGGACAGATGGACTAGACTACATCCTCCTGTCTTCGGGGGTGAGCGACATGAGGATCCACAGGATTTCATTGATCGTTGCAAGGATAGACTGTACAACATGAGGATATTGGAATCCCATGGGGTTGATTTCGCTACTTTTCAGCTAGAGGGTAGAGCCCGTAGATGGTGGCAGTCTTATGCTCTTGGTAGACCAGCAGATTCTCCTCCCATGACTTGGGACAGGTTCACCCGTATCTTCTTGGACAGGTATATTCCACCCTCCTAGAGGGAAGAGTTGCTGTTTCAGTTTGAGCAGCTCCAGCAGGGTCAGATGTCAGTGACTGATTATGAGGCGAGGTTTTCTGAATTATCTCACCATGCACTAATGATACTTCCTACTGAGGCGCAGAGAGTGCGAAGGTTTGTAGCTAGTTTACATACTGGTATTCAGGCTACTATGACTCGAGAGGTTGAGATGGGTACCTCTTATGAGCGAGTTGTGGAGATAGCCCGGAGGATTGAGGGTGAACGTCAGCGGAACCGAGAGTAGATTATGAGAGATAAGCGGTTCAGGTACTCTGGAGAGTTCAGAGGTGCTCCTTCCGGGGGCAGAGGTCAGTTCGTGAGGGGACAGTCCAGCAGACCCCCATATCCAGCACCACCACCTCCTCGAGGTGCTCCCATGCAACCTTATCTCAGTGCTATCCTAGAGAGTTCTTACCGCCCACCAGCCATTCAGGGTCCTCCCAGTGGGTATTCAGGTCCCCAGGACCAGACACTTAATTAGCAGCCCATCGCACTGAAGAGTTGTTACGAGTGCGGGGATCCCAGTCACATGCGGAGGTTTTGCCCCAGGCTTTGAGGTAGACCAGTACAGCAGGGTCAGCAGCCTATGCTTACCGGACCAGTTGCTCCACCAGTAGTCCGACCACCAGAGGTGGAGGACAGGTGGGTAGGGGCCGTCCTAGAGGTGGAGGTCAGCCAGGCGGAGGCCAGACAGTTGGCGCTCCAGCTCGGTTCTATGCTTTTTCGGCTAGACCAGATGCAGAGGCCTCAGATGCTGTGATTACAGGTATTATTTCTGTTTGTGGCAAAGATGCCTCAGTATTATTTGATCCAGGATCTACGTATTCATATGTGTCATCTCTATTTGCTCCATTCCTGGGTGTTTCTCGTGAGTCCTTGAGTACTCTTGTTTATGTGTCCACTCCTGTGGGCAATTTTGTTGTTGTGAACCGGATCTACCGGTCCTGTATTATTACATTCTGTGGTTATGAAACTAGAGCAGATCTCCTATTGCTTGAGATGACCGATTTGGAAATTATTCTGGGCATGGACTGGTTATCTCCATATCATGCTATTCTAGATTGTCATGCCAAAACTGTTACCTTGGCTATTCCAGCATTGCCTAAGCTGGAGTGGAAAGGTTTGCATGTTAGTTCATTTAATCGAGTTATTTCTTTTATAAAGGCTCAACACATGGTTGAGAAGGGTTGTTTGGCTTATCTAGCCTACGTTCGGGATATTACTGCAGAGACTCCGGCTATTGATTTAGTGCCTGTAGTTCGGGAGTTCCCCGATGTATTCCCGTCAGATCTTCCAGGTATGCCACCTGATCGTGATATTGATTTATGTATTGACTTGGCTTCAGATACCCATCCTATATCTATCCCACCGTATCGCATGGCTCCGAAAGAATTGAAAGAATTGAAAGAACAGCATGAAGAGTTACTAGCCAAAGGGTTTGTCAGACCGAGTGTATCGCCTTAGGGTGCACTAGTATTATTTGTGAAAAAGAAGGATGGAACAATGCAGATGTGTATTGATTATCGCCAATTGAACAAAGTCACTATTAAGAACAAGTACCCGTTGCCGCATATTGATGATCTATTTGACCAGTTGTAGGGTGCTAGGGTATTCTCTAAGATCGACTTGAGGTCGGGGTACCATCAGTTGAAGATTCGGGATTCGGATGTTCCGAAGACTGCTTTCCGTACTAGATATGATCATTATGAGTTTCTGGTAATGTCTTTTGGCTTAACTAATGCCCCGACAATGTTTATGGATCTGATGAACAGGGTATTCATGCCATATATTGATTTGTTTGTCATTGTCTTCATTGATGACATATTAATCTATTCGTGCAGTAAGGAGGAATATGAGCAACATATGAGATTAGTGCTTCAGACATTGCGAGAACAAAAGCTATATGCTAAGTTCTCTAAATGTGAGTTTTGGCTAGAGTCTGTAGCATTTTTGGGACATATTGTATCGGGCGAAGGTATTAAAGTTGATCCTAAAAAGATAGAGGCAGTTCAAAATTGGCACCGTCCCACTTCGGCGACGGAGATCAGGAGTTTTCTGGGTTTGGCAGGTTATTATCGTCGGTTCGTGGAAGGTTTTTCATCTATTGCAGCACCTTTGACCAAATTAACCCAGAAGCGTGCTCCATTCCGATGGTCCGATGATTGTGAGGTGAGCTTTCAGAAGCTCAAAACATCATTGACTACAACACCAGTGTTAGTGTTGCCTTCCGGTTCGGGGATGTATACAGTGTATTGCGACGCTTAGCATGTTGGCTTGGGTTGTGTATTGATGCAGGAAGGGCAAGTTATTGCATATGCTTCACGTCAGCTGAAGCCCCACGAAAAGAATTATCCGGTACATGATTTGGAGTTAGCTGCGATTGTTCACGCTCTTAAGATTTGGAGGCATTATCTTTATGGGGTGTCTTGTGAAGTTTACACTGATCATCGCAGTTTGCAGCATTTGTTCAAGCAGAGGGACCTAAATTTGAGACAGCGCAGATGGCTGGAGTTACTAAAAGATTATGATATTACTATCTTGTATCATCCGGGCAAATTAAATGTGGTTGCAGATGCCTTGAGCAGAAAGGCAGAGAGTATGGGTAGTTTGGCTTTCATTTCAGCAGAGGAAAGGCCATTAGCCTTAGATATTCAGTCCTTGGCTAATAGACTTGTGAGGCTGGATATTTCAGAGCCCAGCCAAGTTCTTGCATGTGTTGTGGCCCAATCTTCACTATTTGAGCAGATCAAGGCTCGCCAGTATGATGACCCACACCTGGTGGTTCTCCGTGAAACGGTACTATGAGGTGATACCAAGGAAGTTACTATTAGAGCGGATGGTGTTCTGCGACTCAAGGATCGTCTATGTGTTCCTAATGTGGATGGGCTGAGGAAAAAGATCCTGGAAGAGGCACACAGTTCTCGATATTCTATTTATCCAGGTGCTACTAAGATGTATCGTGACTTGAAGCAATATTATTGGTGGCGACGAATGAAAAAGGACATAGTTGAGTATGTAGCTCGGTGTCTAAATTGCCAGCAAGTTAAATATGAGCACCAGAGGCCAAGTGGCCTACTCTAGAAGATGACCATACCAGAGTGGAAATGGGAACGAATTACTATGGATTTTGTAGTTGGGTTGCCGCGGACCTTGAGGAAGTTTGATGCAGTTTGGGTGATTGTTGACAGGTTGACCAAGTCGACACATTTTATTCATGTTGTGACTACGTATACTTCAGAGAGGTTGGCCCAGATTTATATTCAGGAGATAGTTCGATTGCACGGTGTGCCAATTTCCATCATATCAGATAGAGGCCCTCAGTTTACTTCACATTTCTGGAGAGCAGTACAAAGTGAGTTGGGGACCCGTGTAGAGCTCAGCGCAGCCTTTCATCCACAGACCGATGGACAGTCAGAGAGGACAATTCAGATTTTAGAGGATATGCTCAGGGCATGTGTGATTGACTTTGGAGGTCAGTGGGATCGTTTCCTGCCTTTGGCCGAGTTTGCTTATAATAATAGTTACCAATCCAGCATCGAGATGGCTCCATTTGAGGCTTTATATGGTCGGCGATGTCGTTCACCTATCGGATGGTTTGAGCCAGGTGAGGCTAAGTTATATGGTACTAATTTGGTAAGGGATGCCTTGGAAAAGGTAAAGTTGATTCAAGAGCGACTTCGTACAGCACAGTCCAGACAAAAGAGTTACGCGGATCAAAAAGTGCGTGATATATCATTTATGGTAGATGAAAAAGTTCTCTTGAAGGTTTCGCCGATGAAGGGAATTATGAGATTCGGGAAGAAGGGCAAGTTGAGCCCAAGGTTTATAGGCCCATTTGAGGTGTTGAAACGAGTTGGAGAGGTTGCTTATGAGCTTGCCTTACCTCCCAGCCTATCGGGAGTTCATTCGGTTTTTCACGTATCTATGCTCCGGAAGTATCATGCCGACCTATCACATATGTTAGACTTCAGCACAGTTCAACTAGATAATAGCTTGGGTTATGAAGAGGAGCCAATTGCCATTGTTGATAAACAGGTTCGCCAGTTGAGATCCAAGAGGGTTTCTGCAGTAAAAGTCCAGTGGAGGGGCCAACGAGTCGAGGAAGCGACTTGGGAGGCCGAGAAAAACATGCAGAGCAGATATCCAGACTTATTCAGCACTTCAGGTATAATTCTAAACCCGTTCGAGGACGAACGTTTGTTTAAGAGGTGGAGAATGTAATGACCCAACCGGTCATTTTAACTTTTAGAACCCCATTCCCTAAAATAAAACTTTTCGTAGGTGCTTGTAATGATTTATGACTTGCGGGGATGGTAGGTTCGGGATTTGGAAGTGTTTGAGGTGAAACCGGAACACTTGGTTCCTTAAGTTGGCCTTAAAGTGCTAAGTTTGACTTCGGTCAACATTTTGAGAAAAACGACCCCGGAATAGAATTTTGATGATTCCAACAGCTCCGTATGATGATTTTGGACTTAGGAGCGTGATCGGAATTTTATTTGGAAGTCCATAGTAAAATTAGGCTTGAAATGGCTAAAATAGGAATTTAAAGTCTGAAAGTTTGACCTGGGAGTTGACTTTTTGATACCGGAGTCGGAATCCAGTTCCAAAAACTTTCATAGCTCCATTATGTAATTTATGACTTGTGTGTAAAATTTGAGATCAATCGGAGTTGATTTGATAGGTTCCGACATCGAATGTAGAAGTTAAAAAACTCTTAGTTTCATTAAGCTTGAATTGGAGTATGATTCATGGTTTTAGCATTGTTTGATGTGATTTAGAGGTTCGACTAAGTTTGTATGATATTTTAGGACTTGTTGGTATATTTGGTTGAGGTCCCGAGGGCCTCGGGTGAGTTTCGGATGGTTAACGGATCAAAAGTTGGACTTAAAAAGCTGCTGCAATTTTCTCTTCTGCTACATATTCTGGGCTGTGATCGAGCTCCAGATCGAAGACCAGATATCGAGCCCACGATCGAGGCCCGAGTCGAAGCTAGGGACGATTCTCAGTATCGAAGCCTCGATCGAAGGCAAGGCTCGAGGGCATGATCGAAGGTAAGGCTCGAGGGCTCGGATCGAGACCCATGCTCGATTCCCTGATCGAGGGCTCAAGCTCGATGCCATGATTGAGGCTATGATCGAAGGCCTAACCTCGATGCACTGATCGAGGCCATGACCGAGGTCCAGGCTCGAGCCTGTGATCGAAGCCCCGATCGAGGCCCAGTTCCAAAGGCTGCTGGGCAGTTTTATAAAAAGAGGGCATTCGTCCCATTTGCCATTTTTGACGAACTTGAGCTGAGCAGAGATGACTTTTGGTAGATTTTGAAGGAAAACATATTGGGGTAAGTGATTCTAAGTTGGATTTGGTCTATAAACATAAATATATCATTGTTTTCACAATTTAATTAGTGTTTTGAGATTTAAATTTGGAAAAGTTTAGAAATCTCATAAAAACAAAATTTTGAGATTTCGGTATCGATTCGGAGTCAGATTTGAGTGAAACTGGTAGGTTGGACTCATAATTGAATGGGTTATCAGATTTCATAACTTTTGTCGGATTCCGAGATGTGGGCCCCGCGGGCGAAATTTTAATTAATTTCGGGATTTTTATTAAAAATATAGTATTTTCTTATAGAATTTATTTCCTATAAGTTTTAGTGATTGTATCGAATTATTTTGGCTAGATTCGAGCCAGACAGTGTTGGATAATCGTGAAAAAGGCAAAATTGTGGATTAAATTGGAGCAAAACGAGGTACGTCTCTTGTCTAACCTTGTGAGGGGGAAATTACCTCATAGGTAATTAAAATTAAATAATTGTTGCTAATTGTGTGGGGGCTACGTACGCACGTGGTGACGAGAGTCCGTGCGTAGCTACTATTAATGCTAAAGTCCGGGTAGTTTAGGACTCAAAGCATGCCTTACTTGTGTAAATTGTATTCTTTGATTTATTTATATTAATTGATATCTATATGAATATATTGTGAATTGTTAGATAAATATATTAAAAGATGGAAATCTCACAGGCTTGATTGTCTGTTTTATTCAATTAATTGTTAAAAGAAATTGTTCTCCTCTCAAATTTATCTTATAACAAATATACTCTCCTTCCGGAGGCACATAAGAAAATGTCCTCCTTTCTTGTGGAGCGGGCCGAACGCCTCGGCAGGATAGATGCATCTATGAATCACGCCGCACGTTCTTCGGCAGTGTACACGACACTCTGGATCGGGCCGTACGTCCTCGGCAGAAATCGTGCTTAATAATAATAATTACACGATACTTTAATAATTTATTTCAGCTTGAGAAGCTAATTAATAAATTAGAAAATCCTTGGAATTTAATGAATTATTATTCTTGCTTGTTTATGGAATTAATTGTTACTCCTGTAAATGAGATTTAAATTGATAAATTGGAATTTTTCTGAATTGAAGGAATTTAATTAATATATTGAGAATTGTTACATTTGAAGGAATTTGATTATCTCTGCTGATTAAATAAATTATTGTAAATTCTGTAAATCATGCTGATTTAAATATTCTAGTTATATTTCAGTTATTATTATTGACCCATAGTGAGTGTCAAAGTCGGTCATCTCGTCTCTACCACTTCGAGATTAGGCTTGATACTTACTGGGTACATGTTGTTTACGTACTCATACTACACTTGCTGCACTTTTTGTGCAGGATCTGAGACAGGTACTAGTGGAGGACCTATCATCACATACCCGCATCATCACGAGGCATAGTGATGAGCTGCCTCTCTGAGCCGTTCTGCAGCTACCAGTGTCTCTTCTTATATTTATATTCTGTCTATTTCATTTCAGACAGTATTTGGAGTTTTGTATAATCTACTAGATACTCATGCACTTGTGACACCGGGTCTTGGCATACACATTGGTAGAAGTTGGTATTTCATTATTTTCTTGGAATAAAAGTTTAACCAATGTACGATTGACTTATTAGTTGGCTTGCCTAGCTGTAGTGTTGGCCGCCATCACGAGCTATAGGTGAAATTGGGTCGTGACAACTTGCCTTGCATTTCTAAAGGAATACCAGAAGGCACATCTCCTTCCTCATGAATCTCTGCAGTAATGTCTTCATTAGCATAATAGTTGAATTCCTTATCGGTAGAAAAATATAGTCGGATGAAATTATGTATAGCCATGGTTGTTGTAACAAGATGATTATGAGTGTCAAACTTGAAAGATTGCATTGAGCATAAAATAGAAATAATTTAAAATACATAAAAGATTATTATTTTCGTAAAAAAAATAGTTAAGTATGTTTAAATTCAAATTCGAAAAGAGTAATTAATTATTAACAACACATAATGCTTTTTTAAAATTTAAATTAAAAAAACTAATTATTATCTAATCTAACTAACTTTATCTTAAATTGCCAAGTGACCTATTGTGAGACTGTCACTTGACTTTACGTGGATGCTTTTTTTTCTTTTTTTAATAATATATAGATTATGCGATGCAATTGTAAATTTATTACCTATTTGTAGGTAATTTTAACAAATTAGATTTGATAACTATTTTAAAGATTCGGAAATTAATAGCCTATAACAGGAGAAATTATAAATGATTATTTATAGAATTGATAATCCAAAGAAGGATGTAGATAATTTGCTTTAGTGTGAAAAAAGAAGAAGATAATATGAAAAGTTACAAGACACTACACAAAGAAAAAATCAAAAACAAGAAAAGTCAATTTTCGTTTTTTGGAAAGTTACAATATATTCATATATATGATATCTCTAATTGTAAAAGAATGGTAGAAACTAGAAACAAAAAAGAAAGAAAAGGCTAAAATTAGTAAGAGATAATTTAAAAAATATAAATTTATGGTTAGGATAGTTTTGTCTTGAATAAATTAATTTTCCGCTTCTACTTATGCTTTTTGGAAGAAGCTAGAATATTTTGCTTCTTCCCAAAAGCAAAAGAAAATTGCTTATGTTGTTGGCCAAAAGTACTTCTCCTTCGAGGCCAAACAACTTAAATTTTTAAAAAGTACTTTTTTTGGGAAAAAATATATTTTTGACCTCCCATAAGCTTGGCCAAACATGCTTTACGTCTAAAGTTTAATATAACGTTTTTTTCCTTTTTGTTACCCTGAAAGTTCGCCCTATGAATACAACTTTAAGTTAAAATTTTCACAATATAGTGAACTGGGAAAAGGCCAATTTCACCCATGAATACATGGAACTGAGGATAAAAATTATCCCATATCGTGTAGTTCAGAGGTAAAATTGGCACATGTGACATGTCCATCTAAACAACGGTAGCAATTTTGAGCTATTTGGCTAACGGTGGGACAGGTACCGGCCTACCCATAAGTCTGTAGTAAAACTCTGACACAATGACTCATAGACTCGACTGCACTCCGAATGAGGTAGAGTCTTACCGATCCTTCGCTGAATGCTGACCTCGTCTACTATGAGGGCTCGTCAAACTGATTATCTATACCTGCACGCATGAAGGCAGCGTCCCCAACAAAAGGATGTCAGTACGAATAATGTACCAAGTATGTAAAGTGGAACTGTAACATAACAATAAGTCAATATTTATTAAAGACATATAAGAATCAACCTGAATCACTATTTCAAACAAGTGATAAGTAAGTGTTATAAAGGTTAGAGGGTAAATGAATCGAAGAAATTGAGTATCGCCGAAGTTTGACGATTTGGGATACAATACGATCCAAACTATAATATCCCGTATTTATGGACTAGTGCCATACAAGTGACCACACGACCGTGATAGTAGGGTACATAAAATGTGTTAAAAGTGAGTAGTATTTTAGGTAATTTGAGAATATTCCTTAAGCATCTTAGCAACGTGACTCGAAAGAAGCCCGGTATAATCTTTCTCAAGAATATCATACGGATTTTTTCCTACTCCGATCTTGCCGTCACGAGTTTTGTCGCAATTATCGTGTGTTAGAAGGATTGTCCGGAGAATCGACTCAAGTATGTTAAGGCTATTCCTTCTTTCTTTTGACATGATCCAAGTAACAATACGTAAACGTAATACTATTCCATAAATAGTTCTACTTTTAGCAGTTAAGAATGTCTATGTTATTCATTCCGGTAAAGTTATATTCAAGTATGTCTAAATACGTTCTTAAGTCTCTATTGAGATATTTGATAAAGATGTTAATGTTCATAATGATATTATATGAATCATGTATTTACCACCGAGTTATGGCCGATTGAGCAGTTACACATTATTTGTGCCAAAAATGGCACGGAAAGCAAAGTATCACATTGAAATTTGACCATTTGGCCTTCAACTTTGCTAATACTTTAGTGGGCGTTTGGACGTAAGAATTGTAAAATTTTGGGAAAAAATCAAATAAAAATGGTATTTAAAAATTAAAGTTGTGTTTGAACATGAATACAATTTTGGATTGTTTTTGAAGTTTTGTGAATGATCTGAAGTGAATATTTTGAAAAATAGTTTTTTGGAGTTTTTAAACTTTTCGAAAAATTTCGAAATTCATCTTCAAGTGATAATAAAAAAAAATTTATGACCAAACACCGATTTTGAAAAAAAGAAAAGAATTTCGAAAAAAAAGTAAATTTTGCATAAGGACAAAATTGGACTACCACTATCATTCTACTAGCACTAGCGGTTCATATGTAACCAGAGAAGAGAATCTTCAGAAGGTCCTAACGAACGAACGCCAGTGCTAACAGAAGAAAACTATCAGAGGAGTTGTTGAGAACTGTAATCAGGTGTGGGTCTACATTAGCACAAGCGGGGCCACACCGCTTCGTCGAAAATCTTCACTAGTTATTCATACATAATCCAAATAAGAAACAAGAAAACACTAAAATAAAATAAAGTAACACCACTTGTCACAAAGAGCTGAGTAGTTTATACTGTTAGAATTTGTAAGTTTTCTATGTAAGGCTGAAAGCTCAAACCTTTGCAACCTCGTTTTACGTCTTAATACTTGTGTGCCTCATCTAAAAATTCTATGTTCCCGGAGGGGTTTTATAACGACCCGGTCGGTCGTTTTGAGTGTATTAGCCCTGATCCCCTATTTACTATTTTTTTCGTATCTGTTTTTGCTTAAGTGACTTACCGGGAGGTCTTGTTTCTGGTTTCGGAGTGTTTCAGGACACTTAGTCCCTAAAACAGAAGCTTAAGTCTCATGATTTTAACCGTAGTCGGAAGTGTGTGAAGACGTTTCCAGAATGGAGTTCTGTCGGTTCCGTTAGTTTCGTTGGGTGATTTTGGACTTAGGAGCGTGTCCGGACTGTGAATTTGGGGTCTGTAGCTAATATAGGCTTGAAATGGCGAAAGTCGAATTTTGAAAAGTTTGACCGGGGGGTTGACTTTTTGATATCGGAGTCGGATTCCTATTCCGGAAGTTGGAATAGGTCCATAATGTTGAATATGACTTTTGTGCAAACTTTCAGGTCAATCGGACGTGGTTTGGTAGGTTTCGGCTTCGGTTGTGGAATTTGAAAGTTTAGAAGTTCTTTAGGCTTGAATCCTGTTGTAATTGATGTTTTGATATTGTTTTGAGTGATTCGAAGTCTCGACTAAGTTCGTATGATGTTTTAGGATTGGTTGGTATGTTTGGTTAAGGTCCTGGGGACCTCGGGTGAGTTTCGGACGCATAACGGATCATTTTTGGACTTGGCTTAATTGCTGAAATTCTCGTTTAAGCAGGTTCTGCTTTCCTTGTACGCGATCGCAGGAATTCATTCGCGATCGCGTAAGCTTATTTGGGGATGAGGTGAGTTTGTTCTATGCGATCGCAGAGTTAGGGATGCAATCACGTATGTGTGCGAATATGTGCTTCGCGAACGCGTGGCTAAGGTCGGGTTCGCGCAGAAGGATTTGAGCAGGAGGGGAGGTGTGGCCAATGCTCTATGCGATCGCGTGAGGCAGGATACGATCGCTTAGGTATGAGAGGCAGTGATCTGCATTCGCGTAGAGTAAAAATGTGGGCCAGCATAGTTGTGCTTCGCGATCGCGATGAAGGATATCTGGGCAGGCAATATTAATTTCAAAAATGAGGTTTGAACCCATTTTTGCATATTTTGAGCTAGAGAACACAAAATTGGGAGATTCTTGAAGGGACATTCGTGGAGTTGATTGGGGTAAGTGATTCTTACTTAGTTTTGGTTAAACCCCATGATTTCATCTTTAATTTTATCATCTAATTTGTGATTTGGGGTGAGAAATTGGGGAAAAAGAGGAAGAACTCTTGAGTTGGGATTTTGAGGTTTTGAATGAGATTTTGTTATCGGATTTGAGTAAATTTTATATGGTTAGACTCGTGAGTGAATAGGCTTTCGGTTTTTGTGACTTTTGTCGGATTTCGATGCATGGGCCCAGGGGCCGTGTTCGGGTCAATTTCAGACTTTTGGCTATAATTTAGTACTTTTCTTGTGGAATTGATCCCTTTAGCCTATATTGATTGTATATTTCTACTTGTGGCTAGATTCAGGACGTTTGGAGGACGAATTGAGAGGCAAAGGCATTTCGAAGTAGAGATTTGCTCGGTATGAGGTAAGTAATAGTCTTAAATCTGGTTGTGAGGGTATGAAACCCCGAGAATTTGTATAATGTGAATATTTGGAAGTGACACGCATGCTAGGTAACGGGCGTGCGGGCATGCACCGTGAGGGATTGTGACTTGGTCCGCCCCGTGAAACTGTAAAGTTGAATAGCCATTGTTATTACTTATTTTCCATATCTTTGAGCAATTGACTGCCTTCCATATTAGAAACCATGCTTAGACCATATGATATCACTGTTGGGACCCGCAATGGTCGTATACTTGTTGAATTAACTGGTAACTGTTGTCTTGTACTCAGTCACAGTCTTACTTGTATGTTATAGCTCTATTTCCTCTCATTTCTTGTTAAAACTTGTTGTATTTTCTACTTGGGCTGGTTGTTATGATATTCTATGAGCCCGAGGGGATGGAGAGGTTAGTGACTGAGGTAGGGCCCGAGTGCCGAGCTGCGAGCTTTATGGAACGGGTTGCACACCGCAACAAGTATATATATATATATATATATATATATATATATATATATATATATATATATATATATATATATATATTTGGATTGGGTTGCACGCTGCAATAATACTGGATCGGGTTGCACGCCGCAATAATATTGGATTGGGCTGCACGCCGCAGCAATATAGCGCTTGGGCTGAAGGAGCCCATTCGGAGTCTGTATACCCCCAGTGAGCGCAGGTACCTATTGACAGTGTGTATTGAGGGCTGAGAGCCGAGAGTATGAGTTGTTGAGATGAGTTGAGTGACTGCTGCCTTTAGAGGCTGTACTTGCTTTTATTTATTGTTGCACTTAGTTGTTATCTGTTGTTGTTGGGAAATTTCTAGAAGATTCATATATGTGAGCTCAAACTGATTTGACTTATACCACCGGATTTGAAAGCATGTTCACTCTTTACTGAAATCTTTTGAAATGATCTGTATTTTTATAGCTCGTCATTGCTTATTAGTTCCTTATTTAATTTTGTTACTTGTTAAGTTGGTTGTACTCATGATATACCATGCACTTCATGTGTAGATCTCGGTGTGTATGGTTTTGGCGGTCGCTGAGTTCGTGCGCGAGCTGATTATCGGAGACTTACGAGGTAGCTACCGGCGTCCGCAGTCCTTGTTTCTCCTTTCTTATTATCTTTTTTTCACTTGTATTGGCATTTGGCACAGACTGTATTAGACTTTGTTTTCTAGATTGGTTGTTAGATGCTCACGACTTAGTGACACCCTGACGTCGGGCTATTTACTTTTTCGCATTTATATTTTATTTGGGTTTTACCCCTGTTTTATGAAAAACTCCGGCTATTTTAAATATCTTAATTCATTTCTGTGAAAATTTGAAAGTGTTTTGGAAAGGTCGGCTTGCCTAGTACCATGATAGGCGCCATCACGACGGGTTAGGTTTTGGGCCGTGACAAGTTGGTATCACAACCTAGGTTACATAGGTCTCACGAGTCATGAACAGGTTTAGCAGAGTCCTGCGGATCAGTACGGAGACGTCTGTACTTATCTTTGAGAGGTTGCAGAACCCTTAGGAAACTCCACATTCTTGAACTTGTGTCGTGCAAATCTGTTTATTCTAGTAACTAAACGTCTGTTGTTTCATTCTCTCACAGATGGTGAGGACTCGTACTACCGGGCAGGATGGACAACCACCAGTACTACCAGCTAGGGCCGCGAGAGGCCGATGTCGCGATAGAGGCCGCGGTAGGGGAAGAGGTGCAGCCCGCACAACAGCTGGGGCAGTACCTGCAGATCCACCAGTTGCCCCAGATCAGGACTAGATCCCAGTTGTTGATGCACCAGCTCAGGCACCACCTGTGCCTATTGTGATTCCAGGCCTTCAGGAGGCCTTAGCTCAGATTCTGACCGCGTGTACCATCCTTGCTCAGGCGGTCTCTCTTTCGGCCGCAGCAGCCACTTCTCAGGCCGAGGGAGGTGCTCAGACTCCTGCTACCCGCACCCTAGAGCAGGTGGTATAGGGATTCCAGACACCGGGGGCACCCCCAACCCAACTGGTTGCAGCTGCTCAGAACTATGTGGTTCTTGCTATGCCTGAGGATGAGCAGCGTAGATTGGAGAGGTTTGGGAGACTCCAACATCCATTTTTCAGTGGTGCAGAGGGAGAGGATGCACAGGGTTTATTGGACAGGTGTTAGAGGATACTCCGTACGACAGGTATTCTGGAGACCAGTGGGGTCTCATTTACTACCTTTCAGTTCTATGGGGCTGCATTCAGTTGGTGGGAGGCATACGAGAGGCGTAGGCCGGTCGGTGCAGCGCCCCTTAACTGGCAGCAGTTCTCCATTATTTTTCTGGAGAAGTTCGTGCCTCAGTCCAGCAGAGAGGAGCTAAATAGACAGTTTGAGAAGCTTTGTTAAGGTGATATGTCTGTGACGCTGTATGAGATACGATTCTTGGAGATGGCCCGTCATGCTATCTGGTTGGTTCCCACGGCCAGGGAGAGGATCAGGAGGTTTATAGATGGCCTCACTTATCAACTGCGATTGCTTCTGACCAGAGAGAGAGTGTTTGGTGCTACTTTTGATGAGGTTGTCGACATTGCTCATCAGATTGAGATGGTTTGCAGTCAGGAGAGGGTTGAGAGGCAGGCCAAGAGGCCTCATGGACAGGGAGGATTTAGCGGTGCTCCTTCCGGGGGTCAGTTCTAACACGGTAGAGGCCGTCCTTTCAGACATGCACAGACAGCTCATCCAGGTCATCGTGGTGCATCATCTAGCTATAGTTCTCACATTTATCAGCAGGGTCGTTCATCTCTCGGTGCATTCCTAGCGCAGAGTTCGTCCCATGCTCCATAGGGTCAGGGTTCATCTATGCAAGGTCCTTCTACCAACTATCCCGGTGCTCGGGGCTCCCTTCAGTCCCCTTCACCAGCACCGGGGAGTTGTTATGAGTGTGGGGAGTTTGGTCACATGAGGAGAGAGTGTCCCCGTATAGTGGCAGGTCTAACTCCGCAGAGGAGCCAGTCTACGTCATCAGCACCAGCCCGCCCACCACCCGCTTAGCCAGCCCGAGGTGGAGCCCAGTCAGCTATGGGTCACCCGAGAGGGGGAGGCAGATCAGGGGGTGGCCAGGCCCATTTCTATGCCCTCCTTGCTAGACTAGATTCCATTGCTTCAGATGCTGTGATTACAGGTATTGTCTCAGTTTGCCACATAGATGCCTCTGTATTATTTGACCCTGGTTCCACTTATTCATATGTTTCCTCATATTTCGCTCATTCTCTAAATATGCCCCGTGAGTCTTTAGTTCCATCTGTTCATGTATCTACTCCTGTGGGTGATACTATTGTTGTGGACCGCGTATATCGGTCATGTGTGGTGACTATTGGGGGTCTAGAGACCAGAGTGGATCTTTTGTTGCTCAGCATGGTCGATTTTGATATGATATTGGGTATATATTGGTTGTCTCCATGTCATGCTATTCTAGATTGTCACGCTAAGACTGTGACATTGGCGATGCCGGGGTTGCCGAGGGTTGAGTGGAGTAGTTCTATAGACTATGTTCCCAGTAGAGTGATTTCATACTTGAAGGCCCAGCGGATGGTTGAGAAGGGTTGTCTATCCTATTTGGCTTTTGTAAGGGATGTTAGTGCAGAGACTCCTGCCATTGATTCTATTCCGTGCGTGATTTTTCGGATGTGTTTCCTACAGACTTGTCGGGCATGCCGCCTGACAGGGATATTGACTTCGGTATTGATTTGGTGTCGGGCACTCAGCCTATTTCTATTCCACCGTATCGTATGGCACCGACAAAGTTAAAGGAGTTGAAGGAACAACTTCAGGAACTACTTGATAAGGGGTTTATTCAGCCTAGCGTGTCACTTTGGGGTGCACCGGTTCTATTTGTGAAGAAGAATGATGGTACTATGAGAATGTGCATTGATTACAGACAGTTGAACAAGGTCACAATCAAGAACAAGTATCCTTTGCCGCGTATTGATGATTTGTTTGACCATATTCAGGGAGCGATGGTGTTCTCCAAGATTGATTTGAGGTCAGGGTATCACCAACTGAAGATTCAGGATTCGGATATTCTTAAGACAGCTTTCAGGACCCGATATGGCCATTATGCGCTCCTTGTGATGTCTTTTGGGTTGACCAATGCCCCAACAACGTTCATGCATATGATGAACAGTGTGTTTCAACAGTATTTGGGCTTGTTCGTCATTGTATTCATTGATGACATCCTGGTGTACACTCGTAGCCAGAAGGAGTATGCCCAACATTTGAGGATTCTGTTACATCGATTAAGGGAGGAGAAGCTTTATGCAAAGTTCTCCAAGTGTGAGTTTTGGCTCAGTTCAGTGGCGTTCTTGGGACATGTGGTGTCCAGTGAGGGTATTCAGGTGGATTCAAAGAAGATAGAGGCGGTGCAGAGTTGGCCCAAACCGTCCTCAGCCACGGAGATTAGGAGCTTTCTTGGTTTGGGGGGCTATTATCGTCGTTTTATGGAGGGTTTTTCATCTATTGCATCGCCCTTGACCAGATTGACCCAAAAGGGTTCTCCATTCAGGTGGTCGGATGAGTGCGAGGAGAGCTTTCAGAAGCTCAAGACTGCTTTGACCACAACTCCATTTCTAATTCTGCCATCAGCTTCTTTTTCTTACACAGTGTATTGTGATGCCTAGCGAATAGGTATTGGATGTGTGCTGATGCAGGAGGGTAGAGTGATTGCTTATTCTTCGCGCCAGTTGAAGACCCATGAGAAGAACTATCATGTCCATGATCTTGAGTTAGCAACTATTGTTCACGCCTTGAAAATTTGGTGGCACTATCTGTACGGGGTTCATTGTGAGATTTACACTGATCATCGGAGTTTGCAGCATCTGTTTAAACAGAAGGATCTTAACTTGCATCAGCGGAGGTGGTTGGAGCTTCTTAAGGACTATGATATTATCATTTTGTACCATCCCGGGAAGGCCAATGTGGTGGTCGATGCCTTGAGTCGCCGAGCGGAGAGTTTGGGGAGTTTAGCGTATCTTCCAGCAACAGAGAGACCTTTGGCATTCGATGTTCTGGCCTTAGCTAGCCATCTTATCAGATAGGATATTTTGGAGCCAAGTCGGGTTTTGGCCTGTGTGGTCTCTAGATCTTCTCTTTATGATCGTATCAGGGAGCAACAGTATGATGACCCCTATCTACTCGTCCTCCAGGACAGGGTTCAGCGAGATGATGCTAGAGATGTTACTATTGTTGATGATGGCCATTTGAGGATGTAGGGCCGGATATGTGTGCCTAATGTGGATGGGTTTCAGGAGTTGATTCTTGAGGAGGCCCACAGCTCGCGGTATTCCATTCATCCGGGTGCCGCGAAGATGTACCAGGATTTGAAACAACACTATTGGTGGAGGAGGATGAAGAAGGATATACTTGGGTTTGTGGCTTAGTGTCTCAACTGTCAGCAGGTTAAGTATGAGCATCAAAGACGGGGTTGGTTGCTTCAGAGGTTAGATATCCCAGAGTGGAAGTGGGAGCGGATTTCCATGGATTTCGTAGTTGGGCTCCCATGGACTTCGAGGAAGTTCGATGCTATTTGGGTGATTGTGGATCGGCTGACCAAGTCCGCGCACTTCATTCCAGTTGGTACTACTTATTCTTTAGAGCGATTGGCTGATATTTACATCCGAGAGATTGTTCGCCTTCATGGTGTCCTAGTTTCCATTATTTCAGATAGAGGAACGCAGTTTACATCGTAGTTTTGGAGGGCCGTGCAATGAGAGTTGGGTACTCAGTTTGAGTTGAGTATAGCCTTTCACCCTCAGACGGACGGACAGTCTGAGCGCACTATCCAGATATTGGAGGACATGTTACGCACTTGTGTCATTGATTTTGGGGGGGTTCATGGGACCAGTTTCTGCCGCTCGCAGAGTTTGCATATAACAACAATTATCAGTCCAACATTCAGATGGATCCGTACGAGGCTTTATATGAGAGGTGGTGTAGATCTCTGGTGGGATGGTTTGAGCCGGGTGAGGCTAGGCTCTTGGGTACATACTTGGTCCATGATGCATTAGACAAGGTGAAATTGATTTTGGAGCGGCTTCGTACGTCGTAGTCTAGGCAGAAGAGCTATGCTGACAGGAAGGTCCGTGATGTGTCTTTCATAGTCGGGGAGAAAGTTTTGCTGAAGGTATCACCCATGAAGGGTGTTATGAGGTCTGGGAATAGGGGCAAGTTGAGCCCTCGGTTCATTAGGCCTTTCGAGGTACTTCAGAGGATAAGAGAGGTGGCTTTCAAGCTTGCCATGCCACCTAGCTTGTCGAGTGTGCATCCAGTATTTCATGTCTCTATGCTCCAGAAGTATATCGGCCTTCCGTTCTATGTTTTTTATTTTAGCACGGTTCAGTTGGATGGGGATATGACTTATGATGTAGAGCCGGTGGCCATTTTGGAGCGACAAGTTTGGAAGTTGAGGTCAAAAGATATAGCTTCTGTGAAGGGGCAGTGGAGAGGTCAGCCTGTCGAGGAGGCAACTTGGGATACCGAGCACGATATGCGCATCCATTATCCTCATCTTTTCACTACGTCAGGTATATCTCTATGCTCGTTTGAGGACGAGTGATTGTTTTAAGAGGGGGAGGATGTAACGACACGGCCGGTCTTTTTGAGTGTATTTGCCCCGATCCCCTATTTACTGTCCCGTATATATTTTTGCTTAAGTGACTTGCTGGGAGGTCTTGCTTTTGGTTTCGGAGTGTTTTGGGATACTTAGTCCCTAAAACAGAAGCTTAAGTCTCAAGATTTTAACCGTTGTCGGAAGGGTGTGAAGACAACTCCGGAATGGAGTTTCGTCGGTTCTGTTAGCTTCGTTGAGTGATTTTGGACTTAGGAGCGTGTCCGGACTGTGAATTTGGGGTCTGTAGTTAATTTAGGCTTGAAATGGCGAAAGTTGAATTTTGGAAAGTATGACCGGGGGGTTGACTTTTTGATATCGGGGTCGGATTCCTATTTCGGAAGTTGGAATAGGTCCATAATATTGAATATGACTTGTGTGCAAAATTTGAGGTCAATCAGACGTGGTTTGGTAGGTTTCGGCGTCGTTTGTGGAATTTGAAAGTTTAAAAGTTCTTCAGGCTTGAATCCAGTTGTAATTGATGTTTTGATGTTGTTTTGAATGATTCGAAGTGTCGACTAAGTTCGTATGATGTTTTAGGATTGATTGGTATATTTTGTTAAGGTCCTGGGGAACTCGGGTGAGTTTCAGATGCATAACAGATCATTTTTGGACTTGGCTTAATTGCTGAAATGCTCGTTTTAGCAGGTTCTGGTTTCCTTGTACGCGATCGCAGGGATTCATTCGTTATCGCGTAAGCTTATTTGGGGATGATGAGTTTGTTCTATGAGATCACAGAGTTAGGGACGCGATCGCGTATATGTGCGAAGATGTGCTTTGCGAACGCGTAGCTAATGTCACGTTCGTGTAGAAGGATTTGAGCAGGAGGGGAGGTGTGGCCAATGCTCTATGCGATCGTGTGAGGCAGGATGCGATCGCGTAGGTATGAGAGGCAGTGATCCGCGATCACGTGGATAATTCCGCATTCGCGTAGAGTAAAAATGTGGGGTAGCATAGTTGTGCTTCGCGATCGCGAGGAATGTTTCGCGATCGTGATGAAAAATATCTGGGTAGGTAGTATTAATTTCAAACACGAGGGTTTGAACTCATTTTTGCATATTTTGAGCTAGAGAACACGAAATTGGGAGATTCTTGAAGGGATTTTCGTGGAGTTGATTGGGGTAAGTGATTCTTACTTGGTTTTGGTTAAACCCCATGATTTCATCTTTAATTTTATCATCTAATTTGTAATTTAGGGTGAGAAATTAGGGAAAAAGAGGAAGAAGTCTTGAGTTGAGATTTTGAGGATTTGAATGGGATTTTTTTACTGGATTTGAGTAAATTTGGTATGGTAGGACTCGTGAGTGAATGGGATTTCGGGTTTTGTGACTTTTTTTGGATTTCGAGACTAGGGCCGGGTTCAGGCCAATTTCGGATTTGTGGCTATAATTTAGTACTTTTCTTGTGGGATTGATCCCTTTAGCCTATATTTATTGTATTGTTTTTCTTGTGGAGAGATTCAGGACGTTTGGAGGCCGATTTGATAGACAAAAGCATTTCAGAGTAGAGATTTTCTCGGTTTGAGGTAAGTAACAGTCTTAAATCTGGTTTTGAGGGTATGAAATCCCGAGAATTTGTATAATGTGAATATTTGGAGGTAACACACATGCAAGGTGATGGGCGTGCGGTCGTGCACCGTAAGGGATTGTGATTTGGTCCGCCCTGGGAGACTGTAAAGTTGAATAGCCATTGTTATTACTTATTTTCCTTGTCTTTGAGCAATTGACTGCCTTCCATGTTAGAAACCATGCTTAGGCCATATGATATCACTGTTGGAACTCGCAGCAGTCGTATACTTGTTAAATTGACTGCTAATTGCTATCTTGTACACAGTCACAGTTTTACTTGTGTGTTATATCTCTGTTTCCTCTCATTTGTTGTTGAGTTCTTGTTGTATTCTCTGTTTGGGCTGATTATTATGATATTCTGTGAGCCCAAGGGGCTGGAGAGGTTAGTCACAGAGGTAGGGCCTGAGTACCGAGCTGCGAGCTGTGAGGTATATGGAACGGGTTGCACGCCGCAACAAGCCTTAGGGCTATATATATATTTTTGGATCGGGTTGCACGTCGCAACAATGTTGGATCGGGTTGCACACCGCAACAATATTAGATCGGGCTGCGCACTGCAGCAATATAGCGCTTGGGCTGAAGGAGCCCCTCCGGAGTCTGTACACCCTCAGTGACCGCAGGTACCTATTGAGAGTGTGTATTGAGGGTTGAGAGCCGAGAGTATGAGCTGTTGAGATTAGTTGAGTGACTGCTGCCTTGCGAGGTTGTACTTGCTTTTATTTATTATTGTACTTAGTTGTTATCTATTGTTGTTGGAAAATTTCTGTGAGCTCGAACTGATTTGACTTATACCACTGGATTTGAAAGCATGTTCATTCTTTACTGAAAACTTTTGAAATGATCTGTATTTTTATAGCTCGTCACTACTTCTCAGTTTCTTATTTAATTCTCTTACTTGCTGAGTTGGTTGTACTCATACTACACCCTACACTTCATGTGCAGATCCCGGTATTTTTGGTTCTGGCGGTCGCCGAGTTCGTGCGCGAGCTGATTATCGGAGACTTACGAGGTAGCTGCCGGCGTCTGCAGTCCTTATTTCTCCTTTCTTATTATCTTTTTCTCACTTGTATTGGCATTTGGTACAAACTGTATTAAACTCTGTTTTCTAGATTGGTTGTTAGATGCTCGTGACCTAGTGACACCCCTATGTCGGGCTATTTCTTTTTCCGCACTTATGTTTTATTTGGGTTTTACAACCTTTTTATGAAAAACTTCGGTTATTTTAAATGTTTTAATTCATTTATGTGAAATTTTGAAAATGTATTGAAAAGGTCGACTTGCCTAGTACCACGATAGGCGCCATCACGACGGGTTAGGTTTTTGGCCGTGACAGGTTTGAATCGTTGACCTCTTCGAGATTATCAAAGCACGTGTTTAAATATTACAATATTTTTAGTATTTAGTGATGTTGCTTCTTTCTTTATAAGCTGTGTTAATTTTTTTTGGTTTTTTTTTAAATATGATATTATTACACTAATTTAATTATTTTTCACGTTTAAAATGGTAACACCGCTTACAAAACTTTCTGTGTCACTGTAATGTATTTGAGCTGTTGGGGTCTAAACTAAATTGGAAATGAATTTCTTTAATCTGTCAGTGTATATGAGTTAATTCGTTATAGGGATTTCCGTGGATTGCTTCCTTGTAGTTGCCGAATACGTTTTCTCTTTGAGACGGCCAAAATTCTTCTTAAACGTGTTATATATGGTCATATGGATATATACTTAACTAAAAGGCCCTCTTGTGCTTATCGACTCAAACAATTTGTGTCCTTCTTACTTGCCTCATCTTTTCTTCTTAATTTCACAACTGAATTCATTATTTCTTAGGTTTAAAATGAGGTGGTGTTCAGTCAAAATTTTATGTTTATGTTTTTTTAGGTGAAGGTTTTTTATCTAATTAGTTGTAAAACCATAGAACTAATAACTCATATCAAGTCGAAATCGTCCAATTGTGAAGTTAAAAATTTACTACTAGTATTTTGGATTGATTTCCAATTTATATTTCTGAGAAGAGCACACATTGGTTCAATTAGGAAAATTTAGACAAAACATTTCCCACCAAATAGTGTACATCCCTAATCACACGCACACTTTTTTAACTTCTTCATTTAATATAGGCAGAATACATAGTTTATCGTCGGAACCATGAAGCAAATCTCTATGACACACCTTCTGATAACGAAAATTATCTTACACACTCAACCTTTTACGAATGTATTTAATACACACCTCTTTAGTGTTTGACCACTTTTTTCTTAGCAAATGTTGACACACACTAATAATAATGCGACATGTGTGATTAACCTTTTGTAAAAAGTAGAAAATACTTGTAATTATAATTATATCCTAAATGCCAAAATAATCTTCCATCTTCTTCATCTTCCCCGAGATATACCACCATGGCTGCCAACCCTCCAAACTGAAACACATATGCAAGAAAAACAAAAACCACTACCTCATCCTACTACATTTAAGACTCACCACCCCAACTGTATAAATTCCCCGCTATTTGCCACATTCAACACCCCAACAATTTAACACTATGTTTGGATCATTGTTACTCATCATTTTATAATGTATTGTATTGTACTATATTGTATTGTATCATTTTATGGATACAATATTTGAATAGATTGTATCGTTTGCTATTGTTAAATAACAGTTTTGTTGCTTGGTTTGACTGTATCGTACAGTACTGTAACTGATAAATTCACTAAAATACCCGTAATTATTTTAAATAAAATTTATCAAGAATTACACATAAAAATAATTTGAGAAAACCTCTTTCTACTAATTTATCATCAATTACGTAGCTTGAAAACAAGAGCAAAAACCTGAAGAAAAAGGTTAACTAATATTAGCAATAAAAAAAAATTAAAATGATGGAAAGAGACAAAGAATTGAACGGAGACTTGGATAAAAAGAAAAGGGCGAACCTGTCACGACCCAAAATCCCATCACAGGCGTCGTGATGACACTTAGTCGCTAAGACTAGGTAAGCCGATTACAATTATATTTCGAGCCCATTTTTTTTGAAACATATAATTTAATACAAGTGTCGAAACCAAAAGCGGAAACAAATATAACAACCTCCCAAGACTGGTAATACTGAGTCACGAACTCTATCTGAATACATGAAATGATCTCAAGGATCGAATATACAATATTGTTCGAATAATAATTAACACTACAATAAAAATGGGAGGACTCTAAGGGACTGCGACGATCAAGCATCTCTACCCTGAATCCTTGCGATCAACACACTAACTTTGCCCAAGTCTGGTATCTCCAATACCTGACTCTACACAAAAATATGCAAAAGTATAGTATGAGTACACGACAGTCGGTACCCAATAAGTATCAAGACTAACCTCGGTGGAGTAGTGACGAGGTACAGTCAAGACACTCACTAATCAAATAACTTGTGCAGTATAGCAGTATATGATAATAATGGAAGACATATGGCAACAAGAATCAACCAATGATATAAACAACAAGGCAACATGAACACCATAAATACTGATCAAATGAATAAGGAATATAAATACAACCAATTAATCAAGTCCATTAAATATACGTCTTTCAAATGTAAGTACTCCAAGTATAAATCTTTCAAATATAAGTTTTCCAAATAAAATATTTTAGAATATAATCCTTTCAAATAAATATATATTTTGAATATACTCCCTTCAAATAAATATCTTTCGAATATAATTCTTTTAAATAAATACCTTTCATCTATAATTATTTCAAATAATATATTTTTGGATATAATTATTTCAAACAAAAGTTGCCTTGTGACACCTCATTTCATAATCATAAAAATAAGGGTCTCAACTCGCTTTCATATTTTCACGGCACCTCGTGCCCATATTTCTATCAAAACCGCACGAACAACTCATGTGCCAATATTATCATCATTTACTTACGGCACCTCGTTGTGATGATCCAAAAGTTCATCTTATATTTTAGAACTCGATTCTGCACTCTTAAGCCTTACAAATCTCATTTTTACCCTCTCGATTTACGTACGCTGTTTGGGTATTGGCCTGAAAGGCTTATATGTAAAAATTGATAAAAATTAGATTTTTTGCCAAAAACTTCATTTGAGTTGACTTGAGTCAACATTTTTGGTAAACGGGCCTGGATCCGTATTTTGACGGTCCCGATGGGTCTGTATCGAAATATGGGACCTAAGCGTATGCCCGGAATAGAATTCAGAGGTCCCTAGCTCGAGTTATGAATTTTTGATGAAAATTAAAAGTCTCAAAGTTTAATGATTTTTAAGAATTGATTGATATTTCGCCTTGTTGATACCGGGTCCATATTCTGGTTCTGCAGCCCAATATATGTCCAAAATAATATTTATGATTTATATGTGAAATTTGGTGAGAAACAGAGTCCAATATAATCGCGAATGCGAAGGCTTGGTCGCGAACGCGAAGTAATGGGGGCTTTACCCTTTGCGAACATGACCAGCATAAAACAATCCCAAAATTGGACTTAAGCCATTTCTTCAATTTTTCAAAAACCAAATGGGCTAGAGGCGATTTTCAAGCTACATTTTCTTCCCCAAAGTGTTGGTAAGTGATTCTAAACTATTTTCTTTCAATTACCCATTACATTTCATGAATTATCAACCTAAAATCTAGAGTTTTCATGGTAGAATTAGGGGTTTTGGGTAGAAACTAGAGATTTTGGGAATTTGGAGATTTAGACCTCAAATTGAGGTTAGATTCCAAAAGCAATTATATATCCGAGCTCGAGGGTGAATGGGTAAATGAATTTTTGTCCGAACCTCGGGTTTTGACCAAGCGGACCCAGGGTTGATTTTTGACTTTTTGGAGGAAAATCTAAATTTATGCAATGTAATTAATTCCTTTAGCAATATTCGATATTATTGAGTCATTTTTAATAGATACGAGTGGTTTGGAGGTGAATTCTAGAGAAAAAACTGTGATTGAGTATTGAGTGACCTTCGGAATAAGGTAATTATCGTGGTTAACCCTGACTTGAGGGAATTAGGAACCACAGATTATTTGTTATGTGAAATTCATGTGAGCGGCGTATATGTGAGGTGACGAGTACTTATGCACCGCCAATTTACATGTTTCCATATTTCTCCCGTTTTTCTTATATTGTCTCTTTCCCATGCCTAATTGCTACGGGTTTAGTCTGATGTTGTTAAATTAATCGTTCTTATCATGTTTACGGATCTTTTGGTGATAATTGAGTATTTATTTCGAAGTTGAAATTGATATTGTGGAATCAAATGTTGAAGTAAGGCTTGTACTTGTTATTCTATCTCCCTGTTGTTATTTATTCATTGCATTATGGTAAGGGAGAGTGTTAATGCAGAAAGGGTGATGTTGTGCCATACTGTGAGTGTAAAAGCACGAAGGGTGATGCCGTGCCATATTGTGAGTGTAAAAGAACGAAGGGTGATGCCGTTCCATATTGTGAGTGTAAAAGCACGAAGGGTGATGTCGTGCCATATTGTGAGTGTTAATGCACGAAGGGTGATGCCGTGCCATGATATGAGAGTTAATGCACGAAGGGTGATTCCGTGCCATTTTTATTGATTTTATGGTGAGATTGAGAGTAAAAGCACGAAGGGTGATGCCGTGCATTTTTCCTTTACTGTATTCGTTGTTCCTGTTGATTCATAGTATATTGGTTGTTCTAGTTATCATTCTGCCGTAGTTCTTTATCTCGTATTTCCCTCAGCATGTTTCCCCTCCCGATATTACCTGTCTAGCTTTTCATTGTTGTTACTTGTATATACATTGTTAAATTGTACAGGTTGATCTGTAGGTGCCTTGTCTTAGCTTCGTCACTACTTTGTCGAGGCTAGGCTCGACATTTACCAGTACATGGGGTTGGTTGTACTGATACTACACTCCGTACTTTCTGTGCAGATTTTGATACCGGCTCAGGTTGATCGAGAGTTTTTGCTTTTAGACCATTATCCGGAGACTCAAGGTAGATCTGTTGGCGTTCACAGGCCTTGAAGTCCCCGCCTATCTTTTTTCTGTTTTACTGTTTCTTTCATCCAAACAGTTGTATTTCTTTCAGACTATTATTTATAGTGAATTCTAGAATGCTCGTGAATTGTGACTCTAGATCCGGGTGGTAGTAGTTAATAAAATTTTGATATTATTTCACACTCACTATATTTCATCTTAGCTAATTTGCTGTTTATAACTGAATGGAATAAGGATTAGTTTAATGATTCTCTAACGTTGGCTTATCTAGCAAGTGAAATGTTAGGCGCCATCTCGGTCCTGACGGTGGGAATTCCGGGTCGTAACAAGTTGGTATTAGAGCATTAGGTTGCCTAGGTCTCACGATTCACGAGCAAGCTTAGTAGAGTATGGAGGATCGGTACGGAGACGTCTGTGCTTATCTTCTAGAGGCTATGAAGTTTAGGAACAAATTTCACTTCTATTCTTCTCTATCATGTGATTTTTTTTCTCAATACTGATTGAACTCTTCTACTTTTATTCTCTCACAGATGGCGAGAACACGTACCGCTTCCTCAGCTAAGCAGCAGCCAGAGCCCCCAGTGGCAGCTCCTACGAGGCGCAGAGGTCGAGGCCGTGCCAGAGGCCGAGGTAGGGGCAGGGCTCATCCCAGAGCTCACACAGTAGTACTAGTAGTGGAGCCTCAGGTAGATTTGGGCAAGGAGGTTCCAGCCCAGACTGTTCCTGCCGGACTAGCTCAGGTTCCGTAGGGGTTCATTGCCACCCCAGTACTTTAGGACGCTTTGGTCCGTTTGGTGGGCGTTATGGAGACTGTGGCCTAGACTGGCGCATTTCCCATGGCACCAGCCGTCTCTCAGGC
Source organism: Nicotiana tabacum (assembly GCF_000715075.1). Classification (NCBI taxonomy): domain Eukaryota; kingdom Viridiplantae; phylum Streptophyta; class Magnoliopsida; order Solanales; family Solanaceae; genus Nicotiana; species Nicotiana tabacum. The sequence continues at coordinate 19,032,908 of NC_134102.1, read as the reverse complement.
TGGAGGAGGGGCCCAGAATCCCATTACTCCCGCTTCGGAGCAAATAGCTCCCCAGTATCAGGCTCCAACAGCTCATCAGTCAGAGTAGTTCAGTCGGTTGTTGCGCCACAAACTGGTGATGGGTTAGCTATGTCTTCTGAGGCTTTATAGAGGTTGGACAGGGTTTACCAAGCTCTTCCCAGTTCACTTCAGTGGTGCTCCTTCATAGGATCCCCAGGAGTATCTCGACAAATGTCATGAGGCTCTACGGAACATGGGTATAGTGGAGACCAATGGGGTCGATTTTGCTGCATTTCAGATGAATAGTTCCGCCAAGAAATGGTGGAGAGATTATTTGTTGACCCGACCAGCTGGGTTTCCTGCTCTTACTTGGGACCAGTTCTCTTAGCTCTTCCTAGAGAAGTTTCTGCCTATCACATTGAGAGAGGAGCGTCGCCGTCAGTTCAAGCGTCTCCAGCAGGGCAGTATGACTATTACTCAGTATGGGACTCGTTTTGTGGATTTGGCCCGTCATGCTATTCTGCTGCTTCAAACCGAGAGAGAGAGAGGGTGAGGAGGCTTATTGACAGACTTTCTTAGTCTATCATATTGCAAATGGCTAAGGAGACTGGGAGGGAGATTTATTTTCAGTCGGCTGCTAATGTCACCAGACGAGTTGAGATGGTTCTTGCTAAGGGAGGTCAGCGGTCTGGTAAGAGACCTTGTCACTACGGTGGACTCAGTGGAGCCTCACTTGGAGGTCGGGGTACTTAAGGCAGAGGCCATCCTCCCAGGATGTTTAATTCAGCACTCCAGGTATCCCACAGTGCCTCAGGTGGTCGTGGTCCTCATATGCCTTATTCCGACCAGCTAGCCTACAGTGCACCACCAGCTCTTATTAGTGCACCTCAACTCCAGAGTTATCAGGGTGATTACTCAGGTCGACAGGGTCATTTTCACGCTTAGCAGTCATAGATGCCGAGGTCATGTTATACTTGTGGTGATCTGAGGCACATTGCTAGATTTTTCCCTCGGGCAACGGGCAGCTCACAGTATCAGAGTTTTCGTGCCATGGTTTCGGCACCAGTTGCTGGACCACCTGCTCAGCCAGTCAGAGGCAAGGGTCAGGCAGCCAGAGGTAGATGCCAGACTGTTAGAGGTGGAGATCAGGCCGTTAGAGGTGGAGACCAGCCAGTTAGAGGCCATCCCAGGGACATAGTTCAGGGTGGTGGGGACCAACCCCGTTGTTATGATTTTCCAGCCAGGCCCGAGGCTGAGTCATCTGACGTTGTTATCACATGTACTATTTCAGTTTGCAGTAGAGATGCTTCAGTTCTATTTGATCCAGGATCTACTTACTCTTATGTGTCATCCTATTTTGCTTTATATTTGGTTGTGCCTTGTGATTCTTTGAGTGCTCTTATGTATGCGTCTGCACCAGTGGGAGATGCTATTATTGTAGATCGTACTTATCGTTCGTGTGTGGTCACCATTGGGAGTCTTGAGACTCGTGTGGACCTTCTACTTCTCGATATGGTTGATTTTGATGTCATACTGGTATGGATTGGCTGTCACCTTATCATGCTATATTATATTGTCAAGCCAAGACGGTGGCCTTAGCCTTGCAGGGGTTGCCTCGATTAGAGTGGAGAGGGACTCTTGGCCATTCTACCAATATGGTTATCTCTTATGTGAAGGCTCGACATATGGTCGAGAAGGGGTGTCTAGCTTACTTGGCTTATGTCCGCGATTCTAGTGCGGAGGTTCCTTCCATGGAGTCAGTGTCGGTTGTCTGTGAGTTTCCAGAGGTGTTTCCTGCCGATCTGCCGGTGATGCCACCCGACAGGGATATTGATTTCTGCATTGATTTGGCTTCGGGCACTTAGCCCATTTCCATTCCGCTATACTGCATGGCCCCGCTAGAGTTGAAAGAATTGAAGGAACAATTACAAGATTTGCTTGATAAGGGCTTCATTTGACCTAGTGTCTCGCCCTGGGATGCACCTGTGTTGTTTGTGAAGAAGAAAGATGGATCGATGAGGATGTGTATAGATAATCGGCAGTTGAACAAAGTCACCGTCAAGAACAAGTACCCATTGCCGAGGATTGATGATTTATTTGATCAGCTTCACGGTGCCCAGGTGTTTTTGAAGATTTATTTGAGATATGGCTACCATCAGTTAGGGATTAGGGCATCTGATGTCCCTAAGACAGCTTTTCGGACTCGGTATGGGCATTATGAGTTTCTAGTGATGTCATTTGGGTTGACAAATGCCCCAACATCATTCATGGATTTGATGAACCAGGTGTTCAAGCCCTACTTGGATTCCTTTGTGATTGTGTTTATTGATGATATCTTGATCTACTCTCACAGCCGAGAGGAGCATGAGCAGCACCTTCAGATCATTCTTCAGACTCTGAAAGACAGCTAGTTATATGCTAAGTTCTCAAAATGTGTGTTTTGGTTGAGTTCAGTTGCTTTCTTGGGTCACATTGTATCAGCAGAGGGTATTCAGGTAGATCCTAAGAAGATTGAGACATTCCAGAACTGGCCTAGACCCACATCACCTACAGAGATCCGTAGTTTCTTGGGTTTGGCGGACTACTACCATCGTTTCGTGGAAGGGTTTTCACTCATAGCAGCCCCATTGACCCAGAAGGGTGCCCCGTTCAGGTGGTCAGACAAGTGTGAGGTGAGCTTCCAGGAGGTCAAGACAGCTTTGACTACGGCACTGGTAATGGTGTTACCCTCAGGTTTAGGATCTTATACAGTATATTGTGACGCATCCCGTATTGGTCTGGGTGCGGTATTGATGCAGGGTAGAAAGGTTATTGCATCTGCTTCGCGTCAGCTGAAGGTTAACGAGAAGATTACCATGTTCATGATCTAGAGCTGGTAGCCATTGTTCGCGCGCTGAAGATTTGGAGGCAATATCTTTACGACGTGCCATGTGAGGTATTCACGGATCATCGGATCTTACAGTATTTGTTCAAGCAGAAGGAGCTCAATTTGAGGCAGAGGAGGTGGTTAGAGCTATTGAAAGATTATGATATCACTATCTTGTATCATCCCGGGAAGGCCAATGTGGTTGCCGACGCCTTGAATAGAAAGTCAGCTAGTATGGGTAGCCTTGCATATATTCCAATTGGTGAGAGACAGCTTACATTGGATGTTCAGGCCTTGGCCAATCAGTTCGTGAGGTTGGATGTTTCTGAGCCCAGCCATGTTCTAGCTTGTACAGTTTCTCGATCTTCTTTGTTTGAGCGCATCAGAGATTGGCAGTATGATGATCCTCATTTGCTTGTCCTTAGATACACAGTGCAGCACGGTGGTGCCAAGCAGTTTACTGTTGGAGATGATGGAGTTTTGAGGATGCAGGGTCGTATTTGTGTGCCTAATGTGGATGGACTGCATGAGTTGATTCTTGAGGAGGCCCACAATTCCCGGTATTTTGTTCATCTGGGCGCCGCCAAGATGTATCAGGACTTGCGGCAGCATAATTGGTGGAGGCAAATGAAGAAGGATATAGTTGCTTATGTACTTCGGTGTCTAAATTGTCAGCAAGTAAAGTACGAGCATTAGAGACTTGGTGGTTTGCTTCAAAAGATAGAGATTCCTGAGTGGAAGTGGGAGCATATCACTATGGATTTCGTTGTTGGACTCCCACGGACTTAGAGGAAGTTCGATGCCGTTTGGGTCATTGTGGACAGGCTGACTAAGTCAGCGCATTTCATTCATGTGGCAGTTACCTATTTCTTAGAACGGTTGGCAGAGATTTACATCCGCGAGATTGCCCGTCTTCATGGTGTGCCCGTATCTATCATATCTGACTGAGGCACGCAGTTCACCTCGCATTTCTGGAGAACAGTATAGCATGAGCTGGGCACACGATTTGAGTTGATCACAGCGTTTCATCCTCAGACAAACGGACAACCTGAGCGCACTATTCAGATCTTGGAGGATACGCTCCGTGCATGTGTTATAGACTTCAGAGGATTGTGGGATCAGTTCTTGCCCCTTGCAGAATTCGCCTACAATAACAGCTACCAGTCGAGCATTCTAATGGCTCCCTATGAGGCACTATATGGTAGATGGTGTTGATCACCGGTCAGATGGTTTGAGCCGGGGAAGGCTCGGTTGTTGGGCATAGACTTAGTACTGGTTGACTTGGATAAGGTCAAGATTATTCAGGATCGACTTCGCACAGCTCAGTCCAGGCAGAAGAGTTATGTCGACCGCAGAGTTTGTGCTGTTGCATTCATGGTCGGGGAGTAAGTGTTGCTTCGGGTATCACCTATGAAGGGTGTAATGAGGTTCGGAAAGAAGGGCAAGTTGAGCCCTAGGTATATCGGACATTTTGAGATTTTGGAGAGAGTGGGTGAGGTGGGTTACAGGCTTGTGTTTCCACCGGGGTTATCATCAGTTCATCCGGTGTTCCATATGTACGTGCTTCGAAAGAATCACCGCGATCCGTCCCATGTGTTAGATTTTAGCTCTGTCAAGTTGGACAAGGATTTGACTTACGAGGAGGAGCTAGTGGCTGTTCTAGCCCGGCACGTTCACCAGTTGAGATCAAAAAGTTACCCTTCAGTTCGAGTGCAGTGGAGAGGTCAGCCTGGTTAGGCAGCTACTTGGGAGTCCGACTCCGATATGCGGAGTAGATATCCCCACCTTTTCACCAGCTCAGGTACTTTTCTATGTTCGTTCGAGGACGAACGGTTGTTTTAGAGGTGGAGAATGTGATGACCCAAAAGGTCATCTTATATTTTAGAACTCGATTCTACGCTCTTAATCCTTAAATATCTCATTTTTACCCCCCTCAATTTGCGTGCACAGTTTGGGTATTGGCTTAGAAGGCTTATATGTTAAAAACTAATAAAATTAAGAATTTTTGCCGAAAAACTTTATTTGAGTTGACTTCAGTCAACATTTTTGGTAAACGGGATCGAATCCGTATTTTGACGGTCCCGGTGTGTCCGTATCGAAATATGGGACCTGGGAGTATGCCCGGAATCGAATTCGGAGGTCCCTAGCTCGAGTTATGAATTTTTCATGAAAATTAAAAGTCTGAAAGTTTAATGATTTTTAAGAATTGGTTGATGTTTCGCCTTGTTGATACCGAGTATGTATTTTGGTTCCAGAGCCCGGTATATGTCCAATATAATATTTATGACTTATCTATAAAATTTGGTGAGAAACGGAGTCGGTTTGACCTGATTCGGATGTCCGGTTGTAAAAATAGGAGTTGTAAAGCTTTCTTTAAAATTTCATTGGATTTTGTGCTAAATTCGCAGTACTAGGTGTTATTTTGGCGATTTGATCGCGCGAGCAAGTTCGTATGATATTTTTAGACTTGTGTATGTGTTCTTCAACTTTTCAAAACCCAAACGGGCTAGAGGCGATTTTCAAGCTACATTTTCTTTCCCAAAGTGTTGGTAAGTAATTCTAAACCATTTTCTTTCAATTACCCATTACATTTCATGAATTATCAACCTAAAATCTAGAATTTTCATGGTAGAATTAGGGGATTTGGGTAGAAACTAGAGATTTTGAAAATTTGGGGATTTAGACCTCAAATTAAGGTCAGATTCCAAAACCAATTATATATCCGGGCTCGGGGGTGAACGGATAAATGGATTTTGATCTGAACCTCAGGTTTTGACCAAGCGAGCCCAGGGTCGATTTTTGATGTTTTGGAGGAAAATTTGGGAAATTTAAATTTATGCAATGTAATTGTTTCCTTTAGAAATATTTGATATTATTGAGTTATTTTTAATAGATTCGAGTGGTTTGGAGGTGAATTCTAGAGGAAAAGTTGTGATTGAGTATTGAGCGGACTTCGGAACGAGGTAAGTGTCGTGGTTAACCCTGACTTGAGGGAATTAGGAACCTCAAATTATTTGCTATGTGAAATTCATGTGAGCGGCATATATGTGAGGTGACGAGTACTTATGCGCCGCCAATTTACCCATTTCCCTGTTTCTCCCGTTTTTCTTATATTGTCTCTTTCCCATGCCTAATTTCTACGGGTTTAGTCTGATGTTGTTAAGTTAATCGTTCTTATCATGTTTACGGATCTTCTAGTGATAATTGAGTATTTATTTCGAAGTTGAGATTGATATTGTGGAATCAAATGTTGAAGTAAGGCTTGTACTTGTTATTCTATCCCCCTATTGTTATTTATTCATTGCATTATGGTAAGGGAGAGTGTTAATGCACAAAGGGTGATGTTGTGCCATATTGTGAGTGTAAAAGCACGAAGGGTGATGTCGAGCCATATTGTGAGTGTAAAAGCACGAAGGGTGATGCCGTGCCATATTCTGAGTGTTAATGCACAAAGGGTGATGCCTTGCCATGATATGGGAGTTAATGCACGAAGGGTGATGCCGTGCCGTTTCTATTGATTTTATGGTGAGATTGAGAGTAAAAGCACGAAGGGTGATGCCGTGCATTTTTCCTTTACTGTATTCGTTGTTCCTGTTGATTCATAGTATATTGGTTGTTCTAGTTATCATTCTGCCGTAGTTCTTTATCTCGTATTTCCCTCAGCATGTTTCCCCCTCCCGATATTACCTGTCTAGCTTTTCATTGCTATTACTTGTATATACATTGTTAAATTGTACAGGTTGATCTATAGGTGCCTTGTCTTAGCTTCATCACTACTTCATCGAGGTTAGGCTCGACACTTACCTGTACATGGGGTCGGTTGTACGGATACTGCACTCTGCACTTTCTGTGCAGATTTTGGTACCGACTCGGGTTGATCGAGAGTTTTTGCTGTTGGACCGTTATCCGGAGAATCAAGGTAGATCTGTCGGTGTTCACAGACCTTGAAGTCCCGCCTATCCTTTTTCTCTTTTACTGTTTCTTTCATCCAAACAGTTGTATTTCTTTCAGACTATTACTTGTAGTGAATTCTAGAATGCTCGTGAATTGTGACTCCTGATCCGGGTGGTAGTAGTTAATACAATTTTGATATTATTCCGCACTCACTATATTTTAGCTTAGCTAATTTGCTGTTAATCACTGAATGGAATAGAGATTGGTTTAATGATTCTCTAACGTTGGCTTTCCTAGCAAGTGAAATGTTAGGCGCCATCACGATCCTGATGGTGGTAACTCCCGGTCGTGACACTCGTGCCCACATTTCATATCACAATTGCACGGACAATTTACAAGGCAGAAGACATAATAATATAATTGAAAAGACTGAGAGAATGAATAATGAGAAATTACAGAAATATAACAACACAACAAATATAGGTAAATAACAAGGGCGCTCCTGAGGTACCTCCTCCTAGTGCAAAAGATAAAATACACAATAGGAGGATCTCTCGAGATACTGCCTCGTAGTCCCAAAAGTAAATATGCAACAGAGGGATCTCCTGAGGTACCGCCTCGTAGTCCCAAAAGTAAATATGCAACATGGGAATCTCCCGAGGTACCGCCTTGTAGTCCCAAAAGTAAATATGCAACAGGGTATCTCCCGAGGTACCGCCTCGTAGTCCTAAAAGTCAATATGCAACAGGGGGGATCTCCTGAGGTACCACCTTGTAGTCCCAAAATTAAATATGCAATAGGGGGATCTCCCGAGATACCGCCTCGTAGTCCCAAAAGTAAATATGCGACAGGGGGATCTCCCGAGGTACCACCTCGTAGTCCCAAAAGTAAATACACATCCAATTCATATCACAAATTACCCATAGGCCACAACCTTCTCCAAAGACACAACGAAATCAATTAATTTTACAGCAAATAGCCCAAGGCTCCACACAACGTATATAAAATCTCATAAACAATAACAATGATGGAAAAGTAACTCTGCATGGACAACACCTTCTTTAATCCAATTTTTGATAAATATATTGATACCTCATTTTAAACTTATTTAATAAATTAATTGCAAATGAATAATCCATAATGAAATAATCTCTAGGAAATATCAACTCAACAAAAATACGGGATTCACATAAAAATCAAGGTGGCATCACACCAATTTATCATATAAAAATAAATTCAACAAACAAGGATTGAGGCATGGCAAATAGATGATTAGTAAGTGCCAACAAATTTCCAATTTAATATTTAATGGTGTCTAAGAATTTTACCTAGTATAATTTGCAAATATAAGACAAATACATACTCGTCTTCTCGCGTACAGGGCTTTTATCATTTCACAAATGGCACATATGATTCAATGCCTAAGGGGTAATTCCCCCACTCAAGGTTAGACAAGATACTTACGTTTTTAAAGTTATGCCGATATTCAAAAATAGTCTTCTTACTTGAATTGACCTCCGGGCAGCTCAAATCTATCCAAATTAATTGTATAACTTCATTAAAATTCATCGAAAATAATTCCATATAATAAAATGTCGACTTAAAAATTCATATTAAAAAGTCAATCAAAAGTCAACGCAGCGTCCGCCTCTATGAACATGATAGAATATTTACGAAATTCGAACACCCATTTCGATACGAGATCAACCATACCAATTTTATCAAATTCCGATAACGAATCGACCTCTAAATCTTAAATTTTTGTTTTTGAAAGATTTGGTAAAAATCCCAATTTCTACCATTTGATTGACTAATAATTGATGAAACTAACCATAGAATCATGAAATATAATCATTTTCGAATATAGGACACTTACCCCAATCAATCTTTTGAAAACTCCCTCCAAAATCGCCCAAAACCGAGCTCCAAAAATCCAAAACGAAAATGAAAAAATGACCAAATTCAATCCTTAAGTCTTCTGCCCAGGTTCGCATTTGCGGACAAATACTATTTGCAAATAAACAGTGTTTGCAATTGTACATGAACAATGTTAGCAATTGCGAATGAACAGTGCCACACCAGAAACCAGCAAACCCAAACTTCTCTGAAATGATCTGAAACCGCCCGAAACTCATACGAAACCTCCCGAACACAAACCATATATGAATTTCAGTCATAAAACACGTTACGGACCTGCTCCCTCACTCAAAACACTGAAAAGAGGTCGTCTTCACCCGATATTAACCATGGTCAAACTCTCAAATTTCTTAACTTTACTAGTCTCTCGACCAATGATCCAAAAATACATCCAAGCCCCTTGGGACCCCGTCAAATCATACCAATAAGTCTCAAAACATGATATGAACTTAGTCGAGGCCTCAAATCACATCAAATAACGTCGAAACTACGAATCACGCCACAAATCGAATTATGAGTTATGAAATTTCTAAATTCTATAACTTGTGTCGAAATATACTAAATCAATCCGGAATGACCCCAAATTTTGTACACGAGTCATAAATGAAATAATGGACATGTTTCATTTTTTGGAATCGAATTCCGACCCCGATATCAATAAAGGCAACTCCCGGTCAAACTTTCTAAAAATCTTTCATTTTTCAGCTTTCGCCAAAATGTGTCAAATTGTCCTACGGACTTCCAAATCCAAATCCGAACATACGCCTAAGTCCGAAATTATCATACGAAGTTATTGACATCATCAAAATTCGATTCTGGAGTCATTTTCTCATAAGGATTGTTCTTCCAATTTAATTCTGAATTATCCGAAAACCAAACTCGATCACACACACAAGTCATAATACACATCACAAAGCTACTCGGGACCTTAAGTCATTAAGAAGAACGTTAATTCTCAAAACGACAAGTCAAGTCGTTACATTTTCCCCCTCTTAAACATACATTCGTCCTCGAACGTGCCAAGAATTATTCTGAAGACTTTAATTTACCGAGTGTGTTTACTATACATATTTTCACGGGTGATCCTACATCACCTCAATCGACATAAGTCCGACAACTCCATCTCAGTTGACGATTATTTCTTTCATCCATACTTATAAAGTTTAAAACCAATTTCTTACACTCCAAACATTTTCAAAAGACCTGATTTTTATATCAACACATGAATATTAGTCTCAACCGGCTGTAGCAACTCGTGCCTATGCACACATCATACGTATGCACATAACCACATCTCTGGTCATAATAGTTGTTCATAATTAATTCCATCATCCTCAATTAACCTCACATTAATCCAACCCTCGTTTCAAATTTTCACGATACTGACAGCAAATCGCGAGGCGTGAAGACCTCATAATTACTAACCCAAATTTACGAGTCACATTTAACGTCACCTGGGCACTCATCTTGTAGGCTAAAATTCAATAATTACAGCACGAATATAGCTAAATATGCACAAAAACACATAAAAGAATTACTCCATCTATTTCAATTTATGTGAACCTATTTCCTTTTTAGTCCGTGCCAAAAAGAATGACTCCTTTTCTTATTTGGAAACAATTTACCTTTATGCATTGATTTATAGCCACACAAAATATATGTGCCTCATATTACACCACAAGTTCAAAAGTCTTTTTTTTTTAAAACTCCGTTCCCAATCAAATGGGTTCACATAAATTGAAACAGAGGGAGTATCAAATAAGCCTAATAGGCATGACTCCCTATTAGTACTATAGTACAAATTAAATTTCACAAAGGGAGAACTTTAAACACATGGCCTGGTTCAAACATGGCCCGGTTCAAACATATCAAAATCACATGAAAATGCGAGGATCCCATCCTCAGCTCTTAATCACAAGTATTATGCACATCGTGCCAACTGAAATTTTTCCATTTCTTTGTCTTCTTTTAATAAATTCCGTCAAACAAATTCACAACACATAATGAACCCCCCCTTACCAGTAGGGCAATCAAATTCACAAATTTTAATCAAACTATCCCGAATTTACATCAAACCCACTGTAGTGAGTAATAGGAAGTTATTTTTGGACTCATAGCCCTCAATAGTGTACAAAACAAAATGATAGACACGAATATCGCAATAAAATTTCCCAACAAGGGTAAACACATAAGTAGGTTATATAATTACAAAGCTCACCCATAAGTGGAGCATAATATGAGGACTTTCCTCGACACTTAGAACCGAATCAAACTAAGGGAAATATTCCTTTATAATAAATCGGGACTGTACCTATAATGACACCATCTGGTGTTGCGGCCTCGACCATACCATAGTAACTATATCAACGGGCTGGGCCTCCCCCTCTAGGGCATCCTCTACCCGTCTGTCCTCCACCCCTAACTGGTTGTGCATGTGAGGTAGTAATTGGAATAGAGCCTGTAGACTGAGTGTTCTGATGAAATCCACCTCTCCCAAGTCTGGGACAATCTCTCATGATGTGCCTGGTATCACCACACTCATAACAACCCCTCTGAGGTCGCGGTTGCCCGTACTAAGTCTGTGTCGGATAACTGCAATAACCACTGTAAGAACATCGTGCTGGTGGTGCACTAAAAGTATTAACTGGAGCACTACGAGTACTCTAAATTGCGGATTGGGCTGCCCGAGACTCCGTCATGATGAGTCATAGCTGCATAGTAGAATCCACTAAATCCTCCAGAGTTACGACACCTTTTGACCTCCTTAGACTCCTTTCCTCACTTCACACATTCTAACATTCTGGCAATCTCTAGTACTTGCTGAAATGGAAATGTCAGCCTGCAATTCTCGAGCAATGCGTATTTTAAGATCATAATCGATCCCCTCCACGAATCTGCGGACTCACTCTCTAACTGTAGGAACCACGATAGGTACATGACGGGTTAACTCACTGAACCTGATAGCATATTCTGACACCGTCATAGTACCCTGACGCAACCGTTCAAACTCTGTGCGCCACACATCCCGGAGAGTCTGGGGAACAAACTCTTTCAAAAACATCTATGCAAATTGAGCCCAAGTTGGTGGTACTGCATCGGCTTGTCTACCCTCTTCATATACTTTCCACCATCGATATGCTGCTCCTGATAACTGAAATGTAGTAAAGGCAACTCCACTCACTTCCACAATACCCATGGTGCGGAGAATACGATGACACTTTTCAAGAAATCCCTATGTATCCTCGGCAGTTGTGCCACTTAAGGTAGGATGACTATACCCCTTAAATCTGTCAAATCTTTTGTTCTTCTTCTGATGCCTCTAGCCTGACCAATGTGAACGTGCTGCTCTGGAGTACGTGCAGTAGGAGTCTGAACCCCTCCCCGAATCTGTGAAATATTTGGTGAAACAGAGATCAATCCTGCCTGAGTTAATATATAAAACATGTTCAGGAACTGTGCTAAAGTCTTCTGAAATCCGGGGGTAACAACAAGTGTGTCTGGTGCCTGTCCCCCAACTGGAGCCACTAACGGCTCCTAAACTGTTATTCTGACAGGTGCTCTAGCTGCGGCACGTTCCCTTCCTCGGCCTCTATTTCGGCCTCTACCTCGGCCTCTATTTCGGCCTCTACCTCTGCCTCTATTTGGGCCTCGGCCTCTCGCGGCCCTAGCAGTATCTGCGGATGTCTGCTCAGCTGACCCGGTAGCACGTGTCCTCACTATCTGTGAGAGAATAGAGATACAAAGGCTCAAAATCCAAAATCAACAAATTTCGCACGACAGGAATGAAAGAAGTGGAAATTTCCTAACAGTTCTATAGCCTCTCGAAGATAAATACAGACGTCTCTGTACCGATCCGCAAGACTCTAATAAACTCGTTCGTGACTAGTAGAACCTATGAACGTAGAGCTCTGATACAAACTTGTCACGACCCAAAATTCCACCATAGGCGTCGTGATGGCACTTAGTCTCTAAGACTAGGTAAGCCGATTACAATTACATTTCGAGCATTTTTTTAAACATATAATTTAATACAAGTGTCTAAACCAAAAGCGGAAACAAATATAACAACCTCCCAAGACTGGTAATACTGAGTCGCAAATTCTATCTGAATACATGAAATGATCTCAATGATCGAATATACAATACTCTTCGAATAATAATTAACTGTACAATAAAAATGGGAAGACTCCAAGGGACTGCGATTACCAAACATCTCTACCTTGAATTCATGCGATCAACACACTAACTCTACCCGAGTCTGATAGCTCCAATACCTGGCTCTACACAACAGGGGCACTCACGAGATACCGCCTCCTAGTCCCAAAATTAAATACGCAACAGGGGGATTCTCCCGAAGTACCGCCTCGTAGTCCCAAAAGTAAATATGCAATAGGGGGATCTCCCTAGGTACCGCCTCATAGTCCCAAAAGTAAATGTGCAATAGGGGGATCTCCCAAGGTACCGCCTCGTAGTCCCAAAAGTAAATATGCGACAATGGGATATCCCGAGGTACCGCCTTGTAGTCCTAGAAGTAAATATGCAACAGCGGGATCTCCTGAGGTATCGCCTCATAGTCCCAAAAGTAAATATGTGGCAGAGGGATCTTCTGAGGTACCACCTCGTAGTCCCAAAAGTAAATATACACCTAATTCATATCACAAATTACCCATAGACGACAACCATTTCTAAAGATACAACGAAATCATTTAATTTCACAGCAAATAGCCCATGGCTCCACACAACGTATATAAAATCTCAAAAACATCAACAATGATGGAAAAGTAACTCAGCATTGGACAACACCTTCATTAATTTAAATTTTTGATAAATATATTGATTCCTCATTTTAAAATTATTTAATAAATTAATCCATAATGAAATTATCTCCAGGAAATATCAACTCAACAAAAATATTGGATTCACATAAAAATCAAGGTGGCAATCACACCAATTTATCATATAAAACCAAATTCAACAAACAAAGATTGAGGCATGGCAAATAGAGGATTTAGTAAGTGTCAACAAATTTCCAATTTAATATTTAAGGGTGTCTAAGAATTTTAACCAGTATAATTTGCACATATAAGCCAAATACGTACTCGTCACCTTGTGTACACGGCCTTTATCATTTCACAAATGGCACATACGACTCAATGCCTAAGGGGTAATTCTCCCACTCAAGGTTAGGAAAGATACTTACCTTTTTGAAGTTAGGTCGATATTTGACAATAGCCTTCTTGCTTGAATTGACCTCCGAACAGCTCAAATCTATCCAAATTAATTGTATAACTTCATTAAAATTCATCGAAAATAGTTTCGAAAAATAAAATGTCGACTTAAAAATTCACATTAAAAAGTCAACCAAAAGTCAACGAGGGGCCCACCTCTCGGAAGCCAACAGATGTTTTACGAAATCCAAACACCCATTCCGATACGAGTTCAACCATACCAATTTTATCAAATTCTAATAACGAATCGACCTCCAAATCTTAAATTTTTGTTTTTGAAAGATTTTGTAAAAATCCTAATTTCTTCCATTTGATTGACTAATAATTGATGAAAATAACTATAGAATCATGAAATATAATCACTTTCGGATATACAACATTTACCCCAATCAAGGTTGTGAAAACCCCCTCCAGAATCGCCCAATACCTAGCTCCAAAAATCCAAAACGAAAATGGGATAATGACCAAACTCGGTTGAGGTAGTGAGGTCAACCGTAATTGCGAGGTCAATAAAAAGCCTACGCGATCGCGAAGAAGGTTTGAAACACTAGTAAACAGCAGCTACCAGCAGTGCCAAAATGAAGGAAAATAATCTGAATACCATCTGAAATGCGCCCGAACCCCTCCAGACCTCAACCAAATGTATCAACAAATCCTAACACATCATACGAACTTAGTCGAGTCTTCAAATCACATCCAAAAATACTAAAATCACAATTCATACCCCAATTCAAGCCTAATGAAACTTAAGAATTTCTAACTTCTACATTCGGTGCCGAAACCTATCAAATCAAGTCCGATTGACCTCAAATTTTGCACACAAGTCATAAATGACATAACGGAGTTATAAAAAATTTCGGAGCTGGATTCCGACCCCGATATCAAAAAGTCAACTACCCTGTCAAACTTCCAAACTTAAATTCATGTTTTAGCCATTTCAAGCCTAATTTAACTACGGACTTCCAAATAAAATTTCGAACACGTTCTTAAGTCCAAAATCACCATACAGAGCTATTGGAACCGTCAAATCCCGATTCCGGAGTCATTTTCTCAAAATATTGCCGAAGTCAAACTTGGCCTTTTAAAGCCAAACTAAGGAACCAATTGTTCCGATTTCAACCTGATCACTTCCAAATTCTAAACCAACCATCCCCGCAAGTCATAAATTAATAAAAGCACATACGGAGAGTTTTATTTAGGGGAACAGGGTTTTGAAAGTCAAAATGACTTGTTTGGTTATTATGACAACCACCCAAACAAGCTGTAAATTCACTATTCCTCTTTTTCTTTTGCCACATTCAACATTCCACCCATTTAATTATAAAAATCAGATTTGTCTGTGCAATTGTTTTAAAATTGGTGGTGTCTCTTCCCGTTCACGAGATCATAGACAAGGTCTTTGTCATTGCCATATATAAATAAGACTTCACAAAAACGACTGCATATCAAGGTTGTTAGAGAGAGAGAGAGAGAAAACCCGACAGGATTAAAAAAGGAAAAATGAAAAATCAGCACAAATGGTTTCCAAATGACGCTTTAGATACAAAATTTTAACTCTTCACTCACCTTTTATATGTGTAAATCACGAGTGTATAAGTAGTGTGTATTAGACACACTCGAAAAAGCTTGAGTATGTAAGGCAATTTTTGTTTTTTCAGAAGGTGTGTTATAGGGATTTTGTCCATAGTTCCGGGGGTAAACTATGTATTATGCCATTAAAATGTAAAATGGTCAAATATATCTTTGTACTATCTAAAATAGTTTAAATATACCATCTGTTATACTATTCGTTCAATTAACTCATTACCGTTATACTATTAGCGCTGATTTACCCCTAATTTAGACAGAGTATCACGTGACAGCTCAAGAACAAAGGACACACCCCCAACTTTAAATAATTGATTCTAATTAAAAATTCGCCCATTATCTTACCTATTACCCAGTCCAAGAATTTGTACCACATCACCCATTGTTGCAGCCCCTTCTCTTCCGGCGCCACTACCACCTGTTCTCTTTAAATATTGTCCAAGTTCTGGTCCATCTTCCTCATCTTTCAAAGTCCCTTTCCTAACCCGATTGAAAGCAAAAAATAAGAATGAAGAAGATGGCTATCGGCGGCCCGATTGACAATAATTGAAGAACGACAAATTTATGCACTTTTACTATTAGGGATTTTACAAAACCATTCCAAAGTGAAGTAGTAAAGAATGACAAATTTATCAACCTTTACCATTCCAATGGCACCTCTTTCGATCATGGGCACTTTTTTCTCAAATTTCGAATGACGTAGGGAGTATACTATAGTGGTTGAAATATGCCATCTCAAGTTGCAGGTAAATACAAACAATTCAAACTTCGATACTTTAATCTCCAAATTTCTTCTCTGTTATTTCATGATGAGAAAAAATATTTGGAGTATTTTTTTTTTGAAATTGATGAAATTAGTGTAGGTTGAAGCATTGGCAGAGATATAATATTTTTGGTAGTGAAATATTGTTTCTTGAATTGGAGAAACTGGAGGTGGAGAAGCCGTCGTCGGGTGGAAGCATTGTCGGCGATGGAGTTTCTTTCTTTGTTTTTCTATTTTTGGTTTTAATGAGGGTGAAATAAATGTTTATCTTTAAGAAGGGAATTGAGTCGGGTAATAGGCAAGATAATGTGTGGATTTTTAATTAAAGTCGGGTATTTAAAATTGGGGGTGGGTCGTTTTGTTCCTGAGCTACCATGTGGCACTCCATCTAAATTAGGGGCAAATCAGTGCCAATATTGTAATGGTGGGGAGTTAATTGAACGAATAGTATAACGGAGGGTATATTTAAACTATTTTAGATAGTATAGGGATATATTTGATCCTTCTCCGTGTTACAAACTCTCCTAGAGAGCAAATTACATAATAATTTCGACATTCCCATTCGACCATACAGAACTAAAAGGACAGTCTGGTGCACAAAGCATACTATATTCATGCAGGTTTAGGGAAGAGATGCAACACAGGAATATGGTGTAGGCAACCTAACTTGATGCAAGCATCATTGGTTAATTTTACGGCTTGAACCCGTGACCAATTGTAACGACCCGACTGGTCGTTTTGAGAGTTAGAGTCCTAAACCCCTATTAACTGCTTTCCCTATATCTATTTCTACTATTGTGACTTGCCGGGATGATTGGTTTTGAGTTTCGAAGTGTTTTGGGATACTTAGTTCCTAAATGAGAGCTTAAGCCTTAGGATTTGGACCGTAGTTGAAACTATGTGAAGACGACTCCGAAATGGAATTTCGTCGGCTCCGTTAGCTCTGTTAGGTGATTTTGGGTTTAGGGGCATTTCCGGATTATGTTTTGGAGGTCCGTAGCTCATTTAGGCTTGAAATGGCGAAAGTCGAAATTTTTAATTTTGGGCCGGTAGTGAAAATTTTTATATCGGGGTCGTTTTCCGATTCCAGAAGTTGGACTAGGTCTGTAATGTTGATTATGACTTGTGCGCAAAATTTGAGGTCAATCGGACGTGATTTGATAGGTTTCGGCATCGGTTACAGAATTTTGAAGTTTCAAGTTCATTAAGTTTGAATTGCAGGGTGATTCGTAATTTTAGCGTTGTGTAATGTGATTTGAGAGCTCGACTAAGTTCGTATGGTGTTATAGGATTGATTGGTAGGTTTGGTTGAGGTCCCGGGGGCCTTGGGTGTGTTTTGGATGCTTAACGGAATGAAATTTGACTTAGGAAAATTTGGGGCTTTTGCTGTAATCGCACCTGCGCAAGGCTGCCTGCAGGTGCGAGCAAACTGGCGTAGAAGCAAGAAAATGGAGGACTTCTAGGGTTCGTAGTTGCGGGGTGTTTTCCGCATCTGCGATGCCCACAGATGCGTTAGGGGTCTTCGCAAGTGCGCAAGGTCCGCAGAAGCGGAAGGGAATTCCGCAGGCGCGCACGCGCATATGCGGCCCTTTCATCGCAGGTGCGAAGGCCGGGGGGGCAAGTGAATTGCGCAGATGCGCACACCGCACAAGCGCACCCACATGTCCGAGCCCAGGTTCTGCAGGTGCGGAAATACCTGGGCAGTGGTTAAAACCAAAGGGCTTCGTGATTTTTGTCATTTTTGACTTTGCAAACTCGGTTTAGGGCGATATTTCAGAGCATTTTTGAGGAATTTCATGAGGTAAGTCCCTAGTGCTTATTTTTTATCAATAATATTGCTTTACCATGTATTTTCCCACCTAGTTAGTGTGTATTTAAGGTGAAAAATTGGAAGTTGGAGGCTAGGGATTTGAAAGTTTGATTTGTGGATTTGGAGGACCATTTGGTATCGAAATTTAGTAATTTTGGTAAGGTTAGACTCGTGGTAGAATGGGTGTTCCTATTTTATAACTTTTACCCGATTCCATAACGTGTGCCCCACGGGCAATTTTTGAGTTAATTTCAGAATTTTTGTTAAAGTGTTGATTTCATTAATTAGATGAGTCTATTATTGTTGTATTTATGATATGTAATTACTTTTGGCTAGATTTGGGCCATTCGGAGCCGGATATTCATGGGAAAGGCATTGTGACCGATTGATTGAGCTTGGTTCGAGGTAAGTGGCTTGCCTAACTTTGTGGGGGGGAAATCCCCTTATGATTTGAAACTATTGTGATATGTGAGCACCGTGTATGTGAGGTGACGAGTACGTATATGGGCTAGTTTTGGTAAAACCCGATTTTCTTACCGAGCAACAATATGTTTTCCTGTTATTTTGAGTTATACCATTTTAATGAATACTAATCTATTTTCATTCTTAATCGAGTTATTTCAATATTTTTGGTTATCATGTTTAGTCTAATACAACATGTCTACGTGTCTTAATGGTTTATGTGAATTATGTGCAGCATGCTTAGTGAATTTCATGCTTCTTCCCTGACTGGTACTTAGTCTAAATTGTAAGAATTTTGTGATGTCGTTGTATTTCTACCATTCGCGCTGCATATTTACTTTGGGACTACGGAACGGTATTCCGGGAGATCCCCATGTACTGCATATTTACTTTGGGACTACAGAACGGTATTCCGGGAGATCCCCTGTCTTGCATATTTACTTTGGGACTACAGAACGGTATTCCAGGAGATCCCCCTACACATTAACTTTGGGACTACGTAACGGTATTCCGGGAGATCCCCCTCCTCATTTACATTTGGGACTACGACTACGAGACGGTATCTCGGGAGATCCCGTGTTATTTTTCTATGTACTGAGTTGTTACCTTCTATGATTTTATTGTTATTAAATTTCAGTCTTTATTTTATTGCGGTGTTACACTCTTTATTAATTTATTATATATTTACCAGTAGGGCCCCGACCCGACCTCGTCACTACTCGACCGAGGTTAGGCTTGGCACTTACTGAGTACCGATTGTGGTGTACTCATGCTACTCTCTACACATATATTTCGTGTGCAGATCTAGGTGCACCTTTTCAGCCGCACTATTAGTGAGCCGGGACAGTTTTGGAGACTTCAAGGTATATCTGTCACGTCCGCAGACCTCAGAGTCCCCTTCTACTCTTTCTCATGTCCATTATCTTCTGTATTTTTCCTTGTTAGACTCTGATGTATAGAGACACTAGATTTTTCCTTCTGTAGTTTATGATTCACGATGTTCCGGGTTTTGGGATTTGTACTGTATTTTTGAATAGTTGGTTAAATTTATATTTTTATTTTATATTTCCGCAAAATATTAGGCTTACCTAGTTGTAGAGACTAGGTATCGTCACGACGTCACACACAGGGGAAATTGGGTCGTGACAAGTTGGTATCAGAGCTCTTGGTTCGTAGGTGTCGTGAGTCACAAGCCGGTTTATTAAAGTCTCGCGGATCGGTACGGAGATGTCTGTACTTATCTTCAGGAGGCTATGGAACTGTTAGGAAAATTTCACTACTTTGATTCCTTGTCGTGCGAAAATTATTGACTTCTGAGATTCTAAATTTCTGTATTCTATTCTCTCACAGATGGTGAGGACACATACAAGCGGATCTGATGAACAGGCACCCGCGCCCTACATCTTGTAATACGCATTATTTGTTGTCTTATTAAAAATTTTACCAAAAAAACTTAGTGGGATAAAACCTCAGCTAAGAGAAAAAGAGTGTAATGCGTATTTGCCTTCCCATGATGAAAACATCACTTATATTTCTCGGAGACGACGAATTCCAAACTCGTATAAACAAATTCTCTAATATTGAGATTGGCAATGCCTTCTACAACATTATATTAGCAACATACAATCATTTTTACATTGGTTCCATCATCACTCAATAAAAATATAACTTATCAAGATTCATTTTTTTCAGGTACCTGAGCCTCTTCTACGAGGTCTTATAAAATATTATTTCGTGATAACACATAATCTCTAAGACTAGGTAAACCGATTTTTATTATATTTTTGAAGCAATTTTTTTAATAAGTAATCAAAACTAACATCGGGACAAATATAAATATATAACCTCCCAAGATTGGTAGTATCGAGTCACGAACTCTAACTGAATACATGGAATGATTAAATGAACCGAATATACAATACTGTTTGATTACAAATTAACAGTATAATGAAATGAAAAGATTCTAAGGGATTCGATGATCAAGCAGCTCTACCTTGAATTTTTACGATCCCGCTTTAAGTCTGCTTAAGCCCGATATCTCCTATACCTGACTCTGTACAAAAATATGCAGAAGTGTAGTATGAGTACACCATTGTCGGTATCCAGTAAGTATCAACACTAATCGTAGTAAAGTACTGACGAGGTACAGTGAAGGCACTCATTAGCCTAATAACCTGTGTAATATAACATACAAAAATAATAGGAAACAAATAACAATGATGGTAATAATAATCAACAAGTAATATAAACAGCAGGGTGACAAGAACATAAATATTGTGCAACAAATAATGAATGCAAGTACAACCAATTAATCAAGTCATTCCAATATAAATCTTTCGCCTATATGTTTTTCAAATACTTTCAAATAAATCTCTTTAAATCTCTTTCCTTCAAATAAATATCTTTCAAATAAAGTTCTTTTAAATAAATCTCTTTCGAATAAAAGTTACCCTGTGACACAACATTTCAAAATCATAAAATACGAGTCTCAGCCCACTTTCATATTTTCACGGCACCTCGTGCCAATTTCTCTATCACACCGCACAGACTACTCACGTGCCAAATGTCATGATTATTTAACTACAATACCTCGTGCCCACATTTTATATCACACCTGCACGAATAATTCACGTACCAATAAATCAATGTATATAAGATCTGTAGGATCAATTTATTTTCAATAAAGTAAGTTTATAATTTTTAAACCAAGTGAGAAATCATCAAAGAAATGAGTTTATTTTTGAACTCGTTTGGGTGAAGAAAATGACATTTCAATTAAAATGAAGCATCCGATGGCTACTAATTTGGATGTAAAATTTATTAAATTAAAACATAATAGCAATTTCTTTTATTTGAAACAACTCAATTCTCGAAAACCAGTAAAAACCATAAACACAAATTTGCAGAGTCTTGTACAAAGAACCAAAGCCAACACAATACAACAAGGAATACAAAACACATAATAAAATCAAATAATACATCACGAAAGAATACAAGAATTTACATATCACGGAAAAATAAAATAACCAAAGGCACTTGCATCCATAGAAAAATATCAACAAAAGGGCACTCCCGAGGTACCGCCTCGTAGTCCCAAAAGAAAATATGCAAGACCGGGGATCTCCTGGAATACTGTTCCGTAGTCCCAAAGTAAATATGAAGGGCATGGGGATCTCCCGGAATACCGTTCCGTAGTCCCAAAGTAAATATACAGGGCAAGGGGATCTTCAAGAATACCGTTCCGTAGTCCCAAAGTAAATATGCAGGGTAGGGAGATCTCCTGGAATACCGTTCCGTAATCCCAAAGTAAATATGGTTTCAACAACTGCACATCAAGTGCTCATATATCACAAATGACTCATCAAGTGCTCAAATATTTCAACTTGCCACATAAATCAACAATCCATAATTTTCCACAAGAAGGAGCCCATGACTCGACCATAATGTGCACAAAATCTTAACAAAAATATCCGGGAGTGAACAACTCAACAAAATAATATTTCACATAAATTCAAGGTAGCAATCACACCAAATTATCATATAAAAATAATTTCAACAAACAAGGATCTAGGCATGACAAATAGAGGATTTAATAAGTACCAATAATTTCCAACTTAATACACAAGGGCGTCTAAGAATTTTAACCAATGTAATGTGCACATATAAACCAAGTACGTACTCGTCACCTCACGTACATGGTTTTCAATTACACAATTTACACATAAGACTCAATGCCTAAGGGGTAATTTCCCTCACTCAAGGTTAGGCCAGATACTTACCTTTTTGAAGTTATGCCAATATTCCATAATTGCCTTCTTGCTTGAATTGACCTCCAAACGCCTCGAATCTAGCCACAAATAATTCGATTCAGTCAATAAAATTTATTGGAATTAATTCCATAAGAAAATACTAATTTTCCAACAAAAATCCTAAATTAGCTAAAAAACCGTCCGTGAGGCCCACGTCTCGGAACCCGACAAAAGTTATAAATTCCGAAAGCCCATTCAACCACGAGTCTAACCATACCAATTTTATCAAAATCCGACCTCAACTCAACCTCCAAATCTTTAAATTTTATTTTCAAATCCCTAAGTTCAAACCCCTAATTTACACCTCAAAAACATGTAATCTAGTCGGATTATTCGATGATAATTCAATATTACAGAGTAGAAATGATCACAAGGGACTTACCTCAAGTTTTCCCGTAAAAACGTTACTCAAACATCGCCCAACCCGAGCTTGAAATGCCTAAACATGGCAAAAGCTCGGAACACCTCTGTTTTTGTACTGCCCAAGGGGTTTTCGCACCCGCGGTGATTTCTTTGCACCTGCGGTCTTCGCACCCGCGGAAAAACTCTCGCGCCTGCGATGTCCGCACCCGCGGTGATTTATTCGCACCTGCGGTCTTCACACCTGCGACAAAACTCTCACGCCTGCGATGTCCGCACCCGCGGTGATTTCTTTGCGCCTGCGATCTTCGCATCCGCGACCAAATTTTTCGTACCCATGGTGCCTGGCCAGCCCATGCATTTTCGCTTCTGCGACTAATGTCTCGCATCCGTGAGCTCGTACCTGCGACCCTTTTTCGCGCAGATGCGATCATACCAGATGCCCAGCTGCTTCAGCTCCTCCTCCAAATCTAAATTCGATCCGTTAAGCATCTGAACTCACCCGAGGCCCCCCGGGTCCCCAACCAAATACACCAACAAGTGCTAAAACATCATACGAACTTAGTCGAGCCTTCAAATCACATCAAACAACGCTAAAAACACGAATCATACCCCAATTCAAGCCTAATGAACTTTGAAACTTCCAATTTCTACAAACAACGCCGAAACCTATCAAATCAAGTCCGATTGGCCTCAAATTTTGCACACAAGTCATAAATAAAATAACGAAGGTAATAAAATTTTCAGAATCGAATTTCAACCCCAATATCAAAAAGTCAACCCCCGGTTAAACTTTCCGAAAATTCGACTTTCGCCATTTGAAGCTTATTTCCACTACAGACCTCCAAATAATTTTTCGGACACGCTCCTAAGTCCAAAATCACCATACGGAGCTATTGACATCATCAAAATTCTATTATGGAGTCATTTACTCAAAAGTCAGCTCTCTGGTCAACTCTCTAGTCAACTCTTTCCATTTAACCTTCTAAATAAGAATTGTTCTTTTAATTTAATTTCGAATCTTCAGTAAATCAAACTCGACCACACCCGCGGGTCATAGTACATATTGCAAGCTGCTCTAGACCTTAAATCACTGAACGAGGCGTAAATTTTTAAAATGACAAGTCGGGTCGTTACAATGCTCTAATATTTTGAGCAATTAACCTTGCAATCTCTCTCTCTCTCTCTCTCTCTCTCTCTCTCTCTCTCTCTCTCTCTCTCTATATATATATATATATATATATATATATATATATATATATATATATATATATATATATATATATATATATATATATATATATATATTTTATTTTTCGAGAAATTAAGGGATTCAATCCCAACTTTAACTGGTATATCATGAGAATAAGCCAATGTATATCATATGAGAATTCTTGAAGAATCTTTTATTTCTTCAATATATGCCAATGTGAATTCTCAATTAATTTTCGCATCATAATTGAACCGGGATGGCAAACCGGTCATGCGAACTAATATTTGTTTCAGTAAACCTCTAGTTTACTTGTGGCATGTGATTGCATCATCATGCTTATACTTGTATAGTACAGTTAGAAGAAAAGTCAGGTAATTTTTTATATTTACCCGGTATGATTATAGTAATATGAAGATATTCATCTTCCTTTCATTTATAGTCTCAATATATATGCCAATCATTTTGGCTTATACATTTGAAACTCAAAAAGTTTCTTTTGAGACTTACTACAATATCAACAATGTCAAGAACAATTTCATTTATCCGGATAGTAATAAATTAATTCTTTCGGAACTTTTAATTTTGTACTACAAGATCTTTTGTCACACCATCCATATGGTGAATGTCACCTTTATAGAGAAAATCATATCATAATAATTGTCATGGTCAAAATCATCATAAGCAAAATTATTTCTAGATTTAATTTTGCCTTTAGTATCTTTTTATAAGGCATGTCAAAATATTTTTGGCGTATCATATGTACGCGACCAATGACATGTTCATGTAACCACACAATAGTGCTCATTATCTTTATTTTCCTCAAACCTCCCGTAGAGGTGAGTGTAGTATTTATTCAATCATGCATAAGCACACTTTTATGCATAATTTATATCACATATTTATTTTCACATTTACTTTCAGGAATGAGTCTGCATTTATAATGCTTATCACAAATCGTATTCTTTCAAAAAATAGACTATAATCGTCTGAACGTGCCTTATATTTACAAACTATATTGATACACATTTTCTTCACCTTTGAAGGATTATTTTGAAAACCTTTATTATTCTCCTTTTAACAATTACCATAATGATGACTATTATTATTTTGGTTTTTGGCAAGTTTACGTTCATTGGTCCCTTTCAATAGCCGGCCAAATGACTACATGATCATCGGTCTACTCTACCTCAATTCACTATTTCGAACCACTTGTCTTCATTTAGACTTATTATGCACCGCTATCACATTCGCTTCAAGAATGGAGCAAATCAAGTGGGATAAGCTTCATGATTTTTCACAAAAATAAATTATTTTTCTTTAATCATCATTATATCACCAATATAGTGCATTGAGACTCAAATCCAATGTTTTACCCCTATAAAAATATGTTAGGCCATAATGAGTTGGGACTTAAAACCCACCGTTTTATCCTTAACCTTTGGCATAATAGGCCATACCACATCACCCTTGAGCCTTTAATCATAGGGAGCCTTAGATAACACCCAACGAAAGTCACAACAAATATGAATAACAACGTAAGTTACTTGAGTTTAAATCTATAACACTATCATATTTTTCTTTTTATGAAAATCAGATTTCTAACTCTAATGCCCCGGTCATTGTATATTTTTCATCAATTGCCAAAAAGTGACTGCCAACAGACATGTATAATACATAGGCAAATCAAAAAATTGGATATGGTTCTTCTTGATTCAACCAGCTCATTTTTCTGCACAATTAATATTATATTTTGTGTAACATGAACAATACCAAATCTTAAATCCCAAATATTAAAATGAGAATTTATAGGAAGAATGAAAAAAACACTCTCTGGACAATTGAAGAAAATTGATTCACATATGAAATACTCGAGCTTCCATTGGCAACGTAACTGATTCTAGGTAGTCAATATTTTTGTAGTTCAATAATGTATTTGGTTATCTTCGTACTTTAAGATGATAATTGAAATAAAAAAATTTAGAGTTTCGTGCTAATAACGTGTTAAGAAACTTAGCTCAAAGTAACAATATAAAACAAGAAAAACAAGAGATATAGATATGAAATTTTTTTATTTCTTCCATGTATTCAAGTGTATACAATGTGATGCTCAAACCCTCTATTTATATGATGATATTTAGGTAATACAAAGGGATGTCATGATCATGGTATTAACTATTGAGATTCACGGAGGAGGTTACAGAGGTGTGTGAGTTACAACTATAATGGTAAGAAGTAGTGAGAGGTTAATGAAGAAGAGTAGTGAGAGTAACTTCTTTAGGAGTTATAGACATCCACTACATAATATAATAAATAAATTATACAAAAAGTAGAATTAAAATTTACATAGTCTGTATTTCAAAAAGTGAAAAATTCACCTAAATTAGGATAAAAAGAATTTTTTCCCTCTAATTTACATAGTAGGGTAAAAAATAATCACGATAGAGATTTTCTTAGAAACTTCATTTTTTCCTCTAATTTCTAAGCACTAATTACACCAAAACAGAAAAATCGAGATAATAAAATCACCAATATTTTGAGAAAAAGAGGTTATTGTAACGAAAATAAACAGCGATTGGGGAAAGTGAAAGTGGGAAAGACCCAAATCATGATTGTTTTTGAGTTTGGGTACGTGAAAAAATATAGTATTACATTTCTGTTGGTTTGAGATGATTCATTTTTGAATATTTCACCAGTTGGACCAAAAGTGCTAAATTTTTGTAAATTAAAAGGGATCATATACGCTACGGTGGGATAGATAAGGATATCCCATACTACTTCTATCATTTTGGTATAGAATTTATCCCACCACTAGCTAATATCCATAACGAACCATCAAATAAATAATATTTTATATTCTATCCCGAAATTAATATCCTTATCTCGTTAACCAAATGACTAAGGATTAAAATAAACTAACCCTCAAACTCAACGGGTTGCTTGGGTTAAAAACTATTACTTCATCCGTCACAATCAGTGGCGAAACTAGGAATTTTTTTAAGGGTATTCAAATTTCAAAGAAGTGAAAAAGAATTTCCGACAAAGGGTGTTCAATATGTGTTATATACCTCTAAAACGTAATATTTTACCTATATACACAGTGTAATTTTTCGACGAAGGGTGGTTGACCACCCTTGTGACTATGTGGCTTCACCACTAGTCACAATTTATATGGCACTTTTCACCTATCGAGAACCAATTTGACTAGCTTTTAAAATTTATTTGGATTAGATCAACTCAATATTTTAAAATTTAAACTTAAATATTTAAAAATTATACGAACAGTAGGGATTAAAATTTACATAGTTTGAATATCGAAAAACGAAAAGAATCACATAAATTAAGATAGAGAGAGAATTACAAGTACTCATTCGTTCATTTTTAATTGTCCTTTTTTGACTTTTCACTCCCTTTAAGAAAAAATAAATAAATATAAATTTTATAATTTTATCCGTAGCGGGAAAACTAAAAAACCTGATTTTTTATCCTTGAACTAGAATAGTAGAGATGAAGGTGCTTGAAATTGGTAGGATATAAGATGAGAGTTGAGCTAGGGCCTTCTGTCCAGCAGTCCAGCTCAACAGACTATTTTTTTTTAATTTTTTTATTTTTTTAATCTCTTGAGCTATACATAGTTTATACTTTGGTAATAAAATTATTTAATTGCCAAAAAACAAAATGATAGCATTTTAAAAAGTATTAAAAAATAATTTGGGAAATGTGTAGTTAATGATAAGGGTAAAACAAGAATTTTTTTTTATCTTTCTCTTGATTTGTTAAAATAGACAAGTAAAAGTGAAAACATATATTTAACCCTCATTTGTTTGCACTTAATAGAGGTCTGAATCTTAATCATTCAGATCTCATACATTAAGTGCATTTGTTTTTAAAGTCCGAATCTTAATCATTAATTTTTTTTTCTTACTTCACAACCACTTAATAGGTCTTAATAGGTCTGTATGATTAAGATCTATAACAAAGACTTAATTTCATTAAGATGCTATCATCCACGTTCATTACTAATTGCCACCACCACCTACCATTATCAACTATTACCATGCCACCCACCACCACCACCACCTCCTCCTCCTCAATCATAGCCGGCACCATTATCGACAACCACTACCCAGAATCCCCATTACCCCCACCACCAATATTCTTAACCACAAGCACAAATTCATCAACCTCAACTACCACAACTAACCAACCCATCGCAATGAACAACCATAGCCGGCACTGCCCACCATTATAAACTACCACCACTACTACCAACTATTATTAATTATTATAACCTACCACCGCCATTCTCAACCATAATTGCTATCACTACCAATTACCACTAGCTACTACTCAGAACCATCACCATCAACCAAAACCACCACCAACTACCGCCTCTAATCGGCATTCACAAGCACCACCATTAGCCATCACCACCATCACCATCAACAACTATCATATTTTAAAAAATTATATATTTTATTGATAGAATATTAGATTAATTAGTATTTTATTTGAATTTTATGTTTATTAATTTTCAAATAAAGATAAATCTCAGACATTCAAATGTTAAAAATCAAACAATCTTAATCATTTAGTATTCAAAACAGTCTTAATCATTTAGTATTCAGATCTTAATGCACATCTTAACATTCAGATGTGTATTCAAATTCAAATGTCTTAATCTTAATACACATCTTGATATTCAGACGTGAATTCAGATTGAGACGTCTTAATCTTAAAAAAAATAAATGAGGTTAGTATACTGGACAAGTAAAAGTAAATGAATATAGTATATTTTTTGTATATTGGACAAGTAAAAGTAAACAGGAGATAGTATACAACAGGACATCCACGTAGAATAGTACTACTAGATTTGAATTATTAACTTATTTAACTATGTGAACTTAATTAAAAGATTAAGCCAACTTCATATCTTAGTCAACTAGTTGTGTTATCAATTAATGATAGATGGTTTTGCACTTATGCTCCTTTCACGTCTTAACAACCTTCTGTTCTTGATTTTTTATTATTATTTTGGAATGTGTACTATTTTACATCTCCTACATAGGGTAATTTGTATTTTTGATGTTTTACTGATGTGTGGCTATAATTTATAGTTTAGCACATTATTCGCCTTATATTTTTATACGCTTTAATGATAAAGTACACCTTATTTGCGTGTAATAGGGTCCATTTTATGTGTAGGTGAATTGGAGATGAAAGTAGAAGAAAAAGGAGACCTACAAGTCGAAAGCGTGCGTGGGAGCAGTGAATGAGATTTGTATTTTTGATGTTTTACTGATGTGTGGCTATAATTTATAGTTTAGCACATTATTCGCCTTGTATTTTTATACGCTTTAATGATAAAGTACACCTTATTTGCGTGTAATAGGGTCCATTTTATGTGTAGGTAAATTGGAGATGAAAGTAGAAGAAAAAGGAGACCTACAAGTCGAAAGCGTGCATGGGAGCAGTGAATGAGAGAACCAGGCGACGCTAGGCCTGGGGCCAGGTCCAATCCGAGTTTTGAAAACTTAATTCATTTTCGGGTTTGACTAGGACTTAGCCTACATGTTTAGGTCTTTTCCTACACATATAAATAGACCTAAAAACGCCACTTGGAAGGACTTTTGCAACCGGAGGCAAGGATAGCTCATAGAACAACCGTCGGGAGTTAGAGTCAACAATTTCTACATCACTTTATCTTTATCTTGTACTTTAATTATGCAACATACTTTGGATATTGTTACTTTGATCATGAGTAGATAAATTCATAGTCTAAGGTTTTGATGGTACCTATTGAAGGATGATTTTCTTGTTACGTTAATATAAATTTGCCGTAGTATTTTCTCTATTTGTTCAACTATATTATTCTTGTGGTTGATTGAAGGGCCCTCAATTAGCTGTGCCTATTTAGTATGTATTACTCGGAAGAAAGTGCATATTTAGGTAGTTGTTAAACAACATCACTCCTAAATATATATGAGGGATCAATACGGAGGTTTAAAGGTGGGATTAGGGATAACGAAACCTTGGTGCGATCTGAGTGAGTTGTACTTAATGCCAGCTAGCATAATTCGGGAGAATATATCTAATAAATTATGGTAATTACTCGGAAGAGAGTTAAGACAGTTAGAGTGCTCATGGTCGATAGAGAAGACTTAAGCAAATTTGTAGAAAACGTAGCGGAAAAGATTCCGACAATAGGGGAAATCACAACCTTAGATCATTCCAATTCTTGTTTACAACCCGTTCGTAGTTAGTTATTAATTATTACATTTCCATTACATAATATTTAGTTAATAAAAATATAAATTATTACTTAAATATTTTTGAAGATTGATTGCGTGAATTTGTGCGAGTCTAGTAGCTGTGTTTGATAGGTTAATTCCCTGTGGGATTCGACTCTGGACTTATTAGCCGGAATATATTTGCAACGACCGCTAAGTCCTTTTTATAAGGCATAGTTGGGCGTGATTAAATTTTGGTGCCGTTGCCGGAGAATTAACAGTGTTATTAATTGCAGCTAAAAGAAGTGCTAGAATTCTTAGTTTAGTCAATTTTCTTCATTCTAAACCAAATACATTGAAATTTTAACGTTTGTAGTCTTGGGTATTACAGGTGCATGCCTAGGAACTCCTCAAGAACTGGTGAATTGCTCGAAGCGTTATCAGATCCTGAGAAAGCTTTCAAGGCACTAAATCGTGCAAACAAGAAAAGCAAACATCAACGAAACTCGACAGAACAAATCAAACCAGACATGGATGCCGGAATAGAAAATCCAATCAACAACAGAAACAATGAGAATGAACCAAACAATCGGGGTGTGGTGCCTTTTGTACCAGAAACAACATTATACGATTGGACACAACCACCGCCGACAATCTGGCAACCGTAATTGCAGTTCCTCAAATACAAGCAGAATCATTCCAAATCACAAACAACATGCTACATTTGTTGTAGAACAAGGGACTGTTCTCAGGGTCACACATTGAAGATCCTCAGTAGCACTTGAAGAATTTCCTATCGATATGTTTAACGCAAAGGCAACCTAATGTGACACCGGACGCAATAAAGCTTTTGTTGTTCTCGTTCTCGGTGACAGGAGAAGCTCAGACTTGGCTTAATTCACTCCCCATAAATCCCATCACTACTTGGGAGGAATTAATCAATCAATTTTTGAACAAATTCTACCCACCAAATAAAACTGCCCAACAGATTGATGATATATTGAGCTACAGGCAGAGACCAACAGAATCACTACAAGAAACGTGGGAGAGGTTCAAGGGCATGCTGGTTAAGTGTCCACATCATGGTATTCCAGATCAGATGTTGGGGCAGAGATTCTACATGGGACTGGCTGACAGCTTAAAGGCCAATGTTGATGCTTCAGCAGGTGGAGCATTTATGAGTAAAACATTCGCAGAATGCAAGACCCTACTTGATAAGATGGCCCAAAACTCAGGATGGATGACAAAAGCCTCTACGATCACTCCGGTAGTTCACTTAGTGGCTTTGGACCCAAACAACTCCATAGCTGAGAATGTGGCCACTCTAATGACACAAATGAGTACCCTCACCAAAAAGATTGATGAATCAGGCTAGAAGCAGCAGGTTCACATAGTTGACACAACTAATGGGGGCTTATGTACACCATGCATTAACCAACCATATGTTTGCTCGTGGAGTGCGGAAGGTGACAACCAGCAATATCATGAAGATATGAATTATGTAGCCAACTATGGGGGACAGAGGCAAGGTGGTCAGAATTGGGGTCAACATAATCAACAATATAGACCAGCGCAACAGCAGTACAATAACAATAACAATCCTGGAGCTATGCGACCACTGGGTCAAGTTGCGCCTTACCAAAGGAAACAAGGCTACATCCAGCAAAATCAACAGCTGACTTATCAACAACCTCAACAACAACAGATTATGAGACCAGATGATAGGTTTACTAAACTTGAGGGAATGCTGGACAGCAACAACAGAATGCTGCAACAATTGATTGGGTCCACGGGAAAAATGCAACAGAGGGTAGACTCGCATGAATCAACGATAAAAGGTATTGAGATTCAATTAGGACAGATTTCTATGGCCCTAAACAATCATCCCCAAGGGACGTTACCTGCAGATACACAAGTCAATCCAAAAGAACAGGGCCCGAAACAGCTTATGGCTGTGAGTCTACGAAATGGTAGAGACCTAGATCTAGAGCAAGAGATGGCTCGCGAAAGCTGGCCTACTGAAACACTTGTGCCAGTACCCATAGAGATAGATGACTCAACAGGGTTAACAGAGGTGATGATACAACATGCACCAGCTGAAACAAGCAAAGAAAAAGAGGTCACGAAGGAAACTGAGTCAGAGCAAGAGAAGGCAGTAGAAACAATGCCAGATTAGGTTCAAAATCAAATCACAGGAAAGAAGTGGCCTCCAGCATCCTTCCCCTCAGAGATTGGCCAAATATCAAAAAGATGAGCAATATAAGAAATTCTTGGAGATGTTGAAGCAAATTCAGGTGAACATTCCGTTGATTGGCGCATTAAAGGAAATGCCTGGTTATGCAAAAATGATGAAGGACTTGATGTCTCGTAAGTTTGACTTTCAAGACTTGGCCACAGTTACACTGACTCAGACATGTAGTGCTGTTGTGACAAGACCCATAGCTGAGAAGTTATCTGATCCAGGGAGTTTCACAATCCCATGCACAATAGGCAACTATGCATTTGCTAAGGCACTTTGTGCTATCTACAAAAGGTTAGGCATTGGAAGAGCTAGACCCACGTCTATGTTATTACAGCTGGCCGACCGGACAGTGAAGAGGCCCTCTGGTATCCTTGATGATGTATTAGTACATGTGGGAAAGTTTGTTTTTCCAGTAGATTTTGTCATTCTAGACTGCCGGGTTGACGAGGAGATTTCAATAATTTTGGGAAGGCCATTCTTGGCCACTGGGAGAGCCCTAATTGATTTTGAAACTGGGGAGCTAAAGATGAGACTGAACGATGAAGAGATAACTTTAATGTGCAGAAATCTGTGCGGCGACCCAATGAGTTTGCTAACTGTTCTCTGATAGAAGCTGTGGATGTGATCTTGGAGGAGGAAGATGAGACTCTGAACGCAAAAGACCCTCTAGCAGTATGCCTCATGAACTTAGAAGAAATGGATGGTGAAAACTTGGCAAAATGGGTTTTGGCCCTTGAAGGGCGAGGGTACTGGAAAAGAGAGCTCGAATTCGAGCCCTTACACTTAGAAGAAAGAAAAATACCTCCAGCTAAGCCATCAATTGAAGAGCCACCACAGTTGGAGCTAAAACCGTTACCGTCTCACCTCAGGTATGCTTTCTTGGGACCTAAATCCACTTTACCTATTATTATCTCATCTAGTTTGTTAGATGTGTAGGAAGAACAACTTGTGCAGGTGTTAATGGAATGCAAGACTGCAATTGGCTCGACCATTGCAGATATTAAGGGGATCAGCCCGACATTTTGTACGCATAAGATTCTACTGGAAGATGGGCACAAACCTTCTAGATAACATCAAAGAAGGCTGAACCCTAACATTAAAGAAGTGGTGAGGAAAGAAGTGATCAAGTGGTTAGATGCGGGAATCATCTTCCCAATCTCTGAAGAGGAGACTGGTGACTACACCAATCATCGTTGCACCCAACTGGGAGCAACCGTTTGAGCTCATATGTAATGTGAGTGATTATGCTATAGGAGCAGTCCTAGGGCAGCGGAAGGACAAACCGGTACACCCAATTTACTATGCAAGCAGAACGCTAAGCAGTGCACAACTCAATTATACCATGACTGAGAAAGAGATATTGGCTGTGGTGTTTGCATTAGACAAATTCAGGTCTTATTTGATTGGTTCAAAAGTGATTGTTTATACTGACCATGCAACACTCAGGTACCTGATAGCAAAGAAGGAGTCAAAGCCACGCTTGATCCGTTGGGTTCTTTTGCTACAAGAATTTGATTTGGAGATCCGCGATAGAAAAGGGGCAGAGAACCAAGTGGCAGACCACCTTTCAAGGTTGGAGGGAGCTGAAAAGAAAGTCGAGGTAGAAGATATAATAGAGACATTCCCAGATGAACAATTGCTAGCAGTGGCATTGGAGGAGGCGCCATGGTATGCAGACATTGCAAACTACCTGGCAAGTGGTATTGTCCCCTATGATCTTTCCTCTGTTCAAAAGAAAAAGTTCTTTCGTGACTGTCATATGTATTATTGGGATGAGCCTTACCTGTTCAGGATTTGTGTTGATAACATGATATAGAGATGTATCCCCGAGATAGACCAATCTTCTGTTTTGCAGGCTTGTCATGCATCACCATATGGTGGCCACTTCAGAGGAGTAAGGACCGCCGCGAAAGTGCTGAAATCGGGCTTCTACTGGACGACAATGTTCAAAGATGCACACTTATAGGTGAAAGGTTGTGACGAATGCCAACGAACTGGGAATATTTCCCGCCGACATGAGATGCCTATGAACCCAATTCAAGAGGTAGAAGTGTTTGACGTGTGGGGAATCGATTTCATGGGGCCCTTCGTCAGCTCATATGGCAACAAATGCATACTCGTAGCTGTGGACTACGTGTCGAAATGGGTGGAGGCTGCAGCGCTCCCGACAAATGATGCTAAGGGGGTAATTGGCTTTTTGAGAAATAATATATTCACATGATTTGGCACTCCAAGGGCGATAATCAGTGACGGAGGCACTCACTTCTGTAATCGAGCTGTCACAAAGCTATTAGAAAAGTATGGTGTACGTCACAAAGTTGCCTCCCCATATTATCCACAAACGAATGGGCAAGTAGAAGTGCTGAACAGAGAGATAAAGAGTGTTTTGACAAAGACTGTGAATGCTACAAGAACGGATTGGGCAAGAAAGTTAGATGATGCACTCTGGGCCTATCGTACCGCTTTCAAAACTCCGATTGGTATGTCACCGTATAAATTGGTATTTGGGAAGGTATCTCACCTACCAGTGGGGTTGGAGTATAGAGCTTTATGGGCACTGCGGCAGTTGAATCTCGATATAGATGCTGCGGGCACAAGTAGAGTCATAGAGCTGCACGAGCTTGATGAATTTTGTTACCACGCTTTTGAGAGCACAAGATTATACAAGGAGAGAATGAAAATAATGCACGATAAAAATATTCTTGAGCGGAGTTTTAAACCCGGAGATAAGGTATTGCTATACAACTCAAGGTTGAGGTTATTTCCGGGTAAGTTAAAGTCACGATGGTTGGGACCATTTAGTGTGGTAGAGATTCACCCAATCGGAGCCATAGAGATTGCTGCATCAAATGACTCTCGCACGTTTAGAGTCAATGGGCACATGTTAAAACATTATTTGGGCATGAAAGATGCGAAAGTAGTGTCAGTGACTCCTTTGCTCGAGCCACCAAGGTTAAGCGAGCCTTAAGTGCAATTATCTGCGTCACGTTGCGACATTAAATCAGGCGCTCGTTGGGAGGCAACCCAATTCGTAGTTGATTTTTAGTGTAGTGAGAATTTTTCTTTTTGTTTTTAGGTACTAACAAGTTTGCAGGTGAGTTTGGGCAAGTCGAGCAGGGTTTCAGCGTCACCTGACGTACACCAGGCGCTGGGGCAGGCGACGCCAGGATAAAGCCAGGCAAAGCTGGCATTAGGGCTCGAGATGCTTGGCTAACGCCAGGTCCACCAGGCCTTAGGCTGACGATGCCTGGGTTAAGCCATGTAAGGCTGGCGACTCCTGGGTAATGCCAGGTACTGGGCCAGGCGACGCCAAGAACAAAGATGCCTCCCAGAAAAGACACAGGCAAAGGAAAGGCTACTTCAACTGCCCCAGCTAAAGCAAAGGCGACCTCCGCACCTCTTCCAAAGAAGAGAAAAAGGGGGAGAAACTACCTCCAATCTAAGTAGAGTATAAGCTGTGGCAACTATAGCATCCATGCGTCAAGAACCACAAGGCCAACGGGAGTTTGGCATCAACATCATACCACCGCATACTAAGAATTGGTATAGGCGCTGTAGGCCTAAACATGTACACCCGGAAGCAGATATCCACGAACATGATGAAGAGTGGAGAGCGTTAGAGGATGAAGACGCTGCTTGATCAGGGAGTTTCTTTACACCCTACTCATTTTTCGTGTTTTGTCATTTTTTACATGCACTGAGGACAATGCATGATCTAAGTGTGGGGTGGGGACTTGTACATGCTAATTTTAGTTATTTAGTATTTGTTTGCTTTGTTTTAGTATGTGTTTTAGTATTAGTTTAGTAATTTATTTGGCTATATGTTTTAGTTATTTAGTGTTAGTTAGAAAAATAGGAAAAAACCCCAGAAAAATTGGAGTCTTCCCGACGATGGATCTTCTAGACAGTTTTCTTGAGGGAAGTAAGTCTAAAGAAAATACCAAAAATATTTTTTTTTGTAGGTAGTGTAGTAATTCTCCCTTGGTTTTTCTTTGGGCCGCGGTTCTTTTTCAAGGGTTTTTAGTTGAACCGGGTATAGTTAGGTTTAATTTTTAGGAGTAAGAATCACGGAGCTATGCCTTAGAGTGTAGCAATATCTCTTAGGTTTTTTATGCCTTGAGAATAGTTAGTACTATGGTTGTGACGCTTAGGCTCGGTTTTTGACTCTAGCATAAGTACCTGAAATCGTAGATTCTTAATTTTGCTTAATTGCTTTGACTTGAGTGTCGCGATAAAACCAATCCTGAGTGAATTGTGTGCCATGTCTGTGTGAGGTTTTGTATGTATTATTTGCATTGCATTTGATGTCTACAACTTACCCCGTGTGAGTGCGAAGCGAAATAGTAGTATTGTTTAGTCTAGGAAGTGATATAAGCATTTCTTTGTTAAGCCAAATATATAAAGTTTACCCACCTAAATGTTATGTATCGTAGTTAACCTCGTTGAGCCTATAATCCTATTTCTTTGGTAACCACATTACAAGTCGTACCCCTTTATTTTAATTGTTCATATATTTGAACCTTGTTACCTCTCATGAGCACTTGAATTGTGAAGAATTATGAAAAAGTCAAAGTGTGGGGTGGTGGGGTAGCTTTTGAGTGGAACAATTGAAATAAGGAGAAAGGTGCATTAAGAGTTGTCAATTGAAGCCACTTGAAAAAAAAAAGAAAAAAAAAATGAATGACAATAGTATATTGTATGAAAAATAAGTATTGATGATGGTGGCTAGTGATATACGTGTGCTTACAGAAATATGGGGTAATATAAATTGATGTAAAGGTGAAATGTTGGGTTTGACATAAGTATGAGTTGTGTATTAAAGTATATGTATTAAAATATTTAAGGGAGGTGTAGTCACTCATATCCAAATGTATC
Organism: Nicotiana tabacum; assembly: GCF_000715075.1. NCBI lineage: Eukaryota > Viridiplantae > Streptophyta > Magnoliopsida > Solanales > Solanaceae > Nicotiana > Nicotiana tabacum. The sequence goes on along the minus strand of NC_134102.1, from coordinate 18,995,655 downwards.
ATACCCGACCCGCAACCTACATTACAACCAATGAAAGTCCTACTTGATCTTAGATTGAATGAACTCGATTAGTAGAGTATTACACTACGGGCAAGCCTATGGTGCATCATTTGTGGCATATGAATGTTATTCCTGAGAGTGAGTAAATTTTGTCTATCTGGAGTTCCTATGTTCTTAAAATTTATTGTGTGTGGAACTAAGCTCTTTGATTAGGCGAGGGCACATGATTCATAAAGGAAAGGTAATGTTGTTGACTTCCATGTAGAGTAAGTAAGTAAATTATGAATAAGGCATGGTATTTGTGAGTCGAATCTTGAGGCAAGGATGTCACACCTTTGTGCTTAAACTATTTTAAAGATTCTTGGTATAATGAGTTAAGGGAATTGCTTAATAGGTTGTGTCTATGAGTGTAGTTTGATTGCTCGAGGACGAGCAATATTTAAGTGTGGGGTATTGATGTGTGGCTATAATTCATGGTTTAGCACATTATTCGCCTTGCATTTTTACACGCTTTATGATAAAGTACACCTTATTTGCATGTAATAGGGTCCATTTTATGTGTAGGTGAATTGGAGATGAAAGTAGAAGAAAAATGAGACATACAAGTCGAAAGCGTGCACGAGAGCAGTGAATGAGAGAACCTGACGATGCCAGGCTTGAAGCTGGCGTTAGGCTGGCGTTGCAAGGCAAAGGCTAGGCTTGAAGCTGGCGTTAGGCTGGCGACGAAAGACAAAGGCCAAGTAGAACCGGGCGTTAGGCTGGCGACGCCAGGACTGCGGTCAGGTCCAATCCGAGTTTTGAAGACATAATTCGTTTCTGGGTTTGACTAGGACTTGGCCTACACGTTTAGGTCTTTTCCTATACATATAAATAGACCTAAAAATGCCACTTAGAAGGACTTTTGCAACCGGAGGCAAGGATAGCTCATAGAACAACCGTCGGGAGTTAGAGACAACAATTTTTACATCACTTTATCTTTATCTTGTACTTTAATTATGCAACATACTTTGGATATTGTTACTTTGATCATGAGTAGCTAAATTCATAGTCTAAGGTTTTGATGGAACCTATTGAAGGATGATTTTCTTGTTACGTTAATATAAATTTGCCGTAGTATTTTCTCTATTTGTTCAACTATATTATTCTTGTGGTTGATTGAAGGGCCCTCAATTAGCTGTGCCTATTTAGTATGTATTACTCGGAAAAGAGTGCATATTTAGGTAGTTGTTGAACAACATCACTCTAAAACGTATATGCGGGATCAATACGGAGGTTTAAAGGTGGGATTAGGGATAACGAAATCTTGGTGCGATCTGAGTGAGCTGTACTTAATGCCAGCTAGCGTAATTCGGGAGAATATATCTCGTAAATTATGGTAATTACTCGGAAGAGAGTTACGACAGTTAGAGTGCTCATGGTCGATAGAGAAGACTTAGGCAAATTTGTAGAAAACGTAGCGAAAAAGATTCCGACAATAGAGGAAATCACAACCTTAGATCATTCCAATTCTTGTTTATAACCCGTTCGTAGTTAGTTATTAATTATTGTATTTTTATTACGTAATATTTAGTTAATAAAAATATAAATTGTTACTTAAATATTTCTGAAGATTGATTGCGTGAATTTGTGCGAGTCTAGTAGCTGTGTTTGATAGGTTAATTCCCTGTGGGATTCGACTTCGGACTTATTAGCCGGAATATATTCGCAACGACCGCTAATTTCTTTTTATAAGGCATAGTTGGGCGTGATCATTTACTCAAAGAAAATTCCCAAAAATAGGGTAAAAGAAGATGTTAGGAAAGAACATAAGAAACTTTCTTATAACAAACTTTTCACAAAAATCGTCCTAACACCTAGAATTCAAAAAAAAAGATTTTAAAAAAAATATATAAATAAAAGAAATTTCATAAATTCAAAGCATTAATTTAAAAGAAAAATTAACTATTGTTTTAAGTTGAAAAATGTATAAATTTAAAAAAAGGTCTACATCAAGTAGATATAAATTATGTCTGCACAATATTCGGATTAATTGTTTCCTTTTTACAAAGTCATACTTGACGTGAGAAAGAAAACTAGGAAAGCGAGAGAAACATTACAATTATACAAATTTGATAATTTTTCCATATAATTACCAATACCATAGTAAAAGTCTAATTATATAAGAAATAGGCGAGAAATTACAAAATGTATAGTAAATTCACAGCTATCTTTATTACAAAAATTATAATGACAAAATGAATAGTGATGGGAATTTCATAATGGGACAAAAATGAAAAAAAAAAACAAATAAATGAATCCATTTATTACTTAGGTCATTTTTTAAGATAAAAAATCTAAAATAATTTAGGATTAAAGTCCATCAAGTTCAAACTAACTATGATCTTCTACTGTTCAAGTTAAAAGTAATGAACTCAGATGGACCTATATAGTAATAGGTTCTAATTACATGGACTTTGTCAGATACATAAGTATGCTACTCAACTATTCACTTCGTTTCAGTTTATATGAACTTATTCTTTTTAGTTTGTTCTAAAAATAATAATTACCTTTTGAACTTAAAAATAATTTAACTTTATATTACTATTTTATTCTTAATAATAATTTTTATAGCCACACAATTATCGTATCATATTTAATAACAAAGTTTTCATTTTTTTTAACTCTAAGGGATCGTTTGGTTGGGAAGTAAGTTATCCCATGATTAATTATTCCGAGATTAGTTATCCCACCCTCCCATAGGTATTAAAAAATGCTACAATCCCAAAATAACTAATCTCGAGATTAGTTATACTATAATTTTATCCCAATCAAACGTGGGATACACTCATCTCAAATTTAATCCCGAAATTAATTATCCCTTATCCTCGTACCAAGCAAGCACTAAGATGTGTCACATGTAAACTAGGATAAACGAAGAAGACTTCATATAAAAAGAAGAAGACTTGAATAAACCAATTTTCAAATCCTAAGGTTTGGACCAAAAAGAGTTGACATGCTATTTGTAAACAAGAGTAAAAGAGAGACTTGTAACCATTTCAGACAACTCAGTTAAAGCCTATATTCTGATATTCACTTTACACTAACAATACTGAGAAGGTGTCAATCTTGAAACAAATTTGATCAGAGGTGCAAAAAAGAAGAAGCTGAATTAAAGAAAATGAGTGGTTTTACATATCTAACCAGAGCTCTTAGCAGCCATTCTTCTTACTCTAGACTTCTGCTTCTCTCTCCTGTCAGGTTATGTATTCTGCTTGATCATCACTTCATTTTCATCCCAAATTTGTGAATTTTAAATTTGCTTGGTGATTTTTCACTTAATTCTTTGTTTATTTGACACTCAATGTTGTTGTTTTGTTAAACCTTTAGTAAGGTGTGAATTGTGTCAACGTGTGATGATATTGCTTTTGCTAGATTCTTTATATTTGATTTTCATTTTTCTTTTTTCTGTTTCATTTGCTTCGGTTATCTTTTTTTTCTAGTTGTGGTTATTGCTTCTCTTTCCATGAATTCTCCTTGTTGTATTTCCTTATCTAAACTGTTATGATTATGCTTTTCTTGAACCGAGGGTTTATCGGAAACAACATCTCTACCTTCGTATGGTAAGATTAAAGTCTGCGTATACACTATTCTCCCCATACCCCACTTGTGGGAATATACTGGATATGTTTTTTTTTAGTTTCCCACCCGATGTCCGGTACCAACATTGGAGCCCGACTATATTCGGATTCGCACCGCATATAATCCCATTCGGGGAAAACGCTCCCTACCAAGAATTTTTTCATACCCACGGCTCGAACTCAAAACGTGTTGTTTGTGTTTTTCTTCTTCTCTTCTTTTTGGGTTCTTGATTTTGTAGTGAAGGAGAACTTGTGAATTTCTATTGACAATTGAACATATTTGTCCTCTTTTTCTACCTTGCATTGAAGTTTGTCATGGAAGGCAAGCGGCCAGATTGAGGTTTGGGACCAGAGGTATGACCTGATTCCTCCGCCCCTGCATCTGAGCGTAATGATGAGTATACTCTTAGGCCCAACAAAGGTAATGAAAGGAAAATGACACTTATTTTCACGTTAAGTATCCAAAGAAATAGACAAATAACAGAGTATGATGAGTATTTTTTGACAATATTTCCTTTAAAAATGAGATCTTTTGAAATCTTAATGTAAATTTGAGTGATTATTTAGTATAGCTGTACATCGGTAGACATTATTTTTGTTAAGCTGTGTTTGTGTATTAGTCCATATACGTTTTATCCCGTTTGACCAATAAAAGAAAGTTGAACAAATGATTACATTACAGGCAATCATGTTTTTGTATGACCACAATAGTTGAATGCGTGCAGTTGATCATTTGTTGCTAAGATTTCAAATGTTGGTCTAAACACTGTTGAGTTGTATATAATAGTGTAAACTTTTGGAGATCATTCTTTTTAATTTTTATGGAATATAGCTCAAATAAATTTGATGAATGGAAACTATGTCCGATGGATTCAAAAGTGGGAGCAGAGTTTCTAACGATTCATGCTTGACAAATAGCGATATCTTTTAAGAAGTTTGACTTTGAATACTTCGGTCTCTTGATTAAGATGTTCTTTTGGGTTTCATACATCTTGTAGTTTTAGATACGTTGTAAGATGGCATTATTTTGGCTAATAGAGTCCATCTCACATAACCATAAACATATTTGCAAAGTGCAGACTTTGTTAACAATATTCTCTCGGACCCAAAAATATTGCATTGTGTGATGAATATCATTTAAGTTGTATCTTTTCTTTTACCACTAAGAGGCAAGACTTTTTTGCCTATAAAAGGAAAGGACATTAGTAAATTTTAAATACCCCAACAAGACTTGAGACTTCATTTCTTGTTTCTTCCTTTCCTCCTTTATTAAGAGTGTTTTGTATGAGAGTTAAGTGTTGGGAAGCACTTGTGTGAACCCTTTCTTTGGAGTGATTTTGTGAGGTTATTCTCTTAGGGTATTTGGGATTAATTAGAGTATTTACTCTAATTTTGTACTCTCTTTTGTACTTTTATTGGTATAGTAAAATTGCTCATCTCCGCTTGTGGACGTAGGTCACACTGACCGAACGACGTTAAAATGGTGTCTTCTTTATCTACTTTAATTGCCGTTATTATCAACTTGCATTTCTTTTGTTATTGTCATTATAACATTGCTTGGCTAAATTCCGGACTATCCGATTTCCCGATCCTAACAAATTGGTATCAGAGCCGGATCTAACCGGATTTGTTTCAGTAGCCAATATGATTTTAACAAAGACTTATGTTGAGAAATTTGATCGAAGTGCAAACTTCGAAATGTGACAATTAAAGATGGAAACTATCCTAGTTCATGATGGCTTAGATTTGGCGTTACAAGGAAAGGAGAAAAAGTCGGATAAAATGACGGACGAGAAGTTTGCCGTCATAGACAAAAGGGCAAAATCAAGTATCATTTTAAATCTCTCAAATGAGGTTTTACGTGAAGTTTCTGTAGAAACCACAGCCAAAGGCATGTGGAAAAAATTAAAAACTTTATATATGAAGAGGACGGTGGAAAATAGACTTTACCTGAAGCAGAAACTTTATACAATTCGTATGGGTGAAGGTACCTCTATTCTCTCTCATCTTGATACCTTTGATTCCATTCTTATGGATTTGAGTAATATAGATGCTGAAATTAAAGATGAGGATCAAGCCGTGTTACTGCTTTGTTCTCTACCCCCATCTTTTAAGCATATAAGAGATACTATACTTTATGCAAATGATAATATCTCTTATAAGAATATTAAATCTATCTTAAAATCAAAAGAACAGATAAATAGTGATATTACTTGGGAAGCTAGTGGAACTCAAGCGGAAGTTGGCTTGTTTGTTATGGGCAAATCCGACTCCATATCCAGATACAATAATTTAGAGTGTCGCTATTGTCATAAGAAAGGTCACATTATCTCCGAATGCTATAAGCTGAAAAATAAAGAAAAGCATAAGGAAAGGAAAAATGAGCACAAAAATACAGACATTGCCGAAGCAAGTGTAGCTGTCGATGAGACTGAGGGAACTGTTTTTTAGCAACTAATAATAGTTTCAATTCTAACAATGAGTGGATTTTAGATTTGGGCTGTTCTTATCATATGTGTCCCAATCGGGATTTATTTACCACATACGAATCTATTGGAGGTGGAGTTATCTTGATGGGCAACAATGCTGCCTGCAAAGTTTTTGGAAAAGGTACAGTCCGAATCAAAATGCACGATGGTGTGGTAAGAATTCTCACCGATGTTAGACATGTTCCTGACTTAAAGAAAAATCTCATCTCGTTGGGCACTCTAGAATCTCTTGGGTGCAAGTACGCAGGTGAAGGTGGAGTTCTGAAAGTTTCTCATGGTGCTCTTGTGATCATGAAAGCACACAGATCTGGTTCGTTATATACTTTATTGGGATCCATTGTTATAGGCCCTACTACAGTTTCGGTATCAGACAACTTGTCTGATTTTGATGGCATTAAATTTTGACATATGCCCATTCGGGTTTTTGCGGAGAGGATGGAGCAAATTTACTATATTAGTCAAAATTAGGCTAAGTTGGAGATTTGTAATATGATCATTATTTTGGCTAATAGAGTCCACCTCACATAAGCATAAGCATATTTGCAAAGTGTAGACTTTATTGACAATATTCTTTGGGACCTAAAAATATTGCATTGTGTGGTGGATATCATTTACACAAGTTGTATCTTTTCTTTTACAACTAAGAGGCCAAGACTCTTTTGCCTATAAAAGGAAAGGACATTAGTTTATTTTAAACACACCAACAAGACTTGAGTCTTCATTTCTTGTTTCTTCCTTTCCTCCTTTATTAAGAGTGTTTTGTATGATAGTTAAGTGTTGGGAAGCATTTGTGTGAACCCTTTCTTTGGAGTGATCTTGTGATGCTATTCTCTTAGGGTATTTGGGATTAATTAGAGTATTTACTCTAATTTTGTACTCTCTTTTGTACTCTTATTGGTACAGTGAAATTGCCGCTTGTGGACGTAGGTCAAACTGATCGAACCACGTTAAATTGATGTCTTCTTTATCTACTTTAATTGGCGATATTATCAACTTGCATTATCTTTGTTATTGTCATTATAACTTTGCTTGACTAAATTCCGCACTAACCGATTTTCCGATCCTAACATATATTCCTCTTAATTTGTATGAAGTGAGTTATGTTTATAGAATTCACAGTGGGGGCAAATGCTTATTAACAGTTCCGACCTACTAAATTATACATAATCAGAGTCCGAATTCAGTGAAAGCATTGATGTTTAGTGAATCAAATGTCGTGTTTTTTTCTCCCATATTTGATAGAGGATTTTGCTACTTATACTTTTCTGCTGGTTGTTACAGTACGGGAGGTCTGTTGGTATATGCAGAATCGAACGTAGAGAGCAGAAAACAAGTTGTCGAAGAGAATCAATCAGTATCAGAGAAGAAGAGAGTAGTGGTGCTTGGAACAGGATGGGCTGGTACCAGCTTCCTAAAATATGTTGACATTTCTTCATATGATGTTCAAGTGGTTTCGCCGCGTAATTATTTTGCATTTACACCACTGTTACCTAGTGTCACATGTGGAACAGTTGAGGCACGAAGTATCGTTGAGCCAGTTCGGAACATAATAAAGTAGGTAAGACAAGGTTTGAAAGAAGTCACTTGGAGCCAATCTGGATCTCCAGTTCTTGTTTTCGTTGTAATTTTATGTTGTACTCACAAGATTTGGTATGACTGCATAGCTTTGTGCACTGCTTCTTAAAATGATCCTTTCGCCCCTTCAACGCTTCCAAATTCGCTTGGTTTATCGTTCTTTTTTTTCGATTGTTCTGACCTGGCCTGGAAAATTTAACATTTAGTATATGAAGGGGAGCTTTGGCGTAGCTGGTAAAGTTGTTGCCATGCGACCAGGAGGTTACGGATTCAAGCTGTGGAAATAGACTCTAGCAAAAATGCAGGTTAAGGCTGCATACAATAGAACCTTGTGGTCCGGCCCTTCCCCGGACCCCGCACATAGCGGAAGCTTAGTGCACCGGGCTATCCTTTTATATGATAAGTTTCTTCAAGATAAAACAGTTAGATTTCTCTATAGCAGCATCGCTGTATAAAAGTCACTATAAAAGTCAGATTTCTCTATAACATCTATTCACTATAAAAGTCAAGTTATTTATTGGAACCAATTTTTATGGAGGGATCCAACTGGAGTGGAATTTGCTGCTGAGCTACACGACTTTGTTCATGAAGACTTAGTAAGAATATATCCATCAGTTAAGGATTTAGTGAAGATCACACTTATTCAGTCTGGAGATCATATCCTGAACACGTATGATGCAACGATTCCTAGATTTACGTTTCCATTGCTGTTAATGCATGCTATAACCTGTTTGGTGTCAATATGATGTTGAAAGATTCGAGCCTAAGAAAGATAGAGGAAATGGTGTGGATGGTTAAGTGATGAAGGACAAAGGACATACCAAAGCTTGATTCTAGTTGGGACCTCCTATTGGGTGAGAAACTTATAAGTCGCGATACAACAGCTCGATCTTGAAGACCAAGTGAAGATAAAATGGTTCTTTTAAGACCATATCTTTAACACATATATGTGTATTAGTTAGCATATGAACATAGTTATCCGGTATCTGTGTTGGTACGACGTAGCAGGTACCCAATGAAATAGTCGAGATGCACACCACCATAATCATGAAAAAAAACACAAAACATCCTACAAGACGTCAATGGTTATGGAACAAGGGAGTATGGGAAGGTAGGGAGCGGGACAGCACGAAGAGCAAGAGTATAAATATAGTGGAAGGGGGCTTTACAGATCATATAGTAGTGGAAACTAAAAGCTTTACCTAATTCAACAACAACCCAGTATTATCTCACAAGTGGGGTCTGGAAAGATAGTGTGTACGCAGACCTTACACTTAACTTGTTAAGATAGAAAGACTCTTTTCGAAAGACCCTCGGCTTAAGAAACATTAAACATGAAGTCGATGATTAAAAGTACTTTAAATGCTAAGCTTAAAAGAAACATTTGTTCTGCACTGAATGCTGTACTTAAAAGTCGATGCTTTTACCTGCCATATTCTGAGATAAAAAGTTTCTGACTGGCAAGAAATGAAAGTTTTAATTAATTATATCCATGTAACTTCCATTTCCCTCTTGCAGGGGAACCGACATGTTCTAGCAACTGATGAATGGTTACGAGTAAAGGGCAGTAACAATATTTACGGACTTGGTGATTGTGCCACTGTAGATCAACGTAAAATAATGGTAAAGAAGCCTTAGTTCAAACAACTGTTCTGAGACATTTTATCAATTCTTGATCTATAGTAGTATAATCAATTGGTATACTCTTTCTAGTAAATACAGTACTAAATCTCTATTTACTTTGATGTTTTAACTTCAATACCACACAAGAGGGGGTGATTTGTGTAGTGTCCAATTTTTCGCGTGCACAGATTATGGAAGGACTTGGTTCTTCTATGTGTTCCTTATACTACTGTCGCGGAATAATAAATGCAGAAATTAAAGAACACAAATATTTTCCGTGAAAAACACCTGACTCAAAAGGTGAAAAAACCATGATCTACTTCCCAGTAGGATTTTTTCAAACTCTCCACTAAATCACTGAGCCAAAAACTGCATTTACAAAACACTTTTGTAAACCTAGGATTAACTCTAATCCCGTTGTGGCAACCAACTTCTAACTGCTGCGACAACTTCAAGTTAACTCTAACTTGAATACTCTGAGTACCTATTATAATTGCCTCTAGATAAAGCTGAAAGGTACAATATGAAAACACCTACTACAATTAAACTAGAATAAAAAATAGACACTTGGAGCTGGTTCTTCTATCTGATTCATGTAGCTTCAGGTTCGCACACTTGAATCACACACTAACTGCTTGCAAAATGCCTTGCTATTTTGCTCTCAATTCACGTTTAACTTCTGCTTTTATACGTCACATGTAGAATAAGAACATCTTGCAATATATAGAGTTAGTAGATGAAGAAATAACTAGAGTTCTAATGCTACTTTTCCTTGGTGGAAGAGTTCTAGTTAATCTCAACTCCTAACTCCTTCCTTATCTTGGATAATGTTCTCGTTCAGTAAGGAGTCCTTCTCCTTATCAATTATGCAATCTTTTCGATCAGGAGATATCTATTATTATGCTAGATTTCGTTTATCTCCTGCATGTGCATCTCACGTGCTTTGAATCTGCCCATGTCTATGCCTACCAGTGATGGACCTGGTTCATCCCTGAGTTCCTTTGTCAATTTTCAAAACTATTCTTTACTTGGGCCAACAAATTCCCCCTTTTTGATGATGACAAACTCTGTGCTTCCATAAGCTTAGGCACTGTTTCAACTTAGCTCAACATCAATACAATGTTGGAAACATTTTTCCTTTTTATCACTTATCATCAAGGACCAGATTCATTAGGTTATGAAAATTACTGTTCAAAGTGTAAAGCACAACCTTTTCCCCCCTTTTGGCATCATCGAAAAGTTGCATAAAAAATGTGAGATAACCAGATTTTAAAACTTACTCATGGCCACTAGGGCTACTTCAAATGCAATCATGGATTAATCATCATAGATCAAGCTAAGAATTTTAACCATCAAAGAAATATAAACAAACAGTTAGAGCAAAAATAATAAATTTCATTGATGATTGATATCATTCTTCCACAAAGCATAAAAAGAAATAAACATACTGAAAACATGAGCAAAAACAACAAACAAATCCCGAACTGGGTCACTGGTTGGTCTACACTAGGCTAGGATGCTTAAGGCTGGGAAGAACTGGGTACTTGTTTTTTTTTTTTTTGGTTTGGAGGAGTTTCAGCATATCCTGAAGAATGCCATCATTCTTCTCCTTTACTCTTGCCAGCTCAGTTCTGAGAGCATCTCTCTCAGTCTCCACCCCAGCTAACCTTTTCTTCAGCCTCTCAATCTCAGCATCCTTAGCCCTACTTTCTTGCACCAAGACTCGCACCTTGCTATTCACTGGTACCTTCTTAGATGAACCAGGTTCTTTAGGAGTGACATGGACTTCATAGTCACAAGCAACGTATTTGCCCCAAAATGATCCTTGCTTGTACCAACATCCCTTTCTTCTTTGGATTATAACTTTCAATCACTCTCTTCAGTAGGTCTGTGAGAGTTTCCTGTTCAGATGAAGCAGGTTCATCTATATTTTTTCCAAGTTGAACCAGCCCTTCAGCGGCTTCTTCGCCAGACCCACTTCCCCCTTTACACTCTCCTCTACTCCAGCATATTTTTCTCCCCAAATAACCATTTCACCCGTGTCTTTGGTTAAACTCACAGGAGCGGGTGAAGAATCAAACACTCTTTTACCCTTTCCCCTCACAGCACTTCGAATACCCTTGCTCTCTTTTTCTTTTTCCTTTTCATTTTTACCACCAATTCCTCCAGACTCTGTAACTTGAACACTTGCTTTAGACCCTACTAGTACAAACCTATTCTCCAAATTTATTCTCTCCCTGTAACAACCTTGCTGGCAAGCATCTTTACTCTTTTCTTAGAGGTTGGGGTGGTGGAAGGGATGATAGTGGGTGTGAAATTCTAATCAAACTGAATTTTCGTTTTGAAAAGACTTTGGAGTGTATCCCTAGAATCTAGGTACTTCAATTCGGTTGGGACTCTTTTGAACAGAACTGGTTCACTTGTAACGGATAAGTCCAAAAGGAGTTTGGAATTAAGTAGGACTCTGCTCATGATCCAAATATTATTATTTCAAATTATGCAGAGTGTAGAAAACATACCGTATTATCTTGATGAACCGGGTTTTTCACTAATAATTCTCTTGTGTAAGTCTAAATTTGCCAAAATAGAGAAAATATCATTAGAGATTAATGAGTCATTTTAACCCATGGCACAAGAGTATACTATTTAAAGTATGAGTCTGAGAAAAACATAATCTAATTATATACACATTTTCAGATTTTCTAACCAAAACCAATAATTTTTTTTTCTCAATTTTTTTTTTCAATTTTTTTTTTCGTTGTGAATTCTGAACTGATCCTTTTAGGTGATCTTAATCATCCCTAATTCTAACCTGTTACTTTCAAAGTGATCTCTACTTAGGGCTTTTATGAAGATGTCAACTATTTGCTTGTCAGTAGCACAAAATTCCACAGTGATCAACCCTTTTTCATAGTTATCCCTCAAAAAGTGATGCCTAACATCTATGTGCTTAGTTCTCTTATGATGAACCGGGTTCTTGGTCATACTAATTGCACTAGTATTATCACAAAAAATAGGGATACAACAAACATCAATTCCAAAGTCCATTAATTGTTGTTTGATCCATAACAATTGAGCACAACATGAGACAACAACAACATACTCAGCTTCAACAGTAGATAAGGCCACTGAATTTTGCTTTTTGGTGGCCCAAGACACAAGACATGAGCCAAAAAAGTGTGCCATACCTGATGTACTCTTTCTATCCATAAGAAATCCTGCATAATCAGCATCAACATATCCCACAAGATTGAAATTACTACCTTTTGGATACCAAAGACAAAGATCAGTGGTGCCTTTTAGATATCTCAAAATTCTCTTGACAACAGTCAAGTGAGACTCCTTCGGGTTTGCCTGAAATCTTGCACAAAGGCCTACACTGAAAACAATGTCAGGTCTACTAGCAGTGAGATACAACAATGAGCCAATCATTCCCCTATACAACTTTTGATCAACAGATGAACCAGGTTCATCTATATCCAACTTTGTAGCTGTTGCAATAGGAGTGTCAATTTCTTTGGAGTCTTCCATTTTAAATATTTTAAACAACTCTTTTACATACTTCTGCTGATGGATCATAGTTCCATTTGAATTTTGTTTAATTTGTAAGCCTAAAAAGAAATTAAGCTCACCCATCATGCTCATTTCAAATTCACTCCCCATTAGTTTAGCAAACTCTTTACTTAACTTATCAGTAGTTGCTCCAAAGATTATATCATCAACATATATCTGAACTACCAAGAGATCTTTACCTTTTTCTTTCAAGAACAAAGTATTGTCAATTTTACCTCTCTTGTAGTCATGATCAAGAAAAAACTTTGATAATCTTTCATACCATGCTCTTAGCGCCTGCTTGAGCCCATAAAGTGCTTTTTTGAGTTTTTACACATGATCAGGACTCTCATTGCTTTCAAACCCCGGAGGTTTCTTGACAAACACTTCTTCCTTTAGATAGCCATTGAAGAAGGCACTCTTGATATCCATCTGGTAGAGGGTGAATTCCATATAAGCAGCAAAGTCTATGAGGAGCCTTATAGCTTCCAGCCTTATCACTGGGGCAAAAGTCTCATCATAGTCTATGCCTTCCTCCTGACTATATCCTTGAACCACCAATCTTGCTTTGTTTCTTGTAACGGTTCCATCTTCATCAAATTTGTTTCTGAAGACCCACTTAGTGCCAATTACTGATCTATCTAAGGGTCTTGGTACCAGATGCCAAACTTGACTCCTTTTAAATTGGTTGAGTTCATCTTGCATTGCATTTACCCAGTCTGCATCCTGCAAAGCTTCAACAATATTTTTAGGTTCGATAAGAGATAAGAAAGCATCAAAAGCACAAAGATTCTTTAAAGAAGATCTGGTTTTGATTCCAGGAGGTTGGATCAGTGATGATATTCTCAATAGGATGAGAACTTTGATATCTATAATGTTTCACAACCAACTGGTTACCCCTTGATATTCCCTCAATGTTTTGTTGCTGTTGAACAAGTTCATGGACAGGTTCCATTAATGTTTGGGGATCATTTCCTCTTTTTTCTATTCCCCCTGTTATGTTGCTTTGGGTGGAAGAACCTGTTCCATCACCTGTTCCTTCTTCCAGTGTAGCTTCTTTCTGGGCAGTGGTTTCATTTAAGTTTCTTACCAGCCCAATTGCTTCATCATCATATTCCTGTCTCTCAGGAAGAATGCTAGTTTCATCAAAAACTACATGAACACTTTCTTCAACACACATAGTTCTTTTGTTATAAACTTTATAAGCTTTGCTATGTGAAGAATATCCTAAGAATACTCCCTCATCACTTCTGGGATCAAACTTGCCTAGGGAGTCTTTACCATTGTTGTGCACAAAGCACTTGCATACGAATGCCCTAAGATGGGATATATTTGGTTTTCTGCCTTTAAGTAACTCACAGGGAGTCTTCTCTACAAGAGGTCTAGTCATGAACCTATTTATGATGTAGCATGCAGTATTTACAACTTCTACCTAGAAGCTATGGGGCAGTTTACTAGAAAGTAGCATAGTCCTAGCCATATCTTCAAGTGTCTTATTCTTTCTTTCAACTACTCCATTTTGTTGTGGAGTCCTAGGAGCAGATAAATTATGATCTAAGCCATGCTCATCACAAAATTAAGCAAATTTAGCATTTTCAAATTCAGTGCCATAATCAGACCTAATTGATGCAAGTTGATTACCTAGTTGTTTCTGAGTTTTTCTAACAAAAGAAGTGAACATGTCAAATGCTTCATCTTTAGATGTTAAAAATAATGTCCAAGTAAACCTAGAGTAATCATCAACAAGCACCATTACATATCTTTTACCACCTCTGCTTAATGTTCTCATTGGACCACAAAGATCCATATGGACCAGTTCCATCGTCCTGGTGGTGCTTACCACTTTCTTGCATTTAAAAGAGGATCTTACCTGCTTCCCCCTTGTACAAGCCTCACAAACTTTGTTTTCCTTGAACTTGATGTTAGGCAACCCTATCACCAGGTCCTTGGAGACTAATTTGTTGAGTTGACTCAGACTTGCATGTCCAAGTCTCTTATGCCAAAGGAGGGGATCATTGTCCAACACACTTAAGCAAGTGAGTTCATTTTCTGACAGTATGGACAGATCTACAATATATATATTATTCACTCTTTTTCCCTGCAAAACAATCTTGTTGAGTGGTAAGATTAATCACAAAGCATTTAGTCGAGGTGAATGCTACCAAGTTACCTCTATCACACAATTGTGATACACTAATTAGACTGTATTTTAGGCCGTCTATCAAATAGACATTCTCAATCGAGTAAGAGTCAGTCTTACCTACCTTACCAAACCCAATGATTTCACCTTTCTTCTCATTTCCAAATGAGACATTACCTCCCTTGAGGTCCTCAAGTGAAAGGAACTGGTTCTTGCTTCCTGTCATGTGCTTTGAGCAGCCACTATCCATGTACCATATTTGGCTGCTCTCCTTCACTTGGACCTGCAAAAGGAAATCAGAAGTTAGTCATAGGAACCTAAACTAGTTTGGGTCTTTTTCTATAGGCAAAAGGATGAATCAAATTCTTTTTAGCCCAACCTGGCAGCCTATTTTTCCCTTGAACAATTTTTTTATTCTTTTGACTAGCCTTTTCTTTTGCAGTGCATTCACTTTTATAGTGACCAGTCTTACCACAGTGTGTGCAAATTTTGTTCTCAGGAAGTGTGAGATACTTGCTTTTGGGATCCCATTTAGTTGGCAGATTCCCAAAGCCAATTCCTCTTCTATTGCTACTATGATGTTCCTGTAGCCATGACAGTGCATCAGAGGACCTGTTCTATTTACAAGTTTTGTCTAGTTCATGCTTGACCTTGCCTAGATCCTTTGTCAAAATTCTTACATGCTCATCCTTCTTATACAACTCATCTTTTAATTTACCTACATTTTCTTCTAGAGTGAGTTGTGTGCAATCGGCTGTCTTCTTACTTGTTCCTAATTTCAGTTTTAGGTTTTCAGATCTAAGTTCTAGGACATTTGATTCAAATGCATGAACCTGGTTCTTTAATGCAGTATTTTCACTTATAGTCTTACTAATCCTAAGTTCCAGGTTTTTACACTTTGCTTTCAAAATCACACATTCCTTAGACAGTTGTTTCTTTTCATTGTTTATATCCTCAGATTCATCAATGAAATCTAGAAGTAACTCAGATAGCCTTTCTTTAGACAAAAACTTAATCTTGTCTTTTAGATGGATTATACTTACTTCAGATTCCTCATCGGATTCTCCAATTGCCATAAGTGCTTGTTCATCTTCCTCTTCATCATCTGAGTCCTCATATGAGCTATCTCCCCAAGCAACAACCATAGCCTTTGTTGATCCTTTGTTCTTCTTGGGATGAACCTGTTCCTTCTTTCTATTTCTTTGTTCAACTCTTTTCTTCTTCCATTCAATTTCCCATTGAGGGCAGTTTTTGATGTGGTGATCAGTCTTCCCACACTTGTAGCAGCCCTCATTGGTCTGTTTTTCAGAAACCCTTGGTTTGCTGTAGCCTACACTTCTTGAAAAGCCCTTTCATCTCATTAGGTACTTCTTGAAGTCCTTTGTGATCATAGCCATTTCATCATCTTCTAGATCAGAAACTTCAGTGATTCTGAGCGCTAGGCTCCTTTCCTTCTTGGGTACATCCATCTTCATGATTTGCCTTCTAAGTTCATAAGCAATGAGATTTCCAATTAGCTCATCCAACCTAAGAGTGGCAATGTTCTTTGATTCCCTAATAGTAGTGATTTTGCTCTCCCATGAGACTGGCAAAACCCTTGTCAAAATCTTCTCAACTTTGTCTTCTTCAAGAATAACCCTTCCAAGACACTTAAGTTCATTTGTTAGTGTGATGAACCTTGTATACATCTCTTGGATGGTTTTCCCTTCTTTCATGGTGAAATTCTCATATTGAGAATATAGTAGTGTTCCTCTAGACCTCTTCACTTGAGGTGTTCCTTCATGGGCCACTTGCAAAGTGTCCCAGATTTCCTTGATAGTGGTACAACTTTGTATTCTACTGTACTCATCTGGACCGAGTCCACAAACAAGCCATTTTTTGGCTTTAGCATTCTTCTCACATTTCCTCAAGTCGTCAGCAGTGCAGTCAGCTCTTGTTTTTGGAACCTCTTCTCCTTCGGCATTTATCTTCATGGTAGCCAGTGTACCATCTGTGACAATGTCCCATAGTTCATAGTCTTCTCCTATGATGTGATCTCTCATCTTGTTTTTTCACCAAGAGTAATATTGTCCATTGAAGAGTGGTGGCCTAGCAGTGGATTGCCCTTCCCAGTTTCCAGGTGGTGCACTCATCTTGATCTTCACCTAAGATGTTAGCCTCTTCAAGGATAACCTGCTCTGATACCAATTGATGTTTTAACTTCAATACCACACAAGAGGGGAGGGGGGAGGGGTGATTTGTGTGGTGTCTAATTTTTCGCGTGCACAGATTATGGAAGGACCTGGTTCTTGTATGTGTTCCTTATACTACTGTTGCGAAATAATAAATGCAGAAATTAAAGAACACAAGTATTTTACGTGGAAAACACCTGACTAAAAAGGTGAAAAAACCACGACCTACTTCCTAGTAGGATTTTTCCAAACTCTCAACTAAATCACTGAGCCAAAAACTGCATTTACAAAACAGTTTTGTAAACCTAGGATTAACTCTAATCCCGTTGTGGCAACCAACCTCTAACTGCTGCGGCAACTTCAAGTTAACTCTAACTTGAATACTCTGAGTACCTATTACAATTGCCTCTAGATAAAGCTGAAAGGTACAATATGAAAACACCTACTACAATTGAACTAGAATAAAAGATAGACACTTGGAGCTGGTTCTTCTATCTGGTTCATGTAACTTTAGGTTCACACACTTGAATCACACACGAACTGCTTGCAAAATGCCTTGCTATTTTGCTCTCAATTCACGTTTAACTTCTGCTTTTGTGCGTCACATGTAGAATGAGAATATCTTACGATTTATAGAGTTAGTAGAGTAGAAAATAACTAGAGTTCTAATACTACTCTTCCTTGGTGGAAGAGTTCTAGTTAATCTAACTCCTAACTCCTTCCTTATCTTGGATAATGTTCTCGTTGAGTAAAGAGTCCTTCTCCTTATTAATTATGCAATCTTTTCGATTAGGAGATATCTATTATTATGCTAGATTTCGTTTATCTCCTGCATGTGCATCTCACGTGCTTTGAATCTGCCCGTGTCTATGCCTACCAGTGATGGACCTGGTTCATCCATGAGTTCCTTTGTCAATCTTCAAAACTATTGTTTACTTGGCCAACATACTTTAGTCCCCAATAATTGTTTTCATGGAACTATGTGATTTAGGAAGACATTTCTGCGATTTTTAGAGCAGCGGATAAGGATAATAATGGAAGTTTATCCATTATTCCAAGATGTTTTGGAAGACATAATTATTCATCATCCTCAAGTGGACTTGTATTGGAAGAGCAAACATTTATTAGACGCAACAGACTTACTCAGGGATTCAAAGGGAAATAAAAGAGAGGAGGTAGATATTGAAGGGTTTAAGTTAGCCCTTTCTAATGTCTATTCACAGATGAAGAGTCTACCTGCCACTGCTCAGGTACTTCATCCCCTTCTCTCATTTCACTTTATGTTTTGCTGTTAGTTTCATTTCTTGTCTTTTCACATGCTAGGTTGCTGCTCAACAAGGTACATATCTTGCTAGTTGCTTTAATCGCTGGGAGCAATGCAAAAGTATCCGCCGTTTCAAAAGTTCTGGGCGTCATGAATTTCTACCCTTCCGGTATAGCTTAACCTTCTCGGACTTTTCCTTTTCATATTGTCCTAGCCTTTTACAAGTTAGCATACTGGATCTAAAAGGGAAACCTACTGGTTCATGTGAACCCAATAGCTTTTACTCATACCCAATATATGTATTACAAAATCCATCAAACGTAACATCGATAAATATGTGATTGTGAACTCAGTTATTATTGTATATTAACTTGAGACTATTATCGGAACCCATAAATTTAAAATCCTGTATCCGCCTCAGTCTTGGTATGACAATATGTTACATTTCAGGTATTGTCATTTAGGGTCATTTGCCCCTTTAGGCGGGGAGCAAGCAGCAGCAGAACTTCCTGGAGACTGGGTTTCTATGGGTCATAGCACACAGTGGCTGTGGTATTCTGTGTACGCTAGGTAATAATTGATCGCTTTCTTGAACATGACTTGGTTCTGATATTATCTCCTTCAGCATTCAAAGAGTCTAAATCCGGTAGCTTTATATGCTTTTCAGCAAGCAAGTTAGCTGGCGCACGAGGTATTTAGTGGTTGCTGATTGGGCAACAAGATACATTCTCGGGAGAGATTCAAGCCGAATTTGATGAGTTCAATCCCATTTAGAAGGCGGTGCTTGTTTTGCACTCTTTTGCTGGTATGCATCGTAGCTTTTTAATGTTTATGACACTATATATCCGCGGTTACAGCAGTTCAAGCCGGACATCAATTTATGTTGTTTACGAATCTACATATCACTTGCGTCTGAATCACCTTCCGTCATTTCCTGGAGAAATACACTGAATGTTGCAGATTTGATTGTATAAACTTGTTGTTCTAGTTTACAATTGATTGAGATTTGAGGCTCCAATATTGTTTTAAAGCAGAGGCATATCATGCTATTGTGATCATCCTTTCTGATAAGAAAAGAGATTACTTATTCCCGAGGAAGTTAAGACTCGACTTTACTACTATCCTTGTGTTTACACCAAAGTAATGAACATGTTGACGTCTTGTACATGTATTTTTATCACTTGACCATGGTTAAATTAATGTATATTTTCACCTCAAAATATTACTTAAGCATGATTAACTGATTTAGTTTAGTGTAAACACCAGTATATCGTAATAAACTTTTGAATATACCAATAGTCTGCAATCCCGCAGAATCGTGGGCTTGTTTTGGTGCAGCAGTTGCCAGCAGAGAATGTCTGCATTATCGTCCGAGGTAAGCAAAATTCTCATTTACTAGAACTATTTCTACTTTCCACCGACCACCACGTAATCACAGCTGAAGAGAAGGAAATGGAACAACAGAACCAAATTGAAAAGCATTGCTGTCCTGTTCCAAGTCTCACATTGCAAAACTTGCAGCCATAACAGTTAAAATCCGGTGTCCAGAACCTACTGAGTTGACTAATTTGGATTCGCGCCATGGGAAGTCCTTTATGGATAGCTCAGCTACTGCTTCACGATGCTCCCCAACAACGTGCTTCTATCACTATCTGTAGAGTCAAATCCAGAATTTAAAATTTATGGGTTCAACCTTTAAGGTTATTAGTATTAAACCCATTGATTCAATAACTATGGGTTCATATTGACTATTTGTTCCAATTTTAATGAATTTTGACATATAAAAAATTCATGCTTCACGCCGAAAGTAGTGGGTGTAAAGAAACACGGAAAGGAAATAGGTTTACATAAACTGGAACAGGAGGAGTATTAACTATGGGTTTGGTTTAGATATAGTATTTATTATGGAATAATTGTTTATTCAATTTTAATAAAGTTTTAAATAAATCATATATTAGTGTGTGTCCTTTGCTTATATAGTAAATAATTTAGTATATAGAGTTTAGCTTATACATGAAAGATTAAATCATCGGTTCTTGTAAGTATAAAGTTTGAGTTCACATTTGTCACAACCCAATTTTCCCTCGGTTGGGTATCGTGATGGCACATAATCTTAGGGACTAGGTAAGCCTAACATTTACTAAATAACAACAATAATTAAATAACATCTAACAATGTTTGAAATGAAAATCTCTATAAATTATATAATTCCCAAAACCGGTAGTACAAGTCATAAGCTCTACAGAGTTTGCTACAAATTTCTAAATACAACCGTTTGGAAATAGGTAAAACAATGTGAATACAAAATAGGAATGACCCCAAAGCCTGTGAACGTAGCAACATGTTTACCTTGAGTCTCCACAGCAACAATCCGCACAACTAGCTAATGATCAACTGACTTTAAAATACCTGGATCTGCACAAAAATGTGTAAAAGTATATTATGAGCACACCACAACGGTACCCAGCAAGTATCAAGACTAACCTCAGTGGAGTAGTGACGAAGAACAGTCAAGACACCTATTGGACTAAATAACCTGAACAAGTATAAGTATAGAAATAACAGAGTATGATATCTACGTAAAGACTACGCGAAGTGGCAATTAATACGGTAAATTTCAGTAAGAAAGGGGTACAACAACTATCAGTGGAATACCATAATAATAACATAGGGATAACTACAACTTCAAATAAAGATAAGCACTTAGGGAAAATATAACATGGCAAGGGAAGAGATAATAATTTCCATCAAGGCACATATGAATCAAGTAATTAATAAGAGTAAATCATGAAGCAATTGATCCTAATTAAGCAGGTAGAGGTGAAACTAGTAATTAAGGAACGTAATCATAACAAGAACAACTGCATATTCAATGAATACAAGGACCTAGGAACCCTAAAAGGCCAATTTCCACAATTAAGTCTGAGCATGTACTCGTCACCTCGCGTACACGGACTACAATTAGCATAGAAGACTCAAATCCTAAGGGGTAGTTTCCCCACACAAGGTTAGGCAAGATACTTACCTCAAAGAAGACAAACCAATACTCTAAAATAAACTTCTCGGGTGAAATAACCTACAAATGGCTCAAATCTAACCAAAAACCACTTCAAAGCACAAATAAATTCATAAGAAACTATTCCGGATCATAAAGTCTCAATCTTTATCAAAATAAAAAAATCGACCCCCGCGCCCGCACTTAGAAACCCGACAAATTTCACAAAACCCGAACACCCATTCCGATAAAAGTTCAACCATATTAAAATTATCAAATTCCGATACCAATTCGTCCCTCAAATCATGATTTTTCATTTTGAAAACTTTCTTCAAAAACCACCATTTTCCTCAACTCAAAATACAAATTAAATGATAAAAATGAAGATTAAATCATAGAATATAATAAATACTAGGTGAAGAATACTTACACAATCAATTTGCTTGAAAACCCCACAAAGAAGCTCCTAAAACTAAGGTCTAAACTCAATAAATGAAGAAAGTGGCCAAACCCTTGACTTATATGATTCTGCCCAGCACTTCCGCATCTGCGAACTAATAAATGCATCTGCGCAACTGCATTTGCGAAAAATGTTCACATCTATGAACTTAACTTACCAGGCCCGGGTCCGCATCTGGGACAACATAGCTGCACTTGCGGCGCCGCAGAAGCGATGACAGGAGCACAGAAGCGGACTCCTTCGCAGATGCGATCACTCAACCGCATAAGTGGCCTTCGCACCTGCGTGCCAGCATCGACAGAAGCGGGCTAGCTCCCAGACCTCAAAGATCGCAGAAGAGACCAGGTTCACGCAGAAGCGGAGCCGCACCTGCGCTCCAAAGTGTCGCAGGTGCGAAAACACCAGAACCAGACCTGTTCAAAACTATAAAAATCATCCGAAACTCGTCCGAAACACACCCGGGCCCCCTGGGACCCAGTCCAAGCATACCAACAAGTTCCATAACCTAACACAAACTCTCTCGAGATCTCAAATCACATCAAACAACGTCGAAACTATGAATCGTACCATGAATCGAACTTATGAACTTTCAAATCTTCCAACTTCTAAAACCCGCGCTGAAACCTATCAAACCAACCCGGAATGATGTTAAATTTTGCAGGCAAGTTCCAAATAACATAACAGAGCTTTTTCAACTCTCAAAATTGCATTCCAACCCCGATATCACCAAAGTCAACTATTGGTCAAACCTCTCCACTTTTCAAACTTCAACTTTTCCAACTTTCGCCGAAATGCTTCAAATCACCCTACGGACCTCCAAATCTAAATCCGGACGCACGCCTATGTCCAAAATCACCATACAAAGCTGTTGAAATCATTTAAAAACTATTACAGAGCCGTTTACATAAAAGTCAAATTCTGGTCAACTCTTACCGCTTAAACTTTCAAAACTTGAATCCTTCTTCCGATTGACTCTGAATCATCCGGTAGCTGAACTCGACCACACACGCAAGTGAATACACATAATACGAAGCTGCTCAAGACCTTATGTGTAATGACCCCACCGGTCGTTTTGAGCCATAGCACGTCATTCAGCGGTTTGAGGTCCTGAGCAACTTTACTTTAGGTATTATAACTTGTACGTGTGGTCGGAATTGAATTTGGGGAAATCCGGAGTTGGTATAGAAAGAAAATTCTCATTTCGGAAGCTTTAAGTTGGAAGAATTTACTAAGGTATAATTTTTGAGTAAATGACCTCGAAATCGGGATTCAAAGGTTCTAACAGGTTCGTATGATGATTTTGGACTTGGGCGTATGTCCGGATCGGGTTTTGGATGACCCGGGAGCATTTCAGCGCCTATTGTGGAAGTTGGTATTTTTGGAAGAATTTCATAAATTTGGGTTGAAGTGCATTGCAATGTTATCGATGTTCGTTTAGTATTCCGAGTCTGGGAATAGCTCCGTACGGTGATTCTGGTATTGAGAGCACGTCCGGAAGTGGATTTGGAGGTCCGTAGGTCATTTGGCAAAAGTTAGAAATTGAAGGTTTTTGAGAAATTTGACCGGAAGTGAACCTTTTGATATCGGGGTCGGACTCCGATTCCAGAAGTTAGAGTAGGTCCATAATGTCGAATGTGACTTGTGTGCAAAATTTGAGGTCAATCGGACGTGATTTGATAGGTTTCGGCATCAAATATAGAAGTTTGAAGTTCTAAAGTTCATTAAGCTTGAATTGGAGTGCGATTCATGGTTTTAGCATTGTTTGATGTCATTTGAAGGCTCGACTAAGTTCGTAATGTGTTTTTGGACATGTTGGTATATTTGGTTAAGGTTCCATGGGCATCGGGTGGGTCCCGGATGGTTAACGGAGCAAGTTTTGGACTTAAGGAATGTTTGAAGTGCACCAGTTCTGGTGTAATTGCACCTGCGCAAGTTTGACCGCAAGTGCGTGACAACAGAGGTGAGGAAATGGCCGCAGGTACGATTTGGGCGAAGAAGGGCAGTAATCGCAGGTGCGAAGGGTTGTCCGCACCTGTGAGGTCGCGAATGCGGTAAAGTGTCGCAGGTGCGAGAATGCAAGAGGGGCAGGTGGGTCACAGAAGCGAAAGGGCATCCGCATATGCGAAGTTGCAGAAGCGCGTGAGGGACCGCAGAAGCGGATTTCGCCTAGCTTGGAGGGAACCACACCTGCGATGGATTTTTCGCAGGTGCGGCTGGTGTACCGCAGATGCGGAAGGTCGGCTGGGCAGCTTATTTTAAAGATGGGACTTGGCCCATTTTCTTCCATTTTTTACTTGGTTGGGGCAATTCTGTAGAGCTTCAATGAGGGATTTTCATCATCTATGTCAAGGTAAGTGATTCCCGCGTATTGTGAGTTAAATACAAGATTTATACATGGATTCAAGCATGAAAATTTGTAGAAATTTGGATTTTGAAGAAAAACCTAAAAATTGGTATTCTTGGATTTTGATCACGAATATGGGCATGAGATTTACAATAAATTATATATTTGAGTTCGTGAGGTTATGGGTGAAATGTATCTTCGAAAATTTTTGGAATCCGGGCACGTGGGCCTGAGATTATTTTATCAAATTATCGAGCGGAGTTGGAAATTTATTTAAATCGAATTGTTGTGAGTATTAGAGTATATTTTTATGGGTTTGCACATTTATTGACTAGTATTAGAGCTTGCATCCTACTTGTTAATCTAAATTGTTTAAATCATATCGAAACTTGGTAAAGGAACTGTAACACCTCGCAAAAATTCTAAGTGTTTTAAGACCATTAAGAAGATTGACAGGTGCTAATTATATCAATTCGGGTATGAACAAGACTGATAATTTGAATAATATCAGTTGATCATGATAATATATGTATAAGGTGCATTAATAATGGTTTATGGTCTAAGAAGAGCCCTAAGGCTAAGTCAAGTTGAAAATTTTATGATGGGATAAAGTTTGAAGTGAGTTCACACAAGATCTAACTTCCAACGAGTATAAATCTCAAGATATGAAAAGTTATATCGTGTATAACCTATTAAATTAAATCTCTTTGAGTCTATTTTCCAACGCATCAAACCGTTCGTCATTTAGATAAGTACACAAAACGTTATGGCCATTTTACTAGACATGTGTCATATGCGCGCCAGATGCGCGACCGCGCATATTTGAGACTTTTTGCCTCTGGTGCGCGGCCGGATGCACGGCCACTTGCCCAGGTGCACGGCCGCGCACATAGGAGCCCATTAAATAACCCCAAGGATGGGTAGAGAGAGGGGCTAAGTCATTTCTTCCATACTAGGGCTTTCTCTCCATCACTCATCCGGCCAAGGCTTCCAATACACACCTAAGGTGAATTTTTAAGTGTGTTTTTATGATGATTTCACTTCTCAATCACTAGTTACAACAAGGTTTTGATTGGATTCCACAAGATTTCTTCAAAATCTCAAGAACACCCCAAAAGTTATTTTTCAAGATTTGGTCTACAATAGGTATGACTACTACCTCTAACTAATTCATGGTGATTATTTATGTACGAAATATGTGTTAGGACTTATGGGATGGTGATTGGAAGCAATAAGTGCCCAACCTAGGTGTGTTGGTATTCTAAAGATTGTAAAATGAATTAGTTGATAAGATTTGTGGTTTGGAGTGAATTGTTGGGCATGCATATGCTAAGGGAAGTTGTGGATGACCTAGAGACGATTATGAGATCAATCAATTATGTTGAAGGTGGTTGTTAGGTGAAGAAATTCTATTGAAGGAGGTTGTAGAAAAATATGCACATTAGATGTTTGATAAAATGTCTAAATGACTTAAAGTATAGAAATCTTGCTAATATTGGCTCAATTTCAGATTTGAGCCGTCCGGAGGTGTCTTCACTCGCAAAGATCATTTAAAATATCGATTTAGTTTCGTCGAGGTAAGTATCTTGCCTAACCTTGAGTGGATGAATTACCCCTTAAGCATTGAGTTGTATGTGCAATTTGTGTTATGTGAAAGCCATGTACGCGAGGTGACAAGTACGTACATGGTTTATATGTGCAATTATTATTGGTTGAAATTTGTAGACGCCTCTATATATTAAATTGAAAAATTGTTGGAACTTAGTAAATTGTTGAATTGTCGTACCCCATTCCCTGTTTGTCAAATTTGTATTTTATATGATAATTTGGTGTTATTGTCACTTGCATTTTTATGCGAATTCCGTGTGTGGTTGATTTGATAATTTTCTTGGATATAAATTCATTATTTAATTCGTATCTGCAAATAATTAGTAAATAATCTTAAAAAGAGGCGTTATTATATTTATCAAAATTTTGGATTAAAGAAGTTGTTGTCCTATGTTGAGTTACTTTTCCATCTCTGGTGTTGTTTTGAGGTTTTATATACATTATGCGGTTCCTTGGGCTATTTGTTGAGAAATTTATTGATTTTTCTATATCTTTAAAATTGGTTGTGGTCATTGGGAAAATTGTTATATGAATTGTTGTATTGTGTTGTCGCTTAAACACTCTCCTTGATGTTATTTATGCTTCCTACCTTGCTTGTTAATGATATACATGTGCTTGGTAAGGAAGAGTGTAAAGCACGAAGGGTGATGTCATGCCATTTGATTTATATTATCATGTGAGGGAGAGTGTAAAGCACGAAGGGTGATGCTGTGCCATTGAGAGTATAAAAGCACGAAGGGTGTTGCCGTGCCATTTCATTTATATTATCAGGTGATGATGAGAGTAAAAGCACGAAGTGTGATGCCGTGCTATTATTTTTATATTATTATATGTTCATTGTACGAAGGGTGTTTCCGTGCAGGCGAGGATTAGAGACATACATTATATTGTGATATCTTTTCGTTGTGTATTTATTCAGGCCTTTATCTTGAGATGTTATTGTGTACCTAGGTTTTCTATGTGACTTGTAGTCGTCGTTTCTTACTGTGTGCCTCCCACTTTATTTCTTTTATTGTTATTGACTTTTCTCCCACCTAGTTGGTATTGTTATATGTATGCACGGTGAGAAAGAGATAAATGCACGAAGGGTGTTGCCGTGCCAATTGATTTGATCTACATATATACATTGGGTGAGAATGAGACAAGTGCACCAAGGTATTATCGTGCCATTTGATGTGATATATTAAATATATTTCTCACACTAGGAAGGTTAAATGAGGTGTCACATGGTAATATTTATTTGAAAGAATTATATTTGAAAGAGATTTATTTGAAAGAATTATATATGAAAGAGATTTATTTGAAAGAATTATATTTGAAAGATATTTATTTGAAGGAATTATATTTGAAAGTGATTTATTGGAATGTATTATATCTTGAAGATTATTATTTGAAAAGCATATAGGCGAAAGATTTATATTTGAAGGACTTGATTAATTGGTTGTACTTGTATTTGTTATTTGTTGAGCAATATTAATGGTGTTCTTGTTGCCCTGCTGTGTATATCATTAGTATATTAGTGTTGCCATCATTGTTATTTGTTTTTTATTATTTTTGTATACTGCTATATTGCACAAGTTATTTGACTAGCGAGTGTCTTGACTGTACCTCGTCACTACTCCACCGAGGTTAGTCGTGATACTTACTGGGTACCGACTGTGGTGTACTCATACTATACTTCTGCACATTTTTGTGCAGAGCCAGGTATTGGAGATATCAGACTCGGGCAGAGTTAGTGTGTTGATCGCGAGGATTTAAGGTAGAGGTGCTTGGTCGTCGCAGTCCCTTGCAGTTTTTCCATTTTTTGGCACTGTTAATTATTAATCAAACAGTATTGAGTATTCGATCCTTGAGATCATTTCATGTATTCAGTTAGAGTTCGTGACTCAATATTACCAGTCTTGGGAGGTCGTTTGTGAATATTTCTGTTGTTGGTTTTGACACCTGTATTGAATTAAAAAGTTTTTTTGCTTGAATTGTAATGTAAGTATCAAGACTAACCTCGGCGGAGTAGTGACAAGGTACAGTCACGATACTCACTAGTCAAATAACCTGTGCAATATAGCAGTATACAATAGTACTGAAAAAACAACTAGCACTAACAGCAACAAAAATCAACTAGTGATATAAACAACAAGGCAACAAGAACATCATAATTATTGCTCAAACGAATAAGGAACACAAGTACAACCAATTAATCAAGTCCTTCAAATATAAATCTTTCACATATAATTCTTTCGAATTAATACCTTCAGAATATACTTCATTCAAATAAATATCTTTCGAATATAAAATTCTTTCAAACAAATATCTTTCGAATAATAATCTCTTTCAAATAAATATCTTTCGAAAATACTTCTTTCAAATAAATATCTTTTGAATATAATTCTTTCAAATAAAAGTCACTCTATGACACCTCATCTCATAATCATAAAATACAGGTCTCATCCCACTTTCATATTTCCGTTACAAGGGTCTCAACCCGCTTTCATATTTTCACGACACCTCGTGCCCATATTTCTATCAAAACCGCACGGACAACTCACATGTCAATAATAAAATTATTATATCTTCCTGCCACCTCGTGCCGTAATTTAGTATCATATCTACACGGAAAGTTCACGTGCTAATAACATAATCCGAACGAGTTTAGTAGAGTCTTCCGGATCGGTACGGAGACGTCTGTACTTATTTTCGAGAGGCTACAGAACTGTTAGGAAATTTCCACTTCTTTCATTCCTCTCGTGCGGAATTTGTTGATTTTGGAATTTGAAACCTTGTATCTCTATTCTCTCACAAATGGTGAGGACACGTGCTACCGGGTCAGTTGAGAAAACACCCGCGCATACTGCTAGAGCCGCAATAGGTTGGGGCCGAGGTAGAAGCCGAGGAAGGGCACGTGTCACAGCTAGAGCACCTATTAGAGTAACAATTGAGGAGCCGCCAGTAGCTTCGGTTGGGGGACAGGTACCGAAAGCACATGTTGTTACCCCCGGACTTCAGGAGACTTTAGCATAGTTCCTGAACATGTTTGGTACATTAGCTCAGGCAGGATTGATCTCTGTTGCACAAAATATTTCACATATTGGGGTGGAGCTGAGACTCCTACCGCCCGTACTCCAGAGAAGCATGTCTATATTGGTCAGGTTCTAGGTGGTGTCGGTACAACCTCTTATTCCGGTTCAGCCTGAGTTCAAGCCAGGGACATCAGAAGAAGAACCAAAGAGACTAGAGAGATTTAAGAGGTATAGTACACCCACTTTTAGTGGCACATCTACCGAGGATGCTCAGGGATTTCTAGAAAAGTGTTAGCGTAATCTCCGTACCATAGGTATTGTGGAACTGAGCGGAGTTTTGTTTACTCTATTTCAGTTGTCAGGAGCAACATATCGATGGTGGCAGACTTATGAAGAGGGCAGACCAACCGATGCAACACCACCAACTTGGGCTCAATTTTCGAAGATGTTTTTGAAAGAGTTTATTCCCCAGATTCTCCGGGATGCGTGGCGCACAGAGTTTGAACGGTTTAGCCAGGGCACCATGAAGGTGTCAGAATATGCTATCAGGTTCAGTGAGTTAGCCCACCATGTACCTATCTTGGTTCCTACGGTTAGAGAGCAAGTACGCGGATTCATTGAAGGGCTCGATTATGATTTAAAAATATGTAAGGATCGAGAGTTGCAGACTGACATTCCATTTCAGCAAGTAGTAGAGATTTCCATGATGTTAGAACGTGTTTGAAGTGAGGAGAAAGAGCCTAAGGAGTCCAAAAGGTTTCCATGCAGGAGAGGATTAGGGACATACATTATATTGTGATATCTTTTCGTTGTGTATTTATTCAGGCCTTTATCTTGAGATGTTATTGTGTACCTAGGTTTTTTATGTGACTTGTAGTCGTCGTTGCTTACTGTGTGCCTCCCACTTTATTTCTTTTATTGTTATTGACTTTTCTCCCACCTAGTTGGTATTGTTATATGTATGCACAGTGAGAAAGAGATAAATGCACGAAGGGTGTTGCCGTGCCAATTGATTTGATCTACATATATACATTGGGTGAGAATGAGACAAGTGCACGAAGGTATTATCGTGCCATTTGATGTGATATATTAAATATATTTCTCACACTAGGAAGATTAAATGAGGTGTCACATGGTAATATTTATTTGAAAGAATTATATTTGAAAGAGATTTATTTGAAAGAATTATATTTGAAAGATATTTATTTGAAGGAATTATATTTGCAAGTGATTTATTGGAATGTATTATATCTTGAAGATTATTATTTGAAAAGCATATAGGCGAAAGATTTATATTTGAAGGACTTGATAAATTGGTTGTACTTGTATTCGTTATTTGTTGAGCAATATTAATGGTGTTCTTGCTGCCCTGCTGTGTATATCATTAGTTGATTAGTGTTGCCATCATTGTTATTTATTTTCTATTATTTTTGTATACTATATTGCACAAGTTATTAGACTAGTGAGTGTCTTGACTGTACCTCGTCACTACTCCACTAAGGTTAGTCTTGATAATTACTGGGTACCGACTGTGGTGTACTCATACTACACTTCTGCACATTTTTGTGCAGAGCCAGGTATTGGAGATATCAGACTCGGGCAAAGTTAGAGTGTGATCGCAAGGATTTAAGGTAGAGCTGCTTGATCATCGCAGTCCCTTGCAGTGTTTCCATTTTATGGCACTGTTAATTATTAATCAAACAGTATTGAGTATTCGATCCTTGAGATCATTTCATGTATTCAGTTAGACTTCGTGACTCAGTATTACCAGTCTTGGGAGGTCGTTTGTGAATATTTCCGCTGTTGGTTTTGACACCTGTATTGAATCAAAAAGGTTTTTGGCTTGAATTGTAATTATAATCGGTTTACTTAGTCTTAGAGACTAAGTGCCATCACGACGCATGTGGTGGGATTTTGGGTCGTGACAGAAACTTTAAAAGGTTAAACTCCATCCTTCTTGACCGTAAATGAAAATTTGTATCCCTTGAATAGTTGCCTTAATAAATCTTGAATTTGTTTGTTTTAAATTGTATTTTTCTCTTTTGTGGAGCAGGCCGATCGCCTCAGTAGGTTAAATAGATGCATCTATGGTTCGCGCCGTTCGACCCTTGGCAGTTCACAATTTAAATATTTATGTTGGATCGGGTCGTACGACCTCGATATGATTTGCACATGATATATTTTTGGAATTTATAATAATTGATATTTCTTTCATTGGACTGAGATACAAAAATGTTAGATGACGAAAATAAAATTTGGAAATTTCTTATGAATAAAAGAATTGTTTACTTATTTCATGATATTGAGCTTACAACCGTTCTACGTAATCCATGCCTAAATATATCATTGATATTTTATTTATAGACCCTAGTAAGTGTCGAAGTCGACCCCTCGTCACTACTTCTTCGAGGTTAGGCGGGATACTTACTGGGTATGCGTTAATTACGTACTCATACTATACTTGCTGCATATTTTTGTGCAGGTGCATATATATCTAGTGTACTTGTAGGCGCAGAGGCACGGTTATTGCGGGGACTTAGGTGAGCTGCATTCCACTTTACGAGTCCGCAACCAGCAGAGTCTCCTTCAGAGTATTTATATTTCTCCTGTCCGAATTTGTATTTCGGACAAATGTATTTTATTTTACATTCCTAGTTGAGGCTCATGCACTTGTGACACTGGGTTTTGGGGTGATTTGGGCTGTCCTGTATTGAAATTATTAAAAATATTATTATTTACTCTGTAAATTCAATCTTTTACTATTTAATTGAAGGAAATATGATTTCAAAAAAAATATTAAAATGAGAACCAAATTAAGTATTTATTTTTGGCTTGCTTGACAGCGGTGTCCGGCGCCATCATGATTTAGTGTATAGAGTTTAGCTTATACACGAAAGATTAAATCATCGGTTCTTATAAGTATAAAGTTTGAGTTCACAATCTAATGATGGAATTGGACAAACCATCAGGAATGATTGTAGCACAAGATTAAATATAATTTATCTTGATTATGGGAATAATTTAATTCCAACTTCTTGTGCTAGTACATTTTGTATGTATTGAACGGACCAAGTAGAGATAAGTATTTTATACTGACTTAATAAAATAAATTCTCTAGCCATTAGATGTATTTATACTCTTAATCTTGATATAATAATTATTATTAGTTGTATATATTATTATTGTTTTGATTTATTAAAAGACGAGATCCTTTCGTGGGTCAATTTGCACTGATAAATTGAATAATAATAATAATAATAATAATGTATATTGGCGAAATAATAGTTAGTTGATGGAATTCATGTCTCGGTTTAGAGATTGATGATACACCTTTATGAAATAAGTTAAGAGAAAGTCTAAAGGAAATAATCAATAAATTAAATTGTCAGTAATTTAATTTAATTGATTAGTATCTGAATCTTAACATGGGGAGTTATGGGTGAATTTCAAAATTGAATAAGGTGTGCAATTTATGAATTTTTTAGTGGAATAATTCGTAATTAACTATGGTGGATATTAATTTTAGAATTAGAAATTAATTTCATAATTGGAAGCCTTGTTAATTAAATTCTGTGGTCCCCGCTGTACCTAAATAATAGAAAATAAATGAATCCTTTTTCTGGTGAAAAAGAAAACATGTTTTGGAAAAGGATTTTAACCCTTAAAACTTGTGATATAACATAAGATTTTTCACTTAGAAAAAAGGCAGAATATGATGGCCGAATTTCAGCCCATTTTCCTAGAAATTTTGCCCACACGAAATTGCTATTTTCGGTTGTTATTTGGGTAACAAAGTAGAAGACCGTTGAACGTTCGAAGATCGTGATTGTACGGGTAATGGAGATTCCATTGAGACGCTGTGGAACTGAAGGCTTACGTAACTGAAGCATATTCATACTTCAAGAGGTAACCCTAAAAACTCCGTATACGCTAGTTGTCTAGATTACATGTGAATTTGATACTGGAATTGTAACCGATTGGTCGTTTTAAGCTCTAGCAGGTTGTTCGACGGTTTGAGACCTTGAGTAGCTTCACTTTATGTTTTATGACTTGTACGTGTGGTCGGAATTGAATTTCGGGAGGTTCGGAGTTGATTCAGATGGAAAATTCTCAATTCAGAAACTTTAAGTTGGAAGACTTGACCAAAGTTTGAATTTTGAGTAAATGATCTCGGAATCGGAATTTGAAGGTTCCAATAGGTTCGTATGATGATTTCGGACTTGGGAGCATGTTCGGGGTTGTGTATCGTGTGGTCCGGGAGCATTTCAACGCTTATTGTGGAAAGTTGGCAATTCGAAGGTTTTAGTATTTTCTAAGTTTGGTTTGAAGTGGACTTTGATGTTATCGATGTCCGTTTGGGGGTTCTGATCCTTGGAATAGGTTCATATCGTGATTTATGACTTGTACGTGAAGTTTGGCGTCATTCCGGAATGTTTAAGTGTAATTCGGACGCGTTTGTCGACGTTTAAATGTTTGAAAGTTAAAAGGAGGATTTGATCGCCGATTCATGGTTTTGGTATTGTTTGGTATGATTTGAGGCCTCGAGCAGGTTCGTGTTATGTTTTGGGACTGGTTTGTGTAATGGACGGGGTCCCGGGGGACTCGGGTGTGTTTCAGATATGTTTGGGTTGTGTGGTGCTCTTATTTGATGTTTCTGCATCATTTTCTTGGGTATAAAGGATATTATATTGAGAAAACAACCTTTGATTTGTGATTTTATTGAACCATTAGATCCGTATCGTAATTACGGAGTCGTAGCAACTAGAATCATCGAATTCCAATGTCGTATGAGAGAGTTATGCCCATTTCCGCATCGGGAAAGATTGCTGGTGTTGGTGGTGCTCAGGTATCGCAATTGCGAACATTTGTTCGCGATTGCGAAGATTGTAGATTTTTGCCTTGGTTTGCAATTGCGAACATTTGTTCGCAATTGCGAAGCCTGTAGATTTTTGCCTTGGTTCGCAATTGCGAATATTTCTTCGCAATTGCGAAGTCTGTAGATTTTTGCCTTGGTTCGCAATTGCGAACACTTGTCCGCAATTGCGAGGGTCCGCAAATGCGAACCCTGTGTCGCAAAAGCGACATCTGCACCTGGTAAAAGGGCTGGGAGACGGGATTTTGGAGACATTCTCTTATTTTTGAACCCTAGGCTCAGTAAGAGGTGATTTTGAAGAAGGGTTTTCATCTACAATCTTTGGGTAAGTAATTTTGTTCAATTTCCAACTATTTTACATGGATCATATACAAATATTAACATGGAATTGGTGAAAATTGTGGGATTTTTGAAGAAAACCCTAGAAATCGTATTTTTGGATTTTGACCATGAAATTGGACAATGAATTTGGAATAAATTATATATTTAAGTTCGTGATGTTATGGGTAAAGTTTATCTTCAAATATTTTTGAAATACGGGCAAGTGGGCCCGAGGGTTGACTTTATTGACTTTTGAACTGAGTTGAGAATTGTTATAAATTGATTAATTATAAGCATTTGAGTATATTTTGATTGATTTGGACATTGTTTGACTAGTTTCGGATTGTTTGGCTTTGAGTCGAGGTGTTAAAGAGGCATTGGAGCCGGTTATGGAGCTTCGTAGCAAGGTAAGTCTCCTATCTAATCCTGTGAGGGGGGAATTTACCCCGTAGGTGTTATATTCTTATGTGCTACATGTTATGGGAGCTACGCACGTATGAAGTGACTAGTGTCCGTGCGTATGCTAGGATTCCTAATTTGTCTGGGTAGACTTAGGTTTACGCCATGCTTTAATTGTACTATTTGAGTTATCCTTGCCTGTTTAATACCTATATTTTGCGTTATGACTTGAGACTAGGCTTGAGTAGTGTGATAGACTCGCTATTGTAAGAGATTTGATGAGCTACTTGATTAGCCATAGAATAATTGTGCTTCCCTCACGAATTTCTCTCGATTGTGCGTTTTCATCGAAAAGCTTCTTTAAATTTCATAACTCACACGTATATTCGTGAGTGGGGTCAAGGACCCATTAAATCTTCTTATTCTTATGGGATCGGGTCGTTCGCCTCCGCATGATTATGTACCACACTCATATGGGTTCAGACCATTTGCCTCGACAGTATCATATTCTTATGGGATCAGGTAGTTCGTCTCGACAGCATCATATTCTAATGGGGTCGGGCCATTTGCCTCAACATTTCTATAAATACTCTTATGGGATTGGGCCATTCACCTCGACATCTTCATGAAACACTCTTATGGGATCGGGGCGTTCGCCTTGGCGGCATCGTGCGTAATATTTGACAAAAAGTCATCGTATCCGCGAGTTTTCCTGATTTGAGTTGTGACGACCTATCTGGTGGGATCCATTTTACATATATACTCTGGTTGAGGAGGTGACCGATAATTGAGAGCTTGAGTTTACTTTTCAGAGGAGGATTATACCACGTACCTACATTTGTTTATATTGTTTATTTACCCTGCCTCATATTTGTTTACTTCCTACTGTATTTGATTTATTGGACCACTAGTAAGTGTCGATGTCGACCCCTCGTCACTACTTCTCCGGGGTTAGGCTAGATACTTACTGGGTACACGTTGATTTACGTACTCATGCTATACTTGCTGCACTTATTGTGCAGGTATATATATGTCTGGTGGTCTTTAGGGCATAAAGGCGCGGCTATTGCGGGGACTTCACGGTGAGCTGCACTCCATGTTACGACCCGCAACATACGAAGTCTCAATCTTAATTAGTTACATTATCCTGTCTATTTTGTACTCTAGACAGATGTTATATTGTTATTGTACCTTCTACTAGATGCTAATGCACTTGTGACACCGGGTTTTGGGGGTTCCTAGTGGACGTTCATTATTGTAGATCATATTGTTATTGTAACAACCCGACCGGTCGTTTTGAGCTCTAGCGCGTCGTTCTGCGGTTTGAGGCCATGAGCAGCTTCACTTCAGTTATTATGACTTGTACGCGTGGTCGGGATTGAATTTCGGGAAGTTCAGAGTTGAATTGGAAAGAAAATTCTCATTTCGAAAGCTTTAAGTTGGAAGAATTGACTAAGATTGAATTTTAGAGTAAACGGCCTCAAAATCTGGATTTGAAGGTTCCAGCAGGTTCGTATGATGATTTCGGACTTGGGCGTATGTTCGGATCGGGTTTTGGATGCCCCGGGAACGTTTCGGCACCTATTGTGGAAGTTAGCATTTTGGAAGAATTCCATAAATTTTGGGTTGAAGTGCATTTCAATGTTATCGATGTCCGTTTGGAATTTCGAGTTTGAAAATAGCCCCGTATGGTGATTCCGGTACTGGGAGCGCGTCCGAAATTGGATTTGGAGGTCCGTTGGTCATTTTGGAGTCGTTTGGCGACAGTTAGAAAATTTGAAGGTTTTTGAGAAGTTTGACCGGAAGCGGACTTTTTGATATCGGGGTCGGATTCTGATTCCGAAATTTGGATAGGTCCGTAATGTCAAATGTGACTTGTGTGCAAAATTTGAGGTCAATCGGACGTGATTTGATAGTTTTCGACATCGATTGTAGAAGTTGAAGTTTCAAAGTTCATTAAGCTTGGAATGGGGAGCGATTCATGAATTCGACGTTGTTTGATGTTTTTTGAAGGCTCGACTAAGTTTGTAATGTGTTTTGGGAAGTGTTGGTATAATTGGTTGAGGTCCCAAGGGCCTCGGGTGGATTCCTGATGGTTAATAGATTGAGTTTGGACTTGGAAGAAAAGATGAGGCAACTGATATCTGGTGTGATCGCACCTGCGCAATAAGGGCCGCAGGTGCAATGTCGCAGGAGCGATCCAGTGGTCGCAGGTGCGGTTTGGGCGAAGCTGGGCAATGATCGCAGGTGCAGAAGGTTGTCCGCACCTGCGAGGTCGCAGATGCGAAGGTGCATTGCAGGTGCGAGAGTGAGAGAAGGGTCTGGGAGCGTAGGTGCGAGGGTATGTCTGCACCTGCGAAAGCGCAAATGCGGAAGGAAAGGCACAGGTGCGGAGTCGTGCTAGGCAGAGGGAATGCACAAGTGCAAGGTTTTGGCCGCACCTGCGAAGCCGTAGGTGCAGCTACTGTTCCGCAGGTGTGGAAATGTCGCTGGGCGGAAAGGTTTTTATAAACGGGACTTGGCCCATTTTTCTCCCATTTTCATTTGGTTTGGACGATTTTTGAGAGCTTCAAGGGGAGAGTTTCATCAAGCAATTCTAGGTAAGTGGTTTCTTCCCATTGTGAGTTAAATACATGAATTATACATGGATTGGAACATGGAAATTATTATAAATTGTGGGGTTTTGGTAGAAGACCTAGAATTTGGTATTTTTTGATTTTGACCACGAAATTGGGCATGGAATTGAGAATAAACTATATATTTGAGTTCGGGAGGTTAAGGGTAAAGTTATCTTCTCAAATGTTTGGAATTCGGGCATGTGGGTCTGATGGTGACTTTTATCGACTTTTCGATCAGGGTTAGAAATTGTTATAAATTGGATTATATTGAGTATTTGAGTATATATTAATGGGTTTACATAATTATTGGCTAGTTTTGGAGCGTTGTGCATCGATTCAAATTGTTTGAAGGGCTGGTAAAACGGTTATGGAACTTCGGAGCGAGGTAAGTCTCCTTTCTAAGAGGGAATTTATCACATAGGTGAAATAAATCAATGTGTGCTCCAATTTTTTTTTGTGTGTGTGTGGGGGGGGGGGGGGGCTACGTACGCACTAGGTGACGGGAGTCCGTGCGTAGCTACTATTATGCTTAATTTCGGGTAGCCTAGGACCCAAAAGCATGCTTTACTTGTAATATTTGCAATCTTGTTTTCAATTTAAAATGCTTAAATCATATCGAACTTTGTTAATAAATTTCTAAAAGGCTAGACATCGTTTTCTTGACTTTTAAAAGAGAAATTGCCTTTTTCTTGGATAATTACCCCTTGATGAATTCTTGATTGATTATTTGAATGTGTTATCTTTTGTGGAACGGGACGAACGCCTCGGTATATTAAATAGATGCATCTATGGTTCGCGCCATTCGACCCTCTGGCAGTGCACAATTTAAATAATTGTTGGATCGGGCCATACGACATCGGCACGACTTGCGCATGCTTGTATTACTTGCCTTGAAATTTATAAATAAGGATATTGCCTCCCTGATATGAGATAAACTGATAATTTTATATGGCCTCATTGGCCGGAGATATAATCGTTAAATAATAGGAGATACAAATTTGGAGATTCCTTAATTGTGAAAGAACTGTTTACTTACTTAAGAATAATAGGCTTGTAACCGTATTAATTAATCCATGTCTAATTTAATGATATTATTCCATTTATTTATTGACCATAGTAAGTGTCAAAGTTGACCCCTCGTCACTACTTCTTCGGGGTTAGGCGGGATACTTAGTGGGTACGCATTGATTTACGTACTCATACTACACTTGCTGCACATTATTTGTGCAGGTACACATATGTTTAGCATCTTTGTGGGCGCAAAGGCGCGATTATGGCGGGGACTTAGGTGAGCTGCATTCTATATGATGCTCCGCAGCCAACAGAGTCTCCTTCAGAGTATTGTATTTTCCTTCCTGTCCAAATTTGTATTCTGGACAGTTACTGTATTTTATTTTTAATTCCTAGAAAAGGATCATGCACTTGTGACGAATATGGGCATGAGATTTACAATACATTATATATTTGAGTTCGTGAGGTTATGGGTGAAATGTATCTTCGAAAATTTTCGGAATCCGGGCACGTGGACCAGAGGGTATCTTATCAAATTATCGAGCGGAGTTGGGAATTTATTTAAATCAAATTGTTGTGAGTATTAGAGTATATTTTTATGGGTTTGCACATTTATTGACTGGTATTAGAGCTTGCATCCTATTTGTTAATCTAAATTGCTTAAATTATATCGAAACTTGGTAAAGGAACTGTAACACCTCGCAAAAATTCTAAGTGTTTTAAGACCATTAAGAAGATTGACAGGTGCTAATTATATCAATTCGGGTATGAACAATACTGATAATTTTAATAATATCAGTTGATCATGATAATATATGTATAAGGTGCATTAATAATGATTTATGGTCTAAGAAGAGCCCTAAGGCTAAATCAAGTTGAAAATTTTATGATGGGATAAAGTTTCAAGTGAGTTCGCACAAGATCTAACTTCCAACGAGTATAAATCTCAAGATATGAAAAGTTAAATGGTGTATAACCTATTACATTAAATCTCTTTTAGTCTAGTTTCCAACGCATCAAACCGTTTGTCATTTAGATAAGTACACAAAACGTTATGGCCATTTTACTAGACATGTGTCATATGCGCGCCCAGATGTGCGATCGCGCATATTTGAGACTTTCTGCCTCTGGTGTGCGGCCGGATGCACAGCCAGTTGCCCAAGTGCACGGCCGCACACATAGGAGCCCGTTAAATAACCCCAAGGATGGGTAGATAGAGGGGCTAAATTATTTCTTCCATACTAGGGCTTTCTCTCCATCACTCATCCGGCCAAGGCTTCCAATACACACCTAAGGTGAATTTTTAAGTGTGTTTTTATGATGATTTCACTTCTCAATCACTAGTTACAACAAGGTTTTGATTGGATTCCACAAGATTTCTTCAAAATCTCAAGAACACCCCAAAAGTTATTTTTCAAGATTTGGTCTACAATATGTATGACTACTACCTCTAAATGACTTAAAGAGTAGAAATCTTGCTAATATTGGCTCAATTTCAGATTTGAGCCGTCCGGAGGTGTCTTCACTCGCAAAGATCATTTAAAATATTGGTTTAGTTTCGTCGAGGTAAGTATCTTGCCTAACCTTGAGTGGAGGAATTACCCCTTAAGCATTGAGTTGTATGTGCCATTTGTGTTATGTGAAAGCCGTGTACGCGAGGTGACAAGTACGTACATGGTTTATATGTGAAATTATTATTGGTTGAAATTTGTAGACGCCCTTATATATTAAATTGGAAAATTGTTGGAACTTAGTAAATAGATGAATTGTCGTGCCCCATTCCCTGTTTGTCAAATTTGTATTTTATATGATAATTTGGTGTTATTGTCACTTGCATTTTTATGCGAATTCCGTGTGTGGTTGATTTGATAACTTTCTTGGATATAAATTCATTATTTAATTCTTATCTGCAAATAATTATTAAATAATCTTAAAAAGAAGCGTTATTATATTTATCAAAATTTTGGATTAAAGAAGGCGTTGTCCAATAATGAGTTACTTTTCCATCTCTGGTGTTGTTTTGATGTTTTATATACATTATGCGGTTCTTTGGGCTATTTGTTGAGAAATTTATTGATTTTGCTATATCTTTGGAATTGGTTGTGGTCATTGGGAAAATTGTTATATGAATTGTTGTATTGTGTTATCGCTTAAACACTCTCCTTGATGTTATTTATGCTTCCTACCTTGCTTGTTAATGATATACATGTGCTTGGTAAGGAAGAGTGTAAAGCACGAAAGGTGATGTCGTGCCATTTGATTTATATTATCATGTGAGGGAGAGTGTAAAGCATGAAGGGTGATGCCGTGTCATTGAGAGTGTAAAAGCACGAAGGGTGATGCCGTGCCATTTTATTTATATTATCAGGTGATGATGAGAGTAAAAGCACGAAGGGTGATGCCGTGCCATTATTTTTATATTATTATATGTTCATGGCACGAAGGGTGTTTCCGTGTAGGCGAGGATTAGAGACATACATTATATTGTGATATCTTTTCGTTGTGTATTTATTCAGGCCTTTATCTTGAGATGTTATTGTGTACCTAGATTTTCTATGTGACTTGTAGTCGTCGTTGCTTACTGTGTGCCTCCCACTTTATTTCTTTTATTGTTATTAACTTTTCTCCCACCTAGTTGGTATTGTTATATGTATGCACGGTGAGAAAGAGATAAATGCACGAAGGGTGTTGCCGTGCCAATTGATTTGATCTACATATATACATTGGGTGAGAATGAGACAAGTGCACGAAGGTATTATCGTGCCATTTGATGTGATATATTACATATATTTCTCACACTAGGAAGGTTAAATGAGGTGTCACATGGTAATATATATTTGAAAGAATTATATTTGAAAGAGATTTATTTGAAAGAATTATATTTGAAAGAGATTTATTTGAAAGATATTTATTTGAAGGAATTATATTTGAAAGTGATTTATTGGAACGTATTATATCTTGAAGATTATTATTTGAAAAGCATATAGGCGAAAGATTTATATTTGAAGGACTTGATTATTTGGTTGTACTTGTATTCGTTATTTGTTGAGCAATATTAATGGTGTTCTTGTTGCCCTGCTGTGTATATCATTGGTTGATTAGTGTTGCCATCATTGTTATTTATTTTTTTATTATTTTTGTATACTATATTTCATATGTTATTAGACTAGTGAGTGTCTTGACTGTACCTCGTCACTACTCCACTGAGGTTAGTCTTGATAATTACTGGGTACCGACTGTGGTGTACTCATACTACACTTCTGCATATTTTTGTGCAGAGCCAGGTATTGGAGATATCAGACTCGGGCAAAGTTAGAGTGTGATCGCAAGGATTTAAGGTAGAGCTGCTTGGTCGTCGCAGTCCCTTGCAGTTTTTCTATTTTTTGGAACTGTTAATTATTAATCAAACAATATTCAGTATTCGATCGTTGAGATCATTTCATGTATTCAGTTAGAGTTCGTGACTCAGTATTACCAGTCTTGGGAGGTCGTTTGTGAATATTTCTGTTGTTGGTTTTGACACCTGTATTGAATTAAAAAGTTTTTTGGCTTGAATTGTAATTATAATCGGCTTACTTAGTCTTAGAGACTAAGTGCCATCACGACGCCTGTGGTGGGATTTTGGGTCGTGACAAGTTGGTATTAGAGCTCTAGGTTCATAGGTTCTACGAGTCATGAACGAGTTTAGTAGAGTCTTCCGGATCGGTACGGAGACGTCTGTACTTATTTTCTAGAGGCTACAAAACTGTTAGGAAATTTTCACTTCTTTCATTCCTCTCATGCGGCATTTGTTGATTTTGGAATTTGAAACCTTGTATCTCTATTCTCTCATAAATGGTGAGGACACGTGCTACCGGGTCAGTTGAGCAAACACCCGCGCATACTGCTAGAGCCGCAATAGGTTGGGGCCAAGGTAGAAGCCG
The DNA here is from genome assembly GCF_000715075.1 of Nicotiana tabacum. NCBI lineage: Eukaryota > Viridiplantae > Streptophyta > Magnoliopsida > Solanales > Solanaceae > Nicotiana > Nicotiana tabacum. Next base: position 18,953,655 of record NC_134102.1, on the reverse strand, counting down.
AGGAAGGGCTTATGTCACAGCTAGAGCACCTGTTAGAGTAACAATTGAGGAGCCGCCAGTAGCTTCGGTTGGGGGACAGGTACCGAAAGCACCTGTTGTTACCCCCGGACTTCAGAAGACTTTAACATAGTTCCTGAACATGTTTGGTACATTAGCTCAGGCAGGATTGATCTCCGTTGCACAAAATATTTCACATATTGGGGGTGGAGTTGAGACTCCTACTGCCCATACTCCAGAGAAGCATGTCCACATTGGTCAGGTTCTGGGTGGTGTCGGTACAACCTCTTATTCCAGTTCAGCCTGAGTTCAGTCCAGGGACATCAGAAGAAGAACCAAAGAGACTAGAGAGATTTAAGAGGTATAGTCCACCCACTTTTAGTGGCACATCTACTGAGGATGCTCAGGGATTTCTAGAAAAGTGTTAGCGTAATCTCCGCACCATGGGTATTGTGGAAGTGAGCGGAGTTTTCTTTACTCCATTTTAGTTGTCAGGAGTAACATATCGATGGTGGCAGACTTATGAAGAGGGCAGATCAGCCGATGCAACACCACCAACTTGGGCTCAATTTTCGAATATGTTTTTGAAAGAGTTTATTCCCCAGATTCTCCGGGATGTGTGGCGTACAGAGTTTGAACGGTTGAGCCACGGCACCATGAAAGTGTCAGAATATGCTATCAAGTTCAGTGAGTTAGCCCACCATGTACCTATCTTGGTTCCTACGGTTAGAGAGCAAGTACGCGGATTCATTGAAGGGCTCGATTATGATTTAAAAATACGTAAGGATCGAGAGATGCAGACTGACATTCCATTTCAGCAAGTAGTAGAGATTTCCAAGATGTTAGAACGTGTTTGAAGTGAGGAGAAAGAGTCTAAGGAGGCCAAAAGGTCTCGGAATTCTGAAGGATTTAGTGGATTCTACTCTCTAGCTATGACTCATCATGGCGGAGGCTCGGGCATTTAGTTAGCCCAGTCTGCAATTCAGAATAATCATAATGTTTCAGTTAATACTTTTAGTGCACCACCAACACGGGGTTCTTACAGTGGTTATTCCAGTTATCCAGCATAGACTCAGTATGAGAAGCCGCGCCCACAGAGGGGTTGTTATGAGTGTGGTGATACTAGACGTATCAAGAGAAATTGTCCCAGACTTGGGAGGGGTGGATTTCATCAGAACACTCAGGCTACAAGCTTTATTCCAGTTAATACTCCACGTGCATAGCTAGTTAGGGGTGGAGGACAGGCGGGTAGAGGGCGCCTAAGAGGTGGAGGCCCGACCCGTAGATATAATTGTTATGATTTGGCTTAGGCCGATACACTCGATGGTGTAGTTACATGTATGATTTAATTTATAATTAAACGAGCACCATTCTTATTTTGATTCAATTCCGATTATCGAGGTGAGAACTCCTTTCATGCTCCTTATATGGTGGATTACTGAATTTGTACTCCACTACCGTGTTTATCCATGTTGAGAGATTTTATGGTATTAGCCCGTGTGTATCATTTTTTGTTTTGTACATTATTGTGGACTATGAGTCCAAAGGTGACTTTCTATTACTCTCTACAGTGGGTTTCGATGTGATTTCGGAATAATTGAGTTCAATTTTATGAATTATATGCCCAATTGGTATGGGGGTTCATTATGTGTCGTGAAAATTGTTTACGGAATTTATTAAAAAGAAGAAAGAAAGGGAATGGAAAATCTCAGTTGGCACAATGTGCAAAATACTTGTGATTCGGAGTTGAGGACGAGATCCTCGCATTTTTGTATGATGTGAAATATTTAAACTGGGCTACAAGACACGGTGGAAGTTATATAAGGACGAGGTCCTTGTGGTGAAAAACTTTATGAGTTTAAATTCTTCCTTTGTGAAATTAAATTTGTACTATAATATTAATAGAGAGTTTTGCCTGTTAGGCTTATTTGATAATTTTGTATGTATTTTTTGTGCATATTTAGCCATATTTGTGCTATAAATATTGAGTTTTAGCCTATGAGATGAGTGCCCAGGTGACGTTAAATGTGACTCGTTAATTCGGATAAATAATTATGAGGTGTTCATGCCTCACGTGTTGCTGTCAGTGTTGTGAAAAATTTGAAATGAGATTTTGGTTAATCTAAGATTAATGGAGGATACTGGAATTAATTATGAATAGTTATTATGACCAGAGATGTGATTATGGGCATACGTATAATGTGTGTGTAGGCACGAAATTGCTACCGTCGGTTGATACTAACACAGTGTGTTACTAAGGGAAATTAGGCCTTATGAAATCTGAAGGAAATGGGCCAAACTATGAGCATGATATTTCCCCCATCATGTTCCTCCATGTACCCAGTGTTTCATGTGTCTATGTCTAAGAAGGTGGTTGGAAAATCCTTTGTCTATTGTTCCGGTGAAAGCTAGTGAATGTGAAGTTATTGGATAATTGGCCTATGAGAGGTACTTAATTTTCATCCTTGTTAGATAAGTTCGGAAGTTGAGATTGCCTCCATCGTGTGTTATGGTGAAGTCTGTGAGTTGAGGAGGCCACCTCGAAGGCCGAAAGTATTAAGGAAAGAAAATGTTCTCACTTGATTGTATAGTCAAATAATTGTGGATCGAAAAGTACTTTCTATGTATTATGATTTAAATATGTGCTGCTTAGGTTCACATATCACTTTTGGTAATGTAATGTCTATAATGTTAAGATTGGTTTTATTGATGTATATTATGATACTTGTTGAGTTGCGAATGTATGGTTAGGTTGATTTTGGTAATTCTCTGACACGTGGATAGGCCCAGTTACAGGGGAAACTCTGTCGAATTTTTAAGAATTTGGGAGTTAGCCAAATTTTGGGGCCTTAAGGAAGTTGAAATGTTGGAAGAATATCTAAGATTTATATGAAGTCAAGAACGATTAAAGCTGATGGTTAAGGTGAAACGAGGATAATACTGTGCCTAATAATGACTTGTAAAACATTCGAGGACGAATGTTCTTAAGTGGGGGAGAATGGAACACCTCGGAAAAATTCTAAGTGTTTTAAGACCATTAAGAAGATTGACGGGTGCTAATTATATCAATTCGGGTATGAACAAGACTGATAATTTGAATGATATCAGTTTATCATGATAATATATGTATGAGGTGAATTAATAATGGTTTATGATCTAAGAAGAGCCCTAAGTCTAAGTCAAGTTGAAAATTTTATGATGGGATAAAGTTTCAAGTGAGTTCGCATAAGATCTAAATTCCAACGAGTATAAATCTCAAGCTATAAAGATTTTTATGGTGTATAACCTATTAAATTAAATCCCTTTGAGTCTAGTTTCCAACGTATCAAACCGTTTGTCATTTGGATAAGTATACAAAAGGTTATGGCAATTTTACTGGACCTGTGTCATATGCGCGCCCAGATGCGCGACCGCGCATATCTGAGACTTTCTGCCGCTGGTGCGCGGCCGGATGCACGGCCACTTGCCCAGGTGCGCGTCCGCGCACGTAGGAGCCCATTAAATTGTTGGAACTTAGTAAATTGTTGAATTGTCGTGCCCCATTCCTTGTTTGTCAAATTTGTATTTTATATGATAATTTGGTGTTATTGTCACTTGCATTTTTATGCGAATTCCGTGTGTGGTTGATTTGATAATTTTCTTGGATATAAATTCATTATTTAATTCTTATCTGCAAATATTTATTAAATAATCTTAAAAAGAGGCGTTATTATATTTATCAAAAGTTTGGATTAAAGAAGGCGTTGTCCTATGTTGAGTTACTTTTCTATCTCTAGTGTTGTTTTGATGTTTTATATACATTATGCGGTTCCTTGGGCTATTTGTTGAGAAATTTATTGATTTTGCTATATCTTTGGAATTGGTTGTGGTCATTGGGAAAATTTTTATATGAATTGTTATATTGTGTTGTCGCTTAAACACTCTCCTTGATGTTATTTATGCTTCCTACCTTGCTTGTTAATGATATACATGTGCTTGGTAAGGAAGAGTGTAAAGCGCGAAGGGTGATATTGTGCCATTTGATTTATATTATCATGTGAGGGAGAGTGTAAAGCAAGAAGGGTGATGTCATTCCATTTGAGAGTGTAAAGCACGAAGGGTGATGCCGTGCCATTGAGAGTGTAAAAGCACGAAGGGTGATGCCGTGCCATTTCATTTATATTATCAGGTGAGGATGAGAGTAAAAGCACGAAGGGTGATGCCGTGCCATTATTTTTATATTATTATATGTTCATGGCACGAAGGGTGTTTCCGTGTAGGAAAGGATTAGAGACATACATTATATTGTGATATCTTTTCGTTGTGTATTTATTCAGGCCTTTATCTTGAGATGTTATTGTGTACCTAGGTTTTCTATGTGACTTGTAGTCGTCGTTGCTTACTGTGTGCCTCCCACTTTATTTCTTTTTTTGTTATTGACTTTTCTCCTACCTAGTTGGTATTGTTATATGTATGCACGGTGAGAAAGAGATAAATGCACGAAGGGTGTTGCCGTGCCAATTGATTTGATCTACATATATACATTGGGTGAGAATGAGACAAGTGCACCAAGGTATTATCGTGCCATTTGATGTGATATATTAAATATATTTCTCACACTAGGAAGGTTAAATGAGGTGTCACATGGTAATATTTATTTGAAAGAATTATATTTGAAAGAGATTTATTTAAAAGAATTATATTTGAAAGAGATTTATTTGAAAGAATTATATTTGAAAGATATTTATTTGAAGGAATTATATTTGAAAGTGATTTATTGGAACGTATTATATCTTGAAGATTATTATTTGAAAAGCATATAGGCGAAAGATTTATATTTGAAGGACTTGATTAATTGGTTGTACTTGTATTCGTTATTTGTTGAGCAATATTAATGGTGTTCTTGTTGCCCTGCTGTGTATATCATTAGTTGATTAGTGTTGCCATCATTGTTATTTATTTTCTATTATTTTTGTATACTATATTGCACAGGTTATTAGACTAGTGAGTGTCTTGACTGTACCTCGTCACTACTCCACTAAGGTTAGTCTTGATAATTACTGGGTACCGACTGTGGTGTACTCATACTACACTTCTGCATATTTTTGTGCAGAGCCAGGTATTTGAGATATCAGACTCGGGCAAAGTTAGAGTGTGATCGCAAGGATTTAAGGTAGAGCTGCTTGGTCGTCGCAGTCCCTTGCAGTGTTTCCATTTTATGGCACTGTTAATTATTAATCAAACAGTATTGGGTATTCGATCCTTGAGATCATTTCATGTATTCAGTTAGACTTCGTGACTCAGTATTACCAGTCTTGGGAGGTCGTTTGTGAATATTTCCGCTGTTGGTTTTGACACCTATATTGAATCAAAACATTTTTTTGGCTTGAATTGTAATTATAATCGGCTTACTTAGTCTTAGAGACTAAGTGCCATCACGACGCCTGTGGTAGGATTTTGGGTCATGACAGAAACTTTAAAAGGTTAAACTCCATCCTTCTTGACCGTAAATGAAAATTTGTATTCCTTGAATAGTTGCCTTAATAAATCTTGAATTTGTTTGTTTTAAATTGTATTTTTCTCTTTTGTGGAGCAGGCCGATCGCCTCAGCAGGTTAAATAGATGCATCTATGGTTCGCGCCGTTCGACCCTCGATAGTGCACAATTTAAATATTTATGATCGATCGGGTCGTACGATCTCGACATGATTTGCGCATGATATATTTTTGGAATTTATAATAATTGATATTTCTTTCATTGGCCCGAGATACAAAAATGTTAGATGACGAAAATAAAATTTGGAAATTTCTTATGAATAAAAGAATTGTTTATTTATTTCATGATATTGAGCTTACAACCGTTCTACGTAATCCATGCCTAATTATATCATTGATATTTTATTTATAGCCCATAGTAAGTGTCGAAGTCGACCCCTCGTCACTACTTTTTTCGAGGTTAGGCGGGATACTTACTGGGTATGCATTGATTACGTACTCATACTATACTTGCTGTATATTTTTGTGCAGGTGCATATATATCTAGTGTACTTGTGGGCGCAGAGGCATGGTTATTGCGGGAATTTAGGTGAGCTGCATTCCACTTTACGAGTCCGTAGCCAGCAGAGTCTCCTTCAGATTATTTATATTTCTCCTGTCCGAATTTTTATTCCGGACCAATGTATTTTATTTTACATTCCTAGTTGAGGCTCATGCACTTGTGACACTGGGTTTTGGGGTGATTTGGCTTGTCCTGTATTGAAATTGTTAAAAATATTATTATTTACTCTGTAAATTCCATCTTTTACTATTTAATTGAAGGAAATATGATTTCAAAAAATATATTAAAATGAGAACCAAATTAAGTATTTATTTTTGGCTTGCTTGACAGTTGTGTCCGGCGCCATCACGACCTTTAATGGATTTTGGGTCGTGACATTATGCCGCCGAACAGGACTTAAATTCTCAAAACGACCGGGGGTCGTTACAACAATCTAATGATGGAATTGGACAGACCATCAGGAATGATTATAGCACAAGATTAAATATAATTTATCTTGATTATGGGAATGGTTTAATTCCAACATCTTGTGCTGGTATATTTTGTATGTATTGAACGGACCAAGTAGAGATAAGTATTTTATACTGACTTAATAAAATAAATTCTCTTGCTATTAAATGTATTTATACTCTTAATCTTGATATAATTATTATTATTAGTTGTATATATTATTATTGTTTTGATTTATTAAAAGGCGAGATCCTTTCGTGGGTCAATTTGCACTAGTAAATTGAATAATAATAATAATAATGTACATTGGCGAAATAATAATTAGTTGATGGAATTCATGTCTCGGTTTAGAGATTGATAATACACCTTTATGAAATAAGTTAAGCGAAAGTCTAAAGAAAATAATAAATAAATTAAATTGTCAGTAATTTAATTTAATTGATTAGTATATGAATCTTAACATGGGGAGTTATGGGTGAATTTCAAAATCGAATAAGATGTGCAATTTACGAATTTTTAGTGAAATAATTCGTAATAAATTATGGTGGATATTAATTTTAAAATTAGAAATTAATTTCATAATTGGAAGCCTTGTTAATTAAATTTTGTGGTCCCCGTTGTACCTAAATAATAGGAAATAAATGAATCCTTTTTCTGGTGAAAAAGAAAACATGTTTTGGAAAAGGATTTTAACCCTTAAAACTTGTGATATAAATACATAAGATTTTTCACCTAGAAAAAAGGGAGAATATGCGGGTGGTGGAGATTCTATTGAGATGCTGTGGAACTGAAGGCTTACGTAACTGAAACGTATTCATACTGCAAGAGGTAACCCTGAAAACTCCGTATACGCTAGTTGTCTAGATTACATGTGAATTTGATACTGGAATTGTAACCGATTGGTCGTTTTAATCCCTAGCAGGTCGTTCGACAGTTTGAGACCTTGAGTAGCTTCACTTCATGTTTTATGACTTGTACGTGTGGTCGGAATTGAATTTCGGGAGGTTCAGAGTTGATTCAGATGAAAAATTTTCAATTCGGAAGCTTTAAGTTGGAAGAGTTGACCAAAGTTTGACTTTTGAGTAAATGATCTCGGAATCGGAATTTGAAGGTTCCAATAGGTTCGTATGATGGTTTCGGACTTGGGAGTATGTTCGGGTTGTGTATCGGGTGGTCCGGGAGCATTTCAACGCTTATTGTGGAAAGTTGGCAATTCGAAGGTTTTAGAATTTTCTAAGTTTGGTTTGAAGTGGACTTTGATGTTATCGATGTCCGTTTGGGGGTTCTGATCCTTGGAATAGGTTCATATCGTGATTTATGACTTGTACGTGAAGTTTGGCGTCATTCCGGAATGTTTAAGTGTAATTCGGATGCGTTTGTCGACGTTTAAATGTTTGAAAGTTAAAAGGAGGATTTGATCGCCGATTCATGGTTTTGGTATTGTTTGGTATGATTTGAGGCCTCGAGCAGGTTCGTGTTATGTTTTGGGACTGGTTTGTGTAATGGACGGGGTCCCGGGGGACTCGGGTGTGTTTCAGATATGTTTGGGTTGTGTGGTGCTCTTATTTGATGTTTCTGCGTCATTTTCTTGGGTATAAAGGATATTATATTGAGAAAACAACCTTTGATTTGTGATTTTATTGAACCATTAGATCCGTATCGTAATTACGGAGTCGTAGCAACTAGAATCATCGAATTCCAATATCGTATGAGAGAGTTATGCCTATTTCCGCGTCGTGAAAGATTGCTGGTGTTGGTGGTGCTCAGGTATCGCAATTGCGAACATTTGTTCGCGATTGCGAAGATTGTAGATTTTTGCCTTGGTTTGCAATTGCGAACATTTGTTCGCAATTGCGAAGCCTGTAGATTTTTGCCTTGGTTCGCAATTGCGAATATTTCTTCGCAATTGCGAAGTCTGTAGATTTTCGCCTTGGTTCGCAATTGCGAACACTTGTCCGCAACTGCGAGGGTTCGCAAATGCGAACCCTGTGTCGCAAATGCGACATCTGCACCTGGTAAAAGGGCTGGGAGACGGGATTTTGGAGACATTCTCTTATTTTTGAACCCTAGGATCAGTAAGAGGTGATTTTGAAGAAGGGTTTTCATCTACAATCTTTGGGTAAGTAATTTTGTTCAATTTTCAACTATTTTACATGGATCATATACAAATATTAACATGGAATTGGTGAAAATTGTGGGATTTTTGAAGAAAACCCTAGAAATCGTATTTTTGGATTTTGACCATGAAATTGGACAATGAATTTGGAATAAATTATATATTTAAGTTCGTGATGTTATGGGTAAAGTTTATCTTCAAAAGTTTTTGAAATACGGGCAAGTGGGCCCGAGGGTTGACTTTATTGACTTTTGAACTAAGTTGAGAATTGTTATAAATTGATTAATTATAAGCATTTGAGTATATTTTGATTGATTTGGACATTGTTTGACTAGTTTCGGATTGTTTGGCTTTGAGTCGAGGTGTTAAAGAGGCATTGGAGCCGGTTATGGAGCTTCGTAGCAAGGTAAGTCTCCTATCTAATCCTGTGAGGGGGGAATTTACCCCGTAGGTGTTATATTCTTATGTGCTACATGTTATGGGAGCTACGCACGTATGAAGTGACTAGTGTCCGTGCGTATGCTAGGATTCCTAATTTGTCTGGGTAGACTTAGGTTTACGACATGCTTTAATTGTACTATTTGAGTTATCCTTGCCTGTTTAATACCTATATTTTGCGTTATGACTTGAGACTAGGCTTGAGTAGTGTGATAGACTCGCTATTGTAAGAGATTTGATGAGCTACTTGATTAGCCATAGAATAATTGTGCTTCCCTCACGAATTTCTCTCGATTGTGCGTTTTCATCGAAAAGCTTCTTTAAATTTCATAACTCACACGTATATTCGTGAGTGGGGTCAAGGACCCATTAAATCTTCTTATTCTTATGGGATCGGGTCGTTCGCCTCCGCATGATTATGTACCACACTCATATGGGTTCAGACCATTTGCCTCGACAGTATCATATTCTTATGGGATCAGGTAGTTCGTCTCGACAACATCATATTCTAATGGGGTCGGGCCGTTTGCCTCAATATTTCTATAAATACTCTTATGGGATTGGGCCATTCGCCTCGACATCTTCATGAAACACTCTTATGAGATCGGGGCGTTCGCCTTGGCGGCATCGTGCGTAATATTTGACAAAAAGTCATCGTATCCGCGAGTTTTCCTGATTTGAGTTGTGACGACCTATCTGGTGGGATCCATTTTACATATATACTCTGGTTGAGGAGGTGACCGATAATTGAGAGCTTGAGTTTACTTTTCAGAGGAGGATTATACCACGTACCTACATTTGTTTATATTGTTTATTTACCCTGCCTCATATTTGTTTACTTCCTACTGTATTTGATTTATTGGACCACTAGTAAGTGTCGATGTCGACCCCTCGTCACTACTTCTCCGGGGTTAGGCTAGATACTTACTGGGTACACGTTGATTTACGTACTCATGCTATACTTGCTGCACTTATTGTGCAGGTATATATATGTCTGGTGGTCTTTAGGGCATAAAGGCGCGGCTATTGCGGGGACTTCACGGTGAGCTGCACTCCATGTTACGACCCGCAACATACGAAGTCTCAATCTTAATTAGTTACATTATCCTGTCTATTTTGTACTCTAGACAGATGTTATATTGTTATTGTACCTTCTACTATATGCTAATGCACTTGTGACACCGGGTTTTGGGGGTTCCTAGTGGACGTTCATTATTGTAGATCATATTGTTATTGTAACAACCCGACCGGTCATTTTGAGCTCTAGCGCGTCGTTCTGCGGTTTGAGGTCATGAGCAGCTTCACTTCAGTTATTATGACTTGTACGCGTGGTCGGGATTGAATTTCGGGAAGTTCAGAGTTGAATTGGAAAGAAAATTCTCATTTCGAAAGCTTTAAGTTGGAAGAATTGACTAAGATTGAATTTTAGAGTAAACGGCCTCAAAATCAGGATTTGAAGGTTCCAGCAGGTTCGTATGATGATTTCGGACTTGGGCGTATGTTCGGATCGGGTTTTGGATGCCCCGGGAACGTTTCGGCACCTATTGTGGAAGTTAGCATTTTGGAAGAATTCCATAAATTTTGGGTTGAAGTGCATTTCAATGTTATCGATGTCCGTTTGGAATTCCGAGTTTGAAAATAGCCCCGTATGGTGATTCCGGTACTGGGAGCACGTCCGAAAGTGGATTTGGAGGTCTGCAGGTCATTTTGGAGTCGTTTGGCGACAATTAGAAAATTTGATGGTTTTTGAGAAGTTTGACCGGAAGCGGACTTTTTGATATCGGGGTCGGATTCCGATTCCGGAATTTGGATAGGTCCGTAATGTCAAATGTGACTTGTGTGCAAAATTTGAGGTCAATCGGACGTGATTTGATAGTTTTCGACATCGATTGTAGAAGTTGAAGTTTCAAAGTTCATTAAGCTTGGAATGGGGCGCGATTCATGAATTCGACGTTGTTTGATGTTATTTGAAGGCTCGACTAAGTTTGTAATGTGTTTTGGGACGTGTTGGTATAATTCTTTGAGGTCCCAAGGGCCTCGGGTGGATTCCTGATGGTTAATAGATCGAGTTTGGACTTGGAAGAAAAGATGAGGCAACTGATATCTGGTGTGATCACACCTGCACAATAAGGGCCGCAGGTGCAATGTCGCAGGAGCGATCCAGTGGTCGCAGGTGCGGTTTGGGTGAAGCTGGGCAATGATCGCAGGTGCAAAAGATTGTCTGCACCTGCGAGGTCGCAGATGCGGAGGTGCATTGCAGGTGTAAGAGTGAGAGAAGGGTCTGGGAGCGTAGGTGCAAGGGTATGTCTGCACCTGCGAAGGCGCAGATGCGAAAGGAAAGGCGCAGGTACAGAGTCGTGCTAGGCAGAGGGAATGCACAAGTGCGAGGTTTTGGCCGCACCTGCGAAGCCGTAGGTGTGGCTACTGTTCAGCAGGTACAGAAATGTCGCTGGGCAGGAGGGTTTTTATAAACGGGACTTGGCCTATTTTTCTCCCATTTTTATTTGGTTTGGACGATTTTAGAGAGCTTCAAGGGGAGATTTTCATCAAGCAATTCTAGGTAAGTTGTTTCTTCCCATTGTGAGTTAAATACATGAATTATACATGGATTGGAACATGAAAATTATTATAAATTGTGGGGTTTTGGTAGAAGACCTAAAATTTGGTATTTTTTGATTTTGACCACGAAATTGGGCATGGAATTGAGAATAAACTATATATTTGAGTTTGGGAGGTTATGGGTATAGTTATCTTGTCAAATTTTTGGAATCTGGGTACGTGGGCCTGATGGTGACTTTTATCGACTTTTCGATCAGGGTTAGAAATTGTTATAAATTGGATTATATTGAGTATTTGAGTATATATTAATGGGTTTACATAATTATTGGCAAGTTTTGGAGCGTTGTGCATCGATTCAAATTGTTTGAAGGGCTCGTAAGCCGGTTATGGAACTTCGGAGCGAGGTAAGTCTCCTTTCTAATAGGGAATTTATCCCATAGGTAAATCAATGTGTGCTCCAATTATTTTGTGTGTGTGGGGGGAGGGGGGGGGGGATATGTACGCACTAAGTGACGGGAGTCCGTGCGTAGCTACTATTATGCTTATGTTCGGGTAGCCTAGGACCAAAAAGCATGCTTTACTTGTAATATTTGCAATCTTGTTGTCAATTTAAAATGCTTAAATCATATCGAACTTTGTTAATAAATTTCTAAAAGGCTAGACATCATTTTCTTGAGTTTTAAAAGAGAAATTTCCTTGGATAATTACCCCTTGATGAATTCTTGATTGATTATTTGAATGTGTTATCTTTTGTGGAACGGGACGAATGCCTTGGTATATTAAATAGATGCATCTATGGTTCGCGCCATTCGACCCTCTGGCAGTGCACAATTTAAATAATTGTTGGATCGGGCCATATGACATCGGCATGACTTGCGCATGCTTGTATTGCTTGCCTTGAAATTTATAAATAACGATATTGCCTCCCTGGTATGAGATAAACTGATAATTTGATATGGCCTCATTGGCCGGAGATATAATCATTAAATAATAGGAGATACAAACTTGGAGATTCCTTAATTGTGAAAGAACTGTTTACTTACTTAAGAATAATAGGCTTGTAACCGTATTAATTAATCCATGTCTAATTTAATGATATTATTCCATTTATTTATTGACCATAGTAAGTATTGAAGTCGAACCCTCGTCACTACTTATTCGGGGTTAAGCGGGATACTTACTGGGTACGCATTGATTTACGTACTCATACTACACTTGCTGCACATTGTTTGTGCAGGTACACATATGTTTAGCATCTTTGTGGGCGCAAAGGCGCGATTATGGCGGGGACTTAGGTGAGCTGCATTCTATACGACGCTCCACAGCCAGTAGAGTCTCCTTCAGAGTATTGTATTTTCCTTCCTATCCAAATTTGTATTCTGGACAGTTACTGTATTTTATTTTTAATTCCTAGAAAAGGATCATGCACTTGTGACACCGGGTTCTGGGATGATTGTGGGATGTTCAGTATTGAATTTTTGAAAACAATTTTATTTATTCTGTAAATACATCTTTTAGTTGATAAATTGAAGCAAATTTACGATTTCAAAAATATTGAAATGAGAATTTAATTAACTATTTAGTGTTGGCTTGCCTGACAGTGGTGTTCGGCGCCATCACGACCTCTAACGGATTTTGGGTCGTGTCATGGTATCAGATCACTAGGTTCACTTAGGTCTCACGAGTCATGAACGAGTCTAGTAGAGTCTTGCGGATCGGTACGGAGACGTCTGTACTTATCTTCGAGAAGCTACAGGGCTGTTAGGAGTACTTCCCTTCTTAATTCCTCATCATGCGATTTGATTCCTTTTAGGCATATGCCTTCATCTCTTTCCCATCCAATCTTATACGACAAGAAGTGCTGGTTATAAATCGGGAATTGAGGAATTTTAATGGTACTACAGATATGGTGCGGGATGTTTCTCCCTGCGTATTTGATTGGGCTATTGTCGTCGCCTTACGGAAGGACGTTCTGTCATTGCAGCTCAGTATCAGTATTACCTAAGTTTTGAGGTTTGGCATTGATTGTTATGACTATTCGTGCGTTGCTATTGCATCATGTCTGTAATGGCAGGATGATTGTCTATGCGTCGAAGCAGTGAATGACTTGGAAAGAGGTTTACTCAGTGCATGATTCAGAGATCCAGTATTTTATTTCCGGCGAAGGAAAGGCAATCGGACTATGAATGTTCAGGTTTGGGTTGACGGAGTAGCAAGACTTGGTATTTCGAGCATGGTGGAATTTTCATCTGTGATGTGGTGTCGTCGCCCTAGATTGAATGTGTTAAGTTCGCCGGTGTTATGGTTTCCTTCAATTTGCCTTGGGGCAGAGTATTATAAATGGTGCCGGGAAAGCGACTGTCTGAGATCGTACTGTGCAGTGGTTTAGGATCGAATCAACATTCCTGATATTGATGGCTCGAGAAAGATGGTTTTCGGAAAGGTTTAAAGTTGGTAGCGGTTTATCGGTTCAAGTGCTACAGAGGTAGATTTTTATTTAAGGCAACAACTGGGCAGCGAAGGATAAGGAAGGACATGTGGGAGGTTTCTTGTGGTGGTTAAGTTCCTAGAAGTCCAAGTGTGAGAAACAGAAGTCGAGTAATTGCTAAAATGAGAGGGTTTGACCAAAGTGGGAGAGTGATAGAGTAGCATGTGGGTTCTGTAATAGGATAGCTACACGCTTTGAGGAAAATTTAGAGTGATTTGGGAATTATGGTGGACGGTGATTGGGTCTACGGACTTAATTTGAAATATTGGCTATTATACGTCGGGAGATTGGATACAACAGAAAAAAGTTGCTTGATATGAAGAAGGTTACAACATGACTTTGGATTGGAATGTATTGTCGCACCTTTAGTTGACGTCCATGAGGAGTGAACGGACTGGTGCAGCTGGTGGACGAGCTCGGACTCAGGATGGTCTACTAATTTTCGTAGTAATTATACCCAGTGCAGCGACGTTGGAATATGTCGGCATGTAATTTCCACATGTGGGTTATCTCCTGTGAGCAGGTTAGAGGTTGCTTGGTGTTGACGAAGCTTCTGCGGAGGATTCTACTGGCTACCCGGTAAGAGATTGAACATGTAACTTTGGCTAGTGGTTTGAAGTGTTCATTAAAGGTTAATAGAAGGATTTCGAGGAATTTAGCGGGTCGATTGTGCAAGATCATGTCAATAGGAGATAAGGAACCTAGGTGGGTTCTAGGGTCATGCGATAGTAGCTTCAGGCTAAGTGGGAGAGCCCCACCGTCTATGATTGGATTGTGCAATTGTCAACTAGTGCGGTTTCTGGTTATCAGTGTATTAATGGGTCGTATGACTAAGGGAATAGAACATCAGCAGTAATTTGAGCAAAGGATTTGAGGAATGTGTGCTATATTTGGCCTTATCGATTTGTGTTCAGGTTTCGAGAAGACTCAGAGTTTATGTTTCGTGTAGATGTGATGTACATGGAAGATGATTCGGCCAGGTGCTTCTTTGAGAGGGTGCTCATGTGCTAGCGGAGCCTTGGAATTGATTATATTTGGGACCAAGTCAGAGTGGGTGACTCTCAATAATGATCCTAGTAAATTCAAAAGTTAAGATGTGGCGTCTAAGGATTTCAAGCCCATAGTATGGTTGAATATCGAGCTTTTGCAGCGGATTATGATAAATGAGCTTAGAGTGTTCCGTGTTACCTTTGGTCTACGAGGTATCATGAGAGGAAGGGGATCATGTAACTTTTGATTTATAGAAGAATCATCAGAATGGGTGCATCAGTTGAAGACGCGATTATGCGCACAAGAAGGGTATGAAATAGTTCGTGGGTTTTGGGGACAATGTGGTCTCGTGAGATGGGGTTACTCAGGATGAGTGCGAATTGAGTTCGTTATATTGATAAATGAGCTGTTGTTAGTTCTAAGGAAGATCCATAGTAAATTAGGAGAAGTCGGGTTTGGTTAGCAATGGTTGAATTAGCAAAATGATGGCAATGATCAACTCCTTCAGTGTGTTGGGTTATTAATGTGATTTATGACGGTACGTGCGAGGTTTGACGGTCTCCATAACCGATCTTATTTGGAGGCTTTCGGGTATTATGGCCTGTTATGTGCAGATGGATCCCGCAAGGGTTATGATGGTTTAAACCACTACTTGAGGTTGGTATTTATGCAGATATGAGGATTCATTCGCGTGTTGAGATGGTTCTCTTGGAATGAGTTAAGTAAAAGGGTTCTATGTGGTGAAGTGTTACCCTATTAGTAGTTCGGAGGTTAAGATGAAATTCTTGTACTCTTGCACATTGGCAGGATTAAGTGCAGTGATCGGCATGTGATTCGGAAGTTGAGGATCAAGGTTGCAGTTTGGTGTCGAAAAGAATGTCAAGATCTCGGATGAGCGGGAAAGGATTTAGATGGTTAGAGTAAGCTGGTATTATCTTTGGCATCACTTGAGATCGGTACCTGGTGTGGAGAGGCTTTGCATACTGAATGCAGATTCTTGAATTTGCTTTACAACGATTGGTGTGACCGGTAGTGTGAATGTACAGACTTGTTACCTGGTGCGGAAGGTCATGGGAGCATATCCCATGGGAAGATTATATAAGTGTGACTTGTAGTCACTTGATTGATTGAAGAAGGGAAACCAAGCATGAAGATTTATGGTAATATCGCTAATTGGGAATTCGTGCCTGGAGGACACTCGGTTTGTCTGGTGGTGGACTGTGGAGGCTTATCCCGGTTATGATGGTTGTTCTTGTGTATTATGAGAAAAAGGGTTTTATTAGCCTAGTACGGTGCGTTCAGAATCAGCTTGAGGTATGTGGATGGATTTAAATGTGAATATGGGCTCTATGTCAGGCCGAATGTGTTCATTTCGGCATAACACTCTTTATGGAGGAGTATTCGGACGTTGGATATTATTTTGTCGTCGGCTATTTCATGTAATACTATATTGTGCTGTGTGAGTTGTGAAACGACTTGTTAATTTCACATGTGCTGAGGTTCCACATAGTAATGATGTTATGTGAGCAGGATGGCTCTATAGATTCAGATCATATATCGCACCTTAGTTGTGCTTGACTTTTGTAGCGTATGGCACTATCTGTCTCCCCAGGGATGGTATTATGTACTTAGCGTGCTCGTGGCCGATATTCAGGTATTTTGTAATAATGAGTATTCTAGCTTGGTAAGTATATCCTTATATAGATTTTATGTTCGGTTCGGTTTGCGCGCTGCAACAGTGTGATGTTGAGTACAGTCCCCTATAGCTATTTTTGTGTGTTTTGTTTTCCATTTTTTGAGGAAGGTTCATAATGCCTTTTCGGGTGTCTAGTTAGTTATGTGGGTTGAGTAGTTCCTTCTAGAGTTCGTTTTCCTTATGTATCACATTCGAGTTTGTAGTTTGTCGGCACCTTGTGGCATCATATGAGATTTTTGGCAGAGTCTGAGTTGGCTTATTGCCTGGGCAGCTTATATTGGGAGTGACAGGATTATTGGACCTGGGGTCAGTGTGATTAGATCGGTATGAGGCGTAGTTAAAGAGTAATTATCGGTATTCAATCCAGAATGAGGTAATGGTTCTTGTCAAGGGGAAAAACTCAATGAATGGTCGACTCGGCAGTTGGCTATAAATTTCTACGCATCCTTTCCGATGTGGCAGCATTTCAAGAGATGGAGCAGGACATGTATGTGGCATGAGGTGCATGGTGAACATCAGATTCGGGGAATTTCTGCTATTGATATCAGAAGATGTTATTATGGTCATGTGAATTATGCGGTGCATGGTGTGAATTCAGCAAAGGTACGCAGTCATGTTTTGGTACATCGTGTGGTGATTGATACGGTGATCGTAGGTTGGAAACAGTCCTAACAGAAGATTCCCGATTTTGGAATTTGGCTCTAAGGCTAGTTTGACTAAACACAAGGGGAATCTTTAGATTTGCTCGAGCCGGTGTGCTCAACTTAGTTGTGGGAGCACGGGTAGGCGCACGAGCTGTTAAGCAGTGATTTCAGATAACTCCAGCGCAGTTCTTAGTACGTTCGAGGACGAACGTATGTTTAAGTGGGAGAGAATGTAACGACCCGACCGGTCATTTTGAGCTCTAGTGCATCGTTCGGCGGTTTGATGCCATGAGTAGCTTCACTTTCGGTATTATGACCTGTACGCGCGGTCGGGATTGGATTTCGGGAAGTTTGAGTTGAATTGGAAAGAAAATTCTCATTTCGAAAGCTTTAATTTAGAAGAATTGACTAAGATTGGATTTTAGAGTAAACGGCCTCGGAATCGGGATTTGAAAGTTCCAGCAGGTTCGTACGATGATTTCGGCCTTGGGCGTATGTTCGGATCGGGTTTTTGATCCCCCGGGAACGTTTCAGCACCTATTGTGGAAGTTAGCATTTTGGAAGAATTCCATAAATTTTGGGTTGAAGTGCATTTTAATGTTATCGATGTCCGTTTGGAATTCCGAGTTTGAGAATAGCTCCGTATGGTGATTCCGGTACTGGGAGAGTTTCCGAAAGTTGATTTGGAGGTCCGTACGTCATTTTAGAGTCGTTTGGCGAAAGTTAAAAAATTTGAAGGTTTTTGAGAAGATTGACCGGAAGCGAACTTTTTGATATCAGGGTCGGATTCCAATTCCGGAAGTTGGAGTAGGTCCGTAATGTCAAATGTGACTTGTGTGCAAAATTTGAGGTCAATCGGACGTGATTTTATAGGTTTCAGCATCGATTGTAGAAGTTGAAGTTTCAAAAAGTTCATTAAGCTTGGAATGGGGTGCGATTCATGAATTCGACGTTGTTTGATGTTATTTGAAGGCTCGACTAAGTTCGTAATTTGTTTTGGGACGTGTTGGTATAATAGGTTGAGATCCCGAGGGCCTCGGGTGGATTCCGGATTGTTAACGGATCGAGTTTGGACTTAGAAGAAAAGATGAGGCAGCTGATATTTGGTGTGATCGCACATGTGCAATAAGGTCCACATGTGCGGTTTGGGCGAAGCTGGGCAATGATCGCAGGTGTGAAAGGTTGTCCGCACCTGCGAGGTCGCAAATGCGGAGGTGCGTCGCAGGTGCGAGAGTGAGCGAAGGGTCTGGAAGCGCAGGTGCGAGGGTATGTCCGCACCTGCGAAGGCACAAATGCGGAAGGAAAGGCGCAGGTGCGGAGTCATGCAAGGCAGAGGGAATGCGCAAGTGTGAGGTTTTGGCCGCACCTGCGAAGCCGCAGCCGCAGGTGCGGCTACTGTTCCGTAGGTGCGGAAATGTCGCTGGGCAGAAGAGTTTTTATAAATGGGACTTGGCCCAATTTTCTCCCATTTTCATTTGGTTTGGACGATTTTGGAGAGCTTCAAGGGGAGATTTTCATCAAGCAATTGTAAGTGGTTTCTTCCCATTGTGAGTTAAATACATGAATTATACATGGATTGGAAGATGAAAATTAGTATAAATTGTGGGGTTTTGGTAGACGACCTAGAATTTGGTATTTTTGGATTTTGACAACGAAATTGGGCATGGAATTGAGAATGAACTATATATTTTAGTTCGTGACGTTATGGGTAAAGTTATCTTCGAAAATATTTGGAATTCGGGCACGTGGGCTCGAGGGTGATTTTTATCGACTTTTCGATCGGGGTTAGAAATTGTTATAAATTGAATTATATTGAGTATTTGAGTATATATTAATGGGTTTGCATAATTATTGGCTAGTTTTGGAGCGTTGTGCATCGATTCAAGTTGTTTGAAGGACTCGGAAGCCGGTTTTGGAACTTCAGAGCGAGGTAAGTCTCCTTTCTAACCTTGTAAGAGGGAATTTACCCCATAGGTGAAATAAATCAATGTGTGCTCCAATTTTTGTGTATGTGTGGGGGAGGCTACGTACGCACTAGGTGACGAGAGTCCGTGCGTAGCTACTATTATGCTTAGGTTCGGGTAGTCTAGGACCCAAACGCATGCTTTACTTGTAATATTTGCAATCTTGTTGTCAATTTAAAATGCTTAAATCATATCGAACTTTGTTAATAAATTTCTAAAAGGCTAGACATCGTTTTCTTGACTTTTAAAAGAGAAATTTCCTTTTCCTTGGATAATTTCCCCTTGTTGAATTCTTGATTGATTATTTGAATGTGTTATCTTTTGTGGAATGGGCCGAACGCCTCTGTAGATTAAATAGATGCATCTATGGTTCACGCCATTCGATCCTCTGGCAGTGCACAATTTAAATAATTGTTGGATCGGGCCATACGACATCGGCATGACTTGCGCATGCTTGTATTGCTTGCCTTGAAATTTATAAATAACGATATTGCCTCCCTGGTATGAGATAAACTAATAATTTGATATGGCCTCATTGGCCGGAGATATAATCGTTAAATAATGGGAGATAAAAATTTGGAGATTCCTTAATTGTGAAAGAACTGTTTACTTACTTAAGAATAATAGGCTTGCAACCGTATTAATTAATCCATGTCTAATTTAATGATATTATTTCATTTATTTATATCCCATAGTAAGTGTCGAAGTCGACCCCTCGTCACTACTTCTTCGGGGTTAGGCGGGATACTTACTGGGTACGTGTTGATTTACGTACTCATACTACACTTGCTGCATATTTTTGTGCAAGTACATATATGTCTAGAGGCCTTGTGGGCGCAGAGGCGCGGTTATGGCGGGGACTTAAGTGAGCTGCATTCTATACGATGCTCCCCAATCAGCAGAGTCTCCTTCAGAGTATTGTATTTTCCTTCCTGTCCAAATTTGTATTCCGGATAATTACTGTATTTTATTTTAAATTCCTAGAAAAGGCTCATGCACTTAAGACACCGGGTTCTGGGATGATTATGGGATGTTCAGTATTGAATTTTGGAAAATATTTTTATTTATTCTGTAAATACATCTTTTACTTGATAAATTGAAGTAAATTTAGGATTTCAAAAATATTAAAATGAGAATTTAATTAACTATTTAGTGTTGGCTTGCCTGACAGTGGTGTCCGGCGCCATCACGACCTCTAACGGATTTTGGATCGTGACAATTATTATTATTTCACCTTGTAATTTATATTTTATACGAGATTTGGTAAAGAAAATCACAGGTTTCTACGAGTACCAGATTTCACTCTATTTATTTAATGGGATTTATTATTTTAAAAATAACGAAATGAGTAATTAAATTGATAATTCACCATTGGCTTGCCTGACGACGACGTTGGGCACCATCAGTGCCTATAGTAGATTTTGGGTCATGACAAGGATTGCTTCCGCTACTTATAATAATCCATCAATTGGTATTAGAGCCCACTCTTAGCTAATTAGATAACTAGCTTTTCATGAAATAGGAATATCGTGTTTATGTGCGTTTTTGAATTACATGTATATGTTATTTTTTGAAAAAACTGCACTGCATTGTGTGAATTAACTGTGCCAAACTTTTTGATTATTTTTAGATATCAGTTTATTATTGATATTTGACTGGGATAATCTGGATTTTTTTATAACCTCTAGAAAAGCGCAAAACCCGATTTTGACCGAATTATCGGTGTTTTCGGAGGTCAACGAACTTGACGGACTCCGATTGGGCCGAAATTTGGTGGGTCTATCGAAAACGATCTGGTGAGAAAAACTCAGTGAATCATGTTGTTTTTTGGCATTTTGAGGTAGTTTGGATGGTGTTTTGGACGTTTTTCTATTTTCTTAAAATTATTTCTTAAAAAGTTTAATTAGTTTTTAATCCATTGGTGTTGGAGGTGACTCCCCATGGTCTCCATGATTAAATACTAGTGATATAATGATTTACGCGTTGACTATTAGTAAATAAACGTGTAGTTATATTGAATTCCGCATTAGAGTTGTAGGATTTTATTGACTAGATCTTACAAAGTATACTTGATATTGTGTGATGATATAATCATTTTGTAAAAAAGTGAAATCCTCCGTTTGATATCCTAGATGACTAATGATTGGTGCATGTGTCATGTTTGTGCGTAAAAACAAAATCCAGTTTTGATTTATGTTTTCATGCACTATGTGATTACTAGTCTTGAATTTTCGATAAAAGATTTTATTTTCTGGTTAGAGGTTGTAATTAAGTGAAATATGACGGTATTTTGTGTGAGTTTTATATTATTGGTTTGGCTTTTAAAGCCGTGGTCCATATTCTTCCATAAAATAATTTTATGAGCTACATGTAGCTTCACTCGAAAATTGAGAATTTTGTGAGTATTAAATAGTTACCGCTAAATTGATTTATTTATTTGAACTCATGAAAAATTCTTAATAAATTTGTACATATGAAATTACATCAATTAATGGATTGATCATTTTGATTAATAAGTAGGATCTACAAAAATGGTCTATTTATTTGAGTTATTAAAATTTGCTTAATGTACCATGTGAAAATTATCCTTGATAAATCTACACTAGTGTCATGATCCAAAAACTCACATATCGTGATGGCGCCTATCTCAATACTAGGCAAGCCTACAATTTCAATAAACCACCATATCTTTTAAGTTTGAAAACATAATATATAAATTCAGCGGAAGAAATCTCATAATTACATGTATAAACACTCCTAAAACTCGGTGTCACTGAGTACATGAGCATCTAATATGAACACAAAGTCTGATTGACAAAATAATGTCTGAAAGTATAGAACAGTACAATAACTGAAAGAAAGGGAGTCAAGGTCAGCGGACTCCAGACAACTACCTTGATAGTCTCCAACTGATAGCACTCTGAGATCTAATGGTCGCCGTGTCTGAAAGCACCTGGATCTGCACACGAGGTGCAGAGAGTAGTATGAGTACAACTAACTCAATAAGTAACAAGACTAACCTTTGGGCTAAAAGTAGTGACGAGCTCCGCAGGTACAGTCCAGTATAAATAATAACAATACAGAAATGTAGACATGCTTTCAAGTTCACTAGTTGCTTTCAGTACAAATAAAACAGATCAATTCTGAACTTGTCACGACCCAAAATCTCACCTGTCGTGATGGCGCCTATCGCAATACTAGGCAAGCCGATAACCTCAATAAACCACATCTCTTTTAAATTGAAAACATAATGATTTAATTCAGCGGAAGAAATCTCACAAGTACAAATATAAATACTTCCAAAACCTGGTGTCACTGAGTACATGAGCATCTAATCTGAATACAAGTCTGGAAAAATACGGTCTAAAATAGTCCGAGACCAAAAACAGTAAACAAGGAGATAGGAAAGGAGAGACAAGGTCTGCGAAACACGACAACTACCTCTGAATCTCCGAAAAACGTCAACCGTGCGAGAGAATCAACACCCGCTATGTCCGGGAGCACATGGATCTGCACACGAAGTGCAGGATGTAGTATGAGTACAACCAACTCAGCAAGTAATAATAATAAATAAAGAACTGAAGATAGTGATGAGCTACACAGTTATAGTTCATTTCCAGTAATTCCAGCAAAGAATAGACATGCTCTTAAATCCGGCAGTTTAAGTCAAATCAATTTTATATAGTTCAAGTTCATTTAATCCGGATATAGAATTCTTCAGGAATTTCACAACAATAACAGATAGCAACTAAGTGCATCAATAAATGAAAAACAAGTACAGTCTCTCAGGATAACAATCACTCACCGGGCTCCTAGCCCTCAGCATTCACTGGGGGTGTACAGACTCCGGAGGGGATCCTACAGCCCAAGCGCTATAATCTGCACGGACAACTCACATGCCATAATATAAATATCTGGATCTGCACGGCCAACTCACGTGCTGCACGGCCAACTCATGTGCTATAGTATGATATAAGGATTCGCACGGCCAACTCACATGCTATAGTATAATATAAGGATCCGCACGGCCAACTCACGTGCTGCACGGCCAACTCACGTGCTATAATAATATATATCATCATCAGGCCCCCGGCCTTGCTAAGTCATAAATCTCTCTAGTCTCTCGGGCTCTCAGAAATCATGAAAATCAGCCCAAACAGCAATGATATGATGCATCAATAATGAACAATAGAGACTGAGATAGAATAATCAAGTAAACTGTGACTGAGTACAAACACCAATTAAGCATATAGTTCAACATGTACACGACCTCTGTGGGTCCTAACAATAACAACATATAGCCTAAACATGGTTTATAGTCAAATTTCCACAATACATAGAGAGCACATAGCTAACAACAAATTATTCAACTTTACAGTATCACGGAACGGATCAAGTCACAATCCCCTCAGTGCACGCCCACACGCCCGTCATTTAGCATGTGCGTCACCTCTAAAGTAATCAAATGATACCAATTTATGAGGTTTCATAACCTCAGGACCAGATTTAAAACTGTTACTTACCTCAGAGTGTGGAATTCTTTACTCTGCTATGCCCTTGCCTCGCAAATCGGCCTCTGAATGCCTCGAATCTAGTCATAATTAATTCGTTTCGGTCAATAAAATTCATTGGAATTAATTCCATAAGAAAATGCTAATTTTTCATAAAAATCCAAAATTTAGCTCAAAAATCGCCCGTGGGGACCACGTCTCGGAACCCGACAAAAGTTACAAAATCCGACAACCCATTCAATTACGAGTTCAACCATACTAATTTCACTCAAATTTGACTCCGAATCGGTGTTCAACTCCCAAAAATTAGTTTAATGAAATTTCTACATTTTCCCCCAAATTTCCATCTCAAAATACTGATTACATGATGAAAACAATGATATATTCATGTATGTTAACCAAATCTGAGGTAGAATCCTTACCCCGAAATTTCTTGAAAAACCCACGAAACATCGTCTCAAACCGAGCTCTCAAAGTCCAAAAATAAAATAATAACCTAAGCTTCGGTTATAGAGCCCATTCTCTAAACTAACCATGTACGGTCCGTGAAATTCCAAGCTCGACCGCGCCTCCCAGGTCTTGCGGTCGTGAAAAATTGGTGCGACCGCACATTTTGGTTGTTGCACTGCCAGGCTTTAGTATTTTGGCCATAACTTTCTCTACAGATGTCGAAATGATAACTTCTTTAATTTTCTGGAAACTAGACACGAAGGGATACAACTTTAGTTTGAATAATCTCAAAATTCCTCGTAGATCAAAAGATATAAGCTCCCAAAGTCGGACCGGCGAATGTACAAAACTTCCTGGAGCGTGGCCGCAGACAGAATTGTGTGTTCTGCGAAATTCTAAGCGCGGCCGCAAAATTCTACAGCGGTCTGCACTCTTATGTGCGGTCCGCGCCCCTCCTTCGCCTCAGCACCCAAAAATGTGCGGTCCGCACCCCCAAAAGTGGCAGAACAATATTATAGTGTCGAAATGCTCAGACTCGCTCAAAACTCACCCCGAATCTCATCTGAAACCTCCCAGACACAAACCATATATGAATTTCAATCATACAACACGCTACGGACCTGCTCGCGCACTCAAAACACTGAAAAGAGGTTGTCTTCACCCGATATTGACCATGGCCAAACTCCTAAATTTCTTAACTTTAAAAATCTCTCAACCAATGATCCAAAAATACACCCAAGCCCCTCGGGACCTCAACAAAATATACCAACACATTCCATAACATAACACGGACCTACTCGAGGCCTCTAATCACATAAAATAACAATAAACCATGAATCACACCTCAATTCAAGCCTAATGAACTTTGCACTTTCAAATTCTATCTCTTGTGCCGAAATACATCAAATCAATCCGGAATAACTTTAAATTTTTCACACAAGTCATAAATGACATAACGAAGCTATTCAAATTTCTAGAATCGGATGCCG
Source organism: Nicotiana tabacum (assembly GCF_000715075.1). Taxonomy (NCBI): domain Eukaryota; kingdom Viridiplantae; phylum Streptophyta; class Magnoliopsida; order Solanales; family Solanaceae; genus Nicotiana; species Nicotiana tabacum. The sequence continues at coordinate 18,928,327 of NC_134102.1, read as the reverse complement.
ACCTCGATATAAAAAAGTCAACCCCCCGGCCAAACTTTCCAAAATTTAACTTTCGGCATTTCAAGCCTAATTCCACTACGGACCTCCAAATAATTTTTTGTACACGTTCCTAAGTCCAAAATTACCATACGGAGTTATTGCAATCATCAGAATTAAATTCCGAGGTCGTTAACACATAAGTCAATATCCGGTCAACTATTTCAACTTAAGCTTCCAACATGAAAATTTATTCTTCCAAGCTAATATCGAAATACCTTAAAACCAAAACCGACAATTCACACAAGTCATAATACCTCATAGGAAGTTATTCAAGACTTCAAATAGTTGAAAGGAGCGTAAATGCTCAAAACAACCGGTCGGGTCATTACAATCTCCCCCACTAAAACATACGTTCGTTCTCGAACGTGCCAAGAGTTGTTCCTAAGCCTTTAAATTGTTGTTCCTCCTTACCATGCACATACCTGGGATGATCCCACGTCACCCTATTCTTTATAGGCCTGACCACATAACATAATTAAAAATCATTAATTTAACCTTAGCCCAAAAACATTGGAGCCAAATTTCTGTGGTCAGGAATTCTTTTCAAGACCCGAACCTCACATCTACACATTGTATAGGTCTGAACAAGCTGTACCCAATCATAATCCCAGATACAATCGTATAACATACTACACAACTCGCATACTCGTAACACTATTTTTGATCACAGTAACTACTAAAAACCAACCAAGTACTAGTATAAAACCCCGCATTCAACAGAACCTCATTCAAAAACCTTCGTACACTGCCAATGATGAAAGAAACAATCAAAAACTCATAACCACTCATCATATCAACTAGCCATGGAGCTCTCTCGCCCCAATCAGAACCATAATCCTCTCGAATATACCATAATCAAGCCTGATAATACCCATTCTAGGTCCAATGACCTTATATTATTAAACACAACTATCCCATAGACACGCCGTATCAATATAACTCCAGCCACCACTGCTCAATCCGTGTACCCAAATATGGGAGATGTCTCAAGGAAGTGAACCATATTGCAAGTTCAACAAGCACCACCACAACCACAATGTTACAACCAACTCCTCAAATTTCGTGAAGAGGATAACCATAGGCACATGTGTATAATTGTAGAGGTAGGGAATTGATGAATCAGATAAATTATCATAGAAATAGAACTCCCCCACACGGCACGGACAACTCACGTGCCAATAATATAAATCGCCTGGCATGGTCACATGCCTCTAGTCCCAGCATGTCATACAAGAGCAATTAAACAAGTACATTTGTATATGATAATGAAATAAGATTCTCATGCTCCTGGACTGGTATGAATAGCACGCCATAGTGCAAGCATGTGCAAAGTCTGCTATCACACTTCAAATCAGCAATTTTACGCAGAATTAGTAATTACTCCGTTTATTTAGGGAATCATTTTCTTTGTAACCTCAAGTATAGTCCAAATAGTTCTCAACAAAGGTACGAATACGGGAAACGTTATAACTTTACGCTTAAAAGTCAACTATAGCCATATAATAGCCTAAGCATTCTTCCGAGTATGAATACTTGCTCCAATGCCTGCACATGGGGTCAAACCTCACATATATGCACACTTATAGAGCGTAATTTTAGGCTAAGCATGTGGGTTATCTCGTGCGGAGTAATCTACAGAGGTATGCTCCTTATAATATTTAGTAGAGAGTTTTTTTTCTACCAGCAAGGTGTATGTGTTGAGATTTGAATTTGAATCTGGTTGAGAAATTTGACTTGACTATCAAGAGAAATAAATGCGATCTTAGCGGATGATTTAGGTATTTTATGGATCGTAACAAGCCTCCGACCTATTCGTAACATATATATATATATATATATATATATATATATATATATATATATATATATACAAAGATGTACGTAAATCTCTAGACACGGCAACTCTGAAGGGTATGGAGCATACCGATCAAGCTGAACTTGGGCAACACCTAATAAGGAGGTCTACCCGTCTGTCTGTCTGAACCTACACGCATGAAATGCAGCGCCCCCATAAAAGGGACGTCAGCACAAAATAATGTACCGAGTATGTCAGGCACTATACTGAAAGCTGAAACTGAACTGATAATTGGTGATGCATGAGCTTGTGAAGAATTTAGTTGAATCTCACTGTAGTATCATGGCAGTAATACAGTATGTGTATTGTCAGTTATTGAATGTCATGATCTATGGCTTTGAGCCAAGTGGGGAGCATGCTGTTGACGGTTTAATTTCATGGTTATATGTTAAATTTTAGTTTGGGTCAGAGGCATACTTGTGGTTTAGTTATGACTTGCAAAGGTTGAGATCGAGGATAACTCGAGTAAAGGAATTTCTGGATATGAGCTATGTTACACTTTATGTGTATATGGAAATCATGGAATAAGTTGAGTTGTTATTCGTGACGGATGTAATGTGCACGGTGTATGAATTTGCTCGGTTGCGTTAAGGCAGGGTTACTTATTTGGGAGTGTTGTTGTGCTAATTGAGCATAGGCAATTCGGCCTGTTCGAGCAGTGCAATTTGGATTTGAGCAAAGTGGGTGACTCTTGAGAAGGTTCTAATGGGTTCGAGATTTATATATAGCAATTGAGAATTTTTGTTTCCGGACTTGTGTGTGAATAGAATCTGAAATTTGCATTTGATGGTGCCGGGTCTTGCGGTAATTCTTTATGACTATGGATTCTACATTCTAGTATAAGAAAGGTAAAAGAACAAATTTAAATTCACATAAGGTACTTTCAGAGTGGGCGATTCGGTTGTGGTACTTATGGGGGCGCTTAAGAAGAATACAATGGCTTATGGGCCTTAGGGCGATGTCGTTTTATATTAGGATGTCTTGTAGTGATCTTTGGGTAAGGATCATAATGTTCTAACAAGGAGAAGTGTCAACTTGAGGTTAATTCAGAAGAAACTAAGAGAAAATAGGACAACTAGGTAGTAGGCTAGACTAGTATGGTAATGGTATGCTCGGTTCTTTTGGGTAATTATGATGTGGTGAGTCTCTAAAGATGTTTTGTGCCAATAATCTTGGGTTTGGCGACTTGCGTGACTTGGTTGAATTAGAGAGATTCAGTTCTAATGGACTGGTTATGTGAAAATGGGTTTTGAAGAGTTCTCTATGATTTCTATCATGGTTCGAGGTGGATATTTCCTATTGGCGTGAAGAACATGTTGCGTATTGAGATTTTCTCCTAGATGAAATCAAATGGAAGGTTCCTGGCTAATTGAGTATGTAGTTTGCTAGTGATCAGAGTTGATTATGAGATTCTCGTACCTTTTCATATGATAGAATGATAGATGCGATGTATTGTGTAGGATTGAGATTTGTATGTGCAAGGTCACAATTCAGTTTTGAAGGGAAGGCCATGAATTCTTAGACAACATGGACGATTTCAGATGTCTAGATAAAGGCTATTACTACTTGGTATTTCCTGAGAAGAGTGCGCATTTCAGAAGGCGCATTGTGTTTTGACTTACAGATTCTTCATTGGTATTGCGATGCTCGCCTGGTTGATCGACTACTGATATTCTGATTTCGCTATGTGGCATGAAAGAATTATAGAAGTATTCCTCATGGGATGATCGTGTATGAGAGATGTGTTAGACTATCACAAATAATTAATGCAACTAGTGGCTCTACTGAGTTAAAATAAAATACTCACCTCAAACAGGCCATAACCCGAAACAATATACTTCTGAGAACTCCCAGTCTCCAAATTCATCCAACACATGAATCCGTAACTGATCCCAACTCCAGCACTAGAATGACTAACACATCTTCCATTCACGATCATCCCATAAGGAATACATTCATAATTCTTCCGTGCCACATAACACTAATTTGAATATCAACAGTCTATCAAAGAGGTGAGTACTGCAATACTAATGAACATCCGTAAGTCAAAACAAAATGTGTCTTTTGAAATGCGCACCCTTCTCAGGGATTACCGAGCAGTTATAACATTCATCTAATTATCTGAAATTGACCATTTTGTCCAAAATTTGTGATCTTCCTTTCAAGAATGAACTGTCACCTTGTACATGTAAATCTTAATCCCGAGCCACACACCACATCTATCATGCCATCATGTGACAAGCACCAGAATCTCATTATCAACTTTGGGTAACCAGCAAATTACATACCCGGTCATTCAGTAACCTTCATCTTTCTTCCTTCTAGGAGGAATTCATAATACACAACACGTTCCCTACACCGGTAGAATATCTCCGGTTCAACCCATGGTAGAAACCATTAAGAACACTTTGAAATCCATTTGCACATAACCAAGCTATCAGAACTGAATTCCTATAACTCCACCAAGCCATACAAGTTGCCAGATCCGAGAGTATTGCCACAAAACACCCGTAAAGCCCCACATCATCATATGAACCAAAAGAACCGAACATACCATTACCATACTGATCCAGCATGTTACCCATTTGTCCTATTTTCTTCGAGTTTCTTCTGAATCACCCTTAGGTTGACATTTTTCCTTGTCAAAATACTACTATCCTTACCCAACCTCACTACAAGACATCCTAACATAAAATCACATCGTCCTAAGGCCCATAAGTCACTGTATTCTTCTTAAGCACCTTCATAAATACCCCAACCGTAACACTCACTCTGAAAATACCTTATGCGAATTTAAAATTGTTCCTCTTTCTTTTATTATACTGAAAATGTAGAATCCATAGTCAAACAGAATTATTATACGTTCCGATACCATCCAATGTAAGTAACTGATTCTAGTGATATACAAATTCAAAACAATTTCAATTTCCACATATTCATTTTGAATCCATTAGAACCCTCTAAAGAATCATCCACTCTGCTCAAATCTAATTTACTCCACCTCAAACAAGCCGAAAAACATGTGCTCCTTTAGCACAATCAACACTTAAATAAGTAACCCTATCTTAACACGACCAATCAAATTCATACTTCGTGTGCACTACATCCTTCAAAATAACAACTTAATCATTCCATATTTTTCATATTTTCGTAAGTGCATTATATCCCGTATTCAAAAAATTTCCTTACTCGAGTCATTCTCGAACTCCACCTCTGCAAGTCATCACTGATTCCCAAGTATACTTCAGACCAAAATAAATTTGACACATAACCATGAATTGAATTATCAATAGCAGGCTCCCCCACTTGGCTCAAAGCTATAGATTAAAATACTTGATAACTCAAAATACCCATACTTTATTACTGCCTTAATACCGCAGTCAGTTCAATGAAAATTCTTCTCAAGATCAAGACACACCAACCATAAAATACCTCAATCATCCGCTAATCTCGCATTCATTCTCTTAACACTCAAGTCAACTTTCTCAACCAGATTCAAATTCAAGTCTTAACACATACACCCCGCTAGCAGAAAAGAAACTCACTATTCACATCATAAGGAACACACCTACATAAATTACTCCGCAGGAGATAACCCACCTGCTTAGTCTCAAATTGGCATCTTGTTATACCCTTTCTCAGCCACAATTACTATGGAATCACTTAATCTTTCTGAGTCCAAACTCATTAACCAGACACGATAACTTAATTTGCCCCAAAATTTAACAACGTGAAAGATCTTTCAAAACATTCACACATGCGATTGTACGTCACATCAAAACGAAAATAAAGCACCAGATGGCCTTCCTTTAGATTTCAAGGAAACACTTCTTGTCACATTCAAATCGTCTTAACACATCTCGCAGTTAGATCATACTCATCACAAAGCCATTCTACCACTCATAGAGCCACAAATTCCACTCGCAGGGACATTACCGGACATATGAGTCCAAATATACTGGTTACAACTGAAGTTACCGAGCCTAAGCTGCGGTCTAAACCTGGCCTCAAATCCTCCAGACTGGCCCATCACCAAAACACAGAATACACATCTTGAACCTCGTTCATAGAATCACAAGCCGATGATGCACAGTTCATACCGAGCGCTCATCTGCGCATACGAATGCGTGGAAGGAATTCAAAGAGTTATGTTTCAAGCTCAATCAATTCCGCACGATAAAATACAAGAAAGTAAAATTTTCCTAAGGGTTCTGCAGCCTCTCGAAGATAAGTACATACGTCTCTCTACCGATCCGCAAGACTCTACTAAACCTGCTCATGACTAGCGAGACCTATGTCACCTAAGCTCTAATACCAACTTGTCACAACACAAAATCTCACCTATCGTGATGGCGCCTATCTCAATACTAGGCAAGACAACAAGCTCAATAAACCACATCTCTTTTAAATTGAAAACATAATGATTTAATTCAGCGGAAGAAATCTCACAAGTACAAATATAAATACTTCCAAAACCTGGTGTCACTGAGTACATGAGCATCTAATCTGAATACAAGTCTGGAAAAATACGGTCTAAAATAGTCCGAGACCAAAAACAGTAAACAAGGAGATAGGAAAGGAGAGACAAGGTCTGCGAAACACGACAACTACCTCTGAATCTCCGAAAAAAGCAAACTGTGCGAGAGAATCAACACCCGCTATGTCCGGGAGCACTGGATCTGCACACAAAGTGCAGGGTGTAGTATGAGTACAACCAACTCAGCAAGTAACTATAATAAATAAAGAACTGAAGATAGTGACGGGCTACACAATTATAGTTCATTTCCAGTAATTCCAGCAAAGAATAGACATGCTCTTAAATCCGGCAGTTTAAGTCAAATCAATTTTATACAGTTCAAGTTTATGTAATCCGGATATAGAATTCTTTAGGAATTTCACAACAATAATAGATAGCAACTAAGTGCATCAATAAATGAAAAACAAGTACAGCCTCTCAGGACAACAATCACTCACTGGGCTCCCCGCCCTCAGCACTCACACTCAATGGGTACCCGTGCTCACTGGGGGTGTACAGACTTCGGAGGGGCTCCTACAACCCAAGTGCTATAATATGCATGGACAACTCACGTGCTGCACGGACAACTCACATGCTGCATAGACAACTCACGTGCCATAATATAATATCTGGATCTGCACGGCCAACTCACGTGCTATAGTATGATATAAGGATCCGCACGGCCAACTCACGTGCTATAGTATGATATAAGGATCCTCACGGACAACTCACATGCTGCACGACCAACTCACGTGCTATAATAATATATCTCATCATCAGGACCTCGACCTTGCTCAGTCATAAATCTCTCCAGTCTCTCGGGCTCTCAGAAATTATGAAAATCAGCCCAAACAACAATGATATGATAATGAACAATAGAGACTGAGATAGAATAATCAAGTAAACTGTGACTGAGTAAAAACACCAATTAAGCATATAGTTCAACATGTACACGACCTATGTGGGTCCCAACAATAACAACATATCGCCTAAACATGGTTTCTAGTCAAATTTCCACAACACATAGAGAGCACATAGCTAACAACAAGTTATTCAACTTTACAGTATCACGGGATGGATCAAGTCTCAATACCCTCGGTGCACGCCCACACGCCCGTCACCTAGCATGTGCGTCACCTCCAAAGTAATCACATGATACTAATTTATGGGGTTTCATACCCTCAGGACCAGATTTAAAACTGTTACTTACCTCAGAGTGTGAAATTCTTTACTCTACTATGCCCTTGCCTCATAAATCGGCCTCTGAATGCCTTGAATCTAGTTACAATTAATTCGTTTCGGTCAATAAAATTCATTGAAATTAATTCCATAAGAAAATGCTAATTTTCCATAAAAATCCAAAATTTAGCTCAAAAATCGCCATAGGTCCCATGTCTTGGAATCCGACAAAAGTTACAAAATCCGACAACTCATTCAATTACTAGTTCAACCATACTAATTTTACTCAAATCCGACTCCGAATCGGTGTTCAACTCCCAAAAATTAGTTTTATGAAATTTCTATTATTTTCCCCAAATTTCCATCTCAAGATACTGATTACATGATGAAAACAATGATATATTCATGTGTGTTAACCAAATCTGAGTTAAAATCACTTAACCCGATGAATTTCTTGAAAAACCCACGAAACATCATCTCAAACCGAACTCCCAAGGTCCAAAAATGAAATAATAACCTAAGACTCGGTTATATAGCCCATTCTCTGAACTCACCATGTGCGGTCCGCGAAATTCCAAGCGCGGCCGCGAATCCCAGGACCTGCGGTCGCGAAAAATTGGTGCGGCCGCACTTTTTGGTGGTTGCACTACTAGGATTTAGTATTTTGGTCGTAAATTTCTATACATATGTACAAATGATGACTTCTTTAACTTTCAAAAAATTAGACACAAAGGGCTACAACTTTAGTTTTTAAATCACCTCAAAATTCCTTGTAGATCAAAAGATATTAACTCCCGAAGTCGGATCGACGAATCTGTAGAACTTCCTGGAGCGCTGCCGTGGACAGAATTGTGCGGTCCGTGAAATTCCAAGCGCAACCGCGAAATTTTACTGCGGTCCGCACTCTTATGTGCGGTCGGTGCCCTCCTTTGCCTCAGCACCCAAAAATGTGCGGTCCGCACCCCCAAAAGTGCAAGAACAATATTATAGTGTCGAAATGCTCGGACTCGCTCAAAACTCACCCCGAATCTCATCCGAAATCTCCCAGACACAAACCATATATTAATTTCAATCATAAAACACGCTACGAACCTGCTTGCGCACTCAAAACACTGAAAAGAGGTCGTCTTCACCCGATATTGACCATGACCAAACTCCCAAATTTCTTAACTTTATAAATCTCTCAACCAATGATCCAAAAATACACCCAAGCCCCTCGGGACCTCAACCAAATATACCAACACGTTCCATAACATAACACGGACTTACTCGAGCCCTCAAATCACATCAAATAATGCTAAAACCATGAATCACACCTCAATTCAAGCCTAATGAACTTTGAACTTTCAAATTCTATCTCTTGTGCCGAAATATATCAAATCAATCCGGAATGACTTCAAATTTTGCACACAAGTCATAAATGACATAACTAAGCTATTCAAATTTCCAGAATCAGATTCCGACCTCTATATCAAAAAGTCAACCCCCCGATAAAACTTTCCAAAATTCAACTTTCGGCATTTCAAACCTAATTCCACTACGGACCTCCAAATAATTTTCCGTACACACTCCTAAGTCCAAAATCACCATACGGAGTTATTGCAATAATCATAATTAAATTCTGAGGTCGTTAACACATAAGTCAATATCCGGTCAACTATTTCAACTTAAGCTTCTAACATGAAAATTCATTCTTCCAAGCTAACTCCGACCGTTAATTCACACAAGTCATAATACCTCGTAGGAAGTTATTCAAGACTTCAAATAGTTGAAAGGAGCGTAAATGCTCAAAACGACCTGTTGGGTCGTTACAAAACAATACAAGGAATATGACATCTCTGTATCTACATGCCAATATACATACTGTATGTGATGCACCTTAGTGAAAACTCCATGTACTCACAATCTAAAGTACTCAATCACTCAGTACTATATATGGCTAATCCAACCCAGGAAATATCCATCCCAAATATATATGTATATCCATCAACTGTCAATCAGTCACTCAGTACTGTATAAGGCCAATCCAGCCCAGGGGAAGATCCATCCCCAAATATCAATGATTCAGACAAGATCCATGTCCAGGAAAAATCCAACCCTCAATATAAATGCTTCGGGCAAGATCCATGCCCAGGGAAGATCCATCCCTCAATATAAATGCTTCGGGTACTTCAGGCAAGATCCATCCCTCAATATAAATCAACCGCACTCACTAGGTGTGTGTGCAGACTCCGGAGGAACTCCTTCAGCCCAAGCGATATATAAAGCCGATATGGCTTACTGTGGCGTGCAATCCGATCCCATATTAATAATAAAGCCTATAAGGCCTGCTGCTGGCGGGCAACCCCGATCCATATAATAATAATATATACAAAGCCAATATGGCCTGCTGCGGTGCGCATCTCGATCCCATAAATATTCTCACAATTAGGCCCTTAGCCTTACTCAGTCATCAATCTCTTCAGTCTCTTGGGCTCAAAATGTCATGAAAATCAGCCCAAAATGATAATATGATGTATCAATAAATAGCAACATAGACTGAGATATGATATGAAATTAATGAACATGACTGAGTATGGAATTACAATTTAAAACAATCAATTCAACACCAACTCGACTCCATGGGTTGGCACGTAGCCTAAACATGATCTTTAATAGGAGTCTCAGCTAAATTTCTCTAACAAGTGGAGGATACACGGATAATAACATGATTCTTTAATTTTTCAACTCCATAGAATTTATTCAAGTCATCATTTCTATGGTGCACGTCCACACGCTTGTTAACTGTCGTGTGCGTCACCTCTAAGCAATTTATGCAACACCAAATTTGGGGATTTATACCCTCAGAACTAAGTTTAGAAGTGTTACTTACCTCAACCTTCAAGCTCCGAAAATACTACAATACTCCAATTGATTAAAATATCCAAATATCACCCATAATTCAATACCTACCATTAGATATCCCAACTACATCAAAATAAATACGAAAAGATTCATAAATATCCATGTAGGTTTCAAAATTCGGCAACAAGCCTTCAACCATCACAAATTATCCAATGGGCTCACCCATTAGCCTATTCAATTACATTCTTATCATTTAATACTCATTTGGACTCATTAATAATACTATATTAATTACCCAACATCATTAAGTCACTATTCATTGTCTTCTCCAACAAAACCCTATGTTCAAGAACACCTATTTCAAGAACTAATGTTGTATCTTGTCCAAATGTAGATTTCCTATTCAATTCGTTCATCAATTAAGTTATCAAGTCTATTGGAATCATTAGAAACTCAAAACAATCCCTTTTATATCAATTCATCACTATTCATATTTTTTTTCTTTGCCCAAAATATCATTTTCAAGACCCTCCCTTAGGGTTCATACAATATCCCATTACAACTTCAAATAAAACTCATAATCATGCTACCCATACTCCAATATGACATATATATGAAGCTCAAGTGAAGGGATTACCTCTTGGTGGAAGAATCTAACTTTTCCTCTTTTTGGTGTTCTTGAAGATTCAACAAATTTCCTATGGATTTGATCCATAATAATGTTAGTGTTATCACTAAATGATGTTATATAATCTTCCTTGTACCAAAATAACTTACCTTGAAGTGTATCCATGGTGGAAGAGCTCCTCCTTCTCTCTAGAAATCCATTCCAAGATGAAGAACTAACATATTTTCTCTCTAAACCCACGTTTTCAGCTCCTTAAAATGACCCTTGAAGATGCTGGATTTGCCTACGCAATGGTGCGTAGGCTACGCTGCTATGCTGCGTAGGCTACGCAAGACTCGCGTAGCTGTTCTGCCACCCTTCAGTAAAAAGGTTATAACTTCTTGTAGGAATCTCCAAATGACAAATGGTTTGAAGAAGTAGAAACTAGACACATAGAACGGTCTTTTGATAGTTTATATACCATATAACTCTTCATATCTTTAGAGGTATGATCGTTTGAAGTTAGGTCTTGTGCGAACTCACTTGAAACTTTAACCCATCATATAATTTTCAACTTAACTTAGCCTTAGGGCTCTTCTTAGACCATAAACCATTCTTAATTCACCTCATACATATATTATCATGATCAATTGATATCATTCAAATTATCAGTCTTGTTCGTACCCGAATTAATATAATTAGCACCCGCCAATCTTCTTAATGGTCTTAAAACTCTTCAAAATTTTCCGGGGTGTTACAACTAGTTGTGATGTTTTTGGGTACTAGTGACACCAACTCCATCCATGAGAAGAGATTTTGGGGTTTTCATCGAACGAGAGAAAACATAATGTCTTGGGTTCTTTTGTGTTTGCAAAAGAAGGTATTATGTATCCTAGAAATAGAAAGAACATAACATATGCCTTGAGCTCATAGTATAATTATAAGGAAAATGGAAATCAATATCATATTTATTTTAATTCATAAAACTGCTTTAAACAGTTATTCTCCGAGTTTGGTTACAAGTTGGTGGTCATGAATTTGATGAACTCCAATTGACCTAAAACTTGGTAGGTTCATCAAAAATGATATGGTGAGAAAAACTCACTGCTATGCAATGAATCATGTTGTTTTTAGGCATTTTGAGGTCGTTTAGCTGGGTTTTCAAGTTGTTTATTAAATTGAATTTATTATAAATATAAAAAACTATTCTTTATATATCGGCTATATTTATGCTAAATCTGAAAGATGATGACACATGATGATTTAACTTGACATGATATATAGCAAGAATGCAAATCACATGGATTAAATCCTAAATACGCCAAAAATAATTTATTCGAATTTGGTCTAGTTTTTTTGAGATCGTGAATTTCATGATCTTCGAATGACCTGAAATTTGGTAGGATCATCGGAAATGATCAGTTAAGAAGAACTCACTCTCATGCAGTGAATCACATCGTATTTTGACGATTCAGAATCGTTTAGATGAGTTTTTTGGCGGTTTGGCGGATTAAAGTATGATTTACATACGAAAAGTCATTCTTTCTGTCATTTTATTTATGTCTAATCTAGAACATGATAACACATGTTGATTTGACATGATTGGTATATGATAAGAATGTAGGTCATATTTCAAATTCTTAAAAAAAGGCTTAAAATGGTAATTTTCCAAATTTGGTCGCAGTTTTGGAGATTGTGATTTTAACGGTCTCTGATTAATCTGAAATTTGGTAGGTCTATCAGAAACAGCCCAGTGATCAGTACTCACTGTCATGCAGTGAAAAATATTAATTTTAGCATTTTAAAACTGTTTAGATGGAGTTGGACATTTTGTTTGATTTATGGATCTTAATCCTTAGAGAAAATTTCGTGGTTGTGATCATGTGGTGATAGGAATTAACCCCTATGGTTTCCACTATCTTTTTATAGTAAGATAATAAATTTACACATTGACTTTAGGTCTTCCTCCATATCGGATAAATATTTTATGACCTCACTGGATATAGTTACTAGTTATTGATAACCTGTATTGACTCTCTATCTGAGTTTAAATGTTCAATCAATTTTGTAATTAAAATGCAATTATGATTAAGTGGTGATAGAAATATATTTCTATGATCATCCACTATTAATTTCAAGTGAGTAATAAATTTACGCGTTGACTTTAGGTCTTCCTACTTATCGGATAAATGTTTTGTAAGTTCACTGAGTGAAATACTAGTAATTGATATCATGTACTTACTCTCCATCTGAGTATACATGTTAGATCAATGTAACTAGAACTATTAATTATGATGTTCACTTGACTTAAATTAACAGTATACTCTCCATCTGAGTTAGGTATGTTTTAATTTATTGGAGTGAATATTCCGGCATTATATATGTATGTTGCATGAGTAGTTCTTTCCCATTAAAATTTTCTATTCAAGACATGAATACATATATGTGTAGTGTGTTTGAAATTTTTATTAAATGGTTATATAAAATTGACTAAAAATAATAGTATGCTCTCCATTTGAGATGGTTCTGTTTCTTTCTGGATTGTATTATTCTTGTATTATATAATATACTGTGCATGAATGATTCTTTTCCCATCGAAATTTATTATTCGAGATGCATGTGTGTGTGTATATATATATATATATATATATTGAATGCAGTCCGAATTTATTATTTAATATTTTGACTTATTATGATCTATTTAATATTTTATATCTCAACTCCGCTATGACTTCATGCAATTTATCGTATTACTTGTTAAAATTTCCTTTGATAGTGATAAGACATTAATTTAAAGGATGTAATATATGTACCTTTTGTTAGAAGGAATTTAATTCCGGTTTCTAGGCAATATAAAAGATGGATATTTGGTTTATTTTTTCGAATAGCTCTTGTATTATTGAGCTTGATAAACACTTTATCTCTTGTGGTATATAAATGTATGGCCTTATTATTGTTAATTAATGTCTCCCCTGAACATAACAATATTAGTCTACCTCATAAGAAAATATGTTCTTTAAAATTGAGTAAAACTTATCTGTGCACTTCTGTCTAAGTCATATTAATCTGGATAGGATTTCAAGTTGGTCAAGGATGGATCTTAAAGTTCATTGAAAGTGGAGGTACTACCAACTTGTGGATCCTATTTAGAAGAAAATTGACTAAAAGATGTTTCCCTTCAAAAGAAAATAAAGCTCGTGATAAGTTAGAATGAATTCCTTCTGATTTGTATGGTTCAATGAACATACTCGTAAGATATAGTTTTGAGTATTTTTGTGACATACATAAATGATTACTTAAAATATTCATATATTTATTTGATGCACCATAAGTCTGAATGATTTCAGTAATTCAAGGATACTTAGACTTAAAACGGAGAAGCACCAAGGAAATATATTAAGTCACTACGATTTAGTCGTGTGGCGATTGCCTCTCTTGTAATGACCCGACCAGTTATTTTCAGCTCTAAAGCGACGTTTAGTAGTTTAAGGCCTTGAGTAGCTTCACTTCAGGTATTATGACTTGTACGTGTGTTCGAAATTGAATTTCGAGAAGTTCAGAGTTGATTTGGAAAGAAAATTCTAAATTTAGAAGCTTTAAGTTGGAAATTGACTAAGTTTTCACTTTTGAGTAAACGACCTCGGAATCGGGATTCGAAGGTTTTAATAGGTTTGTATGATGATTTCGGACTTGAGCGTTTATTCAGGTTGAGTATCGGGTGGTCCGGGAGTATTTCGGCGCTTATTATGGAAAATCGATATTTTGAAAGTTTAAGAATTTCTTAAGTTTAACTTGAAGTGAATTTTAATGTTATCGATATCCATTTGGGATTCCGAGCCTTGGAATAGGTTCGTATTGTAATTTATGACTTGTGCGCAAAGTTTAGCGTCATTCCGAAATGTTTTGTTATGAATCGGACGCGTTCGTCGAAGTTTGAAAGTTTAAAGAAGGATTTCGATCGTCGATTCATAGTTTCGATATTTTTTGGCAAGATTTGAGGCCTCGACTAAGTCCGTGTCATATTTTGGGATATGTTGGTATGTTTGGATGGGGTCCCGGGGGCCTCGAGGTTGAAACAGATTGAAAATGGGTTGAAATTTAGATTTGAAGAAGTGCTGGTGTTGCTGAAGAGGAGTGGTCGTAGGTGCGGTCACATATGTGCGAAGATTCAACAGATTGAAAATGGGTTGAAATTTAGATTTGAAGAAGTGCTGGTGTTGCTGAAGAGGAGTGGTCGTAGGTGCGGTCACATATGTGCGAAGATTCAATCGCATGTGCGATATTCGTGGGGCAAGTCTGGGAGCACATGTGAGAGGAAATGTCCACACCTGCGAAGCGGCATATGCAGATAGGAGATCGCAGAAGCGGAATTGGCCGAGAAGGCTTGGGGCCGCAGGAGCAGACTTTGGCACGCAGGTGCGTGAGCGCAAAAGCGCTTTATGTTCGCAGAAGCGGAAGCACATAAGCGCTATTTGGGCCGTAAAAGTACAGGCTATTGGGTTGAGCTGGAGCCGCACCTGCGATGGATTTTACGTAGGTGCGGATCCGCAGAAGCGGCTATTGGACCGCAGGTGCGAAGGTCGGGTTGGGCAGTGTGTTTCTTTTAAAACGAGGGTTTGGCTCAATCCCACTTCATTTCGCCCATGGGAGCCGATTTTGGAGCACTTTTGGAGTGCCATCTTCATCAACTATTATGGGGTAAGTGATTTCTTCACATTGTGAGTTAAATACATAGTTTATATATGGATTTAAGCATGTGATTTTGGTAGAAAACCTAGAAATTTAGTATTTTTGGATTTTGACCACGAAATTGGACATGGAATTTGGAATAAATTATATATTTGAGTTTGTGGTGTTATAGGTAAGGTTTATCTTTGAAAATTTTCGAAATCCGGGCACGTGGGCCCGAGGGTTGACTTTATCAACTTTTCGAGCGGAGTTGGGAATTGTTTAAATTGATTAATTATGGGTATTAGAATATATTTTGAGTTGTTTGCACATTGTTTGAATAGTTTTGGATCGACGAGTATTGTTTTGAGGTGTTAGAGAGGCCTTGGAGTCGGTTATGAAACTTCAGAGTGAGGTAAGTCTCATGTCTAACCTTGTGAGAGGGAAACTACCCCTAGGTGATATTTATTGTTATGTGCAACTAGTTGTGGGTGCTACGTATGCACGAGGTGACGAGAGTCCGTACGTAGCTAAATCATGTTTATGTCCGGGGTAGACTTAGGACTTTATCATGTATAATTGAATTATTTGAACTTGTTCTGCTAGCCTAATTAATTGAAGTTATAACTGAATTTGATTTAGAAAATAAATATATGTATACTAGGCCGAGCCTTAGCACTTTGAGTTATGGGCGAGTTATTTGAGAAACGGTAAAGACTATATTCATTTTGGTACTCATGTATTGTATTGTAAATATGTGTCTCGTAATTCGGTAACTTCCTTTCTTTTCTTGTGGAGCAGGTCGAATGCCTCGACAGTATATATATGCATCTATGGTTCATGCCTGTCACGCCCCGAACCTAGGAGCGAGACAACCACCCGGTGCCTCACCTAACCTGGCGTACCAAATTGCGACTAAGGGACTCTGAACATATAATGTCACACTTTGGCCATGGGGCCACCTTGCAAGACAATTTGCGAAGCAAAATATAAAACTGAATGGAAACTAGCGCTAACTAAACATCAATATAAAGCTAGGCCGAAGAGGCCGTCATAGCTACTACAGCTAACAAACCACCAAATTATACATACCAGGCCTACAAACCCAACATACCGCACTAACCAACAGGATATGTCTACAAGCCTATACTGATAGATATATTGTGATCGGAACAGGGCCCCGACCTACCCATATTATATATATAAATACATACATAAGATGCACACAAAAACCTAGACTCGATAACTCCGAAGGATGTGGAGCTTACCGATCAGGCTAAACTCTGGAAATACCTACTGAGGAGGTCTACTCGTCTGTCTATCTGAACCTGCATGCATGAAATGCAGCATCCCCAGAAAAGGGACGTCAGTACGAAATAATGTACCGAGTATGTAAGGCAATAACATAACTGAAAATCAAAACTGAACTGATAATATAATAACTGGAAGTAACTGGGAGTCAAAGATGATCTGGAGATATACTTACCTGCTGATAGTGACTAAACTCCTTCAATATAGTAAGTAAAATAAATGTCCGGCCCTATAAGGCTCGGTACGTGTAAATGCTCGGCCGTAGTAGGCTCGCTCATAGGCGCTCGGCCATACTGGGCTCTGTATCTCGGCCATCCTGGGCTCGCTCATAGGCGCTCGGCCACAGTAGGCTCGGTATATATAACTTACCATCTGATTAGAGGTTGCCCAATAGGGGCCTGCCCACCGATTATAGCTCGATGGTGGTGAAAATAGTGTAATACTGTATATATATATATATATATATATATATATATATATATATATATATATATATATATATATATATATATATATATATATATAGACCCTCTGCTCTCTTGACTGAATAAAGACAAAACTAAACTGAATATGAAGTCCCGATAAGGAATAATATTGTAACTTATGAGACTAGAATAATGTGAATAAATTCATGAATACGGACTTCTCTTTATGTCTCATTATTAACACATGTAGCTACAAGATCATGCCAAAATGAAGGAAGGGCTTAGCCTTAACATACCTTATCACAATCTTTCCAATCACCAATTTGAACTCACCTCTTTGCACCTTAATCTACAAGAATGATAATAATAATACTATCGTTAAGTTACGAAAGGTACAACTATCGCACAACGAACGACAAACTTATTTTGTATTAAAACGGGCAGCATCTCCCCTATAATCCTTACTTCCTCCAAATTCAAGATAACACCAACAATACAAGAACAGAACAATAACAACATATATACATCATTTTCCAGCCCTATATACACCATCAAATACTACAAAACAGCCCAACACACCCCAATCTCTTCATACACAAAACGACCACCGTAGTAGTGTCAAACGACCCAAAAATGTTATGACGAACGACCAGCCAACCACCCTACATTTATATGGTATTTATAAACCCCCTTCCTCCTCCAAAACTCCACAAAATAGTAATAAAACACGCAGCCCAACAGCAACACAAAACAGTCCACAAAACAGTCCGCTACAAGTGAATAACTCGAACTCACGACTTCCGATCACCGTCCCGTGAGTTCTTACAAGTATAGAACGACTTACCATGAATTTACAGAAGAAAAATTGGATGAAAGAGAGAAGTAAACTCACCTTATTTGTTGGATAACTCAGGTCCTATCTTGGTTCTTCAAACTCTAGGTTTTACCTCCAATTAGAACTTGAAAGGGAGAGAAAATCAATTAGGGTTTATGGGAAATTTTTGGGAGGATTTGTTTTGCAGAGCTTATGTCTGGTTATTATGCTCTATTTTAAGTCTAATATATGAAGAAAATAGGCCTTTAAAAGGCCTCTTTGGACGACCTGAAATGGCCCATTTTTTGGGCTCTCATTTAAGCAAGTAGGTGACACACCTACTTGTCACCTAGCAGCTTGCGCAGTATCGCACAAATGCCCATATCTTTCTACTCCAATGTCGTATTGAAAAAAGGTTTAATGCGTTGGAAAATAGACTCATAGATATTTAATTTAATGGGTGGAACACCCCATAACTCTAAGTATATTGGGAGAAAATCGCAGTTACATTTGACCCAAAGTTTCAGTAAAACCTATGAATGTAAGTTGTGATGACTTTCATCGACTTTTGTTCCACAACTCGCTTGACTTAAAAACATAACACACAGATGTCATACGACTAATATAAATCATAACATAATCTCCTTATCATGTTAAGCACCCTAGTCTCACCCAAAGGTACATGTTATAACATTCCCAACTTGTCGACTTTCGACGAAACATTATTTTCTTCAATTGCTTTAGCTTCTGAACCGTCCAACCCTCTTTGTACTTGTTGTTCATGTTCTTCAATATTTGTAACCTCAGAGGTAACATGATTAAATTACTTTTTATACTTTTAAATATTATCTCATTTTTGGTCCTACATTAGTTTGCTTACGATGCATTTTTACGTACGAAAATATAGGGTGTAACATCATTCCCCCCTTGGGAACATTCGTCCTCGAATGTTTACTCTTAGAGACTTTGGAAAATTTTGCCAGAGTATCCTTCGTACACTAGGTTAAAACCAACCTGCACGTAGCCAGAAAACATACAATGCATGCCACACATGGCCAATGTTTATAAATAGCAACACTTTGCCTCACCGACCGTAAATCATAAATACTAAAAGTGAAAAATAAAAGCTTACCTGATGACCTGCTAGCCTGAATAGAGCTGTGTTGTAGCATCTCATCTTGAGCCATATCTTCAGTTTGAAATAGGTGGGGGTATTTAGACTTCATTTCTTCCTTCGATTCCCACGTCATCTCTTCTACATTCTTGCTCCTCCATAAAACCTTTACGGAAGCTACCTCCTTATTTCGTAGATTGCGGATTTGTCGGTCTAGGATGGCAACTGGAATTTCCTCGTATAACAAGTCCTCTGTAATCTGTACATCATCCGTGGGCACCACTCGGGTAGGATCGCCAATGCACTTCCGTAGCATAGATACGTGAAAAACTGGATGGACAGACTCCAATTCTGAGGGCAACTCTAACTCATAAGCTATTTGGCCCACTATCCGAATGATCCTATAAGGCCCAATATACTGTGGACTAAGCTTGCCTTTCTTGCCAAACCTCATCACGCCCTTCATAGGTGATACCTTTAAGAATACCCAGTCATTAATCCTGAACTCTAAGTCTCGTCGCCGCACGTCAGAATATGACTTCTGACGACTCTGAGCTGCCAACAGTCGCTCCTAGATAAGATTTACTTTCTCTATGGCCTGCTGAACCAGGTCTGGCCTATGTAACCCAGATTCTCCAACATCAAACCACCCTATAGGAGATCTGCACTTACGCCCGTACAAAGCCTCGTACGGAGCCATCTGGATACTGGAGTGGTAACTGTTATTATATGCAAACTCGATAAGAGGTAGATGTTTATCCCAACTTCTTTTAAAATCCAACACACATACTCGTAACATATCCTCGAGCGTCTGAATTGTGCGCTCGGCTTGTCCATCAATCTGTGGATGAAAAGCTGTGCTGAGATTTACTTGAGTCCCTAGACCTCTCTGAAATAACCTCCAAAAATGTGCTGTAAACTGAGCCCCACGGTCAGATATAATAGAAACTGGTACTCCGTGTAGCCGCACTATCTCCTTAATATATGACTTTGCATAATCTTCTACTGTATATGTAGATCTGACCGGTAGGAAGTGAGCTGATTTCGTGAGCCTATCGACTATCACCCATATGGAATCGAACTTACGATTAGAACGAGGTAAACCCGTGATAAAGTCCATGTTTATCGCCTCCCATTTCCATGTCGGGATCTCTATAGTCTGCATTAGCCCTCCGGGCTTCTGGTGCTCTACCTTCACTTACTGGCAACTAGTACATTGGGTGACAAACTCAGCAATGTTCTTCTTCATATCGTTCCACCAATACACATCCTTAATGTCATGATACATCTTCGTCGACCCAGGATGGATGGAATACCATGAATAATGTGCCTCTGACATAATCCTGTCTCATAGCCCTGCTACATCTGGAACACACAAACGACCCCTATATCTGAGAATCTCATCTCCCTTTAGCTCTAACAGTGGCTTCTTCTGCTGCGGAACTCGCTCTCTCAACTCGACCAACTCTGGGTCCTCGTACTGCCTTTCCTTGACTTCAGCTATGAGGGATGATTTTGTAGTGTTTTGGAGTACAACTCCACCATCCTCAGAATCTACTAACCGAACCCCCAATGAAGCCAATTGATGAATCTCTCTAGCTAATTGTCTTTTCTCGGGCTCTACATGTGCTAAGCTACCCATAAATCGATGACTTAAGGCATCTGCTACAACATTAGATTTCCCTGGATGGTAGAGAATGTTAACATCGTAATCTTTCAATAACTCAAGCCATCGCCTTTGTCGCAAATTCAACTCTTTCTGCTTGAAGATATATTGTAGGCTTTTATGATCAGTAAATACATCAACATGAACACCATATAAATAATGCCGCCATATCTTAAGTGCATGGACAACCGCAGCTAACTCGAGGTCGTGGGTCGGATAATTCCTCTCGTGCTTCCTCAACTGCCTTGAAGCATACGCAATTACCTTCCCATGTTGCATCAGGACACATCCTAACCCGACACTTGATGCATCACAATATACGGCATAACCCTCTAGACCCTCTGGAAGTGTTAGAACTGGAGCTGAGGTCAACCTGTTCTTAAGCTCTTGGAAACTCCGCTCGCAAGCCTCTGTCCATTGAAACTTAGTTTCTTTCTGTGTCAACTTTGTCAATGGTGCCGAAAGGGAAGAAAAACCTTCTACGAACCTCCGATAGTATCCTGCTAAGCCTAGAATGCTACGAACCTCTGTCGGAGTGGTAGGTCTAGGCCAAGATTTCACGGCCTCAATCTTCTGAGTGTCCACCTTTATCCCATTATCTGATACAATATGCCCCAAGAATGCTACAGACTTCAACCAGAACTCACATTTAGAAAACTTAGCATACAACTTACGATCATGGAGGGTTTGGAGTACCGCTCGCAGGTGGTCCACATGCTCATCCTCTGAACGGGAATAAACCAGAATATCATCAATAAATACTATCACGAACAGATCTAAAAATGGCCGGAATAGGCTATTCATCAAGTCCATAAATACAGCGGGTGAATTAGTCAACTCGAACGACATGACAAGGACCTTGAAGTGGCCATATCGGGTCCTGAAGGCTGTCTTCGGAATATCTTTTTCCCGAACTCTGACCTGGTGGTACCCTGACCTCAAATCTATCTTTGAAAAGCATCTAGCCCCCTGCAACTGATCAAACAAGTCATCGATCCTTGGAAGTGGATACTTATTCTTAATAGTTACCTTGTTCAGCTGCCTATAATCGATACACATCCTCAGCGAGCCGTCTTTCTTCCGCACAAATAGTACCGGTGCATCCCAAGGTGAGGTACTGGGCCTGATGTAACCTATCTCCAGCAAATCTTTTAACTGCTCCTTCAACTCCTTCAATTCAGCTGGTGCCATTCTATACGGAGGGACGGATATTGGTTGAGTTCCTGGAAGCAAATCGATGCTAAAATCAATCTCTCGCTCTGGAGGAATACCTGGAAGCACATCTGGAAACACATCTGCATACTCTTTGACTACGGGAATAGACTGAAGTGTAGGTATCTCAGCATCTGCATCTCTAACTCGCACAATATGATAAATGCACCCTTTTTCTATCATTTTCCTCGCCTTCAGATAGGAAATAAACCTACCTCTGGGTGTTGGTGTATTACCTACCCATTCAAGGACTGGCTCACCCAGAAAATGAAATCTGGCTGCCTTTGCTCGACAATCAACTGTGGCATAGCAAGCTGCCAACCAGTCCATGCCCATCAAAATCCATCATCTCTAGCTCAACTAGGTCAGCTGAGGTCTGACGACTACAAATTGTCACCGTACAACCTCGGTAAACCTGTCTAGCAATAATCGATTCTCCGACCGGTGTAGATACCGCAAAAGGATCACTTAGTATTTCAGGCACTATACCAAACTTCCTCGTGACAAATGGGGTAATATACGATAAAGTAGATCCTGGGTCTATCAAAGCATAAGCATCGTGAGAGCAAATGGTTAATATACCTGTCACAACGTCTGGTGAAGACTCCTGGTCCTGTCGACCCGCTAAAGCATAGATACGGTTCTGATTACCACTTGAACTGGAACCTCTACCTCTGCCTCGACCTCTACCAGCCGAAGACTGAGACTCACGCCTTGAAGGATGCACGGACATAGATGATCCTGTTGCTGAACTCGCTGGTTGCGCCGTAACCCCAGAATATCTATTTGGGCAATCTCGCATCATATGTCCTGGACGCCCACATGTATAACAAGCATCAGAACCTGCTCGGCATTGGCCCAAGTGTCCTCTACCACATATGTCACACCGCAGAGGAAATGACCATGTCTGCGCAAAACCTCGCTGTCGCTGCAAACCCGACACCCGTGAGCTCTCACCTGGTCCTGACTGAGTATAGCGATCATACCTATAACCCTGTAACTGAGGTGGCGGAGGCCTAGGTGGCCGTCCGAAGTACTGGGTCCTATAACTACCCTGAGATTGCTCCTGAGACCTGGGAAATCTCATCCTCTTACGTTGCCCTTGCTCAGCCCTCTCTGTACCCTGGTGCCGACGCCTACCCCTTTCTATATTCTGGGCGAATGCCTGAATCCGGGAGATATCCATACTATCCTGCAATGCAGCAGTGGCACATGCCTCGATTAACTCTGGGGCTAACCCTGCTATAAACCTGTGAATCCTGTCCTGCATAGTAGCAACTATGGATGGTACATATCTGGCCAATGAGTCAAAACGGAGACTATACTCTCGAACACTCATATTACCCTGCTTGAGGGCTAGAAACTGATCGACTCGAGCCTGTCGGATCTCCCGTGGTAAGTACTGGTCAAGGAAGGCATCTGAAAAATTCTCCGAAATAGCTGGAGGTGCATCACGTCCCCTGGACCTCTCTCATCCCTCGTACCAAAGGATGGCTATATCTCGGAGTCGAAAGCTGCTAGCTCAACTGCCTCTTTCTCCGTGGCATGCATAACACGAAAGATCCTGTGAAGCTGATCTATGAAATCCTGCGGGTCCTCCCTCTGATCTGTCCCCGTGAACTCTGGGGGACTCAAAGCAATAAACTCTCGGACCCTTGAACTCCCAGACCCCTTAGAAGTTCCTGCACTAGCTGATGCCCTAGCCTGTTGCTGGGTAGCTACCAACTGTGTCAACAAATGCACTGCACTTCTCAAGTCCTGATCTGATGGAAGTGGATGGGGAACTGGATGTGCGGTTTCCCTAGGAATCTCCGTAGTTGGTGGAGGAGCCGGTAATGGCTGAGTAGGGGTCTTGCCTTGAGCCTCAGACTGGGCCCCATCTACTGGGGATACCCTGCTGGTCCCCTCACCTGCTGTTGTATCTCTCCTCTGACTAGCCGTAGTCTTCCTAGTCACCGTCATCTGAGCATGCAAATAACAACACATAAGTTTAATTCAAATTTCCTATAACTCAGTTCTATGGCACGATTTAGATTTCAAAGAAGGGTAACCAACTCCTAAATGCCCTGTAGTTCCCTGCTTATATAATGTGGTGCACAACACATCTATAAACAAGACCCTACTAGACACGGCTTGTAGACTCCCTAGGACAGAACTGCTCTGATACCAAGTTTGTCACGCCCCGAACCTAGGAGCGAGACAAGCACCCGGTGCCTCACCTAACCTGGCGTACCAAATTGCGACTAAGGGACTCTGAACATATAATGTCATACTTTGGCCATGGGGCCACCTTGCAAGACAATTTGCGAAGCAAAATATAAAACTGAATGGAAACTAGCGCTAACTAAACATCAATATAAAGCTAGGCCGAAAAGGCCGTCATAGCTACTACAGCTGACAAACCACCAAATTATACATACCAGGCCTACAAACCCAACATACTGCACTAACCAACAGGATATGTCTACAAGCCTATACTGATAGATATATTGTGATCGGAACAGGGCCCCGACCTACCCATATTATATATATAAATACATACATAAGATGCACACAAAAACCTAGACTCGATAACTCTGAAGGATGTGGAGCTTACCAATCAGGCTAAACTCTGGAAATACCTACTGAGGAGGTCTACTCGTCTGTCTATCTGAACCTGCATGCATGAAATGCAGCGTCCCCGGAAAAGGGACGTCAGTACGAAATAATGTACCGAGTATGTAAGGCAATAACATAACTGAAAATCGAAACTGAACTGATAATATAATAACTGGAAGTAACTGGGAGTCAAAGATGATCTGGAGATATACTTACCTGCTGATAGTGACTAAACTCCTTCAATATAGTAAGTAAAATAAATGTCCGGCCCTATAAGGCTCGGTACGTGTAAATGCTCGGCCGTAGTAGGCTCGCTCATAGGCGCTCGGCCATACTGGGCTCTGTATCTCGGCCATCCTGGGCTCGCTCATAGGCGCTCGGCCACAGTAGGCTCGGTATATATAACTTACCATCTGATCAGAGGTTGCCCAATAGGGGCCTGCCCACCGATTATAGCTCGATGGTGGTGAAAATAGTGTAATACTGTATATATATATATATAGACCCTCTGCTCTCTTGACTGAATAAAGACAAAACTAAACTAAATATGAAGTCCCGATAAGGAATAATATTGTAACTTATGAGACTAGAATAATGTGAATAAATTCATGAATACGGACTTCTCTTTATGTCTCATTATTAACACATGTAGCTACGAGATCATGCTAAAATGAAGGAAGGGCTTAGCCTTAACATACCTTATCACAATCTTTCCAATCACCAATTTGAACTCACCTCTTTGCACATTAATCTATAAGAATGATAATAATACTATCGTTAAGTTATGAAAGGTACAACTATCGCACAACGAACGACAAACTTATTTTGTATTAAAATGGGCAGCATCTCCCCTATAATCCTTATTTCCTCCAAATTCAAGATAACACCAACAATACAGGAACAGAACAATAACAACATATATACATCATTTTCCAGCCCTATATACACTATCAAATACTACAAAACAGCCCAACACACCCCAATCTCTTCATACACAAAACGACCACCGTAGTAGTGTCAAACGACCCGAAAATGTTATGACGAATGACCAGCCTACCACCCTACATTTATATGGTGTTTATAAACCCCCTTCCTCCTCCAAAACTCCACAAAATAGTAGTAAAACATGCAGCCCAATAGCAACACAAAACAGTCCACAAAACAGTCCGCTACAAGTGAATAACTCGAACTCACGGCTTCTGATCACCGTCCCGTGAGTTCTTACAAGTATAGAACGACTTACCATGAACTTACAGAAGAAAAATTGGATGAAAGAGATCAGTAAACTCACCTTATTTGTTGGATAACTCAGGTCCTATCTTGGTTCTTCAAACTCTAGGTTTTACCTCCAATTAGAACTTGAAAGGGAGAGAAAATCAATTAGGGTTTGTGGGAAATTTTTGGGAGGATTTTTTTTGCAGAGCTTATGTCTGGTTATTATGCTCTATTTTAAGTCTAATATATGAAGAAAATAGGCCTTTAAAAGGCCTCTTTGGACGACCTGAAATGGCCCATTTTTTGGGCTCTCATTTAAGCAAGTAGGTGACACACCTACTTGTCACCTAGCAGCTTGCGCAGTATCACACAAATGCCCATATCTTTCTACTCCAATGTTGTATTGACAAAAGGTTTAATGCGTTGGAAAATAGACTCATAGATCTTTAATTTGATGGGTGGAACACCCCATAACTCTAAGTATATTGGGAGAAAATCGCAGTTACATTTGACCCAAAGTTTCAGTAAAACTTATGAATGTAATTTGTGATGACTTTCATCGACTTTTGTTCCACAACTCGCTTGACTTCAAAACATAACACACAGATGTCATACGACTAATATAAATCATAACATAATCTCCTTATCATGTTAAGCACCCTAGTCTCACCCAAAGGTACATGTTATAACATTCCCAACTTGTCGACTTTCGACGAAACATTATTTTCTTCAATTGTTTTAGCTTCTGAACCGTCCAACCCTCTTTGTACTTGTTATTCATGTTCTTCAATATTTGTAACCTCAGAGGTAACATGATTAAATTACTTTATATACTTTTAAATATTATCTCATTTTTGGCCCTACATTAGTTTGCTTACGATGCATTTTTACGTACGAAAATATAGGGTGTAACAATGCCGCACAACCCTCGGCAGTGTACACATTATTCCGGATCGAGCCAGACGACCTCGATAGAATCATGCGTTATATCGCTAGTAGTCCAAATATTTATGAGCTAATATTTCCACTGATGCCTGACATTTTATATGGTATTCCTTATTTATTTGATAACGACACTTGACATTTTTCTGAGCTGTTAAGGTAGAATACAAGATTTAGAAATTTATGCTTTGAAAGAAGAAACTAGAAGATTATGTAACTTACAGATTACCCCATCGTTGACGTATAAGTGTCGATGTGACCCCTCGTCACTACTTCTCCGGGGTTAGGCTAGATACTTACTGGGTACACATTGAGTTACGTACTTATACTGCACTTCTGCACTAAATGTGCAGGATCTGACAGGTTCATTTGATGATCACCTTGGCGCGTAGGCGCACCTGTTGAGGAGACTTTATGTGAGTTGCATTCCAGGTTACGCATAGCAGTCCACCGAGTTTCCATTGTACTATTTATTTTATTCTGTCTTATTACATTCGAGACAAATATTGTATTATTATTGTACTCCTTAGAAAATGCTCATGCACTGGTGACACCGGGTTTTGGGAGTTCCTACGGGTTGTTCGTTATTGTTGTTGTGTAAATTCTATTTCATATGATTTAATTAAGGAAAATTATGATTTCAAAATACGAAAATGGGTAATTAAGTTGATCAATCACCGTTGGCTTACTTGATGGCGATGTTAGGCGCCATCACGACCTTTAGTGGATTTTGGGCCGTGACATCTCTAGAGAGTTCTTTTGGTACTTATCAAAATTCGGGATTATGTAATGACCCAACCAGTCATTTTAACTTTTAGAACCCCGTTCCCTAAAATAAAATTGCCCGTATGTACTTTTAATGATTTATGACTTGCGGGGATGGTTGGTTCGCGACTTGGGAGTGTTCGGGTTGAAATCGAAATACTTGGTTCCTTAAGTTGGCCTTAAAGTGCTAAGTTTGACTTCGGTCAACATTTTGAAAAAATGACTCCGGAATCGGGATTCGACGGTTCCAATAGCTCTGTATGGTGATTTTGGACTTAGGAGCGTGTTCGGAATTTTATTTAGAAGTTCGTAGTTAAATTAGGCTTGAAATGGCTAAAACAAGAATTTAAGTTTGGAAGTTTGACCGGGGAGTTGAATTTTTGATATCGGGGTCGGAATCCAGCAGATTAGGAAGAGTTGGGATAGGTTTGGCGGACGAGCAGATTCTTCTCCCATGACTTGGGACAAGTTCACCTGTATCTTCCTGCACAAGTATATTCCACCCTCCCAGAGGGAAAAGTTGACATTTCAATTTGAGCAGCTCCAGAATGAACAGATGTCAGTGATTGATTATGAGGCGAGGTTTTCTGAGTTATCTCGCCATACACTTATGATACTCCCTACTAAGGCAGAGAGAGTGCAAAGGTTTGTTGCGGGATTACATATTGGCATTCAGGCCACTATGGCTCGAGAGGTTGGGATGTGTACTTCTTATAAGCTAGTCGTGGAGATAGCCCGCAGGATTGAGGGTGTACGTCAGCGGAGCCGAGAGCAGGTTATGAGAGATAAGCGGTTTAGGTATTCTGGAGAGTTCAGAGGTGCTCCGTCTGGGGGCAGAGGTCAGTTCGTGAGAGGGCAGTCCAGCAGGCCCCCATATCCAGCACCACTGCCTCCTCTAAGTGCTCCATTGTGACCCTACCTCAGTGCTATACCAGAGAGTTCTTATCGCCCACTAGCTATTCAGGGTCCTCCCAGTGGGCATTCAGTTCCCCAGGGCCAGACTCTTAGTCAGCAGCTCATCGCACCGAAAAATTATTACGAGTGCAGAGATCCCATTCACATACGAAGATTATGCCCCAGGCTTCGGGGTAAACTAGTGCAACAGGGTCAGCATCCTATGATTACCAGACCAGTTTCTCCACCAGTTGTCCGACCACCAAGAGGTGGAGGACAGGTGGGTAGGGGCCATCCTAGAGGTGGAGGTCAGCCAGGTGGTGGCCAGCCAGTTGGCGCTCCAGCTCGGTTCTATGCTTTTCTTGCCAAACCAGATGCAGAGGCCTCAGATGTCGTGATTACAGGTATTATTTCTGTTTGAGGCAAAGATGCCTCAGTATTATTTGATCCAGGATCTACGTATCCATATATGTCATCTCTATTTGCTCCATTCCTGGGTGTTTCTTGTGAGTCCTTGAGTACTCCTGCTTATGTGTCCACTCCTGTGGGCGATTCTGTTATTGTGAATCGGATATACCGGTCTTGTATTATTACATTCTGTGGTTATGAAACTAGAGCATATCTCATATTTTTTGAGATGACCGATTTTGAAATTATTCGGGGTATGGACTGGTTATCTCCATATCATGTTATTCTAGATTGTCACGCCAAGACTGTTACCTTGGCTATTCCAGCATTGCCTAAGCTGGAGTGGAAGGGTTCGTCTGTTAGTTCATTTAATCGAGTTATTTCTTTTATAAAGGCTCAACACATGGTTGAGAAGGGTTGTTTGGCTTATCTAGCCTATGTTTGGGATACTACTTCAGAGACTCCGTCTATTGATTCAGTGCCTGTAGTTTGGGAGTTCTCCGATGTATTTCCTTCAGATATTCTAGGTATGTCACCTGATTGTGATATTGATTTTTGTATTGACTTGGCTCCAGATACCCAGCCTATATCTATCCCACCGTATCGCATAGCTCCAAAAGAATTGAAAGAATTGAAAGAACAACTTGAGGAGTTACTAGCCAAAGGGTTCGTCAGACCGAGTGTATCGCCTTGGGGTGCACTGATATTATTTGTGAAAAAGAAGGATGGAATAATGCGGATGTGTATTGATTATCGCCAATTGAACAAAGTCACTATTAAGAACAAGTACCCGTTGCCGCGTATTGATGATCTATTTGACTAGTTGCAGGGTGATAGGGTGTTCTCTAAGATCGACTTGAGGTAGGGGTACCATCAGTTGAAGATTCGGGATTCAGATGTTCCAAAGACTGCTTTTCGGACTTAGATATGGTCATTATGAGTTTCTGGTGATGTCCTTCGGTTTAACTAACGCACTGGCAACGTTCATGGATTTGATGAACAAGGTATTCAGACCGTATATTGATTCGTTTGTCATTTTCTTCATTGATGATATTTTGATCTACTCGCGCAGTAAGGAGGAGCACGAGCAGTATATGAGAGTGGTGCTTCAGACGTTGTGAGAATAAAAGCTATATGCTAAGTTCTCTAAATATGAGTTTTGGCTAGAGTCTATAGCATTTTTGGGGCATAATATATCGCGCGAGGGCATTAAAGTTGATCCCAAAAAGATTGAGGCAGTTCATAATTGGCATAGTCCCACTTCGACGACTGAGATTAGGAGTTTTCTGGGTTTAGCAGGTTATTATCGTCGGTTCGTGGAAGGTTTTTCATCTATTACAGCACCTTTGACCAAATTAACCCAGAAGGGTGCTCCATTCCGATGGTCCGATGATTGTGAAGTGAGATTTCAGAAGCTCAAGACACCATTGACTACAACACCAGTGTTAGTGTTGCCTTCTGGTTCGGGGATGTATACAGTGTATTGTAGCGCTTCATGCGTTGCCTTGGGTTGTGTATTAATGCAGGAAAGGTGAGTTATTGCATACGCTTCACGTCAGCTGAATCCCCACATGAAGAATTATCTAGTGCATGATTTGGAGTTAGCTGCGATTGGTCACACTCTTAAGATTTGGAGGCATTATCTTTATGGGGTGTCTTGTGAAGTTTACACTGATCATCGCAGTTTGCGGCATTTGTTCAAGAAGAGGGACCTAAATTTGAGGCTGCGCAGATGGCTGGAATTACTGAAAGATTATGATATTACTATCCTATATCATACGGGCAAAGCAAATGTGGTTCCAGATGCCTTGAGTAGAAAGGCGGAGAGTATGGGTAGTATGGCTTTCATTTTAACATAAGAGAGGCCATTAACTTTGGATATTCAGTCCTTGGCCAACAGACTTGTGCGACTGGATATTTCACAGCCCAGCCGACTTCTTGCATGTGTTGTAGCTCAGTCTTCACTATTTGAACAGATCAAGGATCGCCAGTATGATGATCCACACTTAATGGTTCTTCGAGAAACGGTACTACGTGGTGTTGACAAGGAAGTTACTATTGGAGTGGATGGTGTTTTGCGACTCTAGGATCGTCTATGTGTTCCTAATGTGGATGGTCTGAGGAAAATGATCCTAGAGGAGGCACATAGTACTCGGTATTCTATTCATCCAGGTGCTACGAAGATGTATCGTGACCCGAGGCAGCATTATTGGTGGCGACGAATGAAAAAGGACATAGCCGAGTATGTATCTAGGTGTCTAACTTGCCAACAAGTTAAATATGAACACCAGAGGCCAGGTGGCCAACTTCAGCAGATGACTATACCAGAGTGGAAATGAGAACACATCACTATGGACTTTGTAATTGGGTTGCCGCGGACCTTGCAGAAGTATGATGCAGATTGGGTCATTGTCGACAGGTTGACCAAGTCGGCACACTTTATTCCTATTGTGATTACGTACACTTTAGAGAGGTTGGCCCAGATATATATTTAGGAGATAGTTCGGTTGCATGGTGTGCCAATTTCTATCATATTAGATAGAGGCCCCCAGTTTACTTCACATTTTTGGAGAGCAGTACAGAGTGAATTGGGGGCCCGTGTAGAGCTCAGCACAACCTTTCATCCGCAGACCGACGGGCAGTTAGAGCGGATAATTCAGATTTTGGAGGATATGCTCAAGTCATGTATGATTGACTTTGGAGGTTAGTGGGATCGTTTCTTGCCTTTGGCCGAGTTTGCTTATAATAACAGTTACCAATCCAGCATCGAGATGGATCCATTTGAGGCTTTATATGGTCGGCGATGTCGTTCACCCGTCGGATGGTTTGAGCCCGATGAGTCTAAGTTATAGGATACTGATTTGGTGAAGGATGCCTTGGTAAAGGTAAAGTTTATTCAAGAACGACTTCGTACAACACAGTCCAGACATAAGAGTTACGCGGATTAGAAAGCACGTGACTTATCTTTTATGGTAGGTGAAAAAGTTCTCTTGAAAGTTTTGCCGATGAAGGGAATCATGAGATTTGGGGAAAGGGGAAATTGATCCCAAGGTTTATAGGCCCATTTGAGGTGTTGAGACGAGTTGGGGAGATTGCTTATGATCTTGCCTTGCCTCCCAATCTATCAGGAGTTCATCCGGTTTTCCATGTATCTATGCTTGGTAGTATCATGCTGACCTATCATATGTGCTAGATTTCAACACAGTTCAACTAGATAATAGTTTGGGCTATGAAAAAGAACCAGTTGCTATTGTTGATAAACAGGTTCGCTAGTTGAGGTCCAAGAGGAATTCTGCAGTAAAAGTCCAGTGGAGGGGCCAACCAATCGAGGAAGCGACTTAGGAGACCGAGGAGGACATGCGGAGGAAATATCCACACTTATTTAGCACTCCAGGTATTATTCTAAACCCGTTCGAAGACGAACGTTTGTTTAAGAGGTGGAGAAGCGGTCATTTTAACTTTTAGAACCCCTATTCCTAAAATAATACTTCCCGTATGTACTTTTAATGATTTATGACTTGCGGGGATGGTTGGTTCGAGACATGGGAGTGTTCGAGTTGAAATCAGAACACTTGGTTCCTTTAGTTGGCCTTAAAGTTCTAAGTTTGACTTCGGTCAACATTTTGAAAAAATGACCCCGGAATTGGTATTCGATGGTTCCAATAGCTCTGTATGGTGATTTTGGACTTAGGAGCGTGTTCAGAATTTTATTTGGAAGTCCGTAGTTAAATTAGACTTGAAATGGCTAAAACAAGAATTTAAGTTTGGAAGTTTGATCGGGGAGTTTACTTTTTGATATCGGGGTTGGAATCCAGTTCCAAATATTTTCATAGCTCCGTTTTGTCATTTATGACTTGTGTGCAAAATTTGAGGTCAATCGGACTTAATTTGATAGGTTTCGGTACCGAATGTAGAAGTTGGAAATCTTAAGTTTCATTAAGCTTGAAGTGAAGGATGATTCGTGTTTTTAGCGTTGTTTGGTATGACTTGAGGGTTCGACTAAGTTTGTATGATATTTTAGGACTTGTTGGTATATTTGATTGAGGACCCTAGGGGCTCGGGTGAGTTTCGGACGGCTAACGGATCATTTTTGGCTTTTGGGAGATTGCTGATAGCTGCTGGAATTTTCCTCTGATTTCCTTATACGCAATTGCGTAGGGTAATTTGGGCAGCTGGAAATTTGTTCTATGCGATCGCGTGGGCTAGTCCGTGATCGTGTAGGTTTGGCAAGCCGTTCTATGCGAACCCGTGGCTAAGACCGCGTTCACGAAGAGGAAACGAAGCAAAAGATGGACCACGCGCTTAATGCTTCGCGATCGCATTAGGAGGCTCGCGATCGTGTACGCTTGTGGAGACTGTGCTTCGCTATTGCGTGAGATTATCCGTGATTGCATAGTGTTATTTTCTGGGCAGAAAAATTTGTGCTATGCGATCGCGTGAGTTGGTCCGCAATCGCGTAGAAGGAATCACTGGGCAGAGAATTTAAGTTCTGAAAATGGGACCATTTTCCATTTTTAAAGATTTGGAGCTCGGATTTGGACGATTTTCGGGATATTTTCAAAGAAAACAATGGGGTACGTGTTCTTAACTCAATATTGGTTAAATTACCCGAATCCATCACTGTTTTTATCATTTAATTGGTGAATTAAGTTGGAAAGGTTTGGAAACCCTCTTGGATAAATTTGAGGATTTGAGTACCCAATTGTTGTCAGAATTTAGTAATTTTGGTATGGGTAGACTTGTGGTTGAATGGGCGTTCATATTTCGTAACTTATGCCGGATTTTGAGACGTTGGCCCCACAGGCTATATTTTGAGTTAATTTCGAATTTTTATTGAAAAATATAGTATTTTCTTATGGAATTGATTCCTATAATTTTTAGTGATTGCATCGAATTATTTTGGCTAGATTTGAGCTAGACAGAGTTGGATAATCGTGGAAAAGGCCTTCTAGTGTATTAAATTAGAGCAAGTTGAGGTAAGTCTCTTGTCTAATCTTGTAAGGGGGAAATTACCTCATAGGTGATTAAATTAATAATTATTGTTAGTTGTGAGGGCTACCTACGCACGAGGTGACGAGAGTCCATGCGTAACTACTATTAATGCTAAAGTCCGGGTAGTTTAGGACTCAAAAGCATAAATTACTTGTGTAAATTGTATTCTTTACCTAATTAAATTATTTGATATATATATATATATATATATATATATATATATATATATATATATATATATATATATATATTGTGAATTGTTAGGGAAGATATGATGGAAATCTCATATGCTTAATTTTCTGTTTAAATTAATTAATTGTTAAAAGAAATTGTTCATTCTCCCGAATTTATCTTATAATAAATATACTCTCCTTCCGGAGGTACATTAGAAAATGTTCTCCTTTCTTGTGGAGCGGGCCGAACGCCTCAGCAGGATAGATGCATCTATGGATCGCGCCGCACGTCCCTCGTCAGTGTACACGATACTCTGGATCAGGCCGTACGACCTCGACAGAAATCGTGCCTAATAATAATAATAATTACATGATACTTTGGTAGTTTATTGCAGCTTGTGAAGCTAATTGATAAATTGAAAATTTATTGGAATTGAAGAAATTTAATTAATAAATTGAGAATTGTTGCATTTGATGGAATTAAATTATTTCTTCTGGTTAAATAAATTATTGTTAATTCTGTGAATCATGCTGATTTAGATATTCTAGTTTTATTTCAATTATTATTATTGACCCATAGTGAGTGTCAAAGTCGGCCATCTCGTATCTACCACTTCGAGATTAGGTTTGATACTTACTAGGTACACGTTGTTTACGTACTCATACTAAAATTGCTGCACTTTTTGTGCAGGACCTGAGGCAAGTACTAGTGGAGGACCTATCGCCTTACACCCACGTTATCCAGAGGCGTAGTGATGAGCCGCTTTTCTGTGCCGTTCTGCAGCTACCCGTGTCTCTTCTTGTATTTACATTCTGTATTTTTTATTTCAGACAAATTTTGGAGTTTTGTATAATCAAATAGATGCCCATACACTTGTGACACCAGGTCTTGGCACACACATTGGTAGAATTTTAAATTGTATTACTTTCTTAGATTTAAGTTAATCAATGTCTTTTCAAATTTCTTTAATATTGCTAGAAAAATAATAAAATTACTTATAAAATTATTCTGAAAATAATTAATATATGTTTAACTTATTAGTTGGCTTGCCTAACTATAGTGTTGGGCGCCATCACGACCTATATGTGAAATTGGGTCGTGACAACATGGTATCAGGGCACTAGGTTCACGTAGGTCTCACAAGTTATGAGCAGACCTAATAGATTCTTGCGGATCGGTACGAAGACGTCTGTACTTATCTTCGAGAGGCTATAGGATGTTAGGAAACTACCTTTCTTCATATTCCATCGTGCAATTAATGTTGTACTAAACATCCTTCTCTTATTCTCTCACATATGGTGAGAACTCGCTCTAATGAGGTTCCAGACCAGGGAAGAGCTACTCCCCCAGTTGCTCGAGGGCGAGGCCGAGGCCGAGGGAGGGCTCCAGCCCGTGGTAGAGGACAAGGACATCCTAGGACTGTTCCAGTTATGCCACCAGTGGGTCCAGCAGAGAATCCCATTGTTGAGGAACAAGGTGAGGTGCCTGTGGCAGAGCCAGCGCCGATGGATTTCACATCTGCACTAGGATTCCAGGATGTCATAGGTCATATGCTGCGGTTCATGGACAATATGACTCAGGCCGATTTATTTCCGGAAGACCCAGCCACATCTCAGGCGGGCGGGGGAGCACAAACCCCTACCACAAAGGCTCATGGACAGGAAGCTGTGTATATCAGACCCAGGGTGCACTACTAGTTGGTGGAGCCCAGCCAGTGGTAGCAGCTACAACGTATCGCATGGCTCCGAAAGAATTGAAAGAACAACTTGAAGAGTTACTAGCCAAAGGGTTTGTCAGATCGAGTGTATCACCTTGGGGTGCACCAGTATTATTTGTGAAAAAGAAGGATGGAACAATGCGGATGTGTATTGATTATCGCCAATTGAACAAAGTCACTATTAAGAAAAAGTACCCGTTGCCGCGTATTGATGATCTATTTGACCAGTTGCAGGGTGCTAAGGTATTCTCTAAGATCGACTTGAGGTCGGGGTACCATCAGTTGAAGATTCGGGATTCGGATGTTCCAAAGACTGCTTTTCGGACTAGATATGGTCATTATGAGTTTCTGGTGATGTCCTTCGGTTTAACTAACTCCTCGGTAACATTCATGGATTTGATGAACAGGGTATTCAGACCATATATTGATTCTTTATCATTGTCTTCATTGATGATATTTTGATCTACTCGCGCAGTAAGGAGGAGCACGAGCAACATATGAGAGTGGTGCTTCAGACGCTACGGGAACAAAAGCTATATGCTATGTTCTCTAAATGTGAGTTTTGGCTAGAGTCTGTAGTATTTTTGGGGCATATTGCATCGGGCGAGGGCATTAAAGTTGATCCCAAAAAGATTGAGGCAGTTCAGAATTGGCATCGTCCCACTTCGGCGACTGAGATTAGGAGTTTTCTAGGTTTAGCAGGTTATTATCGTCGGTTTGTGGAAGGGTTTTCATCTATTGCAGCATCTTTTACCAAATTAACCCAGAAGGGTGCTCCGTTCCGATGGTTCGATGATTGTGAAGTGAGCTTTGAGAAGCGCAAGACAGCATTGACTACAGCACCAGTGTTAGTGTTGCCTTCCGGTTCGGGGACATATATAATGTATTGTGACGCTTCACGCGTTGGCTTGGGTTGTGTATTAATGCAG
This sequence comes from Nicotiana tabacum, assembly GCF_000715075.1. Taxonomy (NCBI): domain Eukaryota; kingdom Viridiplantae; phylum Streptophyta; class Magnoliopsida; order Solanales; family Solanaceae; genus Nicotiana; species Nicotiana tabacum. The sequence continues at coordinate 18,891,443 of NC_134102.1, read as the reverse complement.
GAAGGGCGAGTTATTGCATATGCTTCACTTCAGCTGAAGCCCCACGAAAAGAATTATCTAGTGTATGATTTGGAGTTTGCTGCGATTGTTCACGCTCTTAAGATTTGGAGGCATTATCTTTATGGGGTGTCTTGTGAAGTTTACACTGATCATCGCAGTTTGCAACATTTGTTCAAGCAGAGGGACCTAAATTTAAGGCAGCGCAGATAGTTGGAATTACTGAAAGATTATGATATTACTATCTTATATCATCCGAGCAATGCAAATGTGGTTGCAGACGCCTTGAGTAGAAAGGTAGAGAGTATGGGTAGTTTGGCTTTCATTTCAGCAGAGGAGAGGCCATTAGCTTTGGATATGCAGTCCTTGGCCAACAGACTTGTGCGACTGGATATTTCAGAGCCCAGTTGAGTTCTTGCATGTGTTGTAGCTCAGTCTTCACTATTTGAACTGATCAAGGCTCGCCAGTATGATGATCCACACTTAGTGGTTCTTTGAGAAAAGGTACTACGGGGTGGTTCCAAAGAAGTTAATATTGGAGCGGATGGTGTTTTGCGACTCCAGGATCGTCTATGTGTTCCTAATATGGATGGACCGAGGAAAACGATCCTAGAGGAGGCACACAATTCTCGGTATTCTATTCATTCATGTGCTACGAAGATGTATTGTGACCTGAGGCAGCATTATTGGTGGCGACGAATGAAAAAGGACATAATCGAGTATGTAGCTAGGTGTCTAAATTGCCAACAAGTTAAATATGAGCAGCAGAGGCCAAGTGGCCTACTCCAGTAGATGACTATACCAGAGTGGAAATGGGAACGCATCACTATGGACTTTGAAGTTGGGTTGCCTCGGACCTTGCGGAAGTTTGATGCAGTTTAGGTCATTGTCGATAGGTTGACCAAGTTGGCAGACTTTATTCCTGTTGTAACTACGTACACTTCAGAGAGGTGGGCCCAGATATATATTCAGGAGATAGTTCGGTTGCACGGTGTTCCAATTTCTATCATATCAGATAGAGGCCCTCAGTTTACTTCACATTTCTGGAGAGCAGTACAGGGTGAATTAGGGACCCGTGTAGAGCTCAGCACAACCTTTCATCCGCAGACCGACGGGCAGTCAGAGCGGACAATTCAGATTTTGGAGGATATGGTCAGGGCATGTGTGATTGACTTTGGAGGTTAGTGGGATCATTTCTTATCTTTGGGCGAGTTTGCTTATAATAACAGTTACCAATCCAGCATCGAAATGGCTCCATTTGAGGCTTTATATGGTCGGCGATGTAGTTCGCCCATCGGATGATTTGAGCCCGGTGAGCCTAAGTTATATGGTACTGATTTGGTGAAGGATACCTTGGAAAAGGTAAAGATGATTCAGGAATGACATCGTACAGCACAGTCCAGACAGAAGTGTTACGCGGATCAGAAAGCGCGCGACTTATCTTTTATGGTAGGTGAAAAAGTTCTCTTGAAAGTTTCGCTGATGAAGGGAATCAAGAGATTTGGGAAAAAGGGGAAATTGAGCCCAAGGTTTATAGGCCCATTTGAGGTGTTGAGACGAGTTGGGGAGGTTGCTTATGAGCTTGCCTTGCCTCCCAATCTATTAGGAGTTCATCCGGTTTTCTATGTATCTATGCTCCGGAAGTATCATACCGACCTATCACATGTACTAGATTTCAGCACAGTTCAACTAGATAATAGTTTGGGCTATGAAGAAAACTAGTTGCCATTGTTGATAAACAGGTTCTCCAGTTGAGGTCCAAGAGGATTTCTGTAGTAAAAGTCCAGTGGAGGGGCCAACCAGTCGAGGAAGCGACTTGTGAGACCGAGGGGGACATGCGGAGCAAATATCCACACTGCACTCCAGGTATTATTCTAATCTCGTTCGAGGACGAACGTTTGTTTAAGAGGTGGAGAATGTTTACCCAACCGGTCATTTTAACTTTTAGAACCCCGTTCCCTAAAATAAAACTCCTCGTATGTACTTTTAATGATTTATGACTTGAGGGGATGATTGGTTCGAGACTTGGAAGTGTTCAGGTTGAAATCAAAACACTTGGATCCTTAAGTTGACCTTAAAGTGCTAAGTTTGACTTCGGTCAACATTTTGAGAAAACGACCCCAGAATCGGGATTTGACGGTTCCAATAGCTCCGTATGGTGATTTTGGACTTAGGAGCGTGTTCGAAATCCAGTTTGGACTTAAGTTTGGAAGTTTGACCGGGGAGTGAACTTTTTGATATCAGTGTCGGAATCCAGTTCCGAAAATTTTCATAGCTCCTTTATGTCATTTATGACTTGTGTGCGAAATTTGAGGTCAATTGGATTTGATTTGATAGGTTTTGGTGCCGAATGTAGAAGTTGGAAATCTTAAATTTCATTAAGCTTGAAATGGAGGATGATTCGTGGTTTTAGCATTATTTGGTGTGATTTGAGGGTTCGACTAAGTTTGTATCATATTTTGGGACTTGTTGGTATATTTGGTTGAGGACCCGAGGGCAAGGGTGAGTTTCGGACGGCTAACGAATCATTTTTGCCTTTTGGGAGATTGCTGATAGCTACAAGAATTTTCCTCTTATTTCCTTATACGTGATCGCGTAAGTCCGTCTGCGATCGCGTAGGGTAAGTTGGGCAGCTGGAAATTTGTTTTATGCGATCGCGTGGGAAAGTCCACGATCGCGTAGGTTTGGTAAGCCATGCTATTCAAACGCGTGGCTAAGACCGCGTTCGCGAAGAGGAAACGAAGCAGAAGCTGGACCACGCGCTTAATGCTTCGCGATCGCGTGAGGAGGCTCGCGATCACGTAGGCTTGCGGAGACTGTACTTCGTGATCGCGTGGGATTGTCTGCGATCACGTAGGGTTATATTCTGGGCAGAAAAATTTATGCTACATGATCGCGTGAGTTGATCTACGATCGCGTAGAAGGAATCACTGGGCAGAGAGTTTAAGTTCCATTTTGAACGATTTGGAGCTCGGATTTGGATGATTTTTGGAAGATTTTCAAATAAAATAACGGGGTAAGTGTTCTTAACTCAATATTGGTTAAATTACCCAAATCCATCACTGTTTTTATCATTTAATTGGTGAATTAAGTTGGAAAAGTTTGAAAACCCTCATGGATAAATTTGAGGATTTGAGGGCCAATTGTTGTCGAAATTTAGTAATTTTAGTATGGGTAGACTCGTGGTTGAGTGGGCATTCATATTTCGTAATTTTCGCCGGATTTCGAGACATGGCCCCCACGGGCTATATTTTGAGTTAATTTCGGATTTTTATTGAAAAATGTAGTATTTTCTTATGGAATTTATTCCTATAATTTTTAGTTATTGTATTGAATTATTTTGGCTAGATTCGAGCCAGACAAAGTTGAATAATCGTGGAAAAGGCCTTCTAGTGGATTAAATTGGAGCAAATTGAGGTAAGTCTCTTGTCTAATCTTGTGAGGGGGAAATTACCTCATAGGTGATTAAATTAATAATTGTTGTTAATTGTGGGGGCTACGTACGCACGAGGTGACGAGAGTTCGTGCGTAGCTTCTATTAATGCTAAGGTCGGAGTAGTTTAGGACACAAAAGCATGAATTACTTGTGTAAATTGTATTCTTTACCTAATTAAATTATTTGATATATATGTATATATATTGTGAATTGTTATGGAAGATATTAAAAGATGAAAATCTTATATGCTTAATTTTCTGTTTAAATTAATTAATTGTTAAAAGAAATTGTTCATTCTCCCGAATTTATCTTATAATAAATATACTCTCCTTCCGGAGATACATAATAAAATGTCCTCCTTTCTTGTGGAGCGAGCCGAATGCCTCGGCAGGATATATGCATCTATGGATCGCGTCACACGTCTCTCGACAGTGTACACAATACTCGGGATCAGGCCGGACGACCTTGGCAGAAATCGTGCCTAATAATAATAATAATTACACAATACTTTGATAGTTTATTGCAGCTTGTGAAGCTAATTGATAAATTAGAAATCTTTGAAATTTAAAAAATTATTATCTCTACTTGTTAAGGAATTATTGTTATTCCTGTAAATTAGGCTAATTGATAAATTAGAAATTTATTGGAATTGAAGGAATTTAATTAATATATTGAGAATTGTTGCATTTGAAGGAATTTAATTATTTCTGCTGATTAAATAAATTATTGTTAATTCTGTGAATCATGTTGATTTAGATATTCTAGTTTTATTTCAATTATTATTATTGACCCATAGTGAGTGTCAAAGTCGTCCATCTCGTCTCTACCACTTCGAGATTAGGCTTGATACTTACTGGGTACATGTTGTTTATGTACTTATACTATACTTGCTGCACTTTTTGTGCAGGACCTGAGGCAAATACTAGTGGAGGACCTATCGTCTTACACCCACGTTATCTAGAGGCTTAATGGTAAGCTACTTTTCTGAGCCGTCCTACAGCTACCAGTGTCTCTTCTTGTATTTATATTTTGTCTATTTTATTTCAGACAGTATTTGGAGTTTTGTATAATATAATAGATGCTCATACACTTGTGACACTAGGTCTTGGCACACACATTGGTAAAATTTGAAATTGTATTACTTTCTTGGATCTAAGTTAATCAGTATCTTTTTAAATTTCTTTAATATTGCTAGAAAAATAATAAAATTACTTATAAAATTATTATGAAAATAAATGACTTATGTTTAACTTATTAGTTGGCTTGCCTAGCTGTCATGTTGGGCGCCATCACGACCTATAGGTGAAATTGGGTCGTGATAGATTACATCTCAATTGTCTACAACGAAAACTCCATAACAAAATGGTGTAGTATAAAAAAAAAAGAAATAAGACTCTTTTGGACATGGATAGATTAATACAGTGTTATTCAGATTTGCGTTGTTCGTTTTAGGAATATTTCCTAGAAACTGCAAATTACATTCTAAATTTAGTTCCTTCTAAGTTAGTACCTGTGACATCTATAGAACTCTAGACTAAATGTAAGCTCAATCTACGACATGTTCAGATATATGATTGTCCGACACATATGCTGAAAGGGAAAGCAAATATATAAGTTGGAACTAAGAATGGATAGGTGCATGTTTATTAAATATCCAAGAAAACGAATGGAGGTTTATTTTATTGTCCTAAAGAAAATAAGGCAATTGTTAAAACAAATGCAGTTTTCTAGATAAGGACCGTTTTATAAACTATGTTCCTAGAAGTAAACTAGTTTTACAGGAACTAGGCAACGAAATAACTAGATGTTCAAGAACATCAAAACCCACACGTTGGAATTGACGTTCCATTGCATTTAAGTTGTGGGAAAATGTTAATAGGCAAAATATGCGTTTATTGAGTGGGAGTGATGTTTGAACATTGAACACTATAGTAAGAAGTCACTAGTATTTCAATACCAAAAGGTAATGAAGGTAATATTAGTAGTACTTCGTCGTAATGGGAGAATACTAAGGAACATCACAGTTCGGTGTACACTCTTGGGATAGTTTCGGTCACAGGATCCCTAAAGAGTTTCATACCAAACTATATAGTTACGACAAAGCACTAAAACAACATGGCACGATTCTTTAACAAAATCTTATTTTGTGGAGACTTGTAATAGTCATGTAAAAAAAATATCTGAGAAAGTTATAGATGCATGGTTATGAGTCTAAGTGGGAGATTATTGGGGCATATACAATTAACCATGCTTTTAGATATAGTATATTCTATCACGGTTAAAAATCGAAGTGGGAGATTGTTGGATATATACTATTAACCATGAGTTTGGTTTGGATATAGTATTTATTATGGAACAATTATTTATTCAATTTTAATAAAGTTTTAAATAGATCATATATTAGTCAGTATCCTTTGCTTATATAGTAGATGATTTAGTCTATAGAGTTTAGCTTATACACGGAAGATTAAATTATCGGTTCTTATAAGTATAAAGTTTGAGTTCACAATCTAATGTTGGAATAGGACAAACCATCAGGAATGATTGTAGCATAAGATTAAATATAATTTATCTTGATTATGAGAATGGTTTAATTCCAACTTCTTGTGCTAGTACATTTTGTATGTATTGAACGAACCAAGTAGAGATAAGTATTTTATATTGACTTAGTAAAATAAATTCTCTAGCCATTAAATGTATTTATACTCTTAATCTTGATATAATTATTATTAACCGTGTATATTATTATTGTTTTAATTTATTAAAAGGTAAAATCCTTTCGTGGGTCAATATACTTAGTAAATTGAATAATAACTATAATGTACATTGGTAAAAAAATAGCTAGTTGATGGAATCCGTGTCTCGGTTTATAGATTGATGATACGCCTTTATGAAATAAGTTAAGCGAAAGTTTAAAGGGAATAATCAATAAATTATGTCACGACCCAAAATCCATTAAAGGTCGTGATGGCATCGAACACCACTGTCGGAAAAGCCAAAAATAAATACTTAATGTGGTTCTCATTTTATTTAAATATTTTTGAAATCATATTTCCCTCAATTAAATAGTAATAGATGAAATTTACAGAGTAAATAATAATATTCTTAACAAATTTCAATACAGAACAACCCATAATCACCCTAAAACCCGGTGTCACCAGTGCATGAACATCAACTAGGAATGTAAAATAAAATACAGCATATGTCCGGAATACAAATTACACAGGAAAATATAAATAACTCTGAAAGAGACTCTGTTGGTTGCGGATCGTACAATAGAATGAAGCTCGCCTAAGTCCCAGCATTATTTTTAACCACACCTCTGTGCCCACAAGGCCACTAGACATATCTGTACCTGCACAAAAATGTGCAGCAAGTGTAGCATGAGTACGTAAACAAACGCTTCCCGTCGCATAAGATCGAACAGGAAGGAAACGAAGGCATAAGCCTCAAAGGAATCAAATCGCATGATGAGGAATCAAGAAAGGGAAGTTCTCCTAACCGTCCTGTAGCCTCTCGAAGATAAGTACAAAGGTCTCCGTAGCGATCCGCAAGACTCTACCAGACATGCTCATGACTCGTGAGACCTACGTGAACCTAGTGCTCTGCTACCATGTTATCACGACCCAAAATCCATTAAAGGTCGTGATGGCGCCGGACACCGCTGTTGGGAAAGCCAAAAATAAAGACTTAATGTGGTTCTCATATTTTTAATATTTTTGAAATCATATATCCCTTAATTAAATAGTAATAGATGAAATTTACCGAGTAAATAATAATATTCTTAAAACGTTTCAATACAGAACAACCCATAATCACCCCAAAACTAGGTGTCACCAGTGCATGAGCATCAACTAGGAATGTAAAACAAAATACAACATCTGTCTAGAATACAAATTAGACAGGAAAATATAAATAACTCTGAAGGAGACTCTGTTGGCTGCGATCGTAATATAGAATGCATCTCACCTAAGTCCCCGTATTTCTTTTAACCACACCTCTGCGCCCACAAGGCCGCTAGACATATATGTACCTGCACAAAAATGTGCAGCAAGTGTAGCATGAGTACGTAGACAATGTGTACCCAGTAAGTATCAAGCCTAATCTCGGAGAAGTAGTGACGAGAGGTCGAATTTGACACTCACTAAGGGTCAATAATATTAAAAAAGAAAATATTTAAATCAACATGATTTATAGGAACAACAATAATTTTCTTTAAACATTAGAAATAATTAATTCTTCCAATTCCAATGATTTTTAATTTATCAATTAGCTTCACAAGCTGCAAAAAAAAAAAAATTAAGGTATCATGTAATTGTTTTTTATTACTAGGCACGATTTCTGTCGTGGACGTACGGCCCGATCCAGAGTGTCGTGTATACTGCCGAGGGACGTGCAGCGCGATCCATAGATGCATCTATCTTGCCGAGGCGTTCGGCCCGCTCCACAAGAAAGGAGGACAATTTCTTATGAACCTCCGGAATGAAAATATATATATATACATTATGAGATTAACACGTGAGGATGTACAAATTTCTACAACAGTTAAATATTCTGAACATAGTTTCAAGTACGTGAAATTTCAATCTTTTACCATTTTCTCTAACAATTTACAACACAATTCTATTGCTTTAATTAAATAAGGATACAATTATCACAAGTAATTTATGATTTGAGTCCTAAACTACCCGGACTTTAGCAATATTAGTAGCTACGCACGGACTCTCGTCACCTCGTGCATATGTAGCCCCCACAATTATCAACAATTATTAATTTAAATCACCTATGGGGTAAATTCCTTCTTACAAGGTTAGACAAGAGACTTACCTTGCTCCGAAATGCCGTAACCGACTCCAAAGCCTTTCCAACAACTCCAACCGATGCCCATAACTTCAAAACTAGTCAATGAATGTGCGAATCCATATATATATATATATATATATATATATATATATATATATATATATATATATATATACTCTAATACTCATTACAATTCAATTTACAACAATTTTCAACTCCGCTCAAAAAGTCGACAAAAATCACCCTCGGCCCCACCTGCCCGGATTACGAAAATTTTCAAAGATAAACACTACCCATAGAATTACGAACCAAGATACATAATTTATTTCCAATTCCATTTCGTGATCAAAATCCAAATACACTAATTTTTAGGTTTTTCTTCAAAATCCCAATTTTTTACAAAATTTCATATATGAATCCATGTATAAACCTTGTATTTAACTAACAACCAGTAGAAATCACTTACCACATGAAGGATGGTGAAAATACTCCCTTGAAAAGCTCCAAAAATCGCTCAAGGCAGTGTGAAAAATGGGTGAAATGAACCCAAACCCCGCTTTAAAACATTCTGCCCAACCCAGGCGATTTCCGCTTCTGCGGCTCCGCATCCGCTTCTGCGGCTCCACATCTGCGGAAAAGCCCTCGCAGATGTGGCTTTTTCCTTAGCCGGCCCCGCTCGTACATGCGGTCAGTGGCTTGCTTCTGTGAGACCGCTTCTGCGGTCGATACGCCACACCAGCGCCTTCTTCCTCACCTGCGCCCCTTATTCTCGCACCTGCGACTGCCTTTGTGCAGGTGCGATCGCATCGGTAGCAGAAAGCTTCAGCTTTTCCTCCAAATCCAAAATCAATCCGTTTACCATCTGGAATCCACCCGAGGCCCTCGGGACCTCAACCAAATATACCAAGACATCCCGAAGCATGACACGAACTTGCTCGAGGCCTCAAATCACATCAAACAACATCGAAACTACGAATTACCTTCCAATTCAAGCTTAATGATCTTTAAATTTCAAACTTCTACACTCGATGCCGAAACCTTTCAAATCACGTCCGATTGACCTCAAATTTTGAACACAAGTCATACTTGACATTACGGACCTATTCCAACTTCCAGAATTAGAATCCGACCCCGATATCAAAAAGTCCACTTCCGGTCAAACTTCTCAAAATCATCAAAATTTCCAACTTTCGTCAATTGACGCCGAAATGACCTACGTACCTCCAAATCAACTTTCGGACGTGCTCCCAATACCAGAATCACCATACAGAGCTATTTCCAGACTCAGAATCCCAAACGGACATTGATAACATTGTAATACACTTCAACCCAATTTTATGAAATTCTTCCAAAATACCAACTTCCCTAATAGGCGCCGGAACGCTCCCGGGTCATCCAAAACCAGCTCTGGGCATAATCACCCCAAAACCAGATGTCACCAGTGCATGTGCATCAACTAGGAATGTAAAATAAAATACAGCATCTGTCTAGAATACAAATTAGATAGGAAAATATAAATAACTCTGAAGGAGACTCTGTTGGCTGCGGATCGTAATATAGAATGCATCTCACCTAAGTCCCCGTATTTCTTTTAACCACACCTCTACGACCACAAGGCCATTATACATATCTGTACCTGCACAAAATTGTGCAGCAAGTACAGCATGAGTACGTAAACAACGTGTACCCAGCAAGTATCAAGCCTAATCTCGAAGAAGTAGTGACGAGAAGTCGAATTTGACACTCACTAAGGGTCAATAATATTAAAAATACAAATATTTAAATCAACATAATTTATAAGAACAACAATAATTTTCTTTAACCAGCAGAAATAATTAATTCTTTCAATTCCAATAATTTTTAATTTATCAATTAGCTTCACAAGCTGCAATAAAAAACATATCAAGGTATCGTGTATTTTTTTTAATTATTAGGCATGATTTATGCCGAGAACGTACGACCCGATTCAGAGTGTCGTGTACACTGCTGAGGGATGTGTGACAATATCCATAGATGCATCTATCTTGCCGAGGCGTTCGGATCCACAAAGAAAGGAGGACATTTTCTTATGAACCTCCGGAATGAGAATATACATATACATTATGAGATTAACACGTGAGAATGTACAAATTTCTACAACAGTTAAATATTCTGAACAAAGTTTCAAGTATGTGATATTTCAATCTTTTACCATTTTCTCTAACAATTTACAACATAATTCTATTGCTTTAATTAAATAAGGATACAATTGTCACAAGTAATTCATGATTTGAGTCCTAAACTACCCGGACCTTAGCAATATTAGTAGCTACGCACGGACTCTCGTCACCTCGTGCGTACGTAGCCCCCACAATTAGCAACAATTATTAATTTAAATTACCTATGGGGTAAATTCCTTCTTACAAGGTTAGACAAGAGACTTACCTCGCTCCGAAATATTATAACTGACTTCAAAGCCTTTCCAACAACTCCAACCAATGCCCATAGCTTCAAAACTAGTCAATAAATGTGCGAATTCATAAATATATGCTCTAATACTCATTACAATTCAATTTACAACAATTTTCAACTCCGCTCAAAAAGTCGATAAAAATCACCCTCGGGCCCACGTGCCCGGATTGCAAATATTTTCGAAGATAAACACTACCCATAACATTACGAACCAAGATACATAATTTATTTCTAATTCCATGTCCAATTTCGTGATCAAAATCCAAACATACTAATTTCTAATTTTTTCTTCAAAATCCCAAATTTCATGTCTGAATCTATGTATAAACCTTGTATTTAACTCACAACCAGTAGAAATCACTTACCTTATGAATGATTTTGAAAATACTCCCTTGAAGAGCTCCAAAAATCGCTCAATCCATGTGGAAAATGGGTGAAATGAACCCAAACCCCGGTTTAAAACATTCTGCCCAACCCAGGTGATTTCCGCTTATGCGGATACTGAGCCGCATATGCGGAAAAGCCCTCGCAGATGTGGCTTTTTCCATAGCCGGATCTGCTCGCACCTGCGGTCAGCGGCTCGCTTCTACTGTCGATACGCCGCACCTATGCCTTCTTCCGCACCTGCGCCCCTTGTTCTCACACCTGCGATTTCGCACCTGCGACTGCCTTTACATAGGTGCGATCGCATCGGAAGCAGAAAGCTTCAGCTTTTCCCCCAAATCCAAAATCAATCCGTTTACTATCTGGAATCCACCCGAGGCCCTCGGGACCTCAGCCAAATATACCAAGACATCCCAAAGCATGACACGAATTTGCTCGAGACCTCAAATCACATCAAACAACATCGAAACTACGAATTACCCTCCAATTCAAGCTTAATGATCTTGAAATTTCAAACTTCTACACTCGATGCCGAAACCTTTCAAATCACGTCCGATTGACCTCAAATTTTGCACACACGTCATACTTGACATTACGTACCTATTCCAACTTTCGGAATCAGAATCCGACACCGATATCAAAAAGTCCACTTCCGGTCAAACTTCTCAAAATCATCCAAATTTCCAACTTTCGCCAATTGATGCCGAAATGATCTACCAACCTCCAAATCAACTTCAGGACGCGCTCCCAATACTAGAATCACCATACGGAGCTACTTCTAGACTCGGAATCCCAAATGCACATCGATAACATTGAAATACACTTCAACCCAATTTTATGAAAATCTTCCAAAATGCTAACTTCCATAAAGGGTGCCGAAACACTCCCGGGTCATCCAAAATCCGCTCTGGGCATACGCCCAAGTCCAAAATCATCATACAAACCTGTTGGAACCTTCAAATCCAGATTCCTAGGTCGTTTACTCAAAAATCATACTTTAGTAAATTCCTCCAACTTAAGGCTTCCGAAATCAGAATTTTCTTTCCATATCTACTCTGAACTTTCCAAAATTAAATTCAGACGACGCGTACAAGTCGTAATACCCGAAGTGAAGCAACTCATGACCTCAAATCTCCGAATGACGTGCTAGAACATAAAATGACCGGTCGGGTCGTTACATTCTCTCCCACTTAAACATATGTTCGTCCTCGAAGTGCTAAGAATTGTTCCGAAGTTGTCCAAAATTTCTGTTTAATACCTCATGCACCTAACCATGCTATCACAACCCAGTTGAGCACATTAGCTTGAGCTAGTCTGGAGATCCTCCCTTTTATTTAGTCAAATAAGGCTTAGAACCAATTCCAACCTCCCAATTTCTTTACAATAACTTGTTCAAACATACAAACACCGTATCAATCACTACACGTTGTGCTAAAACACGATTGTGCATCTATGCAGAAATCAGACCACGCACCGCATAACTCATTTGTCCAAGGCAACATCCTCCAACTATAATAACTGGAATTTCACGATCCTGATGCTCGCAATACACCTCATAATACAAATAAGCCTGATTTCAATCCTCACAATACTGCCATAATAGAGAATATGTGTAGAAATTCATAACCACCTATTGAATTAATCAAATCATGGAGTCTCTTCTCCTGGCAAGGACCATTACCTCATTTTGAACTGAATAGCGATATTTGTTCCTTATTGCACCTTATATAAATCTGATTGCACTGATTTCAGGTCCAATAGTCTCGTCTCACCCAATATAAGCTACACATGCAATAAGCCACCTCAAACACTGGCTCAGATCTCGTATGATGCCAACAATGCGCCAATAGGCTACAAACTTGAATGCGATACATAAGGAAAAGCAAACTCTGGAATGGAATTTCCCAGTCCGCGTAACAAATAAAACGTCGACCAGACACTATGAACTTTCCTTAGTGAATGAGAAATAAAATGCACAGAAATAAATACATGGAACTGTACCCAACATCTCAGTGTTGCGGCGTGCAACCCGATTCATCACGACATTGTTGCGGCGTGCAACCCTATCCAAATATTATATACACGTGGCCACGTGCCACCTGATTCATACATAACAATCAAGAAGAAAACACACATCAAGTCGCAATGCTTCTTACAAAATACCTAAATATCGATTACAAGCACGCCAGTGCATAATACAAACCATCCTGCTTATATAACACCACAACTATACGGGATCCCAATACGAGTGCGAGTAATCAAACCGCCTCACAACCCACATGGCACAATAAAGACTACATGGAAGGGCTGACAATAGAAATAACATCCAAGGCTCGAAAACCCCTCCGAAAACCACGTTATGCTGAAATGAACGCATCCAGCCTGATATAGAGCCCACATTCACATTTAGATCCATCCACGAACCTCAAGCCGATTCTGATTGTACCGCACTTGGCTATTAACCTTTCAAGGTGCCACAATAACCCTTTTTCCCATGACACACAATAACAACCGTCAAATTCGAAACAAACTTCCACAGTCCACAACCAAATGAACCGAGTGCCCTTCAGGCATAAATTCTCACATTAGCGATAGTACCACAATCTCCATACTTGGTTCTAAATCTTTAATCAATCAAGTGACTACATGTCACAGTTATACAATCTTCTCGTGGGATACACTCCCACGACCTTCAGCACTAGGTAACATGTCTGCACGTCCATACCACCAGCCACACTAATGCTGTAAGGCAAATCAGGAATTTGCGATTAGTACGTAAAGACTCTCACACATAACACCGATCTCAGTTGACTCTAAAGACAATGCCAGCTTACTCTAACCATCTGAATCCTTTCCTGCTCATCCGAGCTCTTGACATTCTTGTCGACACGAAACTGTAACCTTGATCCTCAACTTTCAAATTTCATATCGCTCACCACACCCATCTTACCCGTATGCGAGAGCATTCATCATAACTCCTGGACCACTAACATGATACACAACTTCATCATGTAGAAACCTTTCACTTTACTTATATTCGGAGAACCATTACAACGTATAACTGAATTCTCAAACCATAGAAAAATACAAACCTCAAGTCGTGATCTAGCCGCCATAACTCTTCTGTAATCCATTTACCCATAACATGCCATAATACTCGAATGCCTCCAAATAAAGTCAATTATGGGGGCTGTCAAGCCTCGCACGTACCGCCACCAACCACATGTATAACTTAACATGCTGAAGGAACATATCATTGCCACCATCATGCCAATTCAACCATTGCTAACCGATCCGAATTCTCCTAACTTACTTTGGATTTGCCTTAGGAATAATAATAGCTCCATTCAAAACATCATGAACCCAAATCCGCACTCATCCTGAGTGACCTCATTTCATGAGACCACGTTGTCTCCAAAACCCACGAACCATCTCATACCCTCTTTATGCATACAGTAGCATCGCCAATGGGTACACCCGCTCTGCAAGAACTGCTGCGAATTCAAAGCTACTTCTTCCCTTCCTCCAATACTGCACCGCATACCCAATGATAGCATAGAACATTCTAAGTCTCTTTCATACTCCATTACAATGACTCGATACTTAACTCTACTATGAACTCGAAATTCTTAGACACCACACTTTAACTTTGAATCCTTAGGACCGTTGTTGATAGCCACCCATTCTAAATTGGTCCCAAATATAATCAACTCCAAGGCTCTGTTAGCACATGAACGCTCTCTCAAAGAAACACCTGGCTGAATCACCTCTCTTGTACATCCCATCTACACGAAGCATAAATCTTGAGTCTTCCTAAAGCCTGAACATATATTGATAAGACCAATTATAGCACACATTCCTCAAATCCTTTGCTCAAATCACCACTGATGTTCTCTTTCCTTAGCCGAAATAACCCATCAATATGACGATAACCAGAAACCTCCCAAGTAAACAACCATGCAATCCAGTAGTAGGCGGTGGGGCTCTCCCACTTAGCTTGAAGCTACCATTACATAACCCTGGAACCTACCAAGATTCCTTCTTCCTTGCTGACATGACCTCGCACAATCGACCGACCAAATTCCTCAAAATCTTCTTGTTAACCATTTCATGAACGCTCTGAATCACTAGCCACATTCACATTTTTGACCTCTTATCGGGTAGCCAGTAAAATTCTTTGTAGAAACTTCATCAACATCACACAACCGTTATCTTGCTCATAGGAAGTAACCCACATGTGAACTTCCATGCCGACATCTTCCAATGACGTTGCACTGGGTGCAACTACTACGCATTCAGTAAACCTCCTGAGCCTATGCTCGTCATCTAGCGGTACAAGTCCGTTCACTCCCTATTGATATTACTAAAACTGCGACAATACATCCCAACCCGAAGTCATGTTGCATTCCTCTTCATATCAAGCAAAATCATTTCTGTCGCATCCAATCGTTCCCTAGTGTAACAGCCAACATTCCAAATTAAGTCCATAGACCTAGTCACTGTCTCCCATGAATCCCAAATCACTCCAACTTTCCTCAGGACGTGTAGTTATCCTACCACATAACCCATATGCTACCTTGCCTCTCTCCCACTTTGGTCAAACCCTCTCTTTTAAGCAACTACTCGACTTCTGTTTCTCACACTTGGCCTTCTAGAAATTTAACCACAGTAAGACACCTCCCACATGTCCTTCCTTATCCTTCGTTTCCCAGTTGTTGCCTTAAATCAAAATCTATCTCTGTAGCACTTGAAACAATAGATCGCTACCAACTTTAAACCTTTCCGAAGATCATCTTTCTCGAGCCATCAACACTAGAAACACCGATTCGATCCCGAAATCGATACACCACGTTATTCCTGACAACCGCTTCTCCGACGCCATTTCACAATACCTTACTCCGAAGGTGAATTGAAGAAGACCATAACACCGGTGAATTTAACGCATTCAACAAGGACGACGACACTACATCACAGATGAAAATTCCACCACGCTCGAAAATACCAAGTCTCGTTACCCCATCTACCCAAACCTGAGCATTCGTAGCCCGATTGCCTTTTTCTCCGCCGGAAATGAAACACTAAATCTCTGAATCATGCACTGAGTAAAACCTTATTTCAAATCATTCACTGCCCTTACAAATAGACAAGTATCCTACCATTACTTCAATACTGTGCGGTAACCACTCATGAACATCATAGCAATTGATGCATAACCCCAAATACATCAGGAATACAGCTACTGAGCTGAGATGGCATAACATCCTTCCGCAAGGCGAAAACATTAGCCTAATCGAATACGCAGGGAGAAATATCCTTCTCTACATCAGTAGTGCCATCCAAATTCCTTGACTCCAAATTTATAACAAACGCTTCCCGTCGCATAAGATCGAACAGGAAGGAAACGAAGGCATAATCCTCAAAGGAATCAAATCGCACGATGAAGAATCAAGAAAGGGAAGTGCTCCAAACGATCCTGTAGCCCCTCGAAGATAAGTACAGACGTCTCCATACCGATCCGCAAGACTCTACTAGACTTGCTCATGACTCGTGAGACCTACGTGAACCTAGTGCTCTGATACCATATTATCACGACCCAAAATCCATTAAAGGTCGTGATGGCGCTGGACACCGCTGTCGGAAAAGCCAAAAATAAAGACTTAATGTGGTTCTCATATTTTTAATATTTTTGAAATCATATTTCCCTTAATTAAATAGTAATAGATGAAATTTACCGAGTAAATAATAATATTCTTAAAACGTTTCAATACAGAACAACCCATAATCACCCCAAAACCAGGTGTCACCAGTGCATGAGCATCAACTAGGAATGTAAAATAAACGACAGCATCTGTCTAGAATACAAATTAGACAAGAAAATATAAATAACTCTGAAGGAGACTCTGTTGGCTGCGGATCGTAATATAGAATGCATCTCACCTAAGTCCCCGTATTTCTTTTAACCACACCTCTGCGCCCACAAGGCCGCTAGACATATATGTACCTGCACAAAAATGTGCAGCAAGTGCAGCATGAGTACGTAAACAATGTGTACCCAGTAAGTATCAAGCCTAATCTCGGAGAAGTAGTGACGAGAGGTCGAATTTGACACTCACTAAGGATCAATAATATTAAAAATGGAAATATTTAAATCAACATGATTTATAGGAACAACAATAATTTTCTTTAAACATTAGAAATAATTAATTCTTTCAATTCCAATGATTTCTAATTTATCAATTAGCTTTACAAGCTGCAATAAAAAAAAACAAGGTATCATGTAATTATTTTTTATTACTAGGCACGATTTCTGTCGAGGATGTACGGCCCGATCCAGAGTGTCGTGTATACTGCCGAGGGACGTGCGGCGCGATCCATAGATGCATCTATCTTGCCGAGGCGTTCGGCCCGCTCCACAAGAAAGGAGGACATTTTCTTATGAACCTCCGGAATGAAAATATATATATACATTATGAGATTAACACGTGAGGTTGTACAAATTTCTACAACAGTTAAATATTCTGAACAAAGTTTCAAGTACGTGAAATTTCAATCTTTTACCATTTTCTCTAACAATTTACAACACAATTCTATTGCTTTAATTAAATAAGGATACAATTATCACAAGTAATTCATGATTTGAGTCCTAAACTACCCGGACTTTAGCAATATTAGTAGCTACGCACGGACTCTCGTCACCTCGTGCGTACGTAGCCCCCACAATTATCAATAATTATTAATTTAAATCACCTATGGGGTAAATTCCTTCTTACAAGATTAGACAAGAGACTTACCTTGCTCTGAAATGTTGTAACCGACTCCAAAGCCTTTCCAACAACTCTAACCGATGCCCATAACTTCAAAACTAGTCAATGAATGTGCGAATCCATATATATATATATATATATATATATATATATATATATATATATATATATATATATATATATATATATATACATACTCTAATACTCATTACAATTCAATTTACAACAATTTTCAACTCCGCTCAAAAAGTCGACAAAAATCACCCTCGGCCCCACCTGCCCGGATTTCGAAAATTTTTAAAGATAAACACTACCCATAGAATTACGAACCAAGATACATAATTTATTTCCAATTCCATTTCGTGATCAAAATCCAAATACACTAATTTCTAGGTTTTTCTTCAAAATCCCAATTTTTTACAAAATTTCATATCTGAATCCATGTATAAACCTTGTATTTAACTAACAACCAGTAGAAATCACTTACCACATGAAGGATGGTGAAAATACTCCCTTGAAAAGCTCCAAAAATCGCTCAAGCCGTGTGAAAAATGAATGAAATGAACCCAAACCCCGCTTTAAAACATTCTGCCCAATCCAGGCGATTTCCGCTTCTGTGGCTACTGAGCCACTTCTGTGGCTCCGCATCTGCGGAAAAGCCCTTGCAGATGCGGCCTTTTCCTTAGCTGGCCCCGCTCGCACATGCGGTCAGTGACTCGCTTCTGTGAGACCGCTTTTGCGGTCGATACGCCACACCTGCGCCTTCTTCCGCACCTGCGCCCCTTGTTCTCGCACCTGCGACTGCCTTTGCGCATGTGCGATCACATCGGTAGCAGAAAGCTTCAGCTTTTCCCCCAAATCCAAAATTAATCCGTTTACCATCTGAAATCCACCCGAGGCCCTCGGGACATCAACCAGATATACCAAGACACCCCAAAGCATGACACGAACTTGCTCGAGGCCTCAAATCATATCAAACAACATCGAAACTACGAATTACCTTCCAATTCAAGCTTAATGATCTTGAAATTTCAAACTTCTACACTCTATGACGAAACTTTTCAAATCACGTCCGATTGACCTCAAATTTTGAACACAAGTCATACTTGACATTACGGACCTATTTCAATTTTCGGAATCGAAATTCGACCCCTATATCAAAAAGTCCACTTCCGGTCAAACTTCTCAAAATCATCCAAATTTCCAACTTTCGTCAATTGACGCCGAAATGACCTACGGACTTCCAAATCAACTTTCGGACGTGCTCCCAATACTAGAATCACCATATAGAGCTATTTCCAGACTCGGAATCCCAAACAGATATCGATAACATTGAAATACACTTCAACCCAATTTTATGAAATTCTTCCAAAATGCCAACTTCCCTAATAGGCGCCGGAACGCTCCCGGATCATCCAAAACCGGGCATACGCCCAAATCCAAAATCATCATATGAACCTGTTGGAACCTTCAAATCCCGATTCTGAGGTTGTTTAATAAAAAATAATACTTTAGTCAATTCCTCCAACTTAAGGCTTCCGAAATCAGAATTTTCTTTCCACATCGACTCCGAACTTTCCCGAAATTAAATTCTGACCATGCGTACAAGTCGTAATACCCGAAGTGAAGCTACTCATGGCCTCAAACCGCCGTGTGACGTGCTAGAGATCAAAACGACCGATCGGGTCGTTATAAATTAAATTGTCAGTAATTTAATTTAATAGATTAGTATCTGAATCTTAGCATGGAGAGTTTAAGATTTAGTGGATGAATTTCAAAATTGAATAAGAAGTGCAATTACGAATTTTTAGTGGAATAATTCGTAATTAATTATGGTGGATATTAATTTCGAAAATTAAAAGTAAATTCCATAATTGGAAGCTTTGTTAATTAAATTATGTGGTCCTTGCTGTGCCTAAATAATAGGAAATAAAGGAATCCTTTTTCTGGTGGAAAAGAAAACTCAACAGGTTTTGAAAAAGGGGTTTAACCCTTAAAACTTGTGCTATAACTACAAAAGGTTTTCCACCAATATGATGGCTGAATTTCAGCCCCTTTTCCTAGAAATTTCGCCCACACGAAATTGTAATTTTCGGTTATTATTTGAATAACACAGTAGAAGACCGTGGAACGTTCGGAGATCGTGATTATGCGAGTGGTGGAGATTCCATTGAGACGTTGTGGAACTGAAGGCTTACGTGACTGAAAAGTCGTATTCACGTTTCAAGAGGTAATACGGAAAACTCCGTATATGCTAGTTGTCTAGATTACATGTGAATTTGATACTGGGATTGCTTCCGCTGCTTACAATAATCCATCAATCTCAACGCCACAATAGTCACCTTTCCCACCATCTTCATCGCCTCATTCTAGAGGCAACGACAAGATATTCAAAATACAAAGAAGTAAATTCGTGAAGAATTATTTTTTTTGTATAGAAATATTTTTCCTGGTAATGAAAAATGTAATTACCAAAACAAAGCTCGTGAAGAAGCTGGCAAAACAAAATTCAACTAGTGAAAGCACAACTCAAATATATTATTACGACTTTAATGCTATAGCTATTAATTTGTTAAACCATATATTATCCAAAATTACTTTGTCAAATCATATTAATTAAGATATACGATTCAGTATAATTCTTTTTATTTTTATTTTTTGTGAACACTAATATAACCGAACCTCACAATTCCAAGTCAGTGAGTCACCAAATTACACGAGCTAAATGTTCAAAGTTGAAGGTGAAGGGACATAGGGGACCATCAACCCTAGTTTCGTGTAAATCCATGCATCGAGGTCCACATATAGAAACAAAATACAAGCATTTGTGGTGAAACTAGCCAACTAAACCATGTCCACATATTTGTTTCATACATTTAGCCACTAATAAGTCAAGAGCAACAACTCAATACTAGAACAAAGCAAAAGCTGAAAATATAAACAGGTTTTGATCAGACTAGCTAGTTCAAGGATTTAACTAATAAAGAGAGTATTACTACCGTCGGAATGAGGAATTCTCCGGCACTTTCCACGGCGGAATCCGACAACAGAGACAGAGTGAGATGGTTTTCTAGCATGTTACGCACGGGGAAGAAGGCATACATGAATAGTCAGAAGCTGAGGGAGGTTGAGAAGGCTGAGAAAGTCATGCATCTTATCTGTTGGGGGACCCAAATAGTCCCTTCTCATAATTATAGTGCTTATTCGAGCATTGAGAATAGAAAATCTTTTATATATTTCAATGAAATTTGATTTATTTGGATCAATAACTTAATATATCGAATGACTAAATAAACAAAAGATTGTGTTTACTTTTTACTTTTTCCTTTTTGGGGTTTGTTTTGCCCTTTTTCCTGTTTCATCTTCTTATTTGTCATCTCTTTTATTTTTTTAGCTTTAATTTAGTATGGTCTCAAGGGGAGCGTTGGATGAACGGTAAAATTGTCTCCATGTGATCTATAGGTCAATGGTGGAGCCACCTTATGCTAAGAAGTATCAATATAATTGACACTCTTTTGTCGAAAAATTTCTTATGTGTGTTTACTTTTTTATATTTTGACATCTCTTAGTAAAATTTCTGACTCCGCCACTGCTATTGGTGTCACGACCCAATTTTTCCTTTGTGTAACGTCGTAACGGCACCTAGTCTCTACAACTAGGTAAGCCTAAGATTTTGTAAAAATATGAAATAAAAATATAAATTTAACCAACTATTCAAAAATACACAACAAATCCCAAAACCCGGAACATCGTGAATCACAAACTACAGAAGGAAAAATCTAGTGTCATTATACATCAGAGTCTAACAAGGAAAAATACAGAAGATAATGGATATGGGAAAGAGTAGAAGGGGATTCCGAGGTCTGCGGACGCGGCAGATATACCTTAAAGTCTCCAAAACTGTCCCGGCTCACTGATAGTGCGGCTGATAAGGTGCACCTGGATCTGCACACGAAAAACATGTGCAAAGCGTAGCATGAGTACACCACAATCGGTACCCAGTAAGTGCCAAGCCTAACCTCGGTCGAGTAGTGACGAGGTCGGGTCAGGGATCAACTGGTAAATATATAATAAATCAATATAGAGTGTAATACCGCAATAAAATAATGGCTGAAATTTAACAACAATTAAATCATAGAAGGTAACAACTCAGTACACAGAAACACAACAGGGGATCTCCCGGAATACCGTTCCGTAATCCCAAAGTAAATATGCAAGATATGGGGATCTCCCGGAATACCGTTCCGTAGTCCCAAAGTAAATATGCAGTACATGGGGATCTCCCGGAATACCGTTCCATAGTCCCAAAGTAAATATGCAGCGCGAATTGTAGAAATACAACAACATCACGAAATTCTTACAATTTAGACTAAGTACCAGTCAGGGAAGAAGCAAAAAATTCACTAAGCATGCTGCACATAATTCACACAAACCATTAAGACACGTAGACATGTTGTATTATACTAAACATGATAGCTACACATATTGGAATAACTCAAATAAGAATGAAAATAGATTAGTACTCATTAAAATGGTATAACTCAAAATAACAGGAAAATATGTTGCTGCTCGGTAAGAAAATAAGGTTTTACCACAACTAACCCGTGTACGTACTCGTCACCTCACGTACACGGCGCTTACACATCACAGTAGTTCCAAATCTTAAGGGGATTTCTCCCACACAAAGTTAGGCAAGCCACTTACATCGAACCAAGCTCAATTAATCTGTCGCAATGCCTTTCCCACGAATATCCGGCTCTGAATGACCCAAATCTAGCCAAAAGTAATTACATATCATAAATACAACAACAATAGACTCATCTAATTAATGAAATCAACACTTTAACAAAAATCCCGAAATTAACTCAAACATTGCCCGTGGGGCCCACGTCTCGGAATCGGGTAAAAGTTACAAAATAGAAATGCCCATTCCACCACGAGTCTAACCATACCAAAATTACTAAATTTCGAAATCAAATGGTCCTCCAAATCCACAAATCAAACTTCCAAATCCCTAGCCTCCGACTTACTATTTTCCACCTTAAATACATACTAACTAGGTAGAAAAATACATGGCAAAGCAACATTATTGATAAAAAATAAGCACTAGGGACTTACCTCAAGAAATGCCTCGAAAATGTTCTCAAATATCGCCCTAAACCGAGTTTGCAAAGTAAAAAATGACAAAAATCATGAAGCCTTTCGGTTTTAACCACTATCCAGGTATTTCCGCACCTGCAGAACCTGGGCTCGCACCTGCGGGTGCGCTTGTGTGGAAATTGTGCGCATTTGCGCAATTCACTTTCTCCCTCTGCCTTCGCACCTACGATGAAAAGGCCGCATCTGCGCGTGCGTGCCTACAGAATTCCCTTCCGCTTTTGCGGACCTGTTTACTTCAATAAATTATTTTTTCTAAGACATTCAAAGAGGAATGTTATAAAATATTATATTATGTAGTGGATGCCTTTAACTCCACTACTCTTTTCCATTAACCTCTTACTACTTTAATTTTTATGATGGTAACTCTCACAACTCCATAACCTCCTCCTATATGAAATACATTTCTTAACATTTATATCCTAAATTTTAATTTTAAAATATTGAATTGATTTAATTTAATTTGACTTTAAAAGCTAGTCAATTTAACTCTTGATAAGCAAAAAATGACACAATAACTGGGTCCGAAGAAGTAATAATTTGTAACCAAAACAAAGCGATGAGTTTCAGGGTTAGTTCTTTAATCTCTAGTGGTCAAACAGTTACTAGGATAAGGATATCAATCCCGATATAACAATAGAACAAATTATATATCATTAGCATGGGCAGTTAATCCTATGATAGTTATCGCTATTGTGATAATTTTTTACTCAACTCTCGTGAATAACACGTGAGGTTTAAATTTCAACTCTCAGGCATGTCTATTGCCACTGTTGAACATGGTTTGGATAACAATCATTTTAGGACTAAAAATTTTCACGCGGCGGAGTGGATATTAAATGGTGGAATTTTATTCAATGAGCAGTGTATCTTAATCATCAACTGGCGAATTAGACTCTAAATTGTAGTGCTTTTATTTGACTCCAAACATGTGAATAATATAAAAGAATTTATATGAACAAAGGCAAAAAATGTAGTGCTTTTATTTGACTTCAAACATGTTAGTACAAGTGAAGAAGCTGATGACAGCACTTTAACTTTATGAGTTTTTCAGACCCTACATCCACATTTAAAGAGCAAGGGTATAGTGAAACTCATTTTTACAGCATACTAAGAAATCAAGAAAAAAATCCCATTCTGAAAAACTCAAATAAAATTATAGCTTCAGTAGAATCCAATATGATCATTTGTAATGCAGCTTCACCAAGAGGTTCCCCCTGCAAAAGCAGGGACTTGGATCAACTACACCTCATATTAAAATGATTATATCATCATTAGCAATTAAGCGCTTGAAACAACGTAAAGTTATCTCCATACGACCTAATTGTCATGGGCTCGAACGGTAGAAACAGACACTTATGCTTGCATTGTTGCTCAGACCCTCCATAAACACAAGACGCTTCGCACATCGAGCAATAAAAACAAAAACTTTTACTAGATATGATGCAATTATATAAATTGAGTCACTTACTAAAAGTACTTTTTTATAAGGAAAACTGAAAGAAGATTAAAGAGACCTCAGAAATTAAGGTAAATTTAAAATCAAAGGAGCTGTTAAACTCCTCATATGGTACGGACAATTACCATACATCACTGGCCTCTTAATAACCAAAATCAATCATTTCTTAATAACACACTTTAAAACATTTTTTCCAACCATAAAAGCTAAGACTAAGTGTAAAACGTAATTTTCTTAATGAAATTGAGGCTCAGATAATTAAACAGCTCTATCAATCACGGAATTTCAGAAGCAGAACTGGCATTAAAGCTGTATTTATATATCATCACTGCCAAAATTCAAATAAGCTGAATAATTTTTCTTTTGTCAAAAATTCACTTTATTCTAAAATAAAGTGAAAAATAAGAAAATATAGGCTCATATTAAGAAATTCAACCATTATTTTATCGTTTGCTTCATAGATTACTCTCAGAAGCGCGGATAAATTTTTAAATCATAGCCAACATATTAAAAAATCCCAAATTAGAAAAACAAAAACTTCCAATAAAAAGTATACAATATAGCAGTGGACTTAGGAGTAAAACAGTAAGAAAAATGCAATAAACCCCACGTTGACACTGCTATTTTAATTTCAGCCTCGTTGACTAGCTTTGTTTTTTCACTGAATCAGAAGAAAATAAGCTAAAGGTGATATGAGGCATTTTTTTGTTAAATTAAAAACAAATTAACACAGAAATATTGTAAAGAGGATTTAATGTAGCCGTTGATTTTGACACAGATAAAGCCAAGGGTAAAGAAGGTACAAAAGGGCTAAACTGCAACACTAGCGGCGGTAGATATAGCACGAGCTTTGGGGCTGCTAACTTCATGTAAAAATTGCTCAGGCGAGACCGGGAGGCTACGTGCAGACTGCAGACTTACAATTTTGCTTAGCTGAAATGAAACGAAAAGAGAAAAATAAGTACACAAGTAAAGGTAAATGACCTCAGATCAATGATTTGAAGGTTCATATCGTTATTTTGAACATGTTCATTTACTCTGATTCCGACCATTATTTCAGACGCCATTGGAGGGAAGAGGAGAAGAGGTAGGGTATTATAATAAGGAGGAGGCTATATAAGAAGCAGAGCTGTGGCTTAGTTATATAGAAGAGAGGAGGGGGTCAGTGAAACCCTAATTGCGCCGTTGTGGATCTGTGAAGCTAATGGGCTCTTCTTTCCACAATTAAAATGTAAGAATATGAATTCATATATAAAAGAAATAAATTGAAGTCAAGTATAGAAGGAGATTGATATTTTATTCAATTTTCAAAATTATGTTCATAATGAACTGAAAACTTCTCTATTTATAGAAGAAAGGAAGCAGCTGCGAGGCTTTTCAGGAAGCAGCTGCAAGACTTTTCTTTAGCTGCTTGTAAGTTGTCTGCATGAGCTTCTTGCAACCTGCATGTTTAATAAGAAACTGCTGCAAATCATTTTATTGAGTTGCTTGCAACCTGCCTGCATCAGCTGCTTGTAAGCTGTCTGCATGAGCTGTTTGTAACATGCCTGCTTACTAAGAAGCTGCTGCAAATTATTTCATTGAGTTGCTTGCAACCTGCCTGCATTAGCTGCTTGTAGATAAATTTCAATAGAGTACTAAATGGATAATCTTTTTCAGGAAGATTATCTATAGCTGAGTAATGAATGGACATCCACAATATAATATTTTCATAACACTCCCCCTTGGATGTTCATTAAAAGATAATGTGCCTCGTTAAAACCTTACTAGGAAAAACCCAGTGAAAAAAAATCTAGTGAAAGAAAAAGAGTACACATATTTAGTAATACGAATTTCTAGTTGCCTCATTAAAAACCTTACAAGAAAAATCCCATGAGAAAAAATATTAGTAAGAAAAAAAAAGTTCAATGCGTATTTCACTCCCCCTGATGAAAACCTTGTTTCAAATATTTGAGTCTCTGTATTCCAATCTTGTATACCGTCTTGTCAAAAGTTGAAGTTGGCAAAGACTTGGTGAACAAATATGCCGGATTGTCACTTGAACGGATTTGTTGCACATCAATGTCACTATTTTTCTGAAGATCATGTGTGTAGAATAATTTTGTTAAAATGTGCTTCGTTCTATCTCCTTTTATAAATCCTCCTATTGGGCTATGCATACAGCATTGTCTTCGTATAAAATTGTGGATCTTTTATCACATTCCAAACCATATTTTTTCTCGAATGAAATGAATCGCTAATCTCAACCATATGCATTCCCTACTTGCTTCATGAATAGCTATTATCTCATCGTGATTTGAAGAAGTAGCAACAATAGATTGCTTTGTGAAGCGCCATGATATGACAGTACCTCCACATGTAAACACGTACCCGATTTGAGATCGAGCTTTATGGGGGTCAGATAAATAACCTGCATCTGCATAACCAACAAGATCTGCACTACCTTTGTTAGCATAAAACAAACCCATATCAAGAGTTCCCTTTAAATATCGTAATATATGCTTAATCACATTCCAATGTCTCTGTGTAGGAGAAGAACTATATCTTACTAGTAAATTAACAAAAAATGTTATGTCAAACCTTGTAGCATTAGCAAGATACATAAGTGCACCAATTGCACTGAGATAGGGTGTTTCAGGACCAAGGAGTTCCTCATCCTCTTCTGGAGGTTGGAACGGGTCCTTATTCACTTCAAGTGATCGAACAATCATTGGTGTACTCAATGGGTGCGCTTTGTCCATGTAAAAGCGTTTTAAGACCCTTTATGTATAGGCAGATTGATGGATAAAGATCTCGTCTACTAAATGTTAAATTTGCAGACCAAGACAAAGTGTTGTCTTTCCATGATCTTTCATCTCAAATTCTTTCTTAAGATATTCAATTGAAATATGCTATATGAATCGAATTATCATTAATATGATCCTCGCTTGGAAGATAATTCAAGTCAAATGCCAGAAGCATTTGCTGATCCAAAAATAAATATCATATTTCAGCTGTAAATGCTCCTATTAAAATTAAAGTCCCTGAAGGATAGAGTTTACTGTACGTATGAAGCGTGGTAGACCAATCGGTTCCAAAGGTAACAATCTTTGAAAAGAATAGGAGCAAATGATCATAATAATGAGGAAATAAGCTCAGGAAGAGCCCACAACATAACATTTCATGAAACTCCAGAAGAAGTTCAGGTACCTGAAAATAAAGAAAGTGATGAGATCTCAACAAGTTATGTCGCTTGCGAACTGATACGAAATGATCATCGACGATATATTTGATACAATATAGTGCACAATATTGTAAAAGATTGTGAGGATCGGACTTGTAGTCCAGACACCTGAAGATGTCATGCCATTTAAATGTAAGTCATTACCTATATGACTCATTTGATTAATTCCATATGAAGATCCCTGAATGATTTAAAATGTCTGAAGCAAATTCAAAATCTCGAAAAATGTATTCAATCAGATTACAAAGATCTTTGTACGGTTTAACGCAATCTGGGCACATGCGGTAGAATCGCCTTAGTGAATATTTGTTGAAAGAAGGTTACATAAATGGTGTTATTTGTACATGTATTTTTATAAAGAAAATGGCATCAAAATTTGTTATACTTGCTATTTATGTTGATGACATAATTCCATCCTCCAAATGTTAGAAAAACTAACTCATATCCCCAATATTCTTTGGGAAACATATCTTTGTACATTGTGGTAGAGAAATTAATCATATACCGCACATCAAAAGTTATTAGATAGTAAAAAAATTGGTTTTTGATCCTAAACCAATTGTGAGGGGAGGACTTATCATATTTTGTTGGTCTGATGCATACAAGTGCTGTTGTATGCAATTTAGAAAATCTTAGACCAACACATGAGACTTTGTTCTCATAAGCAATAGTTTAGCCATTAATAGGAGGTATTCAATGCTAAACTAGTTTGGATATAAATCAGCATCATCAAGATGAACTATCTTGATTTCATAATCTGAAAATTATGCTCTTAATTGAGAAAGACAATTGCAAATGCCAAACTGCAGGTTGACAATAAACATACATGTAACCATCTTATATATGCATCTATAAGTGGTTCACAAGTTAGGTGAATGAGCCTATATTCACCTTTTATATATTTCAGAATTCGAGGATTTTAGTCCCAACTTTAGCTGGTATAATCAAGTTATTATGAGAACAAGCAACACAAGAGAATTCTTGAAGAATCTTCTAGTTCTTCAGTATATGCTTATCTGAATTCTCAAATAGCTCATTTAAAAATGGCAAATGAAAACTTCAAGTTTATCATGGCATGTGCTATCTCTAAGTAAACTTCTGGTTTACTATGGCATAAACTTTTGCATCAGTAAACTTCTGATTTACTGTGGCTACGTTTGTATCAGTAAATTTCAGATTTACTGTGACTGCTTTTGTATTAGTAAACTTCTGGTATATTGTGATACATGATGTAGTACAAATTTGAAGAATAAGGCAGGTATCTTCTCACATACATATTTACCCCATATGATTGTGGAAACATAAAAATTTTCAATCTTTCAATCATTTGTAGTCTCAGTATGATAGTCATATGTATTAATAAACTTCGGTTTATCATAACATATGTTTTGACCACAATAATGACAAATAAGCTATTCGGGAGCCTTCCATTTATTGTCCACAATCAAATATTATTCAGACACTACTTGTGTCATGTGTCTTCTAGACAAACAGTTAGCTCTTCAGGAGCTTTTGTTGTACTACCAAATATTGCTCAGACACTTCTGGTGTCATGAGAGAAAATCATAATCAAATGAACAATATAAAGCTAATTCTAAATTTATAAATGACGAAAATTAAGAATTTTAATATTTCTACCACTAACTTTGTGACAAATATCTCCTTCAAGGAGAAATATCATTAACATCTGAATATTTTGTATCAATACGGCAGTCATTGCATCTTTTAAGGAAATATACACGAGTTGTTATTTCCTCCGAAAAACTCAATAACTAACCATAATATATTAATGTGGTTGTAGTAGAAAGCATTCTACAAGAATGCTTTTGCCTTAGAATGATATTTAATAAAATTATCCAAGATATTTTACGTACAACAAGTACGTGTGGCAATGATCTTTATGCTACAAAAATAATATTTATATCCTCTATTATTCTACCTCTCCAGGAGGTGAGTTGTGATTTTTCTTCATTCACTCCAGGGAATGAAAATGTGCTTCAAAAATAACTTTGAATAGCTCATTATTTTGTTTTAGCACATAAAGATACTGATTCAAAATATTTTCCTACTTCAGGAGGAAATTTCAATTATGTTACTTCTTCAGGAACAAATTTTAAATACGAAATATTGAGTATATATTCTCTCAATTATATTAACTTTTCTGGAGGTGAATTGTAATATATTTACAACAAGAGCGCGTTCATATTTACGACTTTATTAATATTATCACATTCACTTCAGGGAATAGATTAATATTTATCAAAAATTCTCATCCTTCAGGAAATCGAACATAATTATCTGAACGCGCATTAATCACATCAAATTTGATGCTTCAACCTCTTTTAAAATATTTACTACTTCAGGAGCAAATCGAGGCGTGCATGCAATATAGAGAATATTTCTCTAGCTTATCTTTAATTGTAACCATAGAAAGCCTAAATTATTACTTCTGGTGGTCATAGGCATATACCACTTCTGGTGGTTAACAAAATTTAGTTACATTGAGATATACGAAATATAACCACTTCTGGTGGTTGTATATTTCTTGCAAACTCTACTGGAGTTTAAGTGGATCTAACAATGTTATTCACTTTGTAATCCTTTAGTAAGATAAGAAGGATGAAAACAAATACCAAAATAGGTATTGTATACGTAACATATAACCAAACAAGCGATGATAAAGATATTAAAATATAAGCAAAATGCTCAAATTAAATTACGCAAATTTGGCCACTCCATATGTAAGTGACATCTACATCACTACCGCCAAGAAGAAAAACTCACCACCTCAAGGATATAATCTGCCTCATGATGCTCGAAATGAACAAGATCTGACCACGGACATAAGAGTGTCGCCTTACATCGGAGATGAACATTAAAATAGAAATTAAATTCGATGTAAGTGCTCAAAATGGCAGAGTCTTGTGCTGATAACGTGTTATAAAATAAAGACTATAAAAGAAATAAACTGAAGACAAGTATAGAGGGAGATTGATATTTTAGTCAACTTTCAAAGTTATGTTTATAATGAACTAAAAACTACTCTATTTATAGAAGAAAGGAAGCAGCTGCGAGGCTTTACAGGAAGCAGCTGCAAGGCTTTTCTTTAGCTCTTTGTAAGCTGTCTGCATGAGCTGCTTGCAACCTGCCTGTTTAATAAGAAACTGCTGCAAATCATTTCATTGAGTTGCTTGCAACCTGCTTGTATCGGCTGCTTGTAAGGTGTCTGCTTGAGCTGCTTGCAACATGCCTGCTTACTAAGAAGCTGCTGCAAATCATTTCATTGAGTTGCTTGCAACCTGCCTGCATCAACTGCTTGTAGATAAATTTCAACAGAGTACTAAATAGATAATCTTTTTCGGGAAGATTATCTATAGCGGAGTAATGAATGGACATCCACAATATAATATTTTCATAACAAAATATATATTTTTTATATATAAGTTTATTATAGGGATTTTTTCATTCCTATATACTATTTAAAATCTTATTACAAAAAATGTTCATGTTTTGGTATTTACCAGACCTAAACACATTTTAGTTACAAAATGTATACAACTCACCTTAAAAGACTCTCATCCCATTAGTTGTACCTTCAGTCAAGGGATTTAGTTACACCATTTTTCTTTTTTCTATCCTCTCTCCCCTCTTACAGCAAACAAGCTTAGTAAACTCTTCTGAACATGAGTCATCGATAGCTTCGTAAACCAACCCATTCCCAAGCTTTTTAGCATCGATTTGCAGCAAGTACAAATCATCCTTAACATTCAGGAAAAAGTTCGACAAAGTTGGTTGAACCTGGTCGAGCTTACTGAGATGTATATAACCAGTGGTTCAGTCAAGCTCCCCCCAAAAGTGCTGCCGGTTTTCTGCAGAAATCATAGTGTTAATTCTGAAGCATCTCTCCAGATTGAACTTATATTTAGGGATTTAGAGAATCTAATCCCTCAGATCTCGAGTATCGTCACCCTCTCTTTTTTCCCATATCTCATCTTCTACTACTTCATGGAAAAATATAGAAATCACGACGCTTACTACTTCATGGCAAAATATACATACCCAAAATCAACCAGACTTAGACATGAGAACTGCTTAATGATATAGAGAAGAGATATGAAAATAACAATAAACATTTCATCTCACACCCAACAAATTTAAATACAAATTCTATACAAAATATGTCTTTTGTATATTTTGTATCTGATTTATACAAAAAATAAATTTCATACATAATAATTATATAATTATATATTATACAACTTATCTACAACTACAATATCATACCACTTAACTACAATTTTTATACAAACTTTATACAATGTCTTTTGGATATTTTGTATGTGATTTATACATAGTAAAAATAAATTTCATACAACTAATTATATATTATACAACTTATCTACAACTTTCATACATTATTTCTACCCCAGTTATATATAACTACAATATCATACAACTGAAATATAATTTTTATACAATATTGTTTAACTTTCATATAATATATATATATATAAACAACATAATATAATTTTTTTACAACTTTACTAGAATTTCGTAAGTATAATGTATGTCATGTCTTCTTCTTCTTCGAGTTTCAATCTGAAATTCAGCCAAAATCAAGTATAATCTTCACCAAAACACCCTCAAAATTGAGATATAAACTCCAAATAATATTCTCAATTATTTACAATAACACCCAATCCAAACAAATAATGGTATTTGAAAACCCAATTTCAAATTCAAAGCTTCAAAGCTTTTTAATGGCTGTCAATGATGGAATTGCTGCTCTCTTTTCCTTTGCTCTACATTACTGGAATTAGGGATTGAGAGATAGAGAGAGACGTATAGCGAGAGAGAGAGAGAGAGAGAGAGAGAGAGAGAGAGAGAGAGAGAGAGAGAGAGAGAGAGAGAGAGAGCAGGAGGGAGAGAGAATAAAGATGAGAAATAATTGATTTCTAATATAAAGAGATACTCATTTAATTCCTAAAGTGTATATAATTGGTAAATTTGTATATATGATATAATTAAATTGAAACTTGAGTAGGGAGGGTAATAAAGTTTCAAATTGTATATAGGAATGTAAAAATCTCTTTATGGGAATATATGTACAAAATATATAATTTTTTAATACATTTTTATATAAGAAATATAATTAGTTTCTGCCGACCAATTAGTTTTGTATTTTGCCCATTAAGCAATTTTATTGTCTACTCTAAATATTGAAATTTTAGATTGTGCTAGCTATGTTTTCCAACCATAGTTTTAAGTTTGTGGGGAAATGACACCAGGTAGCTATTTTTACGCATGCTATTTAAAATATATCCACAATTTATAATGTATTAAAAGATTAGCCGATTTCGCTCAAATTTCAGGACACGACATCCTAGAGTTTAACTCTTAAAGTTCAAACTTCAGGACATCGTGCCCTAAAGTTCGAAAATTGTGTCAAGAAGTTCGAATCTTATGTCCTAAGTTCAGAAATTCAGGACACTTAGTCCTGAATTTTAAATTAGCAGCTCAAAAATTCAGGACACTAAGTTCTTAATTTCCAAATTCAGGATACTTAGTCCTGAAGTTTGGGTGAATTGATTAATTTTTAAATACATTGTAAATTATGAATATATTGTAAATAGTGGATTTAAAAGTGGCTATTGTTGCACTTTGCCCTAAGTTTGTGCAATCCTATTAAATCTATTCTTGACATAATAAAAGTAGTTTATATTCGTGCTTATTCACTAATTTTTCAATATGTGAACCGTCATTTAAAAGGAAAAGGTCAATTTTTTCGTTGAACTAAGAGAAATGATCTACATTGCCCTTAAACTTTGCAAAATTGTTCAAAATTGACCACTATTTCTTTAGACCACCATATTTCATCCCTCAATCGATCACCGTTATAACAATTAATATTTTCCATTTTTAAAAACACTACGTGAAGATCATTGTTACTCCACACCTGCTTATAACTCCCACGACACTCCAAAAAAGAACACACAATAATTTTCATATAAAATCATTCATTCAAATAAACAAAGTCACACTTCATCTTTATCACTTTCTTAATTACTATGTTACCTCCACGAAAAGACCACATTTCTGTTGCAAATGATTTAGGAGTTGATTTCTTTGTTCTTGAGTTTATTTTAGCACTAGGGGGTTGATGTGGAGCTCTGACATCGCTATTGGTGATTTAAGAAAGATTAGTGATGGGATTGTGTTGATGAAGTTACGTTATAATTGAGGATCAGATTTGGTCGTACAATTGTAGTTTGAGTTCCATTTGAACTTATTTAAAGTCTGAGGGTGGTTTCTTTAAGCTTGGGGGATAGAAATAAGTGCTGAAGAAAATAGTGGTGTCATCTCGAAATAGTGATCATCTTCAAAATTTAGGGGCAAATCTGCACCATTTCGCATAGTTCAATGACAAATTTGATTTTTTTCCTTTGTAATAGAGGACCACGATTTGGAAAGCCGATTTTGGTAACGACAAGATCTAACTGACGCAACTATTAATGATGGGGAAATCTGCTATTTCACAAAGTTAAAGGACTTTGACACCTTTCCCAACTAAAAGTTATATTCTGAACACGATTAAATTAAAATTTGAAAGACAATTTACATTGTTTACCGAATGACTTCAATTAGATGTATTGATTTTTTTAATCACAATTTACGTTGCTGTAAAATAGGTTAGTTGCAGGGTAACAAAAATTTAGTCATCTAACAAGTTTCAATCAAATTCACAATTTTATGTTTTTTACCACGCCACTCTTGCAAAATCACACACGTATCTGAAATGGCCAATATCATTGAGTGTCTTGCCTCTTCTACATTGTAGTTGCATATATAAAAGGAAAGAGATTAAAGAACCAATAAAAACTGCAACTACAGTGGATTTTAGAACATAATTTGAAGGAAAAATAAGCTCTGTAAAAGATGAGTTGTACAAAAAGAACTGGACAGGCAAAAAAGAGAAAGAAGCAGCAATTTTGCCAAATGAGAAAACATGTTGCCACTGTAGAAACTAACAACTAAGAATGCTCAAACTAAGAATGCTCTATCAGCGCGGACAAGGGGTAGACTTGTTGCATATCAAACAATCATCCAAGTCAAATGCCGATAACCAGCCCATTTTGCAGCAAGTCGAACGCCAATGGCCAATGCAGCACAAATCAGAGGAATCGGGACCTTCTTAACTGCACCAGTAGTTTCACCTTCACTTTTATTTAAAGGCATCTTAGAATGTTGAATAACGGCCAAAGCAGCATAAGAAACCATTACTACCATTCTAATCCAAGGCTCTCCGACAGCAGCTAATACAGCTGCAGCAGGCAATGCGGAAGACACATAGTCTCTTTTTCTAATAAATTGAGCAAAGACAAACAAGCCCACAAGTAGAAACCAAAAGAACAGCTCAGAGATATAACCTCTCACAGCAGCGAATCCCATTATTCCAGCTGCTGTAAGAAGGTACGGTTGGCTGTTCACAGAATCTGGAACAGCCGCTTCAGCAATGGCAAGTACACAAGATGCCAAAATTATGATTGTTGTCAGCTCTTGAAGTGGTGCATATGCAACTACACCAGAGTAGAAAGCTCGAATGGAGTAAATTGTTGATTCAATAAATCTAATTACAGCTGTGATCTGATCCCCTATGAAGTAGTATATAAAGGACAATGCAAGTTTCGGGATGTAACCAAGAAATCGGAAGATAGCACCCACAGCTTTTTTCCAATTAGACAGTTCCCACAAGACAGTTCTCCAGGCATATAGCAGAAAGGCCAATGCTGCATATCGACAACAATTTACAGAGTTAGTTAAGTACTCTATCTATATCTATTGAACACTTCTTCATAAATAGAGGGCAGGCCACACAAGAAAAGTGCAGAACGAGGAGGCGATCCATTACTTAATGAGAACTGTAAGGAACACAAATGATCAACAACTATATGATACTTTTACAACAGATACATGTCCTGGCAAGTTGCCCGCCAAAACTACACAGTATCTTGGGCTGCTTTTAACAAATATGAAAAAGTCAAGCTTACAACGCAAAAAGACAAACATAGAAGAGACAAACTAATCCTTCTTATTTACCTACCATGTAGTCCAGATAAAGATATAACAGTAAACCAACAGAATTCTTCAAAATTTCTAGGAATTCATTGGAGTAAGAGAACAGTGACCTTGTTACCCCCTAAGGAAGGCTCGATAAAGTAGTTGCACTACCACTAACATCACTCAACAACTCAGCAGCAGTTATACTCCTTTTTTTTCCAAGCAGCAGCTATACTATCAACTACACAAATCACCGTCCTAGACT
This sequence comes from Nicotiana tabacum, assembly GCF_000715075.1. Taxonomy (NCBI): domain Eukaryota; kingdom Viridiplantae; phylum Streptophyta; class Magnoliopsida; order Solanales; family Solanaceae; genus Nicotiana; species Nicotiana tabacum. The sequence continues at coordinate 18,855,446 of NC_134102.1, read as the reverse complement.
GGGGCACTCAGCTAAACTAATGACCAAGAATAGAGAATTGACTAATTTTATGTAATGTATGTGTGTTTAAACATATAATGAGAAAAAAAAGGGGTGGGTGGGAAATGGTGATTCTATCAAGCTATACCATTCAATCATTATGTATACTCAGATGATATTTTAGGTATATTATTGACCTATCCCATGGCTTAAGATTGCAATTTCTAGATCTCAACCTTAAGAATGCCGGTACTGCATAAGTCATAATCTATCTATGGACATAGATTGCCTGAATGAATACATTTGTTGTGTGGGTCTTTTCTTATCTTTTTCCTTTTTTTTTTTGGGGTGGGGGTTGAAGATTTGCATAATGTGTATTAAGGTAAATTTCAACAGTCAGCAAATACACATAGAAGTTTATCATACTGGTAGCACCCTACATCGTCAATTCACAGGGATTATCAAAGAAACAATGATAACAATTAACAAGACTGTTGCACAAAGCAGACAGTCCTGTAGTATAGTAAAAGAGGAGAACCTTAGAAGACTAGAACAAAAGAAACTAGTACAAAATATTAAGGTAACCGAGGAACCTATAATGGAGTGTAAATAGTGAAAAAAGATCCTCAAGGAAAATAATAATGACAAAGCAGAGCACGGCAATGAGATTGTATCATGCGATTGACTTTGTTTAGGGTTGACTGTTGCGACCACTTTTGACTGATGTATTTTGTAATTATGTAAAGTTCATTTCCTCCTCCTGGCGCTTTTCTAATAAAATCTTATTTACTAAACAGAAACAGAAGAGAGGCTAATAGAAAAATCCTTCAGGCTAAGAGGACTTGAAATGTCTATAATTTCCATTTTATATGGGAGTTAACCACAACCAAACAAGAGGATAAGTAGTTAAAGTTACCATTATTATGCTATTATCATAAGCCATAGGACTGCTACTAGGACATAACAGCATTTAATATTATAAAGATTGCGATATTTTTGCTTCATTCAAATAAGAGCAGTGTTCGCTCAGACTTCGTCCATTCCGCAGAATGATCTCTACTCTCATCTCAATATTCCCTCTATGAATTCTCCTACTATCACAACTAGGAAATAATATAAGTTGAAACATCAACCATTCAAACTAAGTGAAACAGAGAAACAAAAGCTGACTTCTTTTCTTTTTGTAAGGGCACTCCAATTCTCATACAGCAATGCGGAAGTTAGAGTACAATCAGACTACAAACATAGTACTAGTTTTCACAGGCATATCAATCAATCAACTAGGCATACTTGGGGTTGACTATATGAATCATTTTTATCCGTTCAGCTTTATTTGGGGCCAATTTCATTCCAAAAAATACTAAGAAAAACAGAAAAATCAAAGCTGATTTCTTTCTTTTTGTAAGGGAAATTGAATTCTCATACAGCAATACCAAAGCTAGAGTACAATCAGACCACCAACATACAAGTTAACAGGCATATCAATCAATCAACTATGCTTACTCGCGGTCGAATACATGAATCATGTATATCCATTCTGCTTTATTTGGGCAAATTTTATTCCAAAAAAAAGAGTACTAGTCTCTCCATCCCAATTTTATGTATGATGTTTGACTGGGCATAGTTTTTAAGAAAGAACCAAACGCTTTTATAACAAGCCATAGATACTTGTGTCCCAATTGATCATGAGAAGTTTAAAGTTAAACTATTTCTAAATATAGAAATATATCATTTTTTAAGTCAAACTAAAAAGGAAAGAGTATCACATAAATTGAGACAAAGGGAGTATATAATAGACCTCTCTTTAACAGTCATCCTCTATAACAGTTCACTATAACAACCAAGTTTGCTTTGGAACCAATTTGTCATGTTATGTTATAGTATATGTTATCTATAACAGCAGTTCACTATAACCACCAAAAAATATCGGAACAAACGATGTTGCATAAAGAGGTTTGATTGTATATAATAGACCTCTCTATAACATACATCCTCTATAACAACAGTTCACTGTAACAACCAAGTTTGCTTTGGAACCAATTTTTCATGTTATGTTATAGTATATGTTATCAATAACAGCAGTTCACTAAAGCAGCCAAAAAATATCGGAACAAACGGGGTTGCATAAAGAGGTTTGATTGTATATAATAGACATCTCTATAACTGTCATCCTCTATAATAGTTCACTATAACAACCAAGTTTGCTTTGGAACCAACTTGTCATGTTATGTTATAGTATATGTTATCAATAACAACAGTTCACTAAAGCAGCCAAAAAATATCGGAACAAACAGGGTTGCATAAAGAGGTTTGATTGTATATAATGGACATCTCTATAACAGTAATCCTCTATAATAGTTCACTATAACAACCAAGTTTGCTTTGGAACCAATTTGTCATGTTATGTTATAGTATATGTTCTCTATAACAGCAGTTCACTATAGCAGTGAAAAAATATCGGAACAAAGGAGGTTGCTATAAAGTGGTTTGATTGTACATACCTATGAACCAAGGCCATCTAACAGGATTATCAGGAGCTTCTTTGGTCAAATACCTGAATCTATCCGGCATTGTGCTCTCTCCCCTAGCCTCATTTTCAGCTTTCTCAACATTTTTTCCATTCTCAGCTTTCACAATAAACCCATTTTTCTTAATTAACGAAAATCCACAATTACTACCAAAAAGCCCGGAATATCTTTTTTGGGTCAATTCTAGTTTGAAAGGTTTAATTCTGGTTATAGATAAGGGAAAAATTATATTCTGATTACGAGGGCAAGCATTTAAAGGAAAATGTGAGGAGGAGATTTTATGGAATTTATTGAGAGATGGGATTGAAGATGAGAGAGCTGAGAGTGTAATCGACATTGTTTTTGGAGGTCGGAGAAGTTAAGGTTTTGGAGTTTTAGACTTCAGCCATTGCTAGAAAATTGGTTACTCAGAAGAAGAGTGGGGGTTTGGGGTTTTGCAAAATTCGATAACCCGAAGAGTCCGACCCGCAATCAATTCATACAGGAAGAAATTTAAAATTCGCCTAATGTATAACTACAAAATAGCCCTTGCTTTAAAATTAATCAAAATTTAAATTTTTTTTTTTTATATTTGGTAAGTAAATCTGGACAAAAATATCCTAAATTAAGATTCAAAAAAATATCAACATAATATGTTGGAGTTCCAACTTCTTACACTTCAGCATAATATGTTGGAGTTCAAAATAACTTGTATGTAAATTTCAACATAATATGGTGTAATTCGCATTCAAAGTATTTTTAAAGTTTGAGCTCCAGTATAATGCGCCGAAGTTTTATATGCAAGAGTTTCATACTCTAGCATATTATGCTAGATTTTTTCCGTATTTACTAAAGGTAAATTTTGTTCAAATATTATAAAATATTGAGGTTTTTAATAATTTTACAAATGCTAGTTATTTTTTAATTATCAAAATCCAAAAACTAACTAGCTTATGCTATTTTGACATTCCTAAAGGAGTATATTTGTAACTTTCTTTCCGGGGTATTTGTAACTGAGTTATTTTAAAAGGGGTCGTTTGTAATGTTGGAATTCATAATTCCTAGATTATTTAACAGAATTGTTTTGTTTGATTCAAACGAATTAAAAATAAAAGATGCAGTATTTGGTTTGAAGCTGAACAAACATGGACAAAATTTTATTTTCAATTTCAACATTTGATATGGTAATGAAAAGGGCATTTGAGGGCTAAAATTGTCATATTCATATCTTTATCCGGGGATTACTAATGATGATATTACTTATCATTACTTATTCTACATTGAATTTAGAATAATATTAATATTTTGGTAAAAATAATAATAAATTCAGTGAAATTTTACAAGCGGAGTCTGAGTAAGTTAGATAGAGGTAAAGATTTATATCCAAATTAGTTATTCCTTTATCTCAATTTATGTGTTACTTCTTCCTTTTTCATATGTCCCGAAAAGTATGACATCTTTTAATATTTAAAAACTATTTAACTTATTTTAGACCATAAATTTCAAAAAAAATTCTTTTCTTTCTTATGCTTCATGATTGGTCAAACGATGCCACATAAATTAGGACGAATAGAGTAATACGTAAACAATGAATAAATAGAATCGCATATTTTATACCGAAATTAGAATTCTTGTCTCACGCTATCCAAACGCCTCCCAAGGTGTTTAGTGTAATTTAACCTTTTTTATACTCCCTCCATTTTAATTTATGTGAACCTATTTCTTTTTTAGTGTGTGTCAAAAAGAATGACCTATTTGCTTATTTGGAAACAATTTAACTTTATGCAATAATTTATAACCACATAAAATATATGTTTCTCATTTTACACCATAAATTTAAAAGTTTATTCTATTTTCTTAAATTTCGTGTCCAATCAAATAGGTTCACACTAATGTATTATAAAATATCCCACTTTTACCAAAATTCTCTTCAACAACTAGGTTCTTGTTTCTCCCTCTTTCAAACTGATCAATGACTGATTCTAACTCCTACTTTCCTCCTGATCTTTTGATCGAAATCCTGCTAAAACTTCCTGTAAAATCCCTGCTCCGTTTCAGAGCTGTCTCCAAATCATGGAATTCCCTTATCAGCAGCCCTGCTTTCATCTCCACACACCTCAACCAAACCCCCAAAACCTCCACCCTTCTTCTTAGGCGTTACGATAATACTCACAATAAAGAATATTATTCACTATTTCAAGACTGTAAAAATCGACCCTTTTGCTTGGATTTCTCATCACAACTGAATTTGCCATTCAATTGCCAACTTGGGTATTTCAGAATAGTTGGCAGCTGCAATGGAATCATGTGTTTGTGTGATGATTTTTTTGCTGACGTAGGGAATGTAGTTGTAATTCTATGGAACCCTTCTATTCAAAAGTTTACAACTTTACCCTTGCCTTTAATTAGGTTTAAGTCACCCGACATGTTTGTACTTGGATTTGGTGCTGATCATTTGTCTAATAATGATGATGATGATTACAAGTTGGTCAGACTTGTGTATCATAAGAATGATGATGTATTTTCTAGGTATAATGTTCCTCCTGAGGTTGAAATTTATTCACTCAATACTGGGGTTTGGAGGAGAGTGATAGGAGCTGAGATTAAGCATTGTATGGTGGAGTTTATGTGGTCTCAGGCATTTGTGAATGGAGCTGTCCATTGGATTGCATATGATGTGGGCGAGAATGGTGGTGTTCGGAGTTTAATTATGTTTTTTAGTATAGCTGATGAGGTGTTTGGGGATATTATGCTGCCGGATGCTTTAGCTGGTCAAATTGCAACGAATTTATCGATCATGGTGTTTGAGGGCTCCCTTGCTGTTGTTAAGTATGAGAGGGAGATAGATGGTGGTTCATGTGAAGTATGGGCGATGAAGCAGTACGGAGTTTTGGAATCTTGGAGTAGATTTTATAGTATAAATTTGGATGATATGGAGAGAGTAGTTGGATATAGGAATAATGGTGAAGTTTTGTTTTCAACTAGGAGCTATGAGCTGGTTTCTTATGATCCAAATAGTGGACACAAGAAGGATCTTGGTATTCGTGGGAGTTCCCGCTCGTTTTATGTTCAAAATTACATGGAATCGCTTGTTTTGCTTCAAGGGGATAGTGTAGTTTCGGATGAGTTCTTGGAAGGAATTGGAAGTTTATGGATTGAAGACTAGCTGGACTATAGAACTTCTTGGTGCAAGAAAGAAGAACATGATTAGAAGGTAAAGTATTTTACCAAGTTCAATCGACATGGGATGTCGCTCTGCTAATTCTGTTTCATGGCATAGTGGAAGTGTAAGATGTTTTATCAAATTTGGTTCAACTAGTTTAGAGCTATCTGATAATTATGACATATTGAATGATGAACTTTTGCTTTCCCATTTGTTGCCTTATATTAGTTGTTAGTGCACTCTTGTTGTTGTTTTGATGTATTTCTCGTTTAATTATTGTGATTTCAATCAAGCGACGGACCTCAGGGGCAGAGCCAGCTTTATAGCTACGGGTTCGGCACAACTCAATAGTTTATAGCTACGGGTTCGGCACAACTCAATAGTTTTGGCTCAAACCCTGAATTTGTGTTGAAAAATTTATTGAATATTGTATAAATAGTCTATTTAGATCCCAGTAAGTAAAAAAGATTATGGTCCAGAACCCATAAACTAAAGGTCCTAGCTCCGCCTCTGACGGACCTTGTTTTTTCTGTAGTCAACTTAGTTGCAGAGACCTTGTCGTTTTCCGATTAGCATTTCTAATTTCATATCTTCCCTGAAGTAAACACCTATACAGACCAAGTCTTGTCCCATTTGCAATGCCTTCTAGTTCTCTATGTGTTGATTTTGCTTTTCACTGTTATATTTTGAGCTATATGTGGTTAGCCCTTTAATATTTACCATGTTCGGCACCCCCTTTGACCCATAGTTGCAGGCGATGAGGCTTTCTGTCTCATCGATAGCACTTGAATGACAATTTGCCTAATGTGAGCACCTAATTTTTTACCGTGCTTGAATATTTCCCGCTCCCATCTTCCCATACTTGTCCCCCATGCTTGTCCCCCCACACTTTGTCCCCTCTCCACTTTTCCTTGTCCCCCATGCTTGTCCCCCACTCATAAACCTCATACCTCATTTTTAGCTATTAAAACACACACTTTTCAGACAAAGAAAAAAAAAGGACGGATCCCTCCTCCTTTACAAAAACCCTAGCAGCCCTCTGCTTTCTAGAAGGGGAAGACCTTTCTCCCATTTTTAAGACCCTAGCCGCTGCCCATTTTTTTTTCTCTGGAGGATATAAGCTCATTCTGACCCCATTCACACGGATCTCTACTCTCATACAGATTCATGCTGAATTTTCACTCTCAATTCACACACAGATCTCACACGAAGGAGCAACTGAAAATACTCCAAATACCCCAAAAATATCAAGTTTAGATCTGTAGTTCTACGGTTTGAAAAAATAGAGGAAAAAGTGAAAGAAAAAGGGATTTCAAAGAGCTGTTGGGTTTTCTTGATAATTTCTAGGATTCTAAGAGTGGTCATCTCTCAAAAACATTGTTGATTGCTGTTGGAATTTGCTGTTGACTGCTAAATCTGTAGCTGAACTCTAATTTGCGGAATTAAGCCTTTATTTGGCTACCCTTTCTTCTAAATTCAATTCCTTCGTAATTAGGTATGTATTCCTTTAAACTGTGTTCAGATTTGCTATGATATGTAATTGTTTTTATTCTCCGGCTCATTTGCTGTTCTTAATCGAAGCTATGGTCGGTTTAGACCTCATTTGCTATTGCTATTAGAACCTATCTGTTTTGACTTAGCTTTCGCTGCCGGTAAACTCAACTAGAATAAGATTTCTGATTGAGTTTGATTTCCTGAACGTGAGCCACTTTATTGTATTAGCTTAATTCCTTTTTTTAGTACTGTCACATGCTGAAATGAAACTTGCATAATCAGTTGGGTTGAAAGATCAGTGGCTCGGTAGTTGTTTATTAGCGTAGTAATCATGTATTGATACCGGGAAGAGTTCATGTTTAAGAGTTGGCCTCCATAGGAATCAACAAAGGCAGAATCGAGATGCATAACTTTTTGGGAATTGTTTGTTACTGAAAATGGCTGTCATTATATTGTTTAGATAAGGCTATCTTTGTAACAGGGTGTAGGCATAAAAGTGTGAGTCAGTTGGTTATTAATTTTGTAAGTTAAATAGAATGGATTCTGATTTTGTCTTTCATGGTTATGTATGCATTTTATCCATGAATGAGTTAATTTCATATTTTCTTATGGATTAGAGTTAGAACATGTTGCAGTAGTTTAAGACTTGGGGCCTTATTTTGAGCCTATCTACGCTTATGCCTGATTTGTTGGAAGTTTGAGCGTAGAGGCATGCAGAGATTTGACCCTTAATAAATTATTTCATCCTTGTACACTTTATCCGTTACAACTTTCATAATCCATGGCCTTACAATAATCTCAAATTAGTATAGGATGAACTACTGGAACATCGTTAGAGCGATTTAAGCGCGTTTTAAATTTATTATCGTGATTATGTACATGTTCGCGTGACATGATTATGATTCCCAAACTAAATCAGGGTAAGCGTTCGCGTGACCTTGACCAAACAATCTTGATAATAATAAAGTGTTATTAATTGTGTACACGTATGTGTGACATGGTTTTGGCACAATGAACAAAACGGATCCATACACGTGATTCGTTTCAAAGATAATTCCATATTTTAATAATTGAAAGCGGATAGATAAAATATGGAAATCAATAAATCACAGTTTATCCAAAATTAATTCAAGCCAAGTTGTAGTCAATAAAGCGACCGTACTAGAACCACGGGACTCGGGGAATGCCTTACACCTTCTCTCCGGTCAACAGAATTTCTTACCCGGACTTTGTTTTCGCAGACCAATAATAATAGAGTCAAACATTCCTTTGACTAGGGATTCAAATAAAAGGTGGCTTGGAACACCCAAAAACTCAATTCCAAGTGGCGATTCTGTAAATAAAATAGTCCTTACTCAAGTTTGTCACTTTAATTGGAAAAACTCTTTAACCTACAACAATTCATAACACATGTCTTTTTGGGGTGTATTAAAGGGGTGTGACACCTAAAGTATATTTGATAGGTGGGTTAGTGATCTATTGTCTATTTTCATCTTCTTGAGCCCGAGAGTTTATCGGAAACAACCTCTCTACTCCTCCGAGGTAGGGGTAAGGTCTGAGTAGACACTACCTTCGTCCTTCCCCATATCCCATTTGTGAGATTTTACCGGATTGTTGTTGTTGTATATTTTGATAGGCGGAATAGCCATACTTCTCCCTGATACCGAAGTTGGCGTATAATTTAGCTCAATCCAGAAGATAGCCCTGTACAAAATCAGTGCTGCAAAAAGTTAATAACATCTATCTTCTTTTCCTCATATACATTTTTCAAGTTTGGACCAAAGGGCCAAAAGTCCTTAGTATCTTAAGTATGCTCTACTGTGACCTTGTCTTCAAAGTATTTTCTATTTTGCTCCATATCTTCTTGATACATTTTGCTCTCTTGAAACACCACAACAGCTAAACGGGTCCTTAATTGGAGTTGGATGAATCCTCTCTGTCGTTTCTGCTCGTTGTGGAGGAAATGGAGTTTGATTTAGTTGTTCTTTTCATGCAAAGAGTTAATAAATCACCTGGTGTTGTATGAAAGGTAAAGGGAATTAGTATCAACAGTCTGAGAATGAAAAGAATTAAGCTGACATATATTAGATGAATTATAGCAGCGAGCTGTTATTCATCTAACATCTTCACTTCAAATAATCTTCAGAATTTGAGAGAAACTCGGAAGCCTCAATTTACGCGACACATCAAACATATACATTGTATTTATCATTCGTAACTATACCTTAAGCAAATTTATCATTCGTAGCTATATTTGAATTTTATAGCAAATCCATGAAACAAGAGATTAATTGTTTTGAACTGAAACAAGAGAGCAAGAAGCTCTCGTAGCTCAGTTGGTTAGAGCACTTGCTTAGTTAGCGGAGGTCTTGCGTTCGACTCTCAATAAAAAACATTTTATTTTTCAGTATTTTTGTATTTTGCCTTGGTTATATTCGTTCAACGAATACAATCAATACATGTTGTATTCGTTGCGCGAACGAATACAGTTGACACAGGATGTATTCGATTGCACGTTTGAATACAAGTGATACAAGTTGGTAATAATTAAACAGTAGTTACGAATAGTAATTAGACAAACTATAGTTACTAGGCTCTAAACTGCAGAGGATTATGAAAATTCATCTTTATACTATCACTTAAAATTTCCTCTCATCTATACCTGTCTATTAAGGCTGAAGCATGCAGCAGAAACAACCCAGAGCAATGAAATACTAAAATATAATATCTAGGATTTGAACTCGTGATTTTGAACCCCTTTTACCATTACAATAACGTCTTTCTTATGTTGCAGGGATGCAACAATTAATCATTAATAATGTCATTTTCAAGCACTGGCAGCCTTTATTATTATTTAAATATAATATCGTCCAAGGTTTTAACAACATTCCTATTTATTTAGCATTTATATACCCTACTATTTTCTAATCAAATAATGAGAAAGTGCAATCAGGAAGAACAATTCTTTTTCTGGAAATGGATTTCACAGTCTTGTGCAATTTATGTCTTGCTTTTGACGTTTATATATTCACATACGGTTGTGTGCCAAATTTTCTGAAGAGATCTATCAACTGATTATTTTCGTTTGAATTCATCCATTCACTAACCAAGGTGATATATATCGCCATTTCAAGGCAATGCTAAATTTCCCATAATATTGATTTCCTATATGATTGACCAAACAACTAAATTTAATCAATGATGAAGTTGTATGTATTCTCAACTCCCCACACGCTGAATTTTCTGTCCACACCGAATTAGTAGGTAAAAAAGGTTGGCACCACAAAAGAGTTTGCTGGAATGATCGGGATTCATATACACTTAATGAGAGGTTTCGGATTTGAACCCTGAGAATATTAAAAATTTTTTGTAGGGAGTTTTTATTCTTATTATGGTCTAATTCAACACGAATTCAGATTACTTGAGCTGATAAATTTCGAATACTGAATAGTTAAAGAAAAGATATGGTCTATTCTTATTATGGTCTACTTCAGCGTGAAATTTATTGTAAAGATGAAAAATCATTGATGTGCAATTGGATTTTTCTACAACCACCTATTAGCTTTCAATATGCAGTATTGGCCTAATAATTCATGTACGATATCAGAAGCAATAATTTTTGTCACATGCAATATTTCTATATATTGATAAGCCAAACCTACTTTCTGTGTATCTTAACCAAAAGTTACAACAATGGCGTCTGTGATTGAGCAATGTCAAGTTGCGCCACCTCCCGGCAGTGCAGCTGAGCTCACACTCCCTCTCACATATTTTGATCATATTTGGTTAGCTTTCCACCGTATGCGGCGGATTTTATTCTACAAGCTCCCCATCTCCAGATCCGATTTCGTCCAAACTATTATTCCTACTCTTAAAGATTCACTCTCCCTCGCTCTCAAACACTATATACCCTTAGCTGGCAACGTTGCTTGTCCACTAAATTCGAGCGGTTATCCTGAGTTGCTTTATGTAACAGGGGATTCTGTATTACTTTTTCTAAGATGGATATGGATTTCAATCATCTCATTGGTAACAATCCCCGAAATTCTAAGGATTTGTATCACTTTGTTCCTCAGTTGGCAGAACCTAAGGATGCACCAGGCGTCCAATTAGCCCCGGTCTTAGCCATTCAAGTGACACTTTTTCCGAATAATGGTATATCCGTTGGTTTCACTAACCATCACGTTGCTGGTGATGGAGCTACTATATTAGGGTTCATAAGGGCATGGGCGTCGCTTAATAAATTTAGTGGAGATGAACAATTCTTAGCTAATGAGTTTATTCCGTTTTATGATAGGTCCGTAATCAAAGACCCTCATGGACAAGCGATGTCTATATGGGATGAGATGCAGAAATTTAAGTTGGAGATGTGTGACATTGTGACTCCTCCTGATAAAGTTCGAGGTACATTTATTATAACACATGATGACATCACGAAGCTCAAGAATTTAATGTTGTCAAGACGACCAAACCTAACTCATGTAACATCTTTCACAGTAACATGTGCTTATGTATGGACTTGCTTGATAAAATCAGAGGACGCGATCAGAGAAGAGATAGAAGAAAATGTAACAGAGTTCTTGGGATGTGTAGCAGATTGCAGATCGCGTCTCAATCCACCACTTCCTCAATCTTATTTCGGGAATTGCTTAGTGACGCTCGTTGCAAGAGCAAGTCATGTTGACTTAGCAGGAAAAGAAGGTTTTACAATTGCTGTGGAATTAATTGGAGAAACCATTCAGAAAAGGATGAAGGATGAAAATTATATTCTCACTGGGGAGTGGTTCAAGGAATTTTGCTCCGTAGACATTAAACGGTCGCTTACTATTGCTGGATCAACAAAACTTAACTTTTATGCTGTTGATTTTGGTTGGGGAAAACCAGAAAAGTTAGAGTTCGTTTCTATTGACAATGGTGATGGCGTATCGATGTCCCTCAGCAAGTCCAAAGACTCAAAAGGAGATTTAGAGGTTGGCTTGTCTTTGCCCAAAACTCGAATGAATGCTTTTGCTGCTATGTTCTCTCACGGGCTTAGCTTTCTGTAGGAAGCCTGGTTAACATTATATTTTTACCACAAAATAGAGTTGCCGTTTTAAGTGTTCTGGGGGATTGGTCAGAGATGAAACACTTCAAATTGTAGCTACAATAATGAGATGCTTTGCTAGTACTAGTGAAGATCAGAATCCTTATCTTTATCGAAATAGTGTAGTGTTGTATGTAAATTGATGTTATCCAAGTGATAAATTGTAACATATAATCATGATCATAACCCTATGATTCTCATTACCGATTACAAGAAAAAATTACTGAATGTTGAATCTGTTCTTGCCCCGTATCTTTTATTAATTGAACCTTTCCATTTGATGCCAAAATAGGAATTTACCAAGCTTGATTTACCATTTAGCTCCCATAGTTTTTGAAACTACTACTAGTGCTCGACAAGTATTACCTCTAAAATCTATTACTTTATCACTAAAACGATTCATTAACCTCCATTATATCTCTAAAGCTCCTTGATAGAATTTTGTACTTATTTGTAATTCGATTGTACTTAAATATGTTGCAATTATGATTGTACTCTTCTTTTATATTCCTGTATGTCTTACTTTTGAAAACAAGCAATGCCATGGCCAAACATTAGTTGGCCTCTCCTCTATATTTATCTTTTCATCTTGGCCTCCCATATCCTCCTCCAACTGTCTCAAACATCAAGAGGTTTTTACCTATTGATTTCACTCGGCGGATCCAATATTTTAAAGTTATGAGTGCTCGTCGAAAAAATTCCAAAAGAAGGAATAAGGGTTTAGCTATGGGTGCTCACTCAATGCTTGTTATAGGCGGATCTAAAATTTTAATTATATGGGTTCAACATTTAAAGTTTTAGCATTGAACTCATTATATTTTAAAAGTATGAGTCCATCCTTACTATTTATTGTAATTTTAATATTTTTTACATATAAATTTATGTTTCGTGTCGAAAGTACTGGATTCAGTTGAACCCAGTAACTGTATATCGCATCCGCCCATGATGCTTATCTAAATTTTTTGATAGTTGCCTATGTAAATCTACTTAGTTTAATTAAAGGCAATGAGTGCTTAAGCACCCATAACACTCCATGTAGACCCGCCACCGAATTCACTTACTCCAACTATCAGAGCGATAAATAATTGAATCTCAATAGATCATGGCATCAAAATCACTCTGCCACTTACAAAACCACTTACAAAATTCTGTTGCGCATCATTTGCAAAAAAATTATTTCCGCCGCTCGATATAATGAGATGATTTGAATATTTTTTTGTTTTTGTTTGGGCGGATAGTTAAAATAAGCTCAACCTTTTAAAAAAAGAACTATCCAACGGTATAATCAAAGTTGGGCGGCAAAAGCTACAAAACAATGAGCACTTATTCTTCAAACTTCCTACGTTTGCTCTCTCACACAAAGCTCTTAACATCCCACGTTAATCAAGGCCGACATGAACAAGCTCTTTCTCTTTTCCACCAAATTCACTCTTCACTTTCCCTTTCGCTCGACCCTTTCGTATTTCCTCTTGCTTTTAAGTCATGCGCCGCCCTTAACTTCTCTCAGCTCGGCACCACCATTCACGCTCACACATACAAAGCATCTTTTACCTCCAACCCTTTTGTTGCTTGCGCTTTAGTCGACATGTATGGTAAGTGTGTCTCACTTGCGTCCGCACGCCAACTGTTCGATGAATATCCTGAGAGAAATGTAGTCGTTTGGAACTCGATTATTTCGCTTTACGCACATTCTAATGATGTTGACAGTGCGTTAGAACTGTTTCGAGTAATGGACGTGGCGCCTAATTCTTCCACGTTTAACGTGATTATTGCAGCATTGGCGGAAACAGATGACGGGTTTTCTAAGGCCATTTTGTGTTATAGAAAAATGGAAAGAATGGGTTTGAGGCCGAATTTGATTACGGTTCTTGCACTGTTACGTGCATGTATTGGCATAGCGGATGTGAACTTGATCAAACAGATTCATGGGTATTCAATAAGGAATGACATTGATCCGGACCCCCAATTGAAGAGCGGATTGATAGAGGCTTATGGGCGTTGCGGGTGTCTTGACAAAGCCCATCATGTGTTTGTCAGTATGAGGAACAGGGATGTGGTTGCTTGGAGCAGTTTGATCTCAGCTTACGCGCTTCAGGGGCAAGCAAGAATAGCACTTGAAGTTTTTAAGGAAATGGAAATGGCCAATGTAAGGCCCGATGGGATCACTTTCCTTGGAGTATTGAAAGCTTGTAGTCATGCTGGATTAGCTGATGAAGCACAAATGTACTTTGCTCGTATGAGAGATCGATATGGTGCTGAAGCAAGCAGTGATCACTATGCTTGTTTGGTAGATGTATTGAGTAGGGCGGGAAGATTGCATCAGGCGTATGACGTTATTAGGCGAATGCCAGTGAAGGTGACTGCTAAAGCTTGGGGAGCACTTCTTGCTTCTTGTCGAACTTATGGAGAAGTCGAGCTGGCAGAAATAGCTGGAAGGGCTTTGTTTGAAGTAGAGCCTGAGAATCCTGCTAATTTTGTGATATTGGCAAGAATTTATGCTACCAGTGGGCGATTTGAGGAAGCGGAAGGACTCAGAAGAGAGATGATCAAGAGGGGCATGAAAGCAGCTCCTGGTAGTAGTTGGGTAGTTCATCAAGATTGACTTTTCAGTTGTTTTTTTGGGTGGTGGGGATGAGGGTTTCGACAGAGGCGGATGCAACGTTTTGGCACCGGGTTCATATGAACCCGGTACTTTCGACATAGAGCATAAATTTGTGTAAAAGTTCATCAAAATTGAAAACAAATAGTAGATATGAACCCATAATTTTAAAAATACAATAGGTTTTATACTAAGTGAATCCATATAATTTAAATCCTGAATCTGCCTCTAGTTTTTCGAGGTAGAAGAAAAAGTGAATGTTGCAGCCAAGAGGCAACTGGTGAGTGTACTAAAATTTTTGATGTAATTTGTACAACAGTTTGAAATATGAATTTGGAAAATTCATCAAAGAAACTGCTCTTTGTTCTGTGCTTTGCCTTTGGTGGAAAGCTGGTCTAAGTCTGATGACATTCTGCTTGATTTATAATATCCAAATGAGAGCACCACTGATGATTGCTCCATGTGATATAATATCCAGTCAAGTTTGTGTAAATTGAAGCATTATGTAATGCGTTCTTTTACACGAAGTAAAAATGCGAAATTTAATTCTATTGTGAGGTATAACAAAACATCTTCTTTTGGAACGGTTATCATGATATAAGTAGGATGATTTCTTACCAAAGAAAATGCAAATTTGCATAAGATAGAAATTTTACTGTTTGTGTATGTGTTTTTTGTCACCCTTCATTTATCAGTGCCTTTCTAAGTACCTTATTCCTCTTCTCATATCCTCCACAGAAAGATATTTATTATTTTAGTATGTTGCACTTGAATTATAGGAAAGTTGGCTGAATCAAGTAAAGCAAATGCAGCTGCAATTTGAACAGTTTTCAGAAATATGGTGCACCTTATGGTTTGCACCAGATGGGGATATTACAAAATGAACATAGGCACCTTATCTCAATCGGTGTCACATGACACCGCTTCGTTAAAATTTTTCGTAAATATGTATAAAAAAAATAAAAATATTTGGTATATAATGATAAATTTATTTGTTAACTTCTTCAACTATTGACACGGCTTACAAAAGTTATTGCATACACCATTGCTCCTTGGTGCCTTTAACACACTCCATTTTCAAGGATGAATTTTTACACACCAAAATTTATCATTTACAAACGTATTTGGCGTCCGATCACTTCCAGCAATACACATATCATTAACTTAAAAGTTACGTACTTAAAATTATTCTACCATAAGTGGTAAATTTATATTTTCAGTAACGGCAGCATTTGGTACATTGCTATGTTAAACCAAATTTTTTACAATGAATACTGTGAAAAGAAAAATTAAAGAAAAAATCAAACATTAAAAGAAAATTTCCGACCTACCGGATTCGAACCAGTGACCTAAGGACTACCAACTGAGCTAAGGTCGGCCTTTAGTTATGTGTTCCACTGAATTCACACACAAAGGAGGCCATACTTCATACACAAAAGAGATGCATGATTCTTTTTCCCAATAATTTATTATTAGGCAAGATAAAGAGAACCAAAAGAAATTGATACGCATGTACTACTTTCAATTTTTAAATGTTGCATTGTTTTCCTATTTATTTTTGGAGTGAAAGTGAATATGAATGGAAACTCACACTTTTCTAGATTAAATTTTTTTTTTTTTTTTTGCCTCATCATTCCTATTCTATATCATCTGGCCTGTTTATTAACGTACAAGGGATATTACATTTAAAATCCATAAAGAAAGTAATATAATCTTCTAAAAGTTTTCTCGGACAAAGAATAATTTACACACGATACTGTATGGGTGACAAATATCACGTTGCATGTTGATCAAGTCAACATAAGGAAGCCTTCGAAGACTGCCACGTGTTGTCAAAAGGATACAATGACCTGACCTCAAAGGGTCGACGTCACGAGAAGACAACACGTCTTCGACGAGGTCGAAGTGATGCGATAGAAGGCGAGGACGAGCACCCCTTTTCTGAAAGCAGTAACGGCTAGTTCTAGGATTACTATTCCCTAGAGAATATTTCAGTGAATATTCTTCCTAGTTGTACTATCTAGGGTTTTGTGACCCATGTACCCTTATAGATAGAAAGATGTGTAGTTATAGAAGGGATTGGACATTCATAGTAAAGGGCAATACATTGACATTCTTTGAAGATTCTCTCTTTGTATCATATACATACAAAGTTTACCTTTTTACATCTTTATCTATCTTTTCTTCCCCGATCCAAGAAGGATCCGAATACCAAGAGGCTTATCATTATCCGTCATTATCAGAAGAATTATTGGAGAATCTCACCTTTTGTGGGTGACTTCTATGCATTTATTTACTTAAATATCATTTATTGTTATTTATTGTTATCTTTCATATTCTTGAATCATTCATTACACCATTATTGCTATCATTTATCGCTATTCAACAGTATATGTGGGGTATCTTCAATAAATACATTTGATCTATCCTTTGGTCATTAATATTGGCTAAGATTAACCTTATTTCATTATAAATTTGATTGTATAAACCTAGATCTAAATTTTGGGTCATACAGATACTATAAGATCATATGAAAATTAAATTTTAATCTAAAATGAAGTGAATTAATCTTTTTTTTCCATTAAAAAGAAAGGTTCAAAATCCTTTATATCCCTCCCCCGAGCATTAGAAATTAAAAAAAATTAATTTTCTGAAATTGCATTTAGGATAAAGTTTATGTAGAAGAAGATCATGCGCTCATGTATACATCCAAAAGGGTTTTAGATACAAAAGCAGTACCGGCTTAACCATAAAGCAACTAAAGTAAAGTTGTTGCTTTAGACCCCTAAATTTGAGGAGGGAGGGCATTTTCTAAAATAATGGGCTTATATTTTATTTATTTATTTGGAAATATAGAGTATTATTCAGAAGAAAATTAAAATTTTCATACAAAAGAAAAGCCAACATTTTAGCTATATGAATGAGTGACCGTTTGACTTAAAAAATAGGGAAATACGAATAGCTCTATAAATCACTTACATACAAATGGGAAATGGATTTGATAAGGAAAATTATTATTCCACTTTTTACTTTTTTTTTTTAATTAGGAAACATGTTAAAACTTTAGGCTCTCTTTTTTGGTTTATGCAATAGCTACAATCTTTCAT
The DNA here is from genome assembly GCF_000715075.1 of Nicotiana tabacum. NCBI lineage: Eukaryota > Viridiplantae > Streptophyta > Magnoliopsida > Solanales > Solanaceae > Nicotiana > Nicotiana tabacum. The sequence continues at coordinate 18,837,514 of NC_134102.1, read as the reverse complement.
TTTACCTTTTCTATCAATTTACATACTTTGTCTTATATTCTTTCTTACTTTTTCTAAGATCAACTATTCGTTGTCCAAATCTTCCGATTGCTTCTATAAAAACATAGTTAAAATTTACCTTTCTTATAATACATTGTGTCTCGTTTTCTGTTCTTTCTCACGTTTAAAGCTTGCAGGAAATATTTGAAGTATCATTACGAAATTTGGAATTAAGTCTTCAAACTTCTTGAATCGGATTCTTTTATTCTAACTTTTTAGTATTTTTTTATTTTATATTTGTTACTTTTACTTCATTGGTATATTTTTTAAATATTTATTAGAATTTAAATATGACAACTAGAAAAAAGAATTGAAATATACAATCTCAAAAAGGAGATCTTGATAAATTTTCGCAATCAATAGAATAACCAAAATTAGAAACTATAGGGGAGTGTTTTTCGATGAACAAATCTATTAGAAGAAATCTATTATAAAAAATTAATTAATAATTTTGCATCTCAAAAAATTAAAAAATAATTTCTACATAAAAATCTCTATTAAAATTATTATTGAAGGGCCTTCAATTAAACTTTGGCTTTAGGTCTCTAAGTGTTGTGGAGCTGCCTCTGTACAAAATTAATTATGTCTTCACCCATATAGCCAGAAATATTCTAAATCGCCAAAGGTGATACGTAGTCTGGTCCTTTGGTAACACAATATTTACTCTAATATTGTTTCTTTTCATTAGGAAGAAAGGAAAAACAAAAACAAAAAAGTAACACCAAGAAAATAAGAAAGTGGCATTCCTCTGGGCAGGAAGGAAGATTTCTAGGTTGGCTAATTTTATATCTGTTGAGGTTTTATTTTAAGATGAATATTCTTAATTATTTTAAGATGAATATTCTTAAAATGAGGGTGAATGGGAAATGGAGGGAAAATGAAATTTTGAGTAAAATTTTAAGTTTCCCCTCTTAACAATGAGACATTGTCCCATATTGGAAGAGGAAGACATTTTTGGTGGGTATATATATAATTGCTCTTCTTGTAGCTCTTAAAGAGTTAAGAAGAAAGCAAGCCTCGCGCCGTCGTCGGCTACGGCTACGGCTACGGCTTCGGCTGCGGCTTCGGCTTCGGATTTGGTTATTTGTTAATAGTAAATATTAACGTAGGATTATCCGTATTTGTAACGGATATTTTCCAATCCGTGTATTGATCATTTGGCAGCCGGATAATGGTCTTCCCACCATGAAGTGCTTGCTCCACAAACATGTAATGCTTGCTCCACCATGGAGGGTGGACGTTTGGTCTTCTTCAACATTTTGCTGCTATATATATGTGCAGCAGATGTTGAAGAAAGACACTCAACACACAACACATAATTCGCTCAACAAATTGGCTATACATTTGCACTCCTTCCTCTCAGCATTTTCATACGATTTTCTGAGTTTATACTCCTTCGTTCTGCATTGTTTTTTTAACTTCAAACAAAGCAACTGTAAGTGTGATTTGCTACCGAACTTTGTGTTCGCTGAAACACTGGGGTTTGAAGTACCGCTACACCAGTGTGTTATTCGTTCTATCCTGGGAGGAAATAATCCATTACCTTGGGTACTAAGAGGGGATTAAATTCCTTAAGGAAACACTGTGAATTCAGTGGGCTCGAATTTATTACTGTTTCATTACGTTAACTTATATTTTGCAGAATTATTATTTACAAATACAGCAATATTGACGGGAATAACAATATCTCACTTCGTTTTGGGCAAAGATCATGTTTAACCAACAAGGAGAATGCCATGTAATGAGCTTTATCTGAGTATAGTCTGAAACTTGTAATCTAAATCAGACCATAAATATTTGCATTAAATGCAAATTAAAAATTAAAATAAATTATTACCAACTATAGAAAAATATGTTTTTTTTCTCTAAACAAACAAAAAGAGAAAATTTGTCATACAACCACGTCCTCCTTAACGTCCCTTGTTATCTCGTGCGGAATTCTTCCTCTGTTGAGGCTTCTGCTGGTCATCTTTACCAGCAAATTGAGATAGAAAGGGAAGTACTAACAAAATTTAGGGTGTCCAAATTATATATGGGGACTCGATAAACAAACAAGTCGTTGTAGTATAGTGGTGAGTATTCCCGCCTGTCACGCGGGTGACCCGGGTTCGATCCCCGGCAACGGCGTATTTTTGTTTTTTGTTAACCAGTCTTTATCTACGGAGGTCTTCTGACATATCACTTCTTTAGCTTTTTACAAAACACTGCTTTTTTCGTTGAGAACTACAGTCAATATAATAGAAACAAAATAAGCAAATATCAGTGAATGTGACTTATGAAAATAAGTATTAACTTGTACAGAGTAGTAAAAATTATCTTAGTTTAACTTGACACAAAGTTTAATAAAGAATGGAAGACTTTTAAGATATGTTGTCTTAAATAAGCCATAACATTTGTGTGACTGTAAAAATTTTGAAACTTGTGGTTTCAAACCTGTCATAACATATGTGTGGTTAATAATGCTTATTAAGGAAATATTAAAATGTACCAATCTTTTTTGAACAGACTAATAAAAAAATAGTATCAATCTTTTTGAAACAGAGGGATGAACAACGACGGTCTCAACTCCAGCATTGACATATGTCCAATACAACATTATGTTCTCTGACATTTCTGCACTACTATTTGATTTACAACATATAGCCAAGTTCGACACTGCTTGCATTCAGAATATAATTTCTTTGACATTAGTCCTAGATGGGATTATGATCCAATAACTTGATAAGATAATTTTTTATTTGGAAAAAAACTCGTGGATGAGTGAAAATATACGAATATTTTTGTTAGAAGGCTTACAGTTAAAATAGCATTAAAAAGCACTGTTGAGGATAGGAGTAGATATTAGCAATGAAATTAAAATGCCAGTTTTAAGGATCCCTTTTCCTACTCTTCTCTAGTGGTATTTGGTATATTGCTTTGTTAAACAAAAAATTCTACAATCTGATTTTGAAAAGAAACATCTTTTTTAATAAAGGAATATTAAAATTATTGGGAAAAAATTTCCGACCTGCCGGATTCGAACCAGCGACCTAAGGATTGTCTGTTTAACCAAACTACAGTCCTCCGCTCTACCAACTGAGATAAGGTGGGTTATTGAGCAAAACGTGTTCCAATTAAATATAACAATTAAATACATCTTTTGAATTTGATACCTATGCCTGATACCCCCCCCCCCCCCCCCCCCCCCCAAAAAAAAAAACTTTTTTTTTTAAAAAAAACGAAACAACAACTTCAAATGCATGTTACTACTAGTATCTTTTAAAGTTTGCTTTCTATTTTTCTTCAAATTTGCTATGAACTATCTAAAATTGAGCACCTTTATTTTCCGTTAAAAATTTGAAAAAATATTGTTTCGCTGTTAGGGAAAAAAAACTAATTTTTTCCTTGGCCTCTACTGGAGCTACAACTTGAGAGTAAGTATAAACAATAATCAAAAGTTGATGAGTAAATTTGAATCTTTCTTTCCTCGAAGCACTTGGATACATGGAGTCCACTTATTTTACGTTGAACCTCTGTTAATGGTAAGGACAAATACGAGACAATTTGCCAACGATAAATTAAAAGTATTAAAGGACCAGAGTGCAACGATGATCAAAATTGAGCAATTTCAAATTGTACGGGATTTTTTTTATTTCATTGTGATCGAAATTGTATTTATTTTGGACTTTTCCTTTTTTTTTTTATTTAGATTTATTTGTGGAGCGAATATGAATGAAAACTTAAATTTTTTGTATAGACTAAAGAGTATATCCATGTAAAGGAAATTTCATTTTTGCCTATTTAGGTGGGTCATTGTCTTAATCTCTTTTTGTACTGAAAAAAGTAATTAATAATAATAAAATCAAGTCGTAATCCAGTACTGCAACTTTTTCTTACATGTATTCCTCATCATTTCTATTATCTATCATCTGCTTCTATTAACGTGATATGTTGTACCTTTCACTATTCAATACTAACCAAAAAATAAGTTCAAGACACTATCTCACAAAAAGAATAGAGGTATTAATATCTAATGAAAAATATAAAATCCATAAAGAAAGTAATTAACACAAACTTTCACAAGTGTTTTTGGACAATATTTTTTATTTATTCCACTATACTATATATAAGATCACATGAAACCTTTTTTTACATAAAATAAGAAGGTTTTAAATCCTTGCATCCCCGGGGCAATAAAAATTCAAATACATTAATTCAACGACAACAAATCTAGTATAATACCACAAATAGAGTTTGGGGAGGTTAGTGTGTATGCAGACCTTACCCCTATCTTGTGAGGGTAGAGAAATTATTTCCGATAGACCATCGACTCAAGGAAGAAAAAAAAGAAGTAGTAACAAGTAACACCAACAACAAGATAAGATAATCAAAGTGAAAGAAACAACATACAGTAATAGGAATCTAAGAATAAAAAAACTAAGCAAATAATACTTTAATTCACCTTTCCGAAAGTGGATTTAGGATAAAGTTTATGTTGTCTTAGATAATCATTTGCGGATGCATACACCCAAAAGGTTTTAGATATAATGATATATACATAGCAGATTACGAGGGTGTTTGGATAGACATTTAAACTCATTTTAGTTTTTTTTCATTGTTTGGCAAAGTTAAAAAGTGTTTAAAATAAGTTAAAAACTGCTTAAAACAAGCCAAATGCAAAAAGTTAGGCAACACCAACTTAATGCTTTTTGGCTTAAAAACTATTTATGCTGAAAAGTCACATTTTTTAAGCCAATCTAAACGGGTTCTAAATGGTGCCTTATCTCGGCCAATTCAAAATAGTCTGTTAAATATACTCTTGAGTAATTTTGCCTCTAAGTTTGTCAAGAGTGAGTTATTTTTATATCCGTCACATCTGTAATAAATTCTAATGGTTAGATTTAATGAGAACAATTTAACTAGAAACAACAGGAAAGCCCTCTCAAATCCTAGAAATCGCAATACCAAAAACTTTATCAGACACTAGAAATAGATAAATAATAAAAAAAAGAACAAAAATTGTACCTACCTCAAAAATAGACCTAAAATAGCAAAAATTACACCTTTAAATGTGAATTCATATTAAATCATTTTCTTTTTCACAGTCCTCGTTAAATCTAACAACCAGAGTTTGTTTTATATTTGACATAGATTAAAAGTGCTCAGTTTTAAAAAACTCGAAGGACCAAAACTGCTCAAAAGTATATTTAAGAGACGATTTTGTACCTACCCTCAAACATAAAGGGTCATTTTTGTTATTTTCTCTACTTGGAACAATTCATTGTCACTTAAAAAATTCAGGTCCAATGGGGTATGCAAAATGCTATACTCAAAAGTGGAGGGGATTCAAAATTTAAATATGAGGGGTTTACTTTTAAAATTTTTAATATTTAATTCATTGTATGTTTGCTCGTTCAAATTGTAATAGTTGTTGAAAATTTTACCAATTTCTTATCTTACGTACATATTTATGTTCCATATCAAAATTATTGGGTCCAATTGTACCAGACAAATAAGATTACATCCACCTCGGCTCAAAACTCCAAAATTTAAATTATCCATGTCTAATATAAACATACTTGGAAGGAATAAAGCCTTAGAACTTCTACAACGAATCCACATGCAGTCGACTTACGACAATATGCTGACACCACTTGCGTAAAATTTTGTGTATATTATTGTTCGTGATCAAACATATTGTACGGTTTGCTCTGTATCTACATATTTGTATACGGTAGAAACCGAGCTCATCTATTACATGATAGATCGGGAATGAAATATAATGAATTGAAGATCGACCCTGGGTTCCATCGAACTTAGGCACAAGGTTAGAACATGCGTCTTCAAGATTATCGAATCCGTAACCCGAAACTGACCACGACTCCGAATAAGATCGAGAAAACATTATCGAACCAAAATAATGGAAAATCGAAATATCCATAGCCGGTTGGATATCACAGCGGAAATCTCGGCACGTATAAATGAAATCGATTAATTAGCAAATTATGAGATTTTTTACCTTATATAGAATTGTACCTAAAGTAGGACTCCTCTACTATATAAAGGGTGTCCGATTATTTGTAAAGAACATGGTAACACGCATCCCAAAGCAATAAACTGTTATTTCTAGTCATCTCATCACTCTGTTCCGGCACCGATTGCACCATCTTTGACTCGAGGGTGACTAACCTTCAAGGCCAAGATTGTTCAACCTGTGTGGTTTGCATTTACTTTTTTATCATTAATTTCAATCTGAATCCGATTTCTCATTTTGTATCAAGTTAGATCTCGTATCCTTAAAACCGCGTACAAATTCAATTGTTATCCGATTTTGAGGGTAAACAGTTTGGCGCCCACCGTGGGACTAAGGATAATTGTGGATATTTGATACAAATATCCATAAAACACACTGCTTTACACTTGCTCTTTGAAGTGTCTTTGATTCCAGGCTAAAATACAAAAATGTCCAACTCTCAATCAGCATGTCTGCATATTCACAACGAGTCCGGTCACCAAGGTGAAAATAATAACATAGCGCTAGTAACGAGATACAACATGCTGATCCCGCTGGAATTCTGATCGCAGATCCAATTGACGCTAATTCGCATGTGGCTATCGATGCAAACTTGCCTACCGACAACGAAAATAACGTTCGTGGTGGAGCCCGATCAGTAACTCGAAACACACAAAACAAACACGCAAAACGTTGAAGGAGACGGGATTAGTCTACGAGTGATCTTCAAAATGTTGCAGGCTCAACAGTCGGCGATAACTCAATTATAGAACCAAACCCGTACACCGAGTAGGGTCGATCCCGATCCTCCCCGGGAAGTCACCCGCAGGGATGAACCAGTCATAGAAAGGTCGAACGAACACAAATCAGGGGCTAACCCCAAGATCATAAAAATACTCGAGGAGCTAACTAAACAGATAGAATCAGGGGAGAAGAAGATCGAGGCTAACGACAAAAATGTGGAAACCTACAATTCCAGGGTAGACCAAATCCTAGGAGCACCTCCGATATTGAAGGGCATGGATTCCAGAAAGTTCATGCAAAAATCTTTTCCTCCAAGTGCGGCTCCGAAGCTGATCCCCAAGAAGTTCTGTATGCCCTAAATACCCAAGCATAATGGAACAACCGACCCAAACGAGCATGTAACCTCTTATACACGTGCTATCAAAGGGAACGACATGGGGACGATGAGGTCGAGTCTGTTCTGTTGAAAACATTTGGGGAGACCCTGTCAAAGGGAGCTATGATATGGTATCATAATTTACCTTATAATTCTATTGACTCATTTGCTATGCTTGCCAATTCTTTCGTAAAAGCACACGCAGGTGCCATCAGGGTCGAGACTAGGAAATCAGACCTTTTCAAAGTCAAACAGAAGGATAACGAGATGCTCAGAGAGTTCGTGTCCCGGTTTTAAATGGAACGAATGGATCTGCCGCTGGTCGCTGATGATTGGGCTGTTCAAGATTTCACTCAGGGACTTAATATTCAAAGCTCGGTGGCTTCAGAGCAGCTGAAAAAGAACTTAATAGAATACCCTGTTATTACATGGGCCGACGTGCATAACCGGTATCAATCGAAAATCAGAGTCGAAGATGATCAACTCGGGGCCTCTTTAGGGTCTGTCTATCCTGTCAGAACCCTCGACAGAGCCAAGAGAAATATCGATCGCGAACCGAGGCCAAACAGGGATCGGTATCAGCCATGTAATGGAGATTGGAGAAGCAGCTGGTCCGGGCAAAACTCCATGAGAAACGAAAGGAGAAATGACCGAGGTCAAAGTAGCCGGGGACTTATGACCAAAAATGGATTCGAGAGGTCCAAAGACGCACCGAGGCTATTGGAATATAACTTCAATGTCGATGCTACCGCCATTGTATCAGCTCCCAGGCACATCAAAGATACCAAATGGCCTCGACCTCTACAGTTCGATCTAACCCAAAGGGATCCTAACCAGATGTGCAAATATCATGGCACTCACAATCACAGAATGGAAGATTGTCGACAATTGAGAGAGGTAGTGGCCCGTCTATTCAACAATGGGCACCTTCAGGAGTTCTTGAGCGACCGAGCCAAGAATCATTTCAGGAATAGGGATTCTAACAAATAGGAAGAACCTCAACATGTCATTAACATGATCATCAGAGGGGTTGATATCCCACAGGGGCCGATGTTGAAACGCACCAAAGTATCCATCACTAGGGAGAAACGAACTCGAGACTACATACCAGAGGGAACTTTATCTTTCAACGACGAGGAAGCGGAAGGGATCGTGCAGTCTCATAATGACACACTGGTAATATCTATACTCGTAAATAAAATTTGGGTTAAACGTGTGTTAATTGATCCAGATAGCTCAGCCAACATCATTCGATTAAGGGTTGTGGAACAATTGGGTCTACAAGACCAAATCGTGCCTGCATTTCGAGTTCTGAACGGATTCAACATGGCATGTCAGACCACTAAGGGCGAAATAACGTTACCCGTAAACACCGCCGGGACCATCAAGAAGACTAAATTTTATGTGATCGAAGGGGACATGATGTAAAATGCTTTATTCGGGAGGCCATGGATCCACAACATGCGGGCATTACCCTCGACACTACACCAGGCATTGAAATTCCCAACATCTGACGGAGTTAGAATGTTGTCCACAATCGTGATATCTTCGATGGCTTTGATTTTATTGGGATTGATCTCCATTCATCGATTGGATACTATGAATTCGAGGAACTTACCCGACCCAACTCCAAACACACATTTTTCTGGGTTCAACTTCATATTGTACTGCTTCAGTATGCTGAAGGTTTCCTACAAATGTTTTAAAGGGTCCTATTCTCGCAATGACTTAATTAACATGTCGTCAATGTAAAATTCCATCGATTTTCCTATTTGTTCCTCGAACATCCGATTTACTAGGCGTTGGTAAGTAGCACCATCATTTTTTAATCCAAACGGCATTACGTTATAACAGTATGTGCCGTATTTAGTGATGAAGGAAGTTTTTTCCTGATCACCCGATCCATCCTTATTTGGTTATACCCAGAATAAGCGTCGAGAAAACTGAGGATCTCGTGGCCAGCCGTGGCATCGATTATACGATCGATGTTGGGCAAAGGAAAAGAGTCTTTGGGGCATGCCTTATTCAAATCTTTGTAGTCTACACACATTCTTAGTTTATTCCCTTTTTTACGAACTACCACTACGTTTGCTAACCAATCCAGGTATTTAACCTCCCGAATATTTTAAGAAGTTTAGATACCTCATCCTTGATGAAAGCATGCTTGATCTCGGACTGGGGTCTCCTCTTCTGTTTAACCGGGTGAAATTTCGGGTCCAGGCTTAGATTGTGAGTGGTTATCTCTGATGGGATTCCTGTCATATCGACGTGGGACCAAGCGAAACAATCTTCATTAGTTATAAGAAATTTAATGAGTTTTACCCTGAGCTCGGAGCTTAGCCTTGTGCCCAGGTATTCCTTTCGATCGGGCAAGCTTTCTCGCAATATGACTTGTTCCAGCTCCTCGACCGTCGATTTAGTGGCGTCAGAATCATCGGGGGATATAAAAGACCTGGGAACCCCATAATCATCATCCTCGACTTCCTTTTATTTGTCCGAATTTGCCGAAGATGGTATCGGTGATTGCTATTTGGCCCCGTTTTTACCATATGGTTTGGGCCCTTCGATGTTGAAACTGTAGATGCTGGTATTACCTCCTCGACCGCGAACATTTCCTTCACAGTCGGCTGTTCTTCTTAGGCCATGCAAAGGTTAACCGAGCGAATAGTCACCCTGGGAAGATTTAGTTTGAGGTCGTCCGACAAGAGCCACCAATTCTTTGCATTGTTGAAGAAGAAGAACAACTTCTCGTGGACCCCGAAATGCCAACGAGCTTTGGAGGAACTCAAGAGATATTTATCGAGCCCGCCCCGCTTCACACACCGAAGATAAATGAACAATTGTACTTATACTTGGCGGTCTCAGAAATAGCGGTAAGTGGAGTCCTAGTTCGGGAAGAGCAAGGTACGCAATTTCCAATTTACTATGTTAGTACGACCTTAGGTGAGGCCGAAACTAGGTACCCTCACCAGGAAAAACTGGCGCTCGCTTTGCTAACCGCCTCTAGGAAGCTAAAACTGAACTTTCAATGTCACCCTATATGTGTCGTAACTATTTACCCATTGAGGAATGTTATGCATAAGCCCGAACGCTCGGGCCGATTGGCCAAATGTGCCATAGAAATATCGTACCACCTCGGAATGCCATTAAGTCTGAAATTTTACCGGACTTTGTGGCCGAATTTACACCGGCCCTAATAACCGAGGTCGAAAGAGAGTTATTGGTTAACTCAGGAACTTCCTCGGGAATCTGGACCCTCTTCACGACTCAAACACAAAAGGGTCCGTACTTGGCATCGTACTAAAGCCACCAAGAGGTAATATAATTAGACAATCTATTAAGATTGTAAAATTGACTAACAACGAGGCCGAATATGAAACAATGATTGCAGCCTTGAACTAGCCAAGAGCTTGGGGGCAGAGGTGATCGAAGCCAAGTGCGACTCCCTTCTTATTGTAAAACAAGTCAATGGAACATTCAAGGTCAGAGAGGAACAAATGCAAAGATACTTGGACAAATTACAGGTGACATTACATCGGTTCAAAGAATGGGCTTTGCAACATGTACCTGGGGATCAAAACAGCGAGGCCGATGCCCTCGCTAACTTTGGGTCGTCGGTCGAAGACGACGAGTTTAACTCGGGAGAAGTCGTACAACTTATGAGATCGGTGGTGGAAGAAGGCCACGTCGAGATAAACTCGACGAGCCTAACATGGGACTGGAGGATTAGTACGTGGAATATCTCTGATCCGGTAAATTACCCTCATATCCAAAAGAGTCAAGGGCCCTGCGTACAAAGGCGACCCGATTTAGCCTGTCCGAAGATGGAACCTTGTTCCGAAGAACATTTGATGGACCACTTGCAATATGTCTAGGGCTGGGTGATACTGAGTATGTTTGGAGGAAAATTGACGAAGGTACCTGTGGAAATCATTCGGGCGCCGAATCGCTGGTTCGAAAAATAATCAGAGCCGTTTTTTTCCTAGATCGATTTTGAATAAGACGCAAAGGAGTTCGTTCGAAAATGTGATGAATTCCAAAGACACTCTCCGATGATCCATCAACTCAGGGAGCTACTGTATTCGGTTTTGTCACCATGGCCGTTCATGAAGTGGGGAATGGACATCGTTGTCCCCCTTCCGTGGGCACCCGATAAGACTCGATTTATATTGTTTATGACTAACTATTTTTCTAAGTGGGCGGAAGCTTAGGCGTACGGGAAGGACATGGAGAAGAGGTCATCAATTTCATTTGGGACCATATCATATGCCGATTCGGAATGCCAACCAATATTGTATGCGATAATGGGAAACAATTCATCGGAAGCAAAGTAACCGAATTCCTTGAAGACCACAAGATCAAAAGGATTCTATCGACACCTTATCACCCTAGTGGGAATGGACAAGTTGAATCTACCAACAAAACCATACTCCAAAACCCCTTAAAAAAGGTTAACCAACACCAAAGAAAGATGGAAGGAAATATTACCCGAAGTCCTGTGGGCATACCGTACAACCTCGAAGTCCAGTAACGGGGCTACCCCATTTTCTTTGGTTTATGGCACCGAAGCTTTAATACCGATTGAGGTTAGGGAACCAAGTATCATATTCCGATATGCAACAAAGGAATCGAATGACGACGCTATGAGTACAAACCTAGAGCTATTAGATAAAAGGCGCGAAGCCGCCCTTGTCCGGTTGGCCGCTCAAAAACAGCGGATCGAAAGATATTATAATTGAAGGACCAACCTTCGACACTTCAATACCGGGGATTTGGTACTAAGAAAGGTCACGCTAAGCACTGGAAACCCGAACGAAGGAAAATTGGGGCCGAACTAGGAAGGACCGTACCAAATTATCGAGATCACCGGAAAAAGGATCCTATAAGCTCGGAACAATGAACGATGAGCAACTACCGAATAAATGGAATATAACTCACTTAAAGCGATATTACTGCTAAGGTGTGGTCCTGTTCTTTCCTTTATTTACATCTTAAACTAACCCCTGCAGGTAACCAACAAGGGATAGTACGAGGTTTTAGGTCTGAAAGCATGCGTTGCACTCTTTTTTCCTTGAGCCGATTTTGTCCCAAATGGGTTTTTCGGCAAGGTTTTTAATAAGGCAACAAGTAAATCGTACTAACTTAGAATTGAAGGCCGGAAATGAACCAGTGATGATGATCATAACAACGTTCGAGTCCCCTCTTCGGTCAACCCCGAACACTGGGGGGCATTACCCTCTAATATCGACTTTAGCATGGAAAGAGACTTCAAGATTGAAGGGTCTCGATTGATAGGATTTAATGTAAGGGCCAAACGGTCAAATGAACCGTGCCCACATAGACTGCTCGAACCCTGACACAAAGCATGTACACATACATTACTATTATAAATGCCTAATTTTTGCTCTTGTCTTTTACTTCTACATTATAATTTTTAGGATTATTATGTGTGTATTTTTAGGCTTCTAGAGTTAGATTTTGTTAAATAATTTGATAAGGGGGTTAGGGGATTGGGTTTTATCATTTTTAAAGCCAAAATTTGCCCAAATATTGTATCAATATCGGCGGCCCAACAGCCCAAGACCCGGTCCATATGCTTTGGCATGGAAGACTTCAAAACTACGTAGTTTTGTTTAGTTTACTAATATTAAATCTCACCCATCCATTCTCTCATGATCCAACGGCTCTCATTCACTCCCTATCCCCAGTATTTAAAGCCTAAAATAGCCAAAATTTTGCCCCATTTCCCTTATTACTCTCCCTCTCTCTTATTCCTCTCTCTTCTCTTTCTTCTCTCTGCCGCACCATCCACTGCCGCCATCCTCCGCCACCGGAAATCCGTCACCGGCGGGGAAACCGTCGTCCAAATCAGCCCAAAATTTCACCACTTCTTCCTCTCAACCTCCTCTCCATGAATCCAAGCCTCAAATCCTTCAAATCTCTACCAATCTCCATAGACCTACCTAAATCTGGAATAAAAACCCTAGCCGCCGCGCCTCAATATTCCTTGAGTTTTAACCTTCCACACCCCGTAATACATACATAAACGGATAGATCTTGTTGAGATCTATCCTTTCCTACCCGTTTCACCCCAAAAATCCCTATCACCGCCGACCAGCCACCCTCACCGCCGACCCGCCGCTTCTGCCGCACCACTCCTCCTCTGTTTTAGCCTAATTCCGACCAAAGAACACTCATTTCCTTTTGGTATGACATCAAATTCATTTTATTTGGTGTCTACCGAAATGAAATAAGTGTTCCATGGTCGGGCAACCACTTCTTTGCATCTCCGACGTCTTCTCGTGGCTCGAACAACTTCAAGCACGCTCGTTAGGTATAATCGCTATCTCTTTAATTAATTTTTAATTTTTTTTTATATTAGTAGATTAGTTTCTGGTTTTTGATTTTTCTGTTTTGGTTATTTCTTGTTAATTAGAGTTTCAAGTTAGGTTTATTTAATTAGTTATCTCTATTTAGTTTAGTTGTTTGTTAGATTGTTATTGATTAAACGTGATCTTTAGTATATTAGTTAAATCGTTCACTTAGTTAGTCGATTATTTAGTTGTTGAACATCGTCGTCCGATTTAGTTGCAATAGGGTGGTATTGATGTTATTGAAATCTGAAGTTTAGATGGGTTTGATCATGACTTAGGGTACTAGTGGCTTACCTTTTACTAGTAGGGTGGCTGAAATGACATTTTTTCTCCTTGCTTCTGACATAGCAAATTTTCTGGTTATTCTTTCACCTTTTGGACTGCCTTTGAACAATGTTTAGCACACAAAGTCATTCCTTTTTTGACAGACTTTTGGTGAACCAAAATCTATCCAAAAGTGGCTTTCTTGGACTATTTAAGGGCTTCCCTTTCCTCACTTTACGGAGGGGATCACATATTTGCTGGACAGTTTTTTTTTACACACTAAAAAAACACAACTTTGAGAGTAAAAAATCAGCAGCTGAAGTACCCTTTAGTAAGCTGAAATTGTGAGCTTTGTGAGAAACTTTTAGATTGTAAACTTTTAGAAAAGTATAAGTCTTCTTTAGAGTTTGGTTCTGCGCTTCTTCTCTAAGGTTTTCGGGTTGTTTAAACACGAATCTGCTGCTGTTTTTTGCTGTGTTTGCTGCTGTTATTTTTCTGCTGAGCTCTATTTCTTCATTGCTGTATTTATTTTCTGCAACCCAGGTATTTTCTTAAATTTTGTAATGCATATTTTTATATCCAATGAATGAGTATATAACTCTTTTTCAACTCTAAGGATACGCTTGATGTGCTTTACTGGAATATATAAATGTTTAGCATGTTATTCATATAGTCATATTTAAGCATGTACATCTGTAATATTTGGTCAATCTTCCATTTTTCTTTACATATGTAGCTCGAATAATATTATGTTAAGTGTATCTAGTTAAGGAAAAGAAACATTTTTAGAATTATTATGTAGAGTTTAGTTTCCTTTTGCCTTGGTTTTATGTATTTGTTGTGTTTGTCATTTTAACTTTTCTCTTAGTGCTAAACATAACTGATAGTAATACTTCTCTTCTTGGTTAAGTTGAAATGAAGTTGGGGAATAGTATGTGATGAGTGTGCGGGAGAAAGGAGAGAACTAGTGAAAGAATTTCTTAAATGTGTCATTGCTATTTTGAACTTATGTTTGGTTGAGTTTGATGCATATGTTTTATCTTATTTATATGTCTAGAAGTCCATGTTCATTAATGCTTTAGTTTTAGCTACATGTTCTAGTTGGGTTTACATTAATTTTAAGAATACTGTAGGCCACCATCACCTTTGGTTTAAATTTGCTGGCCATCTTTTTTTTTAACATCAAGGCCACTGGAAAATTTGACTTTGTCAAGTTTAAAGTAGTAAACAAGTTTTGACTCAGTTTTTTAAATACTAGGCTTCTTTATTAAATAAATAATTTTAACAAATAAATTAATTTAAATGCTAGGCAATTAGTAAGTGCGCTTCAACTTTACGGAATCGCTTGCGTAGTGTGATGTTTAATATTCAATAAATTAGTTCAATAACCTCATACAATACCCATTAGTTTTAGTTAATCCTTTGCTAAAATCGCGGATTCGCTTTCGTAACGCAATAGTTGACTTTTAATAATTTTTAAAAAATTAATTTTCTCAAATTTAGTAATTTCTCAAAAGTACTACAAATAATTGATTGTCATGATTTCGGATTCGCTTGCGAGGCGCAATTATGATAAGTTAATTAATTTTATTATTCGATCACGCATTCGCTTGCGTAGCGTGGTTATGACAACGTAATATTATCCAAATTATTTTGTTTAATAATTTTTATAGTCAAGAGATAAAGGCGGATAGGTAAAACATGAAAATTATATAAATCACAGTTTATCCAAAATTAATTGAAGCCAAGTTTTAAGTCAATAAAGCAACTGTGCTAGAACCACGGGACTCGGGGAATGCCTTACACCTTCTCCCCGGTCAACAGAATTTCTTACCCGAACTTTATTTTCGCGAACCGATAATAATAGAGTCAAACCTTACTTTGCCTAGTGATTCAAATAAAAAAGTGACTTGGAATACCGAAAAATCAATTCCAAGTGGCGACTCTGTAAATAAAATAATCCCTACTCAAATTTTTTACTTTAATTGGAAAAAAATCTTTAACCCACAACAATACACACATACACACACACACACACACACACACACACACACACACACACACACACACATATATATATATATATATATATATATATATATATATATATATATATATATATATATATATATATATATATATATATACATGTTGATTTTCATTTGGCTTTATTAATTTTGTATATACTGTGATTTATTTGGGCCTAATGTGCTACTTGCATATTTTTTACCGCTTTGATATTGTTAAATTATACATATAAACTGTCTTCTCACGCACCCCCTCTAAGTCTTCTTGAAATTAAAATTGGGCATTTGCTTGACATAGCCCGCTTTCTTTGAGATAGCCGAGGTGCTTGTCACTCGGTGAAGGATTTTAGTCACACATGTTTTAGGCGGGGAACACCACCAGCTAAGTCGGAAAGCAATGCTACCGGTACGCTGTCCCTCCTCGGCTCGAGTTGTCCGCTCGAGTAAGCCAGTCTAGATACCTTCCCCACTAAGATTTAAACCTAGAAGAACAAACCTTATGCCGGATATCCCTAGTAGGTTCGCTCTATTTACCTCACGAGCATTTGACTTAGCGAAGCTCGGCATATGGGTCGGGTCCGTGCTACTTGTTACATCATTTAGAAGGCTTGCTTGCATTGTTGACCGGCTTTAGAAAATTAGTTGAGCGAAATTATTATTATAAATAATAATAATAATAATAATAATAATAATAATAATAATAATAATAATAATAATAATAATAATAATAATAATAATAAAAATCATTCTCCTAGTTTAATAGAAATAATCCTTTTTACTAAGATTTTGTAGTAGTCTGGCGTGAGGTGTAAAGATTAATTTTCATAAAAATCAAAAGAGAAAAATACTCGATTTCATCGAACTACGCGGGTTTCATTCTCATCGGATGTGAGATACGTAGGCAACCTCCTTCGGGTTCAACCCACATTTTTCAAAAAAAACAAAGCATAAAATTCCGCATGTGCATAAAATTTTTCAAATTTGTTTTTGCTATTTTTGGTCACCTTTTATTGTTTTGACCTCGTATTCCAGCCGTTTTGCCAAGAAAGCCTTAAAATCTTCCTCGGAAGTGCTGAAGGGCCGTTTTTGTAAAATAATTATTTTGTCCATCTTTGATCATCTTTTACCATTTTGCCCTTATATCCGACTATTTTTGTCGAAACAACTTTAAAACTTATACGGAATATCGAAAGGCTATTTTTGCAAAAATAGCCATCTGATCTAGTTTTGTCTGGCCGTTTTGCCTAGACAACCTTAAAATCTTCCTGGGAAGTGCTGAAGGGCCATTTTTGTAAAAATAGCTACTTTTTCCATCTTTGTTTACCTTTTATCATTTTGCCCTTATGTTTGACCATTTTTGTCGAGACAACTTTAAACCTTCTACGGAAGTACAGAAAGACTGTTTTCGCAAAAATAGCCATCTTATCTAGTTTTGTCTGGTTATATTTGCCGATACAACTTTGAACCTCTCTCGGGAGTACCGAATGGCCGATTTCGTAAAATAGCCACTTTTTTATTTTATCTATTTTATTTATTTATTATTTTGTCCCTATGCTTAGCCGTGTTTGCCGAGACATCCTTTAAGCCTTCTGTGGAAGTATCAAAGGGTTATTTTCGTAATAATAGCCATTTTCCTACTCACCTTTTGTGTCCGATAATAATAATAATAATAATAATAATAATAATAATAATAATAATAATAATAATAATAATAATAATAATAATAATAATAATAATAATAATAATAATAATAATAATAATAATAATAATAATAATAATGAAAAATAGATTGAGTCCTAAATTGGCTTTTTTGAAAGAAAAAAAATCAAATCAGAATTTGCATATAGTTTAGGTAAGTTCTAACCCTTTTTTTAAATCTTATTCTTAGGTTCACCATGAATTCTCTACAAAGAAAAAGTTAGAAAAGGGTAGGGGATGAGACACCTCCTATGTTCTTGATCAGAGATAAGACCCCGAGTAGTCTCTGTAATTGGTGAGCTAGTTTTGTTACATGGGAACAGAATCAAGTATTTAAGCACCTCAATTTCCTCACAAACATCATGGGAATTAAACCTAATAGAGATTTAATCGAGGCTCTAGTGGGTTTTTGGGACCCCGTGAACAATGTCTTCAGGTGCAAAGATTGTGAAATGACGCCTACATTAGAAGAATTAGGTAGGTTTACCGGATTGGGAAGAGACCTTCGTGGGAAAGAGCCTGTTGCTCCGAGAAAGGTTGGTGTGAACAACTTTTTAAAGAAGTTATGCCTCCGTCGAATTCTAATGGTTTGCTTGAACGAAGGTTGGGTTCCGTTGGAATATCTTTATGATATATATGGGGACGAGAAAGGGTTTGAGAACTTCTCGGGCACATGATTCGTCAACCAATTGAGTTACGACACCCGGAGAGAGTTGAGAATCTTCGCGTTCATGATATCATTTCTGGGTATCATGGTCTTTCTAGAGCATGGTGGGTGCATCAGAATTTGATTGGCTGTGGTAGTCTCGTATTTACAAAGTAGCGAGGATCATACCATTCTTCCCATGATTCTAGGAGATATTTTTCGAGCTTTGACCCGTTGCCGAGAGGGTGAAGATTACTTCGAGGGATGAAACATTCTGTTGCAGATGTGGTTCATAGAGCACCTTTATCATCATCCAATAGTAGATTCCAATGATAATTGACTGAATTACATTGGATGTCATCCAGACTAGGCCGCGAGTTGTAATCTTTCAGAGGGGGTGAGGGCCTGGCAGACATTACTTGGTTCATTGAGTGCTGATAGAATCACTTGGAACTATTATTGATTCCCTTCTATTAGGGTCATACATATGTCGAAAATAAATGCTCTTTATTTTGCAGTAATAGCTCATATTCATACATAAATGCTCTTTATTTATATTATTTGTGTCAAAATAGTATTTTATATTTTTTATAATACTAAGTTATTATTTTTAATCATTTTAGTGCATAAATATTA
Organism: Nicotiana tabacum; assembly: GCF_000715075.1. Taxonomy (NCBI): domain Eukaryota; kingdom Viridiplantae; phylum Streptophyta; class Magnoliopsida; order Solanales; family Solanaceae; genus Nicotiana; species Nicotiana tabacum. The sequence goes on along the minus strand of NC_134102.1, from coordinate 18,818,718 downwards.
TTCTTATTTATTTATTAATCATTTTTATAAGTTACTTTCGATAAATATTGCTTATTTAAATAATAGCCCAGATTTAAACTAATATTTGGACCAAAATTGGCCCAGTATCCTTAGCCTAACCCCCTGGCCCAAGACCAAACGACCTCTTTAGTTATAATCTGGTCGGGACCCGTTCCGCTACCCGCCCGCTTCTCCTCTAATCCTGGTCGTTGATCTCAAATGATCAACGACCCATATCCATTCCCCCGTTTTAATTAACCTAACCCGCCCCAAAACCCTATCAGTTTTTCCCAGACACTGCCTTTGAATCCTCTCTTCTCCTCTCCTCAGAAACCCTAGCCGACCTCTCAATTTTCTCCAAATCCGTCTCAATCATGGATTCTTTCCATGATTTTCGTACCTTTTATGTGTTATCTCGGTACTACTTGCAAGGCTATGGCATCAGTTAGTACTTGCCTAAACTTGGCAAGTACTATCTCTCAGATTTGGGTCTGTTCAACTCCAATCGCTTGAATCTGGACAATATTTAGTCCATATACATCATGACCAAGCTATATGGGTCCGATTAGCCAAGCTTTACGACCAATTTCCGATTTCTGTCAACTAGGGTTTACCTATTTTTTTCCCCTAATCCAATTTTTATTGATTTTGCATGTTATCACTTCCTTATTTATGTTTGATTTTACAGTGTTTCCTTGTTTACTTGTTCGATTTCTGTAACTATATAAACCCCTCCCCATTCCCCTTTGAGACGGACCTGGATCGCTAGACTTTCACTAAAAAATAGAGCTATCACTTTATTGTTCTCTCGTTCTTTTGTTCTATACCTTGATTCTTGGCCGGCTGAAAGCCAAACCACCGGGATTCAACTTTTCAACCTTTTCTTGGTGCGTGCACTGCCCGGGGTTCCTTTGAAGCCCTTGAAAACTTTGACGCATTGAGATTCTGGGTTCTTGTTCTATGTTGATACTCTGAAACATTGTGGAATTTGTTTTTCCTTATTATCCGTTTAACTGGTAAGTCACTTGGCTTTGCAATTTCGTTCTTATGTGTTCATGATTCGCACATCCTTACCTCTGAAATTCATGGCTTAATGTGTTTCTGGGATACTTTTGTGTGCAACTTTGATTAGTTTTGCATTTTGCTTTGAACCTCTTTAGTATTTAATTTTACCTAATGCTGCAAGTTTTGAGACATGTTTATGCCTAATTTGAATAATTTGAACCCTCTTAAGTTCATTAGTCTACTATGTCAATACCTGAATGCCTACGTTTGCTATTTGACATGGGCTTGCTTTCCCACTCTATTCTGAATCTCTATAATGACAGACTTGTACATGTAATGTGTTCTAATCTATGTTAAGACCTTTTCTATCAACTATGATCTGCTCCTCTGTTAATGTGTCTCACAGCATGTCTCTGTTTTGCTTAATTTTATATCTTTAGTAACTGTTTGGAACCTTTAGAATGGTTATCTTAGTTTGTGTTTCCATACCATGTTTGATACTATTCTGCTTCATGATATAAGTTAACAAGGTTGTCTTATGATATTGTGATGAATCCTTAGCATAATTTGGACCTTTAAGATTTAAACCTTTTAAGTTAGTACCCCACTTAGATTTGTTTGATAATATGCACCTTAGTATGATAATCTGGTTTATCTTGTAATCTCAAGGAACATGACTCTCCTCCAACTCCCAATGTGCTTTCTGCCAATGTATTATTTTTGTTAAGTGTTGAACCTGCTTCTAAATCTTGTTGACCTTTTGATTATCTGTTCTATGTTCTCAACTTTGCTATGTTTGCTTTCTAAACTATAAGTGTATTTCCTCAACTTCTGTCCCTTAACCATGGTCCACTCCCTCACATTTGTTACATGTGCTATTCTGAACCTATCATTCTTGGCTGGCTGAAAGCCAAAGCCACCAAGACTCTTACTACTGACCTCCCTAGTGTGAGCACTGCTCGGGGTCTATTTGAGACCCTTGTGAATCCTGACACACTAGGGTTTGGGGTCTTTTAGTCACTTTCTCTACTACTGAGACCGAACTACCCCTCGCAATTCCTTCTTCCTATTATCTAATGAACATATAAGCTGGTTGGTTTAAGTGATTTAATGCCTGGGTAATATGGTTGATTTATGATTGTGTGATTTGTCTTTGAGATTTTCTATGGATTCTGAGTTGTGCTGATGAATATGGTTCCTTGTTAAAAATCTGGGTATACCACGGTAGAATTGTTGAAGGCCTAGCAGTTTGGGGTATTTCTTTTGGGCCTGTTATGGGCCTACTGTCATTATTTATATAATATTTATAATCATATTCATTATTGGATCTGTATTAACTTTGTAATAAATAATTGGGGTGTTAGTAAAAATGGGGGATGGGTAAATTCTGATGTTTGCATGCAAGGGCAGAAAATATGCCTATAGGATTCAATGATTCATTTGCTATATATGCCATTCAATCTATATGTGCACTGTAGAAATCATGGCATTAAGTGAAGCACACAGTCACACTACTTGTCTACTAGCAAAGCATGAATTCAAATGCTTCAATTATCCTTGTTGCTACATGTTATTAGAAAACCTGACCATATGAAATAAATATCATTGAATTTTCCTTCAATTTGCATCGCTGCAACATATCCACTAGAAATCATGCCTATAAGATTTTAATCATTTCATTCGCCAATGTATTGCATCGTTCAACTAGATGCCTATAAGGTTAAAGTATAACAATAGATTTGGTTCCAATCGCCAATTGTTAGAGATCCTGCCTATAGGGTATTACTACTCGGCAAAAAGTGTTAATTTTCTAAACGCTATTTGCTGCTCGAAAAGCATGAATAATTCTGGGTTTTCCTCCAATAGATTTCATTGTCACTTAGTGCGTAAATCACCTAGACACAATATCTATAGGTTAAATAACTGGAAATCTGCAATCTCAAATCAGCATGCAACAATCCTATTATTATTTGCAGATAAGCAGCGCCTAGCCTCTGAAACTGCTTGTATGTTTTAATGCATAGTCACATAGAAATCATGTCTATAAGGCTTAAGGTTCTTAATTCTGAAATGGCCTAACATGAAAACCTGTTTCGCGTGCATATGTTTCTTAAGTGTGGAGGCTAACTTGAGCCCTTAACTGCCCATATTTGAAGTCCAATATATGTTTTGTATGTCGCCTAATTTTGATATTTCTGAGCCACCTAAGTAAGGTCTAGAACCACCCTAGTAGAGGTCCAATACCTCCTGGACTATAGGAATGGGACGAGCAGTGCGCACATAGAGTACGACTTAGAATTGAATTAGCGCGCTTCAGGTAAACAAATTTAACATAGTAATCGAGTAGCAGGGGATGACAGTCTGTGCCCGCTGAATAATATGAGTAACTCCCTATCTCAAGGGAATTCCGCATTATTTATGTTGCACGAGTGATCTTTTAGGCTAAAAAACTTAGGACCTCCCCCTTTATATGTTGTTATTAGATCCAAATAGTTGTATCCCTATATTTGTACTAAGATCTGTACTAATCATGTTGTAATGAAATTCTTTGACCTTTACATTCGCTCTGTTTATTTGATCACTTAGCTTAATTGTAATCCACATAATCTTAAGTTCGGCTGCGACCCACAGTTGTGGACCTCGAAAAGTGCCTAACACCTTCTCTTTGAGGTAATTTGAGCCCTTACCCGATCTTTGGTGACGCTGACTAGTCAAACAGAGTCATTTGCATAATAGGTGCCCTGACGCACCTTAAAACCTGTTAGGTGGCGACTCTTCTATTTTAATACATATCCTCCTATCCAAAAGAGTTGTAATATGTCAAAGCCTTCTTTCGCGAGAGAATGGGGCGCGACATTCGTTTGTGTAGGAATTAAAGGGAGAGGAACTTCCAAGGGAGTCATATGCACAAAAGGTTTGGTTCGGTGGTCGATTTTCCGACTTGGACGAGATGGTAGCTGATCGTGAACGTGGGGAGGTAAGCCTCGCATACCTTGAGTGGTTTCACAACTTGGCTATCCCGGAGCAAAGGCCATAAAGATCCATACGGAATGCATTTGATTGGGAGGAGGAGATCGAGGCCAGAGTTAGAAAAATCGAAAGGGAAGTGGCACACGAGTGCCAATCCCGTATTGACATTTTACAAGAAGATAAGGGCATTCTAGAGACATCTATGGGCATACAACAGGCTGATTTCAAGAGGGAAAAGGCTCAGTGGGCACAAGAGAGGCGAGCACTCAAAGCTCAAATTGGACAGAAAAAAGCGATCACTACCGCTCAACAACAAGAAGAAATAGAAACCCAGTTCAAGGTGGTCCGTGATCATGAGCTTAGAGGTTTTGCTCCATTAATCCAAGGTCTGAGGGATCAGATAGGGGGAGTTAAGTCAAGCAAGGAGTGCCAGATCGCGGATTTTCAAATATAAAGACATCACTACCAAAGTATGATCAATTGGTTTGAGGGGGAGTCACTAGAAATTCGGCACCAGAGAGATATGGCCTTGGAGCACGAGCGTGATGCGCTGGATTTAGCCGAGACCCGTGGTCAGAGAAATCAAGAGTTGCATTTGGCTGAGGAACACATTAAGGGAAAGATCCTCTAGGTAGCCACATATACCTCACGAGCATGCAGGAGTTGCCAGGGAATGACGCCTGAGCAATTTACAGAAGTATCATTGAACGTCGCTTGTCATATATCTTCAGACTTGGAAAGGATATACCACAATATTATGGGTCAGTTGCAGGAACAAGCGCCTTGATTACAATGATGCTGGTGGATTCTACTGCAGGGATCATAGTCTTCTTTTAGTTAGCAATCCTTTTGATTATTCTTTTGTTGCTTTGAGTCTGTAGGAGTCTTTTGGTTTTTGAGTCTTGTTTTTTGGCCTTCATCTTAAAAAGCCTGTTTGAGTCGAGTCCGGTCTTTGTTTAAATGTTTGTCTTTATGTAAGTTTTTTTAGTCTTGTATCAAAACAAAACAAAACAAAAAAAAGGGAAAAGTTGAAAATCAATGAAAAAGATGTTGCTTTAGAAAAATTCGAAAACGAACCAAAAAGATTTTTTTGTTTTTGTAAATATAAGTAATTAAAAAAATTGTCATGTCCCTGAACTACGTAATGATCTGATTCATGCGGCGACATGATACGTAGACAACTCCCAAAAGGTTATCGAATATTTTTCAATGACTCTAAAATGAGGGATCAAAATGAGGTGAGTGAAGAAAAAAAGAAAGAGAGGAAAAAAACAATTAAGAGCGTCAATAAGCAGCAACCTTATAAGCCGGAATGAAACATGAAGCCTTCCAAAAGTATGTTAGAGATGGTGATAATTTTAGGAGCATAACATATTTACGCGTGATTCGTATCTGTAAAATGCTTAACCCTAACACGTTTGTTGCCTCTTATATAGTAAGCTTAAGGTGGTTGGTTTGTGGTGAAACTGGCAACAAACACATCATTACTTCATCAGATCTAAGGGAAAGATAGCGATGGCTAACAATGATAAGATCGAGCTGGTCAATGACGACCCCCAGGGTCAGCCAGTTGAGCAAGAGTCGGAGGAAGTAAGAAGATTGAAACAACAACTGTCTGATATGTATCAGGCTTGGGTCTCCGGTCAGCCTACGCCTCAGGGTCCATTAGAAGGAACTTCTACCGTACCCTTGGCTACTCAACCACCGCTCCTTGAAATGAGCGATCACATTCAATCACCAGGGTATGTGCCAAACTACAGCTTCCATTCCGCCCCTGGTACCTCTAATGTGCGACCTCCAGCCGCACCAGTCAGGAACACACCTCTTGTCGTGTTTGGCGCACCGTTATATGCAATCCTGCCACCACCTCCTGTGACGAGGCCAAACAACAAGCCATTATATCATGCTTATGATGGACAAAACTACTTTTCAAATATCAATTTCAGGGTCTCGGCTCTATACAATCAGACTCATCAGTACGAGTCAAGGTGGAAAATGAAAAGCTTGCCAAGACGGGTGAGTCAGATGAGATGGCCAGGAAAATGAAAAGTCTTGAACATAACATAAAGAATATACAAGGACTATATGGTCACAAAAGTGTTTTGTTTAGTGATCTATACATGTTCCCTCACATCCATTTGCCACCAGGGTTCAAGACCCCAAAATTTGAGAAGTATGATAGACACGGTGACCCCATCGCCCACTTGAAAAGGTACTGCAACCAGTTGAGGGGTGCAGGTGGAAAAGAATAATTGCTAATGGCTTATTTTGGGGAAAGTCTTGCGGGGGGTGCCTATGAATGGTTCATTGACCAAGATATCTCTCACTGGCATATCTGGGATGACATAGCCCAGGCCTTCGTCAAACAATTTCAATACAACATTGATATTGCGCCGGATCTCAATTCCCTGTCCAATATGAAGAAAATGCCTACTGAAAGCTTTAGGGAGTATGCAATCAAGTAGAGGGAGCAAGCGGCTAGAGTTAAGCCACCCATGGATAGCCACGAGTTGATCACTATTTTTTTGGAGGCTCAAGAGCCTGATTACTTTCAGAACATGATGTCCGCGATGGGTAGACCTTTTAAGAAAGCGATCAAAATAGGAGAGATGGTCGAAAATGGCCTCAAGACTGGCATAATTGTAAGTCAAGATGCTCTCAAAGCCACCACCCAAGCTATCCAAAATGGATCGGGAAGTTTGGCAAATAGAAAGAAGAGAGATGAAGGGTCCATAATGACTTCGGGATCTAGAGAAGTTCAAAGAGGGGCATCACACCCTTATATGCAAGTTCAGCAGGGGCAATCCAGCCACCCTCAATATTATTATCCCCCACCAATTCCTCGCTACTCTATGGGCCTAACACAGTATACAATGTTTAATGCCTAATCATATTCTCGGCCTCCCAATCAACACGTATGGGCACCAGCTCCAAGGATCCCCGACCTCAGCAACAAAATTTTCGGGCACCCTACAATGCTTGTCCCAGGCAAGATTATGGTCGAGAGCAGAGGCCGGTGGAAAAATTTACTCCATTGGCTGAATCATACTCTAGTCTGTTCCAGAAGTTAAAGCAGATGGGCGTGATTGGACCCATCGCTCCCCACAATATGCATCCTGATTCACATGGATTTCAAGCAAATGATAGATGTGAATATCATTCAGGTGCCCCAGGGCATAACACTAATGACTATTGGACTCTGAAAGGATCCATAGTAAGAATCACTGCAAAAATATTGATTGTAGTGACAAATGGCGAGGACCCTCCTAATGTGACCAACAACCCGTTGCCAATACACAATGATGTTTATTTTGTGAGAATGATTGGCTGAGATCAAGAATACAAGCTAGCTAGTAGAGAAGAAATGACAGCGGGAACGATTCAAGAGGGAACCAAACTAGAAGTAATTCCAAGCCGAGATGTGTCGTTGATTGTGAAAGGCGCGCCGAGCTAAAAAAAGGAAACTTTATTTGTTCCCAAGGTCTCGAGGTTGGAAATTTGCTCCAATATTCCAAGCCTAAGGTTGTATGTCCTTGGAGGCCACCCCATCACAAGGCAGAATCCGGGCGGTATGAAGGATATAGCAGAGCCGATCATAATCAAACCTGTCGTGCCTGTGACAAACACGAAAACCATTCCTTGGAACTACAACAAAATTGTGATGACTTACAAAGGCAAGGAAATCATAGAAGAAGTGGGGAAAACTTGAGGTTTGACTCAATAGGGGAGGTGTTACTCTCCAGAAGAGTTGAGGAAGGCTAAGCAAATGAGAGAAAGCCAAATGCCAATAGAAAAAACCAGTCACTGAAGAAAAAGCGGAAGAGATTTTGAAAAAGATGAAAGTTCAGGATTACTTAATCATTAACCAGGTAAGAAAGACTCCTGCCCAAATCTCTCTACTATCTCTGCTCATACATTCAAATGAGCATGCTCGTGTACTAATCAAGATCCTGAACGAGGCACATGGCTCAGAGAAGACCATAGTGAATCAGTTAGATGGCCAACAGATTTTTTGAGGTGAACAGAATCTCCTTTACTGATGATGAACTTCCCGAGGAGAGAGCCAGGCACAATAGGGCTTTGCACCTGATTGTCAAATGTGATGGGCATAATGTAAAGCGAGTCATGGATGATGGAGGTTCGCGTGTAGATGTATGCCTTCTCTCTACCTTGCAAAGCATGAAGATCAATACAGATAGAATCCGACCCAGCAATGTTCGCATCCGGGCTTTTGATGGCTCAGCGAGAGATACCATTGGGGAGATCAACCTCACCATGATGATTGGGCCGGTTGATTTTGAAATTGTCTTCCAAGTAATGGACATGTAAACTTCTTATAACTTTCTTCTTGGAAGGACATGGATCTATATGGCCCGAGCTATGCCATCCACCTTGCATTAGATGCTCAAATTCGAACACGACAGACAAGAAATTATTGTTCACGGAGAAGACGAGTCATCCATTTATAAAGACCCGTTAATCCCGTGTATTGAGGCCAGGGAAGGATGTGAGTCCATTGTCTATTCGGCTTTCGAAGTGGTTGCTGTGGACCATGTTGAGTAAGGAAATCCCATTCTGCATCCTCGTCTCTGCTGCACTTATGTTGAGACAAGGTTATAATCCAGGAAAAGGCTTGGGGGCATCTTTGCAAGGAATTTCGGAGACCATTTCTCCATTCGGTAACAAGGGTACTTTTGGCTTAGGATTCAGGCCAACACAAGCAGACGAAGACAAAGCCAAGCACAGCAAAAAACATGGGTGGGTCTTGCAGCAACCTATCCCTCAAATGTTCTACACTTTTGTCAAGCCACGACTCCAAGATGGTCAAACTTCCTCGGCGCAGGCAAACATTGATGAAATTTACCATGGCCTCAGCCAGATATTTTCTAAAGTGAATATGATCCAGGCTGGTGAAGGCACTATTCATGCCGATATGCAACTAATTGGCCTAGACACCATGCTCAACAACTGGGAAACAACTTTTCTCCCTACAAGGAAGGAGTCTCGGTAGTTTGCTTTTGCAGCTTCGTTTTGTATTTTGGATTACTTTCAGGGTTGTAATCCAAACATCTCAGTATGATTATTTTGATTTGATGTTAACCCTTCTATCTTTTCAAATTTAATGAAATGCAGATCAGTTTCGTATTAAGTTTTGTATCTTTTTCTTTTCCTAATTATTGTCATTTTGTTTCCATTTCAGTTTTATTAATGCCGGCTTTAAATAACATGACATGCATGTGGAATTCACGCCCAAATCTAAAAAAGCTGTCTAATTTCGAAATAATGCATCAAGAGGTCGAATATGATGAAGATGAGGCTGTTGAGGAAATAAAAAGAGAGTTGGAACAATTTGAAAACAAGACTAAGCCCAACCTCAATGAAACTGAGCCAATTAATATTGGAAGTCATGAAGAAGTTAGAGAAACAAAGATAAGCATTCACACTGAACGAAAAACCAAAGATGCCTTGATTCAAATTTTATTTGTATAGAGAGATGTGTTTGCTTAGTCTTATGATGATATGCCGAGTTTAAGCACTGATCTAGTGGTTCATAATCTTCCCATGTATCCTGATTTTCCACCAGTCCAACAGAAGCAACGAAAATTTAAAATGGACATGAGTGATAAAATCAAAGAGGAAATAATGAAGCAACTGAGCGCCAATATAGTTAGAGCGGTACGATACACCACCTGGGTGGCAAATATTGTGCCGGTGCCAAAGAAGGACGGAAAAACCAGTGTTTGTGTTGACTACAGGGACCTGAACAAAGCGAGTCCAAAGGATAATTTTCCGTTACCAAACACCCATATACTTGTAGATAATTGTGCTAAGCATGAAATATAATCTTTTGTGGATTGCTATGCCGGATACCACCAGATTCTAATGGATGAGGATGATGCAGAAAAGATCGCTTTCACCACTCCATGGGGTACCTATTATTATAGGGTCATGCCATTCGGTTTGAAGAATGTAGGGGCAACTTACATGAGGGCCATGACCACCATTTTGCATGACTTGATGCACAAAGAGATTGAAGTATATGTCGATGATGTCATCATAAAGTCAAAGACACAGGCTGATCAAGTGCGCGATTTAAAAAAGTTCTTTGAACGGCTGTGAAGGTGTGACCTTAAGCTCAATCCAGCCAAGTGTGCATTTGGGGTTCCGTCTGGGAAGCTCCTAGGTTTTATAGTCATCCAGAGAGGCATCGAATAGGATCCCTCTAGGATAAAGTCCATTCGAGATATGCCGCCCACGAAGAACAAAACTGAAGTCATGAGTTTGCTCGGGAGATTGAACTACATCAGTAGGTTTATTGCTCAGCTCACAACTATGTGTGAGCCCATCTTTAATTTGTTGAAGAAAGATGTTGCTATCAAGTGGATGGAGGATTGCCAAAAATCTTTTGACAGGATCAAAGATTATCTGTCAAAATGTATTGGTCCCACCAAAACCTGGTAGGCCTTTGTTTTCATATCTATCGGTGATGGATAATTCCTTTGGATGCGTTATGCGGCAACATGATGCGATAGACAAAAAGGAACAAGCAATCTATTATTTGAGCAAGAAGTTCACCAATTATGAGGTTAAGTATACCCTTTTAGAAAAGGCATGTTGTGCCTTGACTTGGGTCGCTCAGAAGCTGAGGTATTATCTCCTGGCCTACACTACTTATCTCATATCCAGAATGGATCCTTTGAAGTACATCTTTCAAAAGCCAATGCCCACTGGAAGGCTCGCAAAATGGCAGATTCTGCTCACAAAGTTCGACATCGTCTATGTCACTCGCACCGCAATGAAAGCATAGGCTTTGGCAGATCATTTGGTGGAGAATCTAGTTGATAATGATTACAATCCATTGAGCACATACTTCCCAGACGAAGAGGTCAACACAATAGAGGAAGGAGCTTCATATGACATCCGAGTATGGAAAATATATTTTGATGGGGCTGTCAATATCAAAGGAGTTGGGATAAGGGTAATCCTTATCTCACATATTGGACACCATTACCCTGCGATGGCCCACCTTTGTTTATTCTGTACCAATAATATGACAGAATACGAGGCTTGTATAATTGGTCTAAAATGGCCCTCAATCTGGATGTGCATGAACTATTGGTTATGGGAGATTTCGACTTGCTTATCTGGCAAGCCCAAGACGAATGGGAGACTCGAGACATCAAACTTATTCCGTATAGACAATATGTGAAAGACCTAAGTAAAAGATTCAAGTCTATCGAGTTCAGGTACATTCCTAGGTTTCACAATGAGCTAGCCGATGCCTTGGCTACCTTAGCCTCGATGCTCCCTTATCCAGGCAACACTCATATTGATCCATTGGAAATCCAAGTTCGGAATCAACACGATTATTGTAATACTATTGAGACCGAACCAAATGGTGAACCATGGTATCATGACATAAGATGATTCCTGAAAATAAGGGAATACCCAGAGCACGCCAAGGGAGATCAAAAAAGAACTATAATGCGGCTCGCCGGCGATTTCTTCCTGAATGGGGAAATTTTGTACAAAAGGACCCCGGATTTGAACTTGTTGAAATGCATAGACGCCACAGATGCTGAACGGATCATGAGTGAAGTGCATTCGGGGGTATGCGGACCTCACATGAATGGATATGTTTTGGCGAAGAAGATTCTGCGAGCATGGTATTATTGGCTTACTATGGAGCGAGATTGCTTCAGTTTTGTTCGCATGTGTCACCAATGCCAGATTCATGGTGACCTGATTCACTCGCCTCCTTCGGAGTTACATCCCATGTCCTTTCCTTGGCCTTTAGTTGCTTGGGGAATGGATGTTATTGGGCCAATCGAACCAAAGGCTTCAAATGGGCATAGATTCATTTTGATTGCAATTGATTACTTCACCAAGTGGGTGGAGACTGTCACTTTCAAAGCAGTCACCAAGAAAGCAGTGGTAGACTTTGTTTATTCCAACATCATATGTCGCTTTGGTATCCCAAAGACCATTATTACTAACAATACATCCAATCTAAATAGTCATTTGATGAAGGAGGTATGCGAGCAATTTAAAATTGTGCATCGCCATTCTACCCCTTACCGGCCAAAAGCTAATGGAGCCGCTGAAGCGGCAAACAAGAACATCAAGAAGATTCTTAGGAAGATGATTCAAGGTTCCAGACAATGGCATGAAAAGTTGCCTTTTGCTCTTTTAGGATAACGTACGACTGCTTGCACATCTGTTGGTGCAGCTCCTTATCTACTGGTATACGAAATGGACGTTGTAATACCGGCCGAGGTCGAAATTCCCTCTCTCCGAATCGTTGTGGAATCAGAGGTTGAAGATACAGAATGGGTAAAGACCTGTTTGGAATAACTGATGCTGATTGATGAAAAATGGCTAGCAGCATTATGTTTTGGCCAATTATACCAGAAAAGAATGGCACGCGCTTACAATAAGAAAGTGCATCCACGACACTTTGAGGTAGGCCAACTCACTTTGAAATGCATTCTTCCATACCAAGTAGAAGCTAAAGGAAAGTTCGCCTCGAACTGGCAAGGACCCTACATCATCAAGAAAGTGTTACCAAAAGGGGCCTTGCACTTGGTAGATAAAGAAGGACGGGTACCAGACATGACGATTAACGCAGATGCAGTCAAAAGATATTATGTTTGATATATATCCACTGCAGAACATTCATGCATTATTTTCTCAGATCGAGATGACGAAGGCTATTATTGGTCTTTATCCCAAATAGGTGTCACCCTTTTGTTAACCCTTTTGAGCCGTATTTGTCTTCTTTGTTTTCCCTCTGTTGGAACTCGTGTACTTGTAAAAGCAAAAATGAAAAAAAAAAGAAAGGAAAAAAAAGAGAAAGAAAAGAAAAAAAATCAAACAACAAACCTTCTGAGTTTAGTGAACTACGTCCGACATGATTCCGAAAGGATACGTAGGCAGCCTTACCATGGGTTCGGTCCCATCACAACAAAAAATCCATATTCCCAATACTCCAAAACTGGGGCAGAAGTTTGTTTTATTTTACGGGTTTTTTTTCTGTAGAAACGGTTCCAAAACTTGTAATTCGTTCAAGGTTCTTTTTGCCTTTTCCTTGTTAAGAACTTCTAATCAATCTTTGAGAATATTTGAAGTCCCCATGCCAAGGGCATTGGGCAACCTTCCGCATGTCGTATCTTAGTCAAAAAAAAGAAAAGAAATGAGAGAGTCTTATTCACCATATGGGCACTGTAAGGTGACAGTGAGCAGAGAAATAAGAGATTCTTATTGGTGAAAACCCAGACGGGCACCATAAGGCGACGGTAAGTAGATAAATGAGAGAGGTCAGTTAGTGAACACCCGCAAAGGGCACTACTAGCCGAATGAGGGTGTTCAATGCTCCGACATGAGCACAACCAAGACAGTTTCAAGATGAACAATTGCGACAGATTTTGAGAATTAAACAGTTCAGACGGATCATGCGTCTAGTCCAAAATGCATTTCATGATTCATTGAAGTCGGCACATGCCTCCAGATTAGTCTCCCTATTCCTCTCCCCGAAAGGGATACCTTTTGTTTAGACACAATTTCTTTTTCGCTTTCAATTGCTCTTCTGCTTTTTCCCATAATTTTTCTTTAAGTCCTTTTCGGTCTAATCTTGCATCAAAAGTGAAGCAAACAAAATGGTTGCAAATCTGGCTATAGTTCCCCCGTAGTACCGAGCATAATTTGGAGCATATACGGTATTGACGAAGGCAGGAATCCATCTGTGATCCCTTTTGATAAGGCGGACAAAGTGTCTCAAAGAAACTGAAAAGGTCGCCTAAGCAAGACTTGCTTCATAGGAAAAGTTGATAAGCACTATGGACACAAACTGGTTTTGGGTGCAAGACAACTAAGTTTAATTTTAAAGAAAAATTTCCTTGCCTTAGGGACAAGGGTTAGCGGTACCATGGGCATCCGGGTATGAAACAGCCAAGGGAAACGTCAGGAAGACAAGGTCTCCAGAAAGCGATATAGAGTATCCGAGCACCTCGGTACCACACTAACAAAATCATTTCTTCGACAGCGGAGTGGTCGTGAATTCAAATTACTCAGGGCATCAAGGCCACAAACCGACCACCACTTTAAAAACTCATAATTTTTTCTTTGTTTGAAGTAAGAACAAATCAGTGCAGAATGGCGATTCTCGAAGGACGAATGTCACCAAACGTAAGCTCCTTAAAATCACCATTTTCTTTTATTTTTAGCATGCATCACTATTGTTCATATCTCCCATTTTCGTAGCTTAACTCAGGTAGAACCTTTTCGCCTAGGGGGATCCAGTTCAAAGTTTCGGGTAGAAGTACTCTTCGCTTAGGATGTTTTACGTAGCTTAAATCGGGTACAACCTTTTCACCTAGGGGGATCCAACTCATAGTTCCGGGTAGAAGTACTCTTCGCTCAAGGTGTTTTACGTAGCTTAACTCAGATAGAACTATTTCGCTTAGGGGGATCCAGCTTATAGTTCCGGGTAGAAGTACTCTTCGCTGAGGGTGTTTTACGTAGCTTAACTCGGGTAGAACCATTTCGCCTAGGGGATCCAGCTAGGGGTCCGGATAGAAATACTCTTCGCTCAGGGTATTTTACGTAGCTTAACTCGGGTAGAACCATTTCGCCTAGGGGGATCTAGCTCATAGTTTTAGGTAGAAGTAATCTTCGCTTAGGGTATTTTATGTAGCTTAACTCAGGTAGAACTATTTCTCCTAGGGAGATCCAACTCATAGTTCTGGGTAGAAGTACGCTTCGCTCAGGGTGTTTTACATAGCTTAACTCGGGTAGAGCCTTTTTGCCTAGGGGGATCCAGCTCATAGTTCCGGGTAGAAGTATAACTCAGGTAGAACTATTTCGCCTAGGGGGATCCAGCTCATAGTTTCGGGTAGAAATACCCTTCGCTCAGGTTGTTTTACGTAGCTTAACTCAGGTAGAACCATTTCGCCTAGAGGATCCAGCTCATAGTTCCGGGTAGAAGTACTCTTCGCTGAGGGTGATTTATGTAGCTTAACTCAGGTAGAACCATTTCGCCTAGGGAATCCAGCTCATAGTTCCGGGTAGAAGTATTCTTCGCTCAGGTTGTTTTACTTAGCTTAACTCAGGTAGAACCATTTCACCTAAGGTGATCCAGCTCATAGTTCCCGGTAAAAGTACTCTTCGTTCAGAGTATTTTACATAGCTTAGCTCAGGTAGAACTGTTTTGCCTAGGGGGATCCAGCTCATAGTTCCGAGTAGAAGTACTCTTTGCTCAGGATGTTTTGCGTAGCTTAGCTCAGGCAGAACCTTTTCACCTAGAGGGATTCAACACTTTATCAGTAATACAGGGCATCAACCCCTGGTTCCATATCTTTCCAGTAATACAGGGTACCAATCCCTAGTTACATTCCTTCTCAGTAGTACAGGGTGCCAACCCCTGGTTACATTCCTTCTTAGTGATACAGGGTGCCAACCCTTATTTACGTTCCTTCTTAGTGATATAGGGTGCCAACCCCTGGTTACATTCCTTCTTAGTGATACAGGGTGCCAACCCTTGTTTACGTTTCTTCTTAGTGATACAGGGTGCCAACCCCTGGTTACGTTCCTTTTCAGTAATACAGGGTACCATCCTCTAATTTCATTTCCTTTGGTAACACAGGGTACTGCCCCGTGGTTGCATATCTTCACATATACTGCCCCGTGGTTGCATATCTTCACATACTAGCTATGTGAAGATATGCAACCACGGGGCAGTACCCTGTGTTACCAAAGAAAATGGAATTAGAGGTAGTTTAGAATTTTATTATAAATATATACCGCACTAATTCTAAACATAAATATACCGATTGCATTCTTCTTTTTTATTTCAACCGGTATTGCAACCAGTATATTTATGTCTGAAAAATACTCCCCAAACCCAACAATCATGAGCCGAAAAACAGCCCCAATTTCCCAGCGAAAATCAGCAAACAAACACCTCATTTTAGCTCCTAAAACCTCACCCCAAAACCAGTTAAAAAACAGTCACGAAAATCAGCTTCTTTCACTCCCAAAACTCAGCAAAATCAGCACCTAAAACTCACCCCAAAATACCTCAAAAGCTACCCCAAAATATAAGTTGCGAAAACAGCCACCAAATTGCTCAAAAACAGCCCCGAAATTCACAAAATAGCAGCTGGAACTTACCCCAAACACCACCAATGGAGGTTGCGGTTGGGATCCTCATCGAGGGTTCCGGTCAAAGTCTTGTTTCCATTTTTAGCTGTAGCGATGGTGTAACCTCAAGAAGTTTTCATCTATAAAGGGTCCTCTTTCTCAACTGCTTGGTCTTTATTTTGGATAAGTTTCTTGCTTAAATGATTTATTCAATTTTTCAGTGAATGATGATATTGTTTGGTGGATATTGTGTTTAAGTGATTTTTTTTATTGATTAAATTCTATAGGATTGGATATATAAATTTCTTTTAGTTAGTTAATGTTGAATCTTGTAAGTACCTATTAATTTCTTTTATTTGATGTAATCTTCATCTAATGAATTTTCAGTGTTGTAGTTTATTGTTTGTATAAATCTCGGGTAAGTCGTAAAATAGATTAATTAACTAAGGGAAGATTGATGGGGTGTAGAGGGTTTGAACATTTTTGGTCTATGAAGTGTTTTCTTGTTGGGTATTGAATTTGGGTTGGCAACGGGAAGAGAAATTTGGGTCGAGTAATATTCCATGTTAGATGGCCCATTTTTCATAGTAGATAAATATCTCATAGTTTTAAAGATAAAGTAGTAAGTTGTAAATATTTCTAAATGTAGATAACTTGTCAATACACCAAATAGCTAAAATATTTCTTGGCCTCCAACAATGCCATATTCGTAATTTATAGCCTCACAATAATCTCAAAACTAATTTAGAAAAAATAATTCTTAATTCGTAGAATACTTTAGGCACGCCTTTAATCAATTATCAAGATTATGTATACGTTCGCGTGACATAATTACGATTTTCAAAATTAAAACCAAGGTATGCGTTCGCGCGCCTTTGGACGAAACAATCTTAAATTAATAAAGTGTTATTAGTCGTGTACACGTACGCGTGGCATGACTTTGACATACCAAACAAAACGAATACACATACACGTGATTCGTTTCAAGATAATTTTATAGTTACAAATAGCAGGCAATAAAAGCGGACATAGGTAAAATATAAGAATCAAATAAAGCATAGTTTATCCAAAAATTAACTCAAGCCAATCTTAGTCAATAAAAGCGATCGTGCTAGCACTACGGGACTCGGAGAATGCCTTACACCTTCTCCCCGGTCAACAAAATTCTTTACCCGGACTTTATTTTCGCAGATCAATAATAATAAAGTCAAACCTTCTTTTGACTAGGGATACAAATAAAAGGTGACTTGGAACACCCAAAAACTCAATTCCAAGTGGCGACTCTATAAATAAAATAATCCTTACTCAAGTTTGTCACTTTAATTGGAAAAACTCTTTTACCCCACACAATCCATAACATACATATCTTTTGGGGGGTAAAAGGGGGTGTGACAGCTCTGACGACTCTGCTGGAGAATTCAAGAATTCAAGCTTGTACATTGACTTTATTTGGCTTTATTATTTTTGTATATATTGTGATCTATTTGGGCCTAATGTGTAACTTGTCCACTTTTTACCGCTTTGATATTGTTGAATTGTACATATAAACTATCTTCTCATACACCCCCTTTGAGTCTTCTGAATATATCCTTGGGAATCGCGGATACGCGCCCCATTATTTTTTGAAATAAAGTCGATGGGCCTGGGCTCCCGGTGAAGGATTATTAGTCACCCATATTTAAGAACGGGGAGGGTCCAGTAGTTAAGCCGGAGAAGTATTGCTCCCGGTACATTACCCCTTCCCAACTCGAGTTGTCCGCTCGTTTTATGGCCAGTCTAGATACACCTCATTCCCTAGGATTTTTAAAACCTAGAAGAACAAGCCGCATGCTTGGTTATCCCTAGCAGGATTATTTTGTTACATCATGTACATTTGACTTAGTGAAACTCGACACAGGTGTCGGGTCCGTATAAGACAGATATCCTTTTTAAGACCATCATGTTCACTTATGTGCTATTTGCTGCATCATTTGGAAGGCTTTCTTGCATTGTGGACTGCCTTTAGAAAATTAGTTGAGCGGAATTGAAAAAAAAAATCATTCCCCCAGTTTTGTACAAATAATCTATTTTACTATAAATAAATTAAAAAAAATCAAAAATGGTCAAAATCTATCAAGCCTTGGACCGAACTACGCGGGTCTAATTCTCACCGGATGTGAGATACGTAGGCAAACCTCATCGATTCTGGCCCCAATTTTTAAAACATCAAAAATATTTTCCTTTACTTCCTTCTTTAAAAACGTTTTTCTTTGAGACCCCAATTTTTAAAAAATATCCAAAACTATTTTCATTTAATTTCTTCTCAAGTCCTTTGGGAAATTAATTGCTATGAAATCTCCCATGCCGTCACTCCTGAAATCCGATAGTCAATATTGGGAATGGTTTGATCAAAAAGTCCAAATTTGAGTATTGTATCTATAGCAATAAAAATGGTTGAATACCATAGTAATGCTGATGTACAAGTCTGTGGCTAAGATATCGCTTGGTAACTGAAAAGTCATTCCTCTTTAGCCAGGGAGGAGTCTTGGTAGCTTATTTTATCGTCTTTTCTGTTATCTGGGTTATCCAGGGTTGTAACCGAGATTTCAGTTTATTTGTCTTATTGTCAAATCCTTCCATACTTTATTTAATAAAATACAGTTTGTCCCTTTGTGTCATTATATGCTTAATTCTTTGGCCGCTAGTCTTAGTGACATGACATGCATGCAGAATTTTTGGCCAGCTTTTATAAAATTGATCTACTCTTGAATTGGATAACTGAGAACACGACACTTTTGAGGATGAATAAAGAGTTGGAACACTTTGGAATTAAGCTCGAGAAAAATGCACGTAGAACTATAGTCATACCCGTGGAGGCTAAGGATTCTACCTTTGAATCATTGTAAAGATCGGGTTTGAGGAAGAATCAATTGAAGTTTGGTAGAAAGTTTGACATTAATGGATGAAAAGTGTCTTTTGACCACGACACACCAAGAAGACAGACATGTTCATCAATGCTGTGATCGCGAAAGGATACTATGTTTGGCGTTTTTGAGGTTGGGAGGCCTTTTTTCTGCTATCCAAACACTTTATACCCTTCGGTACTCCTTTTTGAGCTTGTGTTATTTTCTTTGACCATCCTCTTTTGGAATCAAGTTTCGAGTTAAAAGCCCAAACAAAAGGAATAAAAAATAAATAAAAAAGTCCATGCCCCAAAAGTACAAACTAGGGCAACTCTTAGAAAGTTCAAGTGAAAAAAAAAAGAAAAAAATCAGTAAAAGGTCCATGCCCCTAGAAAATAAAAGTTGGGGCACTTGTTTTGAAAAATAACAAAGAAACAGAAAGAGATAAAAAAAATAGTTAGGTCAGATATTTGAACTACGTTTGACCGGATTCCTTACAAAAGGGATACGTAGACAGCCTTACGCGGTTCGGTCCAATCAAATAAGAATTCCAAAAAACAAATCCAGTATCTAAAACTGGGGCATGACTTTGTTTTAGTTTTTTTTTTGAAAGAGTCGATTTCAAAAGTTGTGAGTGTAAAATTCATCATTTTTAGTCTACCTTGAGCATTTATGCCGTCCTTTATCTCTAACCATATCCAAAAGCCTTTTAAACAAAACCTCCTGATCAGTTTTGAGAATGCCAAGGGAAATTCGCAATGAGTAATGGTTGTCATATGGAGGACATGGTCATGGTTCTCACTCAAGGAATTAAGAAAAAAAATAGAAAAAAATGAGAGATTCTTACTAGTGAAAACCCTCACAGACACTGTAAGACGACGGTAAATAGAGATAAATAAATAAGAGAGACTTGTTGGTGAAAACCTCTCGGGGCACCACTAGTCAAAAGTAAGTCGTGAAACTGATGCAAAGAATTAAC
Organism: Nicotiana tabacum; assembly: GCF_000715075.1. Lineage (NCBI taxonomy): Eukaryota > Viridiplantae > Streptophyta > Magnoliopsida > Solanales > Solanaceae > Nicotiana > Nicotiana tabacum. The sequence continues at coordinate 18,798,744 of NC_134102.1, read as the reverse complement.
ACAAACAAGTCCGACTTCAAGGCCCGAAGGAATAACGAAAGGAATGATTAGATCAGTTTGATAGATCAGGCCGTTGAGTCCAAAATTCATATCATGATCATTAAGGCTAGTTAACTCATTAAAAAAAAAAAGCCTCTTCCTTCTTCATATATATAATAATAAAAAAAACCTTTCCTTCTCTCCTTCCTGATGAAGGCATCTCTTGTAAATATTATTTCTTCCCATCATTATATCCTTTGCTTTGAGTCAGTCCTTGTCAAAACAAGTAAGAAAGGATTTCAAAATCTGCTACCAGCTTTTCAGTTGCACAAAGCAAATTCTGGCCAGAACATTCAAGATAACATTATCAGAGAGGTAACATGCATACATAGTTGTTACTGTCGACAGGTCTTGAGGATTCGTGCAATACAAAGGTTCCCCCGAAAGAATATTTCTATCTACCTACTTGTCAAAAACAAGCAAAGAAAAGATCGCAAGATTGATTACGGGTTCCCTGTAGTACTCAATAGAGACTATGAAGTGTGCACATCATGCAAAAGGCGCATACCCAGTTGCGATTCTCTCTGACAAACAAATTTCTCGAAAAGCAAAAAGTCATTCAAGATATCAGAAAAGATCACCTAAGCAAAGATCTCCAGTTGGGATAAGGCTAATTGAGCCACAAACACAATCAGGGTTAGTACAGAGAGCGAAAGTCTCTTGAAAGCAACAACAGAGTCTACCAGCACTATAGTCAACTACCAATACAGTCGGTCTTCCTGAAGCGAATGGGCACAAAGCCAAGCTGCCAAAGTCATCAAGAGCACAAACCGACCACCACTTTTAAAACTCACAATTTTTCTTTGTTTGAAGCAGGAACAAAGCAGTGCAGAATGGCGATTCTTAAAGGACGAATATCACCAAAGGTAAGTTTCTGCAAAATCTCCATTTTCTTTTATGTAGCTTAACTCAGGTAGAACATTTTTACTTAGGGGGATCCAGCTCATATTTCTAGGTAGAAGTACTCTTAGCTCAGGCTGTTTTACGTAGCTTAACCCAGGTAAAACCTTTTTCGCCTAGGGGATCCAACTCATATTTTCGAGGTAGAAGTACTCTTCGTGCAGGTTGCTTTACGTAGCTTAACCCAGGTAAAAAAAATTTCACCTAGGGGGATCCAACTCATATTTCCGGGTAGAAGTACTCTTCGCTTAGGCCGTTTTATGTAGCTTAACCCAGATAGAACCTATTCGCGTAGGGCGATCCAGCTCATATTTTCGGGTAGAAGTACTGTTCGTGCAGGTTTGTTTTACGTAGCTTAACCCAGGTAGAACATTTTTGCCTAGGGGGAGTTTTGGGTAGAAGTACTCTTCACCCAGACTTGCTTTTCGTAGCTTAACCCAGGTAGAACCTTTTCTCTTAGTGGGATCTAGTTCATAGTTCTGGGTAGAAGTACTCTTCGCTCAGGATGTTTTACGTAGCTTAACCCAGGTAGAACCTTTTCGTCTAGGGGGATCCAGCTTATAGTTCCGGGTAGAAGTACTCTTCGCTTAGGATGTTTTACATAGCTTAACCCAGGTAGAACCTTTTCGCCTAGGGGGATCCAGCTTATAGTTCTGGGTAGAAGTACTCTTCGCTCAGGATGTTTTACGTAGCTTAAGCCAGGTAGAACCTTTTCGCCTAGGGGATCCAGCTCATAGTTTCGGGTAGAAACACTCTTCGCTCAGGATGTTTTTCATAGCTTAACCTAGGTAGAACCTTTTCGCCTAGAGGGATCCAGCTCATAGTTCTGGGTAGAAATTCTCTTCGCTTATGATGCTTTTCATAGCTTAACCCAAATAGAACCTTTTCGCCTAGGAGGATTCAGCTCATAGTTCCAGGTAGAAGTACTCTTCGCCCATGCTTGTTTTTCATAGCTTAACCCAGGTAGAACCTTTTTCGCCTAGGGGATCTAGCCTATATTTTCGGGTAGAAGTACTCTTCGCCCAAGCTGATTTTCGTAGCTTAAGCCAGGTAGAACATTTTCGCCTAGGGAAATCCAGCTCATATTTCCGGGTAGAAGTACTCTTCGCCTAGGCTTATTTTTCGTAGCTTAACCCAGGTAGAACATTTTCGCCTAGGGGGATCCAGCTCATATTTTCGGGTAGAAGTACTCTTCGCCCAGGCTTGCTTTTCATAGCTTAACCCAAGTAGAACCTTTTCGCGTAGGCGGATTCAGCTCATATTTTCGAGTAGAAGTACTTTTCATCCAGGCTTGCTTTTCATAGTTTAACCCAAGTAGAACCTTTTCACCTAGGGGGATTCAACTCATATTTCCGGGTAGAAGTACTCTTCGTCCAGGCTTGTTTTTTGTAGTTTAACCCAGGTAGAACCTTTTCGCCAAAGGGGATTCAGCATTTTATCAATAATAAAGGGTACCAACCTATGGTTACATTTCCTTTTCAATAATACAGGGTACCAACCCCTAGTTACATTTCCTTTTCAGTAATACAGGACGCTAACCCCTGGTTACATTTCCTTATCAGTAATATAGGGCGCCAACCCCTGGTTATATTTCCTTCTCAGTAATACAGGGTACCAACCACTGCTTAAATTTCCTTTCAGTAATACAGGGTGCCAACCCCTGGTTACATTTCCTTTCAGTAATACAGGGTACCAACCCCTGGTTACATTCCTTCTCAGTAATATAGGGTGCCAACCCCTGGTTACATTTCCTTTTAGTAACATAGGGTACACCACTCCCTAGTTGATTTGAGCTTAAATTCAGGGTACACCACTCCCTGACATCTTTATTAATATATGGTACACCATTCCTTAGTCGCATTTCTCCAACATAAGGTACACAAATCCTTAGTTGAGACATCATTTTGACAAGAAGGGTACACCATTCCAAAAACCAAAAATCATCTTCATGTTTTTCCAGGGTATACCATTCCCGATATTTTAGTGTTTTTAATAAAGAAGTAGTTTAGAATTTTGTTACAATAACTCACAAAATTTTTCTAGTGAAAATTGTGGCAGAAAAATTTCGTTCGTTCATTTTTTTATGTCTGAGCAGGTTTTACCTCTAGGCACAGGGTTCAAGATGACCAAAAGAAGAATTCTCAATCCAGAATAAAGAAAAAAAAGGAAAATAAGTGAATCCAAATGCAGAAGCAGATGAAAGGATGTGGACTACTCAAGACAGGACTGAAGTCACGAGCATTGCATTTTCTGTTTTGATCAGAAGAAGCCATAGAAAAATGAACTAGCACATGCAGCTAGCAAGCATCAAGGTTCAAATCAGTGTCTGCGTGAAGCACCAGTCAAGACTCAAGATCAAGTTTTAGAAGACTTATAGATATGAATCTAGTAACTCATCGCTGATAGGATTGTTTAGTTTCTTTTGATTTTGATGTAATAATAGGAATACAGACCGGAGCCTCGACGGAACCTCACTCGACTCTCCAACTCAGCATTCCATCATTTTCCTTAAATTACACGCGATCTGATTCCCTTATAACCCGGGATATGTAGGTTGTCCAAAACCAGGACTCGGTTGCACTCTTTTCTCTTATCTCTTCCATTTTGAATAATGGTATAGCATAAAATTAGCCATATCGCTCATCTTTTCTTTGCTTGAAAACTCTTCATGTTTCCAAGCAAAGAGGGGCATGCTGTGAGCACCTAATTTTTTACCATACTTGAATTTTCCCCACTCATCTCCCCAATACCTAACTTCCCACTTCCCCCACCCTTACACTTTAACAACTCACACTCCCACTCTCTTTTACTAATATAAACGCACACAACAAAAAGTCAAAAAAGGGAGGAGGAAAGAGGGAGACAACAAGGGAAAAGGGGCATGAAAAGATGAGGAAGGCATCATCTTACACCCTCAAAAATAAGCCTCTAAAACTCATGAAAAGCTGGTCACTTTCAGCTATAAAAAAACAGTCCATAAACCAGCTCCAGAGGACCCCAAAATCATCTCAAAAATGCTGCCAAAAATCCATCAGTATTCTCCCAAAAACACCCAACAACAGCCACGAAATTTGCTCGAAATCACCCCCTCCCAAAATAGCTCCAAAACAAAACCATTATTTTTTGAGAATTTTTGAAAAGAAAGACTTCTAAAGAAGAAATAAAATATATTTTTTTCAATTTCATTTTGTTTTTTTGGAATTCGAAAGAAGAAACTTCTAAAGAGGAAATGAAATATTTTTAAATTTTTAAAATTTTATTTTGAATTTATGAAAGAAAGACTTCTAAAGAAAAAAGGAAATATTTTTGAATCTTGAATTTTCTTTTCAATTTTCGAAACAAAAACTTCTGAAAAAGAATGGAAATATTTTTAGATTTTGAGAAGAAATTAAAAGAAAATATTTTTGGATATTTTTAAAAATTTGTGTCTCAAAGAAAGACTTTTCTAAAGAAGGAAGTAAAGGAAAATATTTTTGAATTTTGAAAATTGGGGCCGGAACCAATGAGGTTTGCCTACGTATCTCACATCCAGTGAGAATCAGACCCATGTAGTTCGGTCCAAGGCTTGATATATTTTGACCACTTTTTATTTATTTTATTTATTTATAGTAAAACGGATTATTTGTACAAAACTGGGGAAATAATTTTTTTTTTCAATTTCGCTCAACTAATTTTCTAAAGCCAGTCCACAATGCAAGCAAGCCTTCCAAATGATGCAGCAAGTAGCACATAAATGAACATGATGGTCTCAAAAATGATACATGTCTTATACAGACCCGACCCCTGTATCGAGTTTTGCTAAGTGAAATGCACATGATGCAACAAAACGATCCTATTAGGGATAACCAGGAATGTGGCTTGTTGTTATAGGTTTTAAAAATCTTAGGGGATGAGGTGTATCTAGACTGGTCATAAAATGAGCGGACAACTCGAGTTGGGAAGGGGTAGCGTACCGGGAGCAATAATCCTCCCCGTTCTTAAATATGGGTGACTAATAATCCTTCACCGGGAACCCAGGTCCATCGGTTTTATCTCAAAAATGAATGGGGCGTGTATCCGCGATTTCCAGGGTTATATTCAGAAGACTCAGAGGGGGTGTGTGAGAAGACAATTTATATGTACAATTCAACAATATCGAAGCGGTAAAATAAATCACAATATCTACAAAAATTAATAAAGCCAAATAAATTCAATGTACAAGCTCGAATTCTTGAATTCTCCCGTGAAGTCGCCAGAGCTGTCACGCCTATTTGTACTTCAAAGTCAGATAAAACAGGAAATTTACTAATGATCGGAGCTTGAAACCTCGTCGTTCAACTAATTTCGTAAAAAGTAACTCGACAACAGCAAACCCAGACCAAATATAGGTCAAAACTCTAGGGTGAAACTCAAATACTCGAATGGAGATAAGCAGCCATTAGTTTGGATTCCACAACTCTTTTGAAAAAACGGGAAATAGAATTAGCTTTCAAATCTTAATACAAAAATTAAAAATTTACAAGAGTAAAGAAAGAGAAGGGGGCGGCTAGGGTTTTTTGTCTAATGGGGATCAGTTTTCTTATATAATGTGTGTGAGTGTAAAAATCTTGGATAGAAGAAAATAAACTAGAAGAAGCCATGTGGTCCCACCAGAGGAACATTTTGTGATAGAGAAGAATAAATTTTTATTAGGGAAAGAGGGCCCATGATTTTTTGAGTGGGAATATGGAGAAAAATCAATTTAAGGGGTTCCCAATTGAACCTTCTTTTCTCTCCTCTTTGACTTTTCTTTTGCCTTTTCACGTTTTTCTTTCTGTTTTCTTTTTCTTCTTCTTCTTTTTGTTTGTTTTCAATTCTATTCTTCTGAAGATGAAACAAAATTATGAATTATCTAAACTAATGGGACATTAAAAGAAAGAAATTTATTTAAAAATCTAACTACTATTCAGTTAGCAAAAAATGTAAAATACTTTTGTGATTTTCAATTTTGTCAACTAAACCTACTAAAAAGTAAAATAAAATAAAGGCTAAAATATGTAGATTAAATTCGAAAAATATTTACATACTAAAACGTGATAAAAAATTCAAGCATAGTCAAAAATTAGGTGCTCACAGCATGCCCCTCTTTGCTTGAAAACATGAAGAGTTATTAGGCAAAGATAAAATGAGCCATGTGACTAATTTTTTGCCAAACCATTATTTGAAAAGGGAAAGAAACAAAAGAAATAAAAAAGAAGAATGCAACCAGTATATTTATGTTTAGAATTAGCGGTATATATTTATAACAAAATTCTAAACTACCTTTAATTCCATTTCCTTTGGTAACACAGGGTACTACCTCGTGGTTACATATCTTCGCATAGCTAGTTTATACTATTGTTTTGTCTTTCTTTCAGTAAATTAGATAGTTTATAGCTTATCTAATAACTCACAAAATTTTCTTATTGCCAGACTGGGACAGAAAAATTTTGTTCGTTTTGTTCGTCTTTGATGGCTTTTGCAGGCTTCGCCATATAGCACAAGCGACGATTAAAGCTTGCAGTTTCAGTTTCTCATTAGAAGAGAGAAGTCTTTCGATCACAAGATAGTTGGAGTTAGCTTTGATAATGTGTCAGCAGCCTAGCTTCTCAAGATTCATTTTCTCAAATTTTGATCCGGAAAGCAAGCAATCGAGAATGAGCCATAATATTTTCTTCAAATAGCATCAAGATCTAATCTAAGATCAACACAAGCGAGTAGGTCAAGAATCAAGATTTGACTTCAGAAGACACATAGATAGGAATTTTGTAACTCTTAGCTTGCAGGCATATGTAGTTCTCTTATCTTTTCCTTTTGATGTAAGCAGCAGTAACAGTAACAACAACAACAATAGCAAGCAGTAGCAGTCTTAACTCTAGTGTCCTAGCTACCAAAAGTTTTTCAGAACTACACTGACCTGATTCCTTTATAGCCAAGGATATGTATGCAATTTCAGAAGCAAGGTTCGGTCAACTTTTTAAAAAAAACATACTTTCATTAGAGTCATATGTGAGCAAAATTAGTCATGACACTCACTATCTTTGTACGAAAACTCTTCATGTTCTCGAGCAAAGAGGGGCAGCTGTAAATGCCTAATTTTTGCTCTTGTTTTTTTCTTCTACATTATAATTTTTAGGATTATTATGTGTGTATTTTTAGGCTTCTAAAGTTAGATTATGTTAAAAATTTTGATAAGGGAGTTAGAGGATTGGGTTTTATCATTTTTAAAGCCAAAATTGGCCCAAATATTGGACCAAAATCAGCGGCCCAACAGCCCAAGACCTGGTCCATATGCTTTGGCCTGGAAGGCTTCAAAACTATGTAGTTTTGTGTTGTTCACTAACATTAGATCCCACCCATCCATTCCCTCATGATCCAACGGTTCTCATTCACTCCCTATCCCCAGTATTTAAAGCCTAGAATAGTCAAAATTTTGCCTCATTTCCCTTATTACTCTCCTCCCTCTCTTCTTCCTCTCTCTTCTCTTTCTCCTCTATGTCACACCACCCACTGTCGTTGTCCTCCGCCGTCGGAAATCGCCCAACGGTGGCGGCCGTCGTCAAAATCACACCAAAATTTCACCGCTTCTTCCTCTCAACCTCTTCTTCATGAATCCAAGCCTCAAATCCTTCAAATCTCTACCAATCTCCACAGATCTACCTAAATCTGGAAAAAACCTTAGCCGTTGCCGCCTCAAAATTCCTCGAGTTTTAACCTTCCACACCCTGTAATACATACATAAACGGATAGATCTCATTGATATCTATTATTTCCTACCTATTTCAACCCTAAAATCCTCGTCGACGCCGGCCAGCCACCCTCACCGCCGACCCGCCGCTACTACCGCACCACTCCTCCTCTGTTTTAGCCTAATTCCGAGCCAAGAACATTCATTTCCTTATGGTATGACACCAAGTTCATTGGATTTGGTGTCTACCAAAATGAAATAAGTGTTCCATGGTCGGGCAGCCACTTCTTGGTAAGTTGAATATTTCCTTCTCCTATTAGTGTATGTGAATCTAATTGTCATTGGCAAATACCAAGCAGCACCTATCAAGCTCTCACCAAGCGCCAGGGCATATTGTCCATAGGCTAAAATGAATTCCAAATATCTCCACCGCAGAGTTGAAGTCTGCATCGTCCTCCAAGTGTCGCTACTATATGATCTCCATATGTAGTGAACTGATTTTGTTCAAGTATTAATCATGTGCTCACTCATCAAGATTAATGTGTGGAAGAGGAGCCTGGCTTTAGGCAAGCTTTGCAAGGCAAAAGCCAGGCTTGAGCTGGCTTTAGGAAGGCTTTACAAGGCAAAGGCCAGGCATGCGCTGGCTTTAGGCAGGCTTTGCAAGGCAAAAGCCAGGCTTGAGCTGGCTTTAGGCAGGCTTTGCATGCCAAAGGCCAGGTGTGAGCTGGCTTTAGACAGGCTTTACAAGGCAAAAGCCAGGCATGAGCTGGCTTTAGCCAGGCTTTACAAGGCAAAAGTCAGGCATGATCTGACTTTAGGCTGGCTTTACAAGGCAAAAGCCAGGAATGATCTGGATTTATGAAGACTTTGCAAGGCAAAGGCCAGCCTTTGAGAATGTGCCTTTTTGTGATCTTGTAATCTCAGATCCTTCCCTACTAGAACCTTTAATGTAGTCATCATTCAAAACATTGCTAAACCATCCTCAGATTGAGCTTGAAAGCATGCTAATACCACTGAGAAATGATTCAACAATCTCCAAAAATACCATATGATGGGTTCAGCATTTTCCTTAGCATTTGGACATATCAGTTTGTGCAGAGTCCAATCTTGTGAAGCCATCAGTCTGGGGTTCTTCTCTTTGCTATCCTAATCCTAAGGTTAGGTGATTGAGATTTGTCTAGATTGATCAACCTCCTCCCTGCACTAGGCAGTTCAGAGAATGAATGAAACTCAGATGTACCTGCAAAAGAGAACGCAATGTTAGCTATAAAATCCGCCACTGAGTTGCCTTCTCTGAACACATGTTGAAAGATCACATTGAAGTTGTCCTTTATCTCTATAATTTTCTTCACATCCTGTGTAATTACCCAAGGAGGATCCCATTACCCTTCTATCACCTTCTTCATCACCAATGAATTAGTCTCCAGTATGAGAGGGTAAAAATCATGCTTCACACAATATTCCAACCCTTGAAGAATAGCCTTAGCTTCAGCCACCACATTAGTTGTCACTCCCAGGTCTACTGCCCTAGCATACACCACATCACCTTCATCATCCCTCATACAAAAGCCTAAGGAGCTAGGTCCAAGATTGCCCTTTGAAGCTCCATCAGTATTACATTTGTACCAGCCATGACAAGGAAGCTGCCATGTTACTCTTGTAGTGATCAATATAGGTTTATATCCTTCAAAGTATTGAATCATGTCTGGCCATAACAATGGAATATTAGGGATCCAATCATACCTCACCCTTGCTAATTGATGAAATGTCCTATTTATCTCATGAATCACCCTATTTGTGGACATTGAACCACCATGTTTACCTGTATTTCTTCTCTTCCAAAGCTCCCAAGTGATGATAGCTGGTACTGCTTGAAATAGTGGCTTTAATTTCGGACAACACTGAACATACCACCAATGCCTTATAATCTGCTTCAATTGAATCAATTGCACAGAAATTCCAGCAGCCCCCATGAACTAGTTCCATACCTTAGAGGCAGTAGGACTTGTGACAAATATATGCTCAATAGATTCTTCTTGGGGCTGCTGACAACACCAACACCTAGACATCACCATTTGCCCGTGCCTCCTCCACATGTCATCGGTGGCTATTTTCTGCCTCTACAATCTCCACAAGAAGAAGGATATCTTGAATGGCAAACCTTTAATCCACGTTAACTTGAATTCCTGATTAGGATCTGTCCTATGCCTTAATATTTGCCAAGCACTGCTAACACTGAACTTGCATGAAGGAGTTGGCATCCAGTATGGCTTATCCCAATATCCCTCACTGCCTTCATAGTGCACATTTAGCCTTATATGTTCTGCAATTTCCTCATTGAAAGTTTGATCTAGCAGGTGATCATCCCATGTTTCCCCTTGTCGCAGTTCTGCCACCTCTTGAAGACCTTCATTGATTGGAAAGTCTTCGGGTAATACATGATAAAGTGCACCCAATCCAGTCCAATTTTCATGCCAAATATTAGTTGTTCCACTCTTCAATTCCCATACGATCTCATGTTCTACTTCTTCCCTAGCATTCAACATTTGTCTCCAAACATGAAACCCTTCCCTAAAATGCACCACAGATGGTGGCTCCTTCTTGCAATACTTATTCCACATGAAATTAGACTACAAAGATTTTATGGTTCTATTTAGTTAAGTTGTTTGTTAGACTGTTATTGATTAAACGTGATCTTTAGTGTATTAGTTAAATCGTTCACTTAGTTAGTCGATTATTTAGTTGTTGATCGTCGTCGTCCGATTGTTAATGATGCTTGTCTAATTTCTATTTTGAGCATTAGCTTATGAATTCAGTTGTTTGTTCTATGTTTAGTTTGCACAAATCAATTTGTTTTAATCTAGTTAGTTTGAGTTTTAGTTCCATTTGAAGTCTTGTTTCTATTTTGTCAATTCTTAGTTGTTTGAGTTTATTTGGTTCAAAATCAATAGGGTGGTATTTATGTTGTTAGAATCTGAAGTTTAGATGGGTTTGATCATGACTTAGGGTACTAGTGGCTTATATTTTACTAGTAAGGTGGCTAGAATGATATTTTTTCTAGAACTACGGGACTTGGAGAATGCCTTATACCTTCTCTCCGGTCAATAGAATTCCTAACCCGAACTTTATTTTTGCGGACCGATAAAAATATAGTCAAACCTTCCTTTGACTAGGGATTCAAATAAAAGGTGACTTGGAACACCGAAAAATCAATTCCAAGTGGCAACTCTGTAAATAAAATAATCCTTATTCAAATTTGTCACTTCAATTGAAAAAACTCTTTAACCCACAATCCATAAAATAACATACATTATCTTTTTGGGGATAGAAAAGGGGTGTGACAGCTCTGGCGACTCTGCTGGGGATTTCAAGAATTCGAGCTTGTCTTTTAAAATGTTTTCCTTTACATTTCTTAAGGAGTTCCCTGCTTCCGATCCCCTAAAGGAAACGAGCCCAAGGGCTTCCTTAACCTGAGTACGAATAATCACTCTCTCACTCGGGGATTGCTGTCCGAAAAATAAACTCGGACGGTATTAGACCTTGGGGGTATAAGATCTATTAGGCAACCCCTGAATTTTATAGGCTAAGGCCACCCCCACTAGGGGACTGCCATCTAAGAAAAACTCGGAGAACTCGGGATAATGATATTAACACGGGATAACACCCAAACTATAAAGGCTACGACCACATAAATATGGCTCGGAGACGTCCGAAGCCCGTAAAAAATAAGGCCTTGAAATTTCTTAACCGGTTCCAAATGCTACCCTCGACAAACTATGACTTAAAAAAAAGGTCTAAGTACTTTGGGGAAAGAAAATTTTCGGTCACACCGAACCCCCACGATGCCTTAAAACGAAATAGTTGAAGGTAAGGTTTCTTCGAGTCTATAAACAAAAACCAATTGTTTCATGCCAAGGCATTTAGATCTTTGCAAATAAAAATAAACAAGGCAAAGAGAAAATTTGAAAGCTATTGAAATGAAAAGGCCTTATATTCATAATAAGAAATTTCTTTTTACAAGGGTCGAATGGCCCCGTATAAAACTTTACAACGGCCAAATCGGCCTAAAAAAAACAAAAGACAAAAAAATGCTTAAAAAGATCCTAAGTGGCCTAGTCTTTGCCGGGGGCCGCATCATCACCTTTGGGGTCTCCGCTACCTTCGGACTCATCCGAATCGTCAGATCCCTCGAAATCCTCATCCTCAGGATAAGCCAGTATCCTGGACTTGGCTTCGGACACCTTGGCATTCTCGATTTTGGCCAACAGGTCAAAACCCTGAGCTCGAACTCCCTCGAGGGCCTCCCTTCAGGATTGCCACTTTATATGCTCCACCAAGTTTCTCACTTGATCCTGAGCCGCCTCGGCATCGGCCTTATGATGGGCCACCCTCTCATCAGCCTCGGTCTTAACCACAGCAATCTCCGACTTGGCCACCTCAAGTTCCTTGGCCAGAATTTCTTCGCCGGAGATCGCCGAGCTCAGTTGAGACTGGAGCTCCTCGATATTTTTGGCTTGTACCAAGGCCTTTTCTTTTGCATCCAGGAGCTAGAACTCAGTCGAAGCCAGTTGTTCTCGGGCAGTCTTCTTTTACGAGGCCAGACGGTCCATGTTTTTCTTCCATTCTTCGGCCTCAACTTTCACCGTGTCCACCTCTGCCTGGAGCTGCTCGATCTAGTAAAGTTTCTTTTGAACCTGCAAGTTCGGGTTGTTAGCCACTGCGTCTGAATCATCATCACTAACTTCAAATACTCGTCTTACCTGATCGACCAGGTTGACATGTTCCTTCCGAGCCGCTTCTAACCCGCCCTGGAGCTTCTCACTAAGTAGCTTGTAAGCATCCCTCTTCTCAGTAAGATCCCGGGTTTCAGCCTCGTGTTTGTTTAACTCTTTCCAATATCGGAGAAAAGTTTCGTGATGAAGCACCGATGCATGCGAACACAAAGAAGAATGTTATGATTATTTGCAATTTAATCTAAGTACATAATAAAAAGGCATTCGAATTTACCCGATTCAATGCATGTTGAGATTCATTGAAAATACATAGGGCCTCCACCTCATCCATTTTGGCCTGATCCTTTTCGGTCACCAGGCAACGAAGATAGCTGGCAACCCCCCACGGGAGCAAAGAGAACCCGGGCATCCTCCTGTATGGATATGATGATTGATCGCTTCCGGTCAGGATCTGCACTCGGGGCTGGGAACCGGTCTACTAATCTCGGAATCGAAGAAGATCCGCTGGCTCCCAAAGATGACATGTTCTTTGGTACCGGTAAGTCACCTAACCCGGTGACATCCTCCGAGGCGGTAGAATCTAAGCCATCGAAGAAGTTGTTGAAAGAATCTGCCGCCCCTTGAGGCCCATCATTTGTGCGTCCTTTCAGCATCTGGGCCTCGTTTATCATGGAGTCGGTGAATGATGGTGACCTGAAAAGATCTATCACCCCAGGCGTATCATTCGGGGCATTTCCCTCAGCCCGAGGAATACCAAGCATGGTCTCCTTGTCGACCTCCCCAGCTCAGGGAAAAATGGCCTCGTCCTTCCCTGGTTCGGAGGCCTCGGCCACTGCCACCTCATCGGTTATCCTGGTTTGAGGCAACTCGGTATCGCTTCTCAATCGGGTCATCAGCTATGAGGCTTCTTCTTCTTCTTCTTCGGACTAGTCCCTCAGTCGACTGAGCGAATCTGATGGGGCTTCCCGAGCGCTGGCACTTTCCTTGGATTTGCACACCAGCCTCCTTTTTTGTTTTTTCTTCTCCAAGTTCGGAAAACTCGGAGCCCTTTTTCTCTTCTTCCCTTTATCCTGCCTAGGAACAGATGGTTCGGGGATGATGTATTCGTCACCGAACGGGGGCCTCATTTCGACATCTTTGGGAAGACCTACAAAGGAAGAAAAAGTGAGAATGAATATAGCTAAGAAAACTAAGTGTTAATTCACTCAGTAGAGAAATCTCACCGTGAGCACGAGCCTCCCACCGTCCCTTCTAAAGTTCGTGCCACGCGCGCTTGGAATATGGTTTTTGTGACACGATGCCCTCGACCCACTCCTTGAGTCGAGGAACTGCATCCGGCATCCGAGCAATAGTTGCATCACAAAGAATCAATAAGAAGAAGGGCAAAAGAAAAATGATAAACAAAATCTTAAAGTCAAGGTTATACTTACGCTTCATGTTTCATTTCTCAGGAAATGGCATGTCCTCGACGGGGATTAAGTCTGAGCTCTTCACTCGAACGAATCAGCCCAACCAGCCTCGGTCCCGATCCTCGTCGATACTCGAGAATGTGGCCTTACTGGCCCGACGGACATGTTTTATTAGCCCCCCTCGATAGAGTCGGGGACTGTACAGACGTATGAGGTGATCGATGGTGAAGGGACACCCCTCAATCTTGTTTACAAAGAAGCGGAGGAGAATGACTATCCTCCAAAAGGAGGGATGAATTTGGCCTAGGGTCACCTCGTACCTCTTACAAAAGGCGATGATGACCGGGTCCAAGGGGCCCAACATGAAGGGATAAGTGTAAACACTCAGGAAACCCACCACGTGGGTAGTGATCATCTCCTCGGGCGTAGGCACAACCACATGCTTACCAACCCAGTTGCAATCCTCCTTGACCTTGGAGAGGAAGTTGTCGGTGACCGAGCATATATATCTCGAGACTGGCTCGCACCGACCTGGGACTGATGAAGTTTTCTCGACCTTAAAATCAGCACCAGTCGGGCACCCCGCAGGAACGAACATCTTCAAGGGAGGCTCCGGTGTCGTTTCCTTAGTAGCACCAGAAACATTTTTCTCTTCAGTCGGTCGCGAGGCAGAAGGAGTTTCATTTTGGGGAACAGACTTAGAAGTCTTCGCCATTTTTTTATGAAGATTAAGAAGAAGGAGTTAAAAGGGTACGCTTGAATAGTTCAGACAAAGGAGAAACCCTTACAAAGCTCTCAAGAAATTGGGAAAAACACTAGAAAATGCAAAGTTTCTTTAAGAACAAGAGTAGAAAAAGATTGGATGTAAAGTTTGAATGAATGAAGGAGGAAGTATTTATAGTTTGCAAACGACGGTTCAAAACTTATAGTGGCCGACCAGCAACTGACGAATATTTAATGCCATTTAGATGTGACTGACGAGACGTTTCGCCCATTTTGTCGTTTCTAGCGCAAAGTATAGAGACAAGGATCGGGGGCTCATATCGTTTCTCGTTGTTTACTCTCCGAAAAATGAGGGGATTATCTGTATACAGTAGAAACCGAGCTCATTTATTGCATGATAGATCGGGGATGAAATATAATGGACTGAAGATCGACCTTAGGTTCCACCGAACCTAGGCACGAGGTTAGAATATGCGTCTTCAAGATTATCAAGTTTGTAACCCCGGAACTGACCACGACTTCGAATTAATTCGAGAAAACATTATTGACGGCCGAAATATCTGTAACCGGTCGGATATCACGGCGGGAATCTCGGCATGTATCAATGAAACCGATTAATTAGCGAATCATGAGATTTTTTGCCTTATATGGAATTGTACCTAAAGTAGGACTCCTCTACTATATAAAGGGGTCTGATTATTTGTAAAGAACATGGTAACACGCATCCCAAAGCAATAAACTGTTATTTCTAGTCATCTCATCACTCTGTTCCGGCACCGATTGCAGCATCTTTGACTCGAGGGTGATCAACCTTCAAGGCCAAGATTATTCAACATGTGAGGTTTGCATTTACTTGTTTATCATTAATTTCAATTTAAATCTGATTTCTCATTTTGTATCAAGTTAGATCATGTATCCTTAAAACCGCGTACAAATTCAATTGCTATCCGATTTTGAGGGTAAACAATATTTATTGTACAGATGGATACAAAGGAATACAATATATATATATATATATATATATATATATATATATATATATATATATATATATATATATATATATATATGTATGAATGAAACAAGCCATTAATATGACAGAAGTTACTTCTATAAGTATTGTCACACAAACAATGAATAAAGAAAAGAAAAGAAAATATTCTTACAATGAATATCCCCAAAAGGGTCTTTTCTCTTGTTGTTAGAGATCATTTCTACAATCGGCTAGTAATTAAAGGTGACCAAAGTGGAAAAGTGAGGACAACGATAAGCAGAATGATAAGGAGAATGGCAATGCAAGTACATTTTCTTGAGCTTTTCTGCAACACCCTAGCCTCTTGGAGTTGATCAGTTCCTCTTCTAACAAATGAACTTGCATGTGCCACATGACTCTCTATATCATTCAATTGTTGTCCCTGTGCTTCCACTAGTGCAGCCATGTCTAGGAAAATTTGATGTAGCTCAATCAAGTTCTTCTCAATTTCCTTCACAGCATCATGTCGTTCTTGAATTTCTGATATGGTGTCCATAATCTGTCCCCTTCCTTGTTCTTGAATCGCCTTTTGGAGAAATGACTCGCTCTCTCCACTTGATATCAAATTCTCTATTAGTTCATCGTCTGCTTTCTCTCCTGTCACGGTGAAGTACCTATTGAAGATATAAATAAGTAAACAAATAGTTCGATTGAGAATGGATATTGATCTAGTTTCAGGATCTATGAACAAGAGATTCCAAAATGTCTATTTGAGAAAATAGAAAGGTAGGGTGAAGCAACTTGAATTAAGGTTGAAAGCTAAGCTGCTCGTACTCGGGTACGGGTATCCGATACGGGTGCAGATGTAGAGGTTGGATCATTCATGATCTAAATTTTAGAATCCGGGTACAAATTCAAGTAAGGATACAAGTGCGAGGTTTCGGCTAAAAATAATTCAAATATAAGAATATGTCTAAATTATGAGATATTATATGACAAACATATATGGTAGATGAGAAAGAGAAAATATTAATTAAAACGAGAATTCGAAAAGGAGATTAAAAAAAAAAGAACTGACATAGAAATTTCTATATACAAGGTATTCCATTTTCTTTAGTTTCACCCTATCTTTTGTTTTGATTTAACAAATTATTGTATCTGTCCTGAATTTCTCCGTCGATTTTGGTCAAAGTATCCAAAATTGGTTGACTAGATCTGGTAAGGATCTCTTACCCACACTCACACCCACGTCGTGTCGACATGGGTACGACACCGAAAGTGAAAAGTGCGAGCAACTTAGGTTGCAAGGCCCCTTATTTCACTAAACTAGAAAGAGAGAAAGTTGACTTTGATATAAAACACCGTTTCTATTAGATTAGTTTCTTAGTGAAAAATAAGACATGAAGCAAGGGCGTAGTGCATTTATTTTCTTGCTCGATAACGCCCCTATCCCTGTTATTTATATTAGAGTTATAAAGGATCTAGCAGAGAGCCTTTTGACAACCTTACTAATAGATAGGGAATATGCTCAAGGATAAGAGCTTGCTCTCTCTAATAATTTAAACTTTTAGATAAGATTGTTACACCATTTACTAGTACCTTCTTGCCACCGTTTCCTTGTATTCTGAATTCATTCTTGCTCTCAATGCTTGGAAATCATCCATGAGAACTTTTAATTTCTTTCCTAAACCGCTAACTACAGAAGTCCTCGTTCGATCAGCAGAGGATCCTGGACCACAACCTGGCATTTTCCTATTAGCTGCATTGGATCTTTCCAAAGCTTCAAGCTTTCCTTTGATGATCTTTACTCGTTTCAAGACCTGTGTCACATCATTATCCATTCGAGACCTTATTTCCTTCACAGTTTTAGCACTATGCACGGTTTTGCTCTCTTCATTTGATTCTTGCAATCTTTTATAAAGCTTCTCAACATCCTTCATATCTTCTTTCACATTCTCTACATCTTCAAAGAATTTAGCAAGATCAATGCTTTCATTCTGGGAAGGGTCGGGGCCGGACCCTCCGGCCCCGGCTTCCAGATCATCCATTTGGACCTGTTGTTTCAGGTCCTGATATTTTTTTAACGAAGGAGAAAACAAGTCATTCATCTTTTCGCCACCTTAAATAATTTCCTTTCCTCTATTTTTTTCAAAGTGTAATCTAAACTAAAGTTGGTTTTATCTTGTCTAAGCCTTCTCTCTTCAATCCTTATAATATTTGCAATTAGAATGATAGGCTTGTGGCCATGTCCAAAGGGGTTATGAATTGGTAGAGGAAAAAGAAGAAGAGAAGGTGACAAGAGAAAAGCCTTCATTAAGAGACAATAACAAACCAAATTCATTTGTTTGGTGAAGATTTGAAAGTCATATTATTAGAGGTGAACCAGTCACTTGTTAGTATTAAAATTCCAACAAAACAAACATGAGGACGGTCGATAAAACAGGAAGAATTTTTTTTTTTTTTTTGGGCCACTTGGTTTGTGACCTCTGCCTCATATTAACATAGCCGAAGAAATTGCCTTGACCTGGTCTTTATATATTTGACCAAATAGGAAATTAAAGTCATTAAACAAAAGATATTTATGGACTTCTGTTTGACCAAATAGGATATTTATGGACTTCTGTTTGGACATTTCAGGTATGACAGTACACTTTCATGGTTGAGTCTAAGCTTGATGCAGTAATTACACCTGAAAAATTCTTACATAATTATGTCATTTATATAGTAATTATTGATAAAACTCTTATGATAAACATTAATTGATAACCTGATAAAAATGATAACCAACCTATTATAATTGGTTACACTAAATTTGTAAAGACTCCGCGGATTAGAGGCAGATGTAGCATATTGCTGGCGAGTTCATCTGAACTCGGTATTTTTACTGCGAACCATAAATTTATGTGTAAAAATTCACTAAAATTGTAACAAACAGTTGATATGAACCCATAACTTTAAAAATACAATGGTTTCAACACTAAAAAGGGCAGCCCAATACACTAAGCTCCCGCTATGCGCGGGGTCCGGGGAAGTGCTGGACCACAAGGGTCTATTGTACGCAGCCTTACCCTGCATTTTTGTAAGAGGCTGTTTCCACGGCTCGAACCAGTGACTGCCTGGTTACATGTCAGCAACTTTACCAGTTGCGCCAAGACTCCCCTTCAACACTAATAACTTTAAAGGGTAAACAACTTTAAATTCTGAATCCAGCTCTGACCACCCATGTTATACAAAATCTTGATGGTGTGTAACACGGTATTGGAGTTAATATATACTCCCTCCGTTTTAATTTATGTGAACTTGTTTGACTAGGCACGGAGTATAAGAAAAAATGAAGACTTTTGGAATTTGTGGTCCTAAATAATTCAAAAAGAGTCCCGGAGTATTTGTGTGGTTATAAAAGTTTCTCATTAAGGATAGAATTATAAGTTTAAATAAAATTATTTTCAAATTTAAAAACGGGTCATTCTTTTTAGAACGCACCAAAATGAAATGGAACGGAGGTAGTATTATGTTACCATAGGCACAGACTATGCGTCACTTGGCGATTTAGAAAATTTCTGGCTAATCATTTTTTTCTAATATAAAAGCACCAACAAATGTAGGGGAGGCTCTAATTTTTTTTTTTCAAAAAAAACGACTCAACGGCTGATTCTTCCTCAGCAGTGTCTGTCATGTTCTTGAAACTATTTATCCAACGCCATTACAGCTCTATTACTTCCCTCACAAATCCACCCTCTAAAGAATCCGAAACAATCCAACTTTGCAGGTCAGGATTACTTTCCCAAGCTCTAAACCTTCTCAACACCATAAGCTCTGCTAATAGAATCTCCTCAAAACCAATACTATACGCCACATTAATACAAGCATGTACGAAAGCCCATTCATTCAATCACGGGCTTCAATTCCACTGTCACGTCATCAAAACGGGCCTCGAAAATGACCGTTTTGTCGGGAACAGCTTGCTTGCTTTGTATTTCAAATTGGGTCCCACTTTTGCGGATACTCGTAGGTTCTTTGATGGAATGTTGTACAAGGATGTTGTTGCTTGGTCTTCGATGATAACTGGGTATGTTAAAATAGGAAAGCCTAATGTTTCTTTGAAATTGTATGGAGAAATGATTGGTTTGGGTTTTGAGCCAAATGGGTTCACTTTATCTGCTGTGATTAAAGCTTGTTCTGAAATTGGGCTTTTGAAATTGGGCCGTGGGTTTCATGGTGTTGTGATTATCCGTGGATTTGATGAGAATAATGTGATTGTGAGCGCATTGATTGATATGTATGGAAAGAATTGTGAATCAGGTGATGCAGTTAAGGTGTTTGATGAATTGCCTGAACCAGATGCTGTTTGTTGGACTTCGGTTATTTCGGGTCTCACGAGGTGTGAATTGCATGAGGAGGCTTTGAGGTTGTTTTATTTAATGCATAGGAAGAATGGGTTGTTGCCCGATTTGTTTACGTTTGGAAGTGTGCTGACTGCACTGGGTAATTCGGGTAGGCCGAGGCAAGGTAGAGAAGTTCATGCTAAGATTGTAACAAGTGGACTTTGTGGGAATGTTGTTGTGGATAGTAGTTTAGTGGATATGTATGCGAAATGTGGGCTGGTTAGTGATTCTCAGCGTGTTTTTGACCGAATGGCTAAGACGAATTTTGTGTCGTGGTGTGCGTTGATGGGCGGATACTGTCAAAAGGGTGACTTTGACGCTGTTATCGAGCTTTTTAGGATGATGGGGAAAGTTGATCTTTATAGCTTTGGGACTGTTCTTCGTGCCTGTGCCGGGTTGGCAGCTTTGAAGTCGGGGAAGGAAGTTCACTGCCAGTATTTAAGGAGAGGTGGCTGGAGTGATGTTATTGTGGAATCAGCTCTAGTTGATCTATATGCAAAATGTGGCTTTGATAGTTACGCCTATGTTATTTTTCGCCAAATGAAGGTTACGAATTCCGTTACCTGGAACTCAATGATATCTGGATTTGCTCAGAATGGGAAAGGCACGGAAGCCATTGCAGTATTCGAGGAGATGATTAGTGAAGAGGTCAAACCGGATTACATCAGCTTTATCGCAGTTCTTTTTGCTTGTAGTCACAGTGGTATGGTTGATGAAGGGCGAAAGTATTTTCTCTCAATGATTAATGAGTATGGTATCAAACCTCATATTGAGCATTATAGTTGCATGGTCGATCTTCTTGGTCGGGTTGGAGAGATAGAAGAAGCTGAAAGCTTGATTCTAGGTGCAGAATGCAGAAACGATTCTTCCCTTTGGGCTACCCTACTTGGCGCTTGTACTAGCAGCACAAATCCTACTGCTGCGGAGCGTATTGCAAAGAAAATGATGGAACTAAAACCTGATTATCATTTGAGTTATGTTCTTCTAGCAAATGTGTACAGAGCAGTAGGCCGGTGGGCCGATGCTCTTGAGATTCGGAGGCAGATGCAAGAAAAAAGAGTGAATAAGATAACTGGGAAGAGCTGGATTTAAACGAATACTAACAGCTTATAGCCTTTTCAGTGAAAAGAAGTACCGGTATATGCCCCTACGAAGAAACATTTCTGAAAGTGCTCAAGATGATAATGCAGATACATAGCACAGTTATCATGTATTCCTCGTTTACATGGCAAGTTGTTGTCTGAGTATCCAGCATTATAAACGCGTGCACGGACCCGGCACATGATATAGAAACTTCTCAACCCATAATTATGTCCGTGCACGCGTTTTCTAATGGCTCAAAGTGTATTATCCGGAACATCTTGGTCTTAGTCTTATAGGAAAGGAGATTTACTAGCGACACAAGCCTTCCAACGACATGTCATGAGAATGTTTTCAGCAATGTGCAACATTGTAGAAATAGAATTATCGAATTCTTTGAGATTATTAATAAACTTTGACAGCAGAAAAACAGATTTTTTTCAAAGCTTTCTTCCTTTTTTTATTCCGCTGGTTTAGGATGATAGATTTAGTTGAAGTTATCCTGTTGCATTGAAGTTGTATTGTTTAATCACATTGAATTAACTGAAAATGAATCTCTTGTTCAACCAAGAGCAAGCTAAATGTAATGAGCACTCTGTTCTAGAAGGACTAAATAGAGCAAATTGCAGAGCTCGTTGTAAACTTCTACTAACTTTTTATTACTAGCTGCTGACGTAAATGGAATATATAGCCTGACATTTGCACAACTCGAACAGAAAACATTAGCACTTGATTTGGTAGGGTGCGCCAGGCCCAAGCAATAGTGCAAGACCAGGGCGACACGCAAAGATCCAGATAGCAAGCTACCTTGATGGACCTTTCCCCTTAAAAAATTAAATTAATATCGTGTAAGCCGATGGCCCACATATCAGATATTAAACTGATAAGAACAGATACTACACTTGATCTTAGCCAAAAGGCCGAGAAAGGTATGCTTTACTTTGTTCATGGGCCTCATTTTTGTACTGCCTTTCAACTCTTTGTTTTCCATTTTCTATCGATGTGGGATTGACAAATCTTATTATATATTATTCTTTTAAGTTCCCAGAAAGGAACTTCTCTGCTTTCTTGGAAGGTTACCAAAGGGCAAACTGCAGCTTGTTGAGAAGCGGAGAAAAAACCTAAAATCATACATATTCTTTCCCATGGAGCACCAATAGTCCATTTGCTTCAACAAAATAGTGCAATTTTAGTCATAACCCTACACACAGCTTTTTTAACGGATTTATTCCGTACAAACGATTAGCTATCAGTCTCTCTGTCTTACATCGTTTTTTGCAAAGAGAGTAATACCAAGAGTAGCTGAGTTTTTTGAAAACCAAATTGGCTTTTGGAACATCCGAGATATTGCCGAGGTTTTCCTCACGAAGTTTTCTTCACCTTTCAATGACGGTTCTCACCTGATTTTCGAGCTCTTTGACGGCTGCAATAATCAACCTTCTTTTAATTATATTTTTCTCTACGTGCAGAAGAGCTTATCAAGATTGATAGACATCCTCAACTTTGTATACTACAGTCAGACATTTATATAACAATATCGTCATATAACAACCATTCACTATAAAAGTCAAGTTGAATCAATTTCTATGTTAATGTTATAATATATGTTCTATAATAGCACTACGTTATAACAACTAAAAATATATTGAACAAACGAGACTATTATAAAGAGGTTTGACTGCATATTAATACGAGTTTTTCTGACAAACTTTTTCCAGTGTTGTTGCTTTGAGTTTTCACAGCATCCTCTATAGCTAGGAAAGCATTGAGGTTTTTAATTTTTTTTCACCAGATGTTCAAGCTGTCCCTTTGCACCAGCAATTAGCTTCACATTTTTACTTATTGTTTGCAATAGGTTCTTCAATAAAAGATTGAGCACTGCACCTGTTATCTTTCTTTCTTTTGGGTAAGCAAGAATATAAATTAAACAGATAGTTTCTCAGCTCTTAGACTTTCTTTATTTTCAGAATTCTTCTAATTGTTTCCTTACAGATGAGTTGCTTGGCATTACTCTCTTCGCAAAAATGATCGAAGACAGAGAGACATCAGACATAGTAGCTATTCGTTTGGAGGGAACAAATTAAAAACTATGTGACAGGCACAGGCACGTGAGGAGGCCAAAGATAAAGTATAATTTTGAGCTTTTTTGTGCAGCTATATCTTTATTAGTAGGTGCTGATGTAAATAGAAGAGAAAAGATCCAACATAGTCCATTAACATTGAGGGTAGACTTATTGGGCGTTTGGACATAAGAATTGTGAAATTTTGAAAAAAGTAAAAATCAAGTGAAAATGGTATTTGAAAATTAGAGTTGTGTTTGAGACATGAATACAACTTGGAGCTGTTTTTGAATTTTTCTGAGTGACTTGAAGTAAATTTTGAAAAATAATTTTTTGGAGTTTTTTAAATTTTCGAAGAATTCCGAAATTCAATTTCAAGTGAAATTTAAAATTTTCATAGCCAAACATTGATTTCGAAAAAATTAAAATTTAACGAAAAAAGTGATTTTTTTTTTTAATCTATGGCCAAACGGGCCCTTAAAATGATCCCTTGTATATTATATGGAGCACATTTAGCACTCTCAAACATAAACCATGATATCTTTCTTAATGGCAAGTGAGGTGCAAAAGCCAAAAGTGGAGCATACCTGCAAAACCACAAGCTTCCATTTTTAGGAACTGAAGAACTTAGTACACTTCTAATGACTATATTTAATTTCTTGGAAAGCTCATTCTTCCTGATCATATACAATCGAAAGCACTTCCTCGTGCTTTTCCCTTAAGTTTACTCGAGATAAATGTTGCAGCACCACAAACTCTCAATATTAGAGTTCTTGCGCGATCTAAACCTTGCAAATTGTATCAGATCGGTTAGCATCTCAGGTATCACATGCTTGAAATTCCTGGGAGTGCTGCTTATAATATGCTGGATCCAGGGGCGGATTTACGTTGGGCGAAGCGGTGTCTCGGAAAATTTTACTAAATACTTATAATAATTAAAATGCAGAAGCTAAAACATGTATAAAGTGATTGAAGTGATCCCGCTTGACATAACCAGGTAAGTAGTTCGTTTGGTCAAGCGCCCTAGTTTTCTAGGATATATGTAGAGAAAGGGGTCACTTAGTTTGTATATAGAGCAGGGGCATTTTAGTCTATTTATCAGTAGAGTTGTTAGTAGATTGTTCGAGGCGGTTAGTTAGTTCTAATAGTAACTAATTGTATAAATACAGAGTTGTAGCCCATTGTTTCATTGAATGAAAAAGATACCGATATTCTTCTTCCTTCCTCATTTCATTTCATCTCTTGTCTTAGCTAGGGTTCTTCATCTCAGATCTGCTAATTCAGCATGGTATCAAAGCCTTAAGGCTAGTGATTTTAGTCCTCATCGATTCAAGCTGAAGCTGCGTGTGTTGAGCGGTTAGATTTGTGATTGAAAAATTTGCCATAGACATTCTCGCCCTAATTGTTGTCGAAGCACAACTAAGAAGCCATGGAAGATACTGCTCCTGCGAACACATCTGTCACTGGAGCGGGTATAACTGCTGACGCTGTGGACGAAAATCAAACTGCGATGATTTTTTGGTCGATTTACCTCACCATCACCCTCTGTACCTTGGACCAGCAGATACGATTGGAGCTCATCTCATTTCGTTTCAATTAACAGGTACTGATAACTATGCTCTTTGGGATCGATCAATGAGAATTGCTCTACGAGGAAGAAACAAGCTAGGCATTGTAGAAGGAAAATGGAAAAATGAGAAGTTTCGAGATAATCTGTGGGAACAGTGGGAGAGATGTAATGCTATTGTACTCTCCTGGTT
Organism: Nicotiana tabacum; assembly: GCF_000715075.1. Lineage (NCBI taxonomy): Eukaryota > Viridiplantae > Streptophyta > Magnoliopsida > Solanales > Solanaceae > Nicotiana > Nicotiana tabacum. Next base: position 18,773,997 of record NC_134102.1, on the reverse strand, counting down.
GATGAATGTTGTAGCTCCTCAACTTATTGGAGGAGTTGTGTTTGGATCAAGTGCACATGCAGTGTGGGAAGATCTCCGAGAGAGATTCAGCAAGGTAGATGGATTTAGGTCGTACAATTTGCACAAGGAGAAGATTGCGACTTTGTATCAAGGTACCTCTTCAGTCTCTGTGTACTATACAAAATTAAAGGATCTGTGGGATGAATACGAAACTCTAGTGCCTACACCTAGTTGTGATTGTGAAAAATCTAGAGACTATGTAGTACACATGAGAAGGCAAAAGTTGTATCAATTTCTAATGGGCCTGAATGAGTCATACTCTCTAGCAAGGAGTCAGATACTACTAATGCATACTTTACCCTCAGTGAATCAAGCATACTCTATGATCATGAGAGATGAGAGCCAAAAATCAGTAGCTGCTATAGCAGGAAACTTAGGCACAACTACTATCACTTCTGAGAACTTTGAGCCTACTGCTTTGCTCAGTTCTAGATCTAGAAGCTCTCAAAGCAACAACTTTCAAACTAGTGGTCCTAATGTGCAGTCTGGCAACTTTTATCCTAATAGTTATCCAGGACTATGGAAAGGCTATGGTGAGTTTTGTGAGTATTGTAGGAAGAAGGGTCATAGCAAAGAAAATTGCTACAAGATCATTGGTTATCCACAAGGACCTAAATCCAAGAAGAAAGGGGGAGCAGTCAATTCCTCTGCTTACAGTGTCTTCACTGACGAAACAGATCAAAAGTGTCAGGCACAACCACAATTCATAATGCAGACTCCAGGACTTCATAACAGTGGGCAGGGAAACAAACATCTCAAACTCCTGCTTATTCATTTACTAAGGAACATTATGATCAAATAGTGCAGATGCTAAACAAAGTTATTGGAACTATTCCCTCAGCAAATATGGCATCTATCAGTAGTGCATGTTTAGTGGATAATAAAGCTCATGGCTGGATTATTGATACAGGAGCTACCAACCACATGGTGTCTGATCCTAATCTGTTGTCTAAGGCAGAAGAAATCAAACCTAGTAATTATAAGCAAGTTCATCTACCTAATGGAGAAGTAGCTAATGTTACACACATTGGTACTAGTATACTTTCAGTATGGAGCACAATAGAAAATGTGCTATACATTCCTCAGTTCAGATATAATCTATTATCAGTGTCAAAACTAACAAGGTTTGAGACATGAATACAACTTGGAGCTGTTTTTGAATTTTTCTGAGTGACTTGAAGTAAATTTTGAAAAATAATTTTTTGGAGTTTTTCAAATTTTCGAAGAATTCCGAAATTCAACTTCAAGTGAAATTTAAAATTTTCATAGCCAAACATTGATTTCGAAAAAATTAAAATTTAATGAAAAAAGTGATTTTTTTTTTAATCTATGGCCAAACGGGCCCTTAAAATGATCCCTTGTATATTATATGGAGCACATTTAGCACTCTCAAACATAAACCATGATATCTTTCTTAATGGCAAGTGAGGTGCAAAAGCCAAAAATGGAGCATACCTGCAAAACCACAAGCTTCCATTTTTAGGAACTGAAGAACTTAGTACACTTCTAATGACTATATTTAATTTCTTGGAAAGCTCATTCTTCCTGATCATATACAGTCGAAAGCACTTCCTCGTGCTTTTCCCTTAAGTTTACTCGAGATAAATATTGCAGCACCACAAACTCTCAATATTAGAGTTCTTGCGCGATCTAAACCTTGCAAATTGTATCAGATCGGTTAGCATCTCAGGTATCGCATGCTTGAAATTCCTGGGAGTGCTGCTTATAATAGGCTGGATCCTGCGACGAATTTATGTTGGGCGAAGCGGTGTCTCGGAAAATTTTACTAAATACTTATAATAATTAAAATGCAGAAGCTAAAACATGTATAAACTGATTGAAGTGATCCCGCTTGACATAACCAGGTAAGTAGTTCGTTTGGTCAAGCACCCTAGTTTTCTAGGATATATCATGGGTTCGAAAGGATGTTGCTGCGAGTTCTAAAGGGGTTATTTTGAATACATTTCAAAAAGTAAATTTTTTTGAAGACGAGTTGTAAAATGATTAAGTTGTGCTTTATTCATATAATTTGAGTTATACTTTTTTTTCTTTCTTTAATATAGAGATTTGTGTATTATTCCACTCTAAATGGTGACACCGCTTGCGAAAAGTCATGCGTACGCTGGATCCTTTGTAAATCCTGAAATCCCAGATAAACCTTGTAAAATGCATTGTAACTGTGAATTTGACCAAGCCGCCGTAAAAAATATCCGGTTTTCTGTTTCAGAATACCAAATGTTCTCCACTTACACATCAGAGAGATCCATTTCATTCGTTCTTGATATTAAATTGTGTAATGATTCCTTTGATCACTTAAACATCAGAATGAAGACATGTTGCACATTTACAGCTCTAACAAAAAGCCACACAGCATGCGTCTTCGCTACAATTTGTACAAGTTTTACTTGATAATAACATATATGTGAACATTTGCCGCAAGGGCAGGTATATTCCAACAAAATAGCTTGGAACATGTCTGACAAACATAAAACATTTAGACTTGATTTGGTGGGATGCGCCAGGCCCAAGCAATAGTGCAAGCCCTTAAAAAATTGAGTTAATATCGTGTGAGCTAATGACTCACATATCAAATATTAAACTGATAAGAACAGATACTACACTTGATCTTAGCCAAAAGGCCTTCTTCTATAATGCCTCTCAACGCTCTGCTTTTCAGTTTCTATCAATGTGGATTGACATACCTTATTATACTATTACACTTCTTAGTTCCCAGAAAGGAACTCCTTTGATTTCTTTGTAGTGTAAACAATCCTTCTCTCTACTAAATAACTCACCCCAGAAAAGAAAAGGGGCTTGAAACCCTGTAAGTTAGCCAAGATTATTTTGCGGCTCGCAACATGTGCCTTATCAGATCACTTTATTTCATTTGATTACTCGTGGTTATTCCACAGCTCGAACGCGTGACCTACTGGCCACATAGCAACAACTTTAACAGTTACGCCAACTTTAACAGTAAGAGGGTGCTCATCCATATTCTTGCCGTCATTTCCCAGATTTTAATTCCATCCTTCTGAACTATATTTTCCCTGTTATGGTGTTTGAAGAACTGCAAAAAAGTATAAATTTGGCAATACAAAGACAGACGTCGTAAGTGTGTATCAGGAGTTAAAGACATTAAAATGTGATTTTTGCAAAACTTTCTTCCTTTTAATGCCGATGGTTTCCGGATAATAGATTTAGTTGAAATGTTCTAGTTGCATTTTGAAATTGAATTGTTAGTCACCTTGAAAGTTGAAAATTTACCAGAAATTCAAAGCTGAAAATCCATCTAATTGAGATGAGCAGGGTAGTTTTGTAATCTCATGTACTTAGATAATAAATCTATATAGCTGGTAACAAACAAAATAATAACATCTCTCCTCCTTCTCTCTCCAGAACCATCTCTGCAATTCATTTTAGGTCACGAATTCATCATAGCTGGCACACTGCATTTCAAGATATCTGTTTTGAAAGAAGACATGTCGTTAAGACCAAACAAGCAGACAAAATTAACACTTGATTTGGTAGATTTTGATAAATTGAACAGAAGTCCAACACAAACAAAAAATTCTACACTTGATTTGGTGGGGTGCGCCAAGCTCATGCAGTAGTGCAACACATAGGCGACGCTTGAGAACCCAAGTAGCAAGCTACCTTAATGAACTCTCCCCCTTAAAAAAGTGAGTTAATATCGTGTGAACCGATGACCCACATATCAGATATTAAACTGATAAGAACAGATACTACACTTGATCTTAGCCAAAAGGCCGAGAAAGGTATGCTTTAATTTGTGCATGGGCCTCTTCTTTTATAGTGCCTCTCAACTTTCTGTTTATCAGTGTCTATCGATGTGGTTGGGGGGAGGCCTCGGTTTTGCACGAGAGAGGATTTCCACAGCTTAAAGCATTTTGCTCCTGATATTTATTGTATAAAGATTCCTTTGCTCACTTACACATGAGAATGAAGAAATGGAATTGTCCCAACATCCACTATCATTTTCATCTTGGCAGCACATCTACAGCTCTGCTATGAGATGCTTTAATCATTGAGCTCGAGATTATTTGATTAGCTCATAACAGGATTTTTCCATGATATGGAGTGTGCCAGGCATTGGCCATAGTGCAACACCAAAACAACGCGCAAAGGCCCGGATAGCAAGTTACCCTGAAGGGCCTTCCCCCTTAAAAAATTGAATTAATATCGTATGATCCAATGGCCCACATATCAGATATTAAACTGATAAGTACAGATACTACACTTGATCTTAGCCAAAAGGCCGAGAAAGGTATGTTTTACTTGACACATGGGCCTATTCTTTTATAATGCCTCTCAAGTCTCAACTCTCTGTTTTCCAATTTATGTCGATATGCCTTACTATACTACTCCTACTATGACTCTTATTAGTTCCAAGAAAGGAACTCCTTTGATTTCTTTGTAGTGTAAACCATCCTATCTCTTTCCTAAATAACTTACCCCATAAAAGAAAAAGGCAAAAATACAAAATTAGTCGGTCAGCCGAATTTAATTGTATTTTGCTAACCAAAAAGTGTATATTATATATATATATATACCAAAAAAAAAAAATTGTCGCCTATTATTTTTGGGAGCGGCTAAAAATATACATTTCTCAAAAAAATGGGGGTTGATACCGTGTAACTATGAGTTAGTCAAGAATATTTTGCGGCTCAGAGCATGGGGTCTTATCGAAGCATTTTACTTCATTTGATTAATCGTGCTTATTCCACAACATTACATAATAACAGGAAGAGGGTGCTCATCCATATATTTGCCGTCTTTCCCTAGATTTCAATTTCATAATCATAATTCCATCCTTCCAAAGAAATATAAACCTTTGGAATTTCATAAACTCCCGATTTACATGTTCGAACTTCTCAAGTACGCAAAGAGAAGAGAAAAAGGTGTCAAAGGTAAGAACACTAATGACGGTATATATAAAGTTCAGAGATTTATTTAACATGACGAGCTTAACAAACTATTAGGCCAAGTAATCAAATTAAAACGAAGGTTGATAGAACAAAGTTTTTATTGTATTTACAAAAGATGATTAAAAGAAATACTAGAATGTCAACCTAACATAACTTTTGAATCCCCTTAACTTTTAGTAGCTCTGCCCCTGCTATAGTATACAAAGCTACCTACAAACATAACCTTCAAGGGTGAGTTTAATTCTTATATGTGTTAACACATGTCAAATTAAGATATTTTGTGCTGCTTTAATTATTACATAAAAGTAAATTATTTTTAAATATAAAAAAAATATTTTTTAAAATAGACTAAAAAGAAAATAAATTAATATACATTGACAATATAGATTTCCCATCCAAATTGGCAATAGTGCAAGACCAGGGCGACACGCAAAGGCCTAGGTAGCAAGCTACCTTGATGAGCCTTCCCCTTAAAAAATTGAGTTAATATCGTGTGAGCCGATGGCTCACATATCAGATATTAAACTGATAAGAACAGATACTACACTTGATCTTAGCCAAAAGGCCGAGAAAGGTATGCTTTACTTACCGCTTGAGTCTCTTATTCTATAATGCCTCTCAACTCTCTGTTTTTCATTTTCTATCGATGTGGGATTGACAAACCATATTATATTATTCTTCTTAGTTCCCAGAAAGGAACTCCTTTGCTTTCTTTAAAGGATATCAAAGGGCAAAGTGCAGCTTGTTGAAAAGTGGACCAGCCTCGTAGATTCATATCAGAAGCATGATTTCTGAAAATGAACCACTGTAAACTCTTTTATCTTAAGTACTACTGTGTCATTTATGAAGATGATGCAATTCCTATGTTTTTAGTATATTTCCAGTTTGTTGTTAGTATATTTTTCAGTCTTAATCAATCCGGGAATTAGACATCGATATCAACTAGGATCACAGATAATAAATTTACAAGGATTGTCCATACTATGATTTGATATCACATATACCAACTAATTATCTCTAGTTTTTCATTAATAGACCCATAAGCGCAACTCGAACGGAAAACATTAATACTTTCACCGTCCCAATTTATGTGGTTTCAAGAGTCAAACTTTTAAATTTTGACTGTAAATTCAAACATAAAATCTTTAAATTTTGAAATAAAATTTATATATTTGGAAACCACGAAATACTATAAGTCATAATAATTAACAATTCAAAATATCAAAAAACATATGAAATAGTCACGGTCAAAGGAAAACTCCTTTGACTCTTGAAATCCGCACTCCGCCACATAAATAGGGACGGAGAATATAACGACCCGACCGGTCGTTTTGAGTGTTGTAACCTCGTTCCCCCCATTTACTGCTTAATTATTGCTATGTGACTTACCGGGATAACTGGTTCGGATCCGGGGATATTTCTGAAGGAGTTGAGACACTTAGTCTCAAGGTTGAAAGCTTAAGTTGTAAAAGTTGACCGGATATTAACTTATGTGTAAATGACTCTGGAATGGAGTTTTGATGGTTCTGATAGCTCCGTTGGGTGATTTCGGACTTAGGAGTGTGTTCGGATAGTGATTTGGAGGTCCGTAGTTGATTTAGGCTTGAAATGGCGAAAGTTGGAAATTTGAAGTTTTGGAAGTTGAGAAGTTTGACCAAGAGTTGACTTTATGGTTACCGAACTCAAATTTTGGTTTCGGAAGTTGTAGTAGGTCCGTGGTGTAAATTATGACTTGTGTGTAAAATTTGGAGTCAATCGAACTTGATTTGATAGGTTTCGGCATTGATTGTAGAATTTGGAATTTTTTAGTTTTCATTAGACGTGAATTACGATGTGATTCGTGTTTTTGATGTTGTTTGATGTGATTTGAGGCCTCGGCTAAGTTCGTATCGTGTTTTAGGACTTGTTAGTATGTTTTTGTTGAGGTTCCGGGGGCCTCAGGTGGAGTTCAGATGGTAAACGGATCAAGTTTGGAATTAAAAGACTGCTGAAGTGCACCGGGTCTGGTGCGATCGCACTTGCGAAGTTTTGATCGCATGTGCGAGCTCGCAGAAGCGAACAGGGAAGCGCAGAAGCGACCTGGAAAGGGGTGTGCAGTAGTCGAAGGTACGAGGGTATTTCCGCACCTGCGTGCAAATGCGGCGTATGGGCGCAGAAGCGGAGCTTAGTCACATATTGTATCATTGATTTGGGCTGCTTAGCATGAGTGTTGTGAGCCCGAGAGATTGGAGAGATTGATGACTGAGTGAGGCCGAGGGCATGTTTGTGAGTAACATTTATGGGATCGGGCTGTACACCGCAGCAAACTTTATTGATGCATGTCAGGATTTGTCTTATTATAGCGCTTGGGCTGGATCTGCCCCTCTGGAGTCTGCATACCCACAGTAAGAGCAGTTGCTATTGATTCATTTGTATTGGGCTAGATCTGCCCTGGATTTATTTGCATTTGGGTTGGATCTGCCATAGACTTATTTGTATTTGGGCTGGATATGCCCCGTACAGTGCTGAGTGATTGAGTGTGATAAGTGAGAATTGAGACAGTCAGGTTGAGTACTCCGAGAGTGTGAGTACGCGAGGCTTTTGTTGTGTTGCATCACATACGATATGCATATTGGCATGTATATATAGAGATGTCATATTCCTCATATCATTCATACTTGGCATATTTTATCTGTTCTGAGTTAAATTGTTAAACCGGGAAGCATGCCTAAATTCTTGTACTGTTACCTGCAGATTATGAATTTCTGAGATATTACTGTCATATTTTTCATAAATTTTCGTGTTGTTAATTCCGGATGTGGACTGTAATGTTCGAGCGTGTCACTACTTCTTTTTTTTTAAGTAACTATACCACTCGGCAGCACTTGCCTAGTGGCTAATATATAAATAAAATCCCAAAATAGGTCCAAAGCTTACAAGATGTCCAAACCAAAATAAAAGTTGCATGAAGCTACTAGTTATTAAAAAGATAAGAAAAAATAAAATCTAATGAACTAGCTATTACACCATGATAAGTTGAATGTTTCCTTCTCCTATTAGTGTATATGAATCCAATTGTCATTGGCAAATACCAAGCAACACCTATCAAGCTCTCACCAGGCGCCAGGATATACTGTCCATAGACTAAAATGAATTCCAAACATCTCCACTACAGAGTTGGAGCCAGCATAGTCTTCCAAGTGTAGCTACTATTTGATCTCCATATGCAGTGGACTGATTTTGTCCAAGTATTAATCCTGTGCTCACTCATCAAAATTAATGAGTAGAAAAGGAGCCTGGCTTTAGGCATGCTTTACAAGGCAAAAGCCAGGCGTGAGCTGGCTTTAGGCAGGCTTTGCAAGGCAAAAGTCAGGCTTGAGCTGGCTTTAGGCAAGCTTTGCAAGGCAAAAGCCAGGCATGAGCTGGTTTTAGCCAGGCTTTGCAAGGCAAAAGCCAGGCATGAGCTGGCTTTAGGCCGGCTTTGCAAGGCAAAAGCCAGGAATGAGCTGGCTTTAAGCAGGCTTTGCAAGGCAAAGGCCAGGCATTGAGATTGTGCATTTTTGTGATCTTGTAAGCTCAGATCCTTCCCTACTAGATCCTTTAATGTAGACGTCATTCTAAACATTGCTAAACCATCCTCAGATTGAGCATGAAAGCATGTTAATACTACTGAGAAATGATTCAGCAATCTCCAAAAATACCATATGATGGGTTCAGCATTTTCCTTAGCATTTGGACACATTAGAAGTAGGATAAATTGTACCATCCCACACCTGCTTATCGCATTTTTTCTGTACACTATCAAAGCACCCCTAGAATGAGCATGGGACCATGCTAATACCATTGGAAAGTACCTTAATAGCATACTCAATAAGACAAAGAAACATACAGGTTTGTGCAGAGTCCAATCCTGTGAAGCCATCAGTCTGGGGTTCTTCTCTTTGCTATCCTAACCCTAAGGTTAGGTGATTGAGATTTGTCTAGATTGATCAACCTCCTCCCTGCACTAGGCAGTTCAGAGAATGAATGAAACTCAGATGTACCTACAAAAGAGAACACAATGTTAGCTATAAAATCTGCCACTGAGTTGCCTTCTCTGAACACATGTTGAAAGATCATATTGAAGTTGTCCTTCATCTCTATGATTTCCTTCACATCTTGTGCAATTACCCAAGGAGGATCCCATTCCCCTTCTATCGCCTTCTTCATCACCAATGAATCAGTCTTCAATATGAGAGGGTGAAGATCATGCTCCACATAGTATTCCAACCCTTGACGAATAGCCTTAGCTTCAGCTACCACATTAGTTGTCACTCCTAGGTCTACTGCCCTAGCATACACCACATCACCTTCATCATCCAAAAGCCTAGGGAGCTAGGTCCAGGATTGCCCTTTGAAGCTCCATCAGTATTACATTTGTACCAATCATGAAAAGGAAGCTGACATGTTGCTCTTGTATTGATCAATATAGGTTTATATCCTTCAAAGTATTGAATCAAGTCTGGCCATAACAATGGAATATTAGGGATCCAAGCATACCTCACCCTTGCCAGTTGATGCAATGTCCTATTTATCTCATGAATCACCCTATTTGTGGACACTGAACCACCTTATTTGTGTCACTACTTTCAGTCCAAAGGTTATATTTTTTATTTATTGAGTTGGTTGTACTCACACTGCACCCTACACTTCATGTGCAGATCTAGGTATTTCCGGTCACAGCGGTTGCTGATTCACAAAGTTCAGTCATTCAGAGATTATCGAGGTAGTTGTGCTGGCGTCCGCAGACCTTGACTCTCCTCCCCCATCCCTCAGTTTACTTATTCAGTTTTTGTATTTCTTAGACAGTGTATCAGGCTTAGTATTATGTAGATGCTCATGTACTCAGTGACACCCTGGTTTTGAGAAACTTCTATATTGAGTTATGATATTTTATCCCATTTTATGACATTTTCACTTATTTAAATCTGTTTTAGTATACTTTAAATTTGGAAGTGTTGGTAATGTTTGAGTTGTCGGCTTGCCTAGTACCATAATATGCGCCATCATGACAGGTTGAGTTTTGGGTCGTGACAAGTTGGTATCAGAGCCTAGGTTACATAGGTCTCACGAGTCATGAGCAGGTTTAGTAGAGTCTTGTAGATCGGTATAGAGACGTCTGTACTTATCTTCGAGAGGTTGCCGAACGCTTAGGAAAACATCACATTCTTATATTCTTGTCGTGCGAATTTGTTGATTCTGGGAACTAAACTTCTGTTATTCTATTTTTTCACAAATGGTAAGGATACGTGCTATCGGACCAGACAGACAGCCACCAGTACCACCGGCTAGGGCCACGAGAGGTCGGGGCCGTAGTAGGGGTCGCGATAGGGGCCGAGGTACAGCTCGTGCAGCAGCTAGAGCAGCGCCTGCAGATCCTCCTGTTGCTCCAGCTCAGGAGCAGGTTCCATATGTGATTGAGCCAGTGAGGCCAGCTCAGGCACCAGTTGTGCCCATTGTGATTCTAGGCCTTCAAGAGGCTTTGGCTCAGATATTGACTGTCTGCATTAGCCTTGCTTCGGAAGTTTCTGTTCAAACCGCGCCAGCCACTTCTCAGGCCAAGAGAGGTACTCAGACTCCTGTCGCCCGTACTCCAGAGCAGGTGATGCAAGGACTTCAGACACCGGGGTACTACCAGCCCAGGTGGGTCTCGTTATGAGTGATGATGAGCAAAAGATACTAGAGTGATTTGGGAGACTCCAGCCTCTATCATTCAGTGGGGTTGAGTCAGAGGACTCCCAGGACTTCTTGGATAGGTGCCAGTGGATTCTTCATAAGACGGGTATTCTAGAGACCAGTGGGGTCTCATTTACTACTTTTCAATTTACTGGGGTTGTCTTCAGATGGTGGGAGGCCTATAAGAGGCTTAGGCCAGTTGGTGCAGCATCACTTTCATGGCACGAGTTCTCCGTTCTCTTCTTGGAGAAGTTTGTACCATAGACCCGTAGGGAGGAGCTGCGTAGGTAGTTCGAGCAGCTGCGTTAGGAGGGCATGTCTGTGACCTAGTATGAGATAAGATTTTCAGAGTTGGCTTATCACGCAGTCTGGTTGGTTCCCACCGAAAGGGAGAGGATTAGGAGGTTCATTGATGGCCTCAACTATCAGTTGAGTTTTGTTATGAATCGGGAGAGTGTATTGTCACGACTCAAACCGATGGGCCGCGACAAGCACCCGGTACCTTACTCAAACGAGTACCAACGTAACGTATCTTTCTTACTACATCATCATATACACGTGACATACAGGCCTAATAGGCCAACATGATCATTTATAAACTCAAAACATAGGCCGACAAGGCCGTACAATCTTTCACGTACACGACATATGTCTACAAGCCTCTAAGAGTACATAAATGTTATAAAGGTAGGGACATGGGACCGCCATACTAATCAGTACATGCCCTAATCATACCGACCACATAAGCAACTCCGGAGCAAATGGAGCGCACCAACACCTTCCGCTGAGCTGATAGCCTACTTGGAGGACTCTCGACCTGTCTATCAGGACCTGCATGCATGAAACGTAGCGTCCCCAGGCGAAAAGGACGTCAGTACGAATAATGTACCGAGTATGTAAGGCACATAAATAAGTACATAACAGACCTGGAAGAAATATAGAGTAAATGGCTCAACCTGTAAGTCTGGATAACTCTGTAAATCATGAAATACTCATAATGTCATGCATATGTGCATGAATGTCATGTCGTGCATTAGGTACATATTTCATAACATTATCAGACCTCTAAGGGCATCCCATCATATCATCTCGGCCACTGTGGGCAAAATCATCAACGTATACCAGCTGATCAGATGGTGGTGTGTATATAACGCCATAACCTTTTCCCATATCCCATATACATATAATATACGTGTATGTAACGCCATCTGGTCATGGGTCAATATACATGTATAAATGCATGAAATGCATAAGAAATACGTTAATAAGATTTTCTCGGAATGTCATAAAAATAATATGTCTGTCGGATAAATTTTATCAAATACGTATTTTTCTGAGACCCATGAACAGAATATATAATAATAATTCACATGGAGAATCAAGAATATAGACACCCCTAATATTTCTATGAATAAAGTCGTTTATGGAAACTGTGCATTTGCTCGTTTCTGTTAGTATCATTTGGGTCATGCCAAAAAGAAAGAAGGGATAGCCTTAACATACCTGGAGTAGGAAAATATCCGTATGATATTCTTGAAAAAGATTATACTGTGCTTTCTTAGAATTGCATCTTTCACATAATCGGATCTTTTATGAATTTTCTGAAGCAATTTCACGTTTCCATCTCTTGCGTTCTTGGTCACTACTAGATTTGCCTTGATTACAAGATATCATATTTTAGCTTGGAAGAATCATTAATCCTTGGAGTGCTTTTTGATGCATAACTCACGCATCTAATTCTCAAGACTGGAAAATATATTTATTCCCAATAGTTGGTCCAGCAAAATGAGTCCAATATTCAAGTTTGGTCATTTTATGCCACCACCTACTTAATCACTTGATTAAAGGGCAATTTGCTGCCAAGATTTTGACATCCCCGTGGAAGTGTTGTCCCCCTAATATTTATCCAAATCTTTCTTAGATAATTGCAAATTTCACGCTTTATTGCATTATGAAGTCTGAAACGAATTCTTTAAGTTCAATCTGTCACTTTGCCAAGCATTTCCCTGTTTCATCTAATGATGTAGAGAGATTATATCTTTATCAAAATGAGTGGGCCCCACTTTTTGGATTACTTGGCCAAACAATTCTCAGATCTTTCCACCTAGCTTTAAAGACTTACTTAGTCATTATTTAATCCTTACTTACTGCCACTTTTTTGCCTCTTAGGCTTATCCAATCCAAGATCCTAATTAAGTATTCACTAATTATTAATATCCCACTAAAATCAATAATTACCCGATTATCCATATAATTAAGAATTATTTCAAATTACATAAAATACTACTCATTTTTAATACACTTTATATACCTTACTATCATAGCTACATGGTACCTTGTATGGTACTAGTCCATAAATATCGGGTATTATCGCTCGGCCCGTATTTTATCCCAAATCGACAACCTTTAATGAAACTCATTTTCTTCTATTTGCTTACCTTCTCTCCTTCACGAATTTACTCACCATGTGTTTGAAATAGCATAATGCTTATAACCTCAAGAAAATCTAATCCTCGAACTTACATCGATTAACTTACGACGAAACTTTAACACACGAAAATGCGGGATGTAATATATCATTGCCGAGCTTCCATCAATTTACTTATGGCGTACTTTCACGTACGAAAACATAGGGTGTAACATCATTCCCCCCTTTGGAACATTCGTCCTCGAATGTTGACTGATGCACTTAACATTCTCATAACCTATAGCTCTTGCAAATACTTTAATACTCTCTTCGATATCTAGGCAACTGTTCTATGAATAAATCCAAAGGTCAGTGCATTCACCCCCTTTAGGTCTCCTTCCCCCACCATGTCTTGTGACCGGAATACTTCCAATCTCGTAATTATTGCTACCTTCTATCATGCAGCCTGTACGATACTGACCTTGTAAGTGCGCCTATGCGACACCTCTCTCCTTTTTCCTCCAGCTATTAGCCAATCTCCGGGCCTCACTTTCTACACATATACAGAGCTTGATAAAATGTCTCTCTGGCATCTATAGGTATATTGAAGTTCTTCGCTCGATACTTTGTTGAACTTATGAATATTGCTATACCTTATTTCATAGATCCGTTTATCCATCCGTATGACTTTATTTCATCTCGATTTATCGTTACTGAGGTCTACTACCGAACTCCAGGTTACTTTCGTTACTTATCCCATATGTATAAATCTAAGTCCTTTAATGCTTTCTCATCACTTGTTCATCTTAAGAATGACGGCCTAATCTCACCTCATACTTTTGTCCATCCACTGTTGATTCACCTTAATGTTGATCTATCATCTACCACTGATAACTTGATCTCTTATGTAACACTGCCGCTAGGGGTGATACTAACCGTATTTTATAGCATCCCAATATGACTCACCTTACGTGGGTATTTTAATCCCGTACAATTCATGAAATCCTCTTTTAAGTCATTACTCTATCGAGGGCCCAAACGTCATCCTTTATCTATCATAATCACACCCTCATTCCACTCTAGATGCTATTAGTCTTAAAATCCTTTGAGTCCATTCAGGCTATGCTGAACTTTCTATAACTTAGAGAAACTATTAGCTCTCTTGTTTCCATGGGCTTAATCTCGAGGACTTATCCATTCTCGTTACCTTCTTACTCCCCCTTTCTCATCCTTGCTCCTGTCATATAACTTCGTTGTTTTACTATACTTTAGCTTGCGACCTATACATATCTATTTATACTATTCTCAACCTTCCTTCAACTTACTTGCACCATAGATTTCGTTGTGTTATTCTGGAACATCAAGCGAGACATCACATTATCTCTAACTCTTCTTTGCTCTCTTTACTAGATGTTTCGGTACTTAGAAGCCATAGACTGGAAGATATGCCACTGAAGATGCCGCTATCATTCCTGGATATTGAATCCCGGCACTTCTAACCTTCTATACGAAGTAAGGACTATTCACAACCTTCTATATTTGAGTATCTCTTACGTTGTCCACCTTTACCTTACTTATCTTAAAGTCTCACATCATATCTTCTATCTCTTTCATGACCTCCCTTCCTTATAGGTATAATTCATATCCACAACTTGAAACTCTCTTATAATACTTGCACCTCTGGTGCATACACAATCTCATACTGGTACTCTTCTAACTGGCTCTATCGTAGAGTCGTTATGGAATATGGTAGTTTTGTTGTACTATCTCTCTTGTGCCTCTTATATTAAGGATGATCCTACAATGTTCTCAATCACGTTTTCTATAATTGTCTGGGTCCAATAATCAGACTCCTGATTTACTTGTTTGATATAAGTCTTCAGTTTCCTCTTCCTTCTGATCAGCCTTTATGTAGGCTTAAGCTATCTTCCAATATATCACTCATGGCATTTAGTTATTACTTTTAGCCTTTCATGGACGCTATGGAAAACCACGATACAATCTTCTAATGATTCAATCCTTTGTCTATGATCTGGACCCAATTCCTTCTTTTAACTTATACCGGAGTCTTCTACGGCTGATCATTAATCGAATAATTCCTTTTGTTCCATCTCAGTTTCCTTCAAAACGTAAGCAATTGCTTTTCCTGGTCTTTGCCTTTTGTTGCGTGCATACTTAGCTTATCTAAGTTCTCACATATGCTGAGATTTTTGTGCAACTCATATGGTCTCGAATATTAATTTTGGTTTTTACTCCACGCTCATTGGCCATGGTAGGTGCCACTTTCTTATGGAGTGCATACAATGTTGTTGTGAGACTGTTGTTATAAGACCATTCCCTCCTTAGGGCACTGAGATTAGGTTGAAGCCTTCTTCCTTACTTTCTCAGCTAGTCTTTCATTGTAGTATTTAGGGAAGACCTTCTGACTCTTGTAAAGCTACGAGCTTATTACATCGTATACTTGACGGAATTTTTGATGTTCTTCCTTGCCTATAATTATCCGTAGTTACTTATTTCCATGCCCTTGTGCTTGTAGGGTTGCTCCTGAACTGAAGTTTTGACTGTCTTCCCAGTGAGACTATCTTTTATTTCCATAACACTCATATGGTACCTTTAACTACCCCAACTCCTATCTAAATATTTCTCAATGATCACGATGTCATAACTGCAAGGCTGAATTCACTATATTGGTTTTTACTATGTTTATCTTACACGATCTGCTGACTCATTTGTAACCTCCTGTTTAGCCATAACTAGGTTCTTCATGATCAATTACTAACTACTTGTTGGCCCATTCTCATCTCAATATTCCGCGTAATCTTTCTTGGGTTATTTCCTTTGCCTTAACTTACGTCTCGTACTAGCTCCTTATTTATTAATAACAGCTCGGGCAGGAACCCTTACTTCCTCTCCTTGACGTCGTGCTTGCACAATATTCTAGAATCATAGCATATCTGTAGGATTTGGATAAGTTCCATCTCATTCCTCTTTTATTTTTATCGCATTCTTCCTTTACCATTCCATAGTCACTAGAACCACTTAATTCCGATTTAATTCCATATCACTCCATATTTCCCCCTTTAGGGGAGTACTAAGAACTGAAGCCACGAGGATCTACCTATAGATGTTTTACCTCTTCATCTTTGGCGTCGTTTCACAACATCAATGACCCTTACTCGCCTTGCGGCAATCCTCTGTACCAAGGATAACAAATTTCCTTACTCGCAATGGTGACACTTAGTGCAACTGGCACATACAATCCCTTAAGCTTAACTTTGCTCATATTGCTTGCTTTAGGAAAACGTCTTCCTGAATGACCATTCTCTAAATTTTTCATGAATCTTCTTCTGTTGTCCACTCTATTATCGCCGGAACGAAATCTAAAATTCTCATGATACTGACTATTATCCAATCACTCAGTCCCTAATTCATGTTTAGTTTATCTTGTTCACCAGCCCATACTGATTTCTATTGTTCTGGGGTCTAACTTTTCCTCCCGGTAGTCGTGTTGGAGTCACGAACTTATTTCTTGAAATAAGGATATGACTTTATGGCCTATATTCTTTTGTTGTCTCAAGGCCTGTCACCTCTCGTCTTTTCCTTCAATTGACTATAGACTCTGTAATACTATCATCTTTTTGATCCACCGTTGTCATCCATGTATCATATCTTACTCATAATGCTTCGTCAACTCTTTTCTTATTTTCCGCTAATATTTATGTCTATCACTTTATTCTGAAAACTCGAACAAGATATTCTTTTGCTTTTATCCCCTCTTGCTCCATCCACTGGCTCCTCGAATTGCCTAACGTTCTCTTTCTACTAGGGATGGGAGCCACACTAAGGTAGTAGTTATCCCTTTCAGGCTTCCCGTGCTTATCTTTGTAGTACTCATATCTAGCTGTACTATTTTAGGGTGCACCATCAAGGTGTCTCACGAGGAGATCCATCACCACGTTTGCACTATCCATCGGAAATGTCAACCAACTCTACCAATCTATCCACTATTTTGGGTTACTATATCCCTAGTCGGATCCTCATAACTCGTCCTTCTCTTAAACTATGTCTTTTAGCTCCCATAAGGCATAACTGAGATCGGTGTGGCCGATTGTACATACATTGTCATTGTTGAAGGTAACTCAAAATGCTTATATCTCTCTTCCTGAATGGTAAATAATGATAATCTTTATTAACTAGGTACCTCGTACCCTTCTTCATCTTGCTTCTTTTACTTGTTGAAACTTGTATTTATCTTCTGAATCTCTCATTGTATTTCACCATAAAGATGGATAAATATTATTGCCTTAAGGTTCCTTATCAAAAGGCTTATACGTCTTAGTATACACATGATCTGCTGAATACCTAATATTTATCCATCATATGCATGATGCAAAAATTGAGTTCCTCTAACTCAACTCTTCCATAGCTATATCTCTTACCAACCGTCTTTCTGGATGTGGGCATCATTGTACTACGAATAAGATAGAGTTTAGGAAATTGAGTTTTTACAACTGCGCTCTACCACACGATCTAGAGTAAGAAGAAAGAGTGACAGTCCTAAATGCCTTGTAGCCTCCTACTTATAAGTGTGGTGCACGACACACCCATAAACAAGACTCTACTAGACACGGCTTATAGACTCCCTACGACAAAACTTCTCTGATACCACTTTTGTCACGACTCAAACCGATGGGCCACGACGAGCACCCGGTACCTTACTCAAATGAGTACCAACGTAATGTATCTTTCTTACTACATCATCATATACACGTGACATACGGGCCTAATAGGCCAACATGATCATTTATAAACTCAAAACACAGGCCGACAAGGCCGTACAATCTTTCACGTACACGACATATGTCTACAAGCCTCTAAGAGTACATAAATGTTATAAAGGTAGGGACAGGGGCCCGCCATACTAATCAGTACATGTCCTAATCATACCGACCACATAAGCAACTCCGGAGCAAATGGAGCGCACCAACACCTTCCGCTGAGCTGATAGCCTACTTGGAGGACTCTCGACCTGTCTATCAGGACCTGCAGGCATGAAACGTAGTGTCCCCAGGCAAAAGGGATGTCAGTACGAATAATGTACCGAGTATGTAAGGCACATAAATAAGTACATAACAGACCTGGAAGAAATATAGAGTAAATGGCTCAACCTGTAAGTCTGGATAACTCTGTAAATCATGAAATACTCATAGTGTCATGCATATGTGTATGAATGTCATGCCGTGCATTAGGTACATATTTCATAACATCATCAGACCTCTGAGGGCATCCCATCATATCATCTCGGCCACTGTGGGCAAAATCATCAACGTATACCAGCTGATCAGATGGTGGTGCGTATATAACGCCATAACCTTTTCTCATATCCCATATACATATAATATACGCGTATATAACGCCATCTGGTCATGGGTCAATGTACATGTATAAATGCATGAAATGCATAAGAAATACGTTAATAAGATTTTCTCAGAATGTCATAAAAATAATATGTCTGTCGGATAAATTTTATCAAATACGTATTTTTCTGAGACCCATGAACAGAAGATATAATAATAATTCACATGGGAAATCAAGAATATAGACACCCCTAATATTTCTATGAATAGAGTCGTTTATGGAAACTGTGTGTTTGCTCGTTTCTTTCAGTATCATTTGGGTCATGCCAAAAAGAAAGAAGGGATAACCTTAACATACCTGGAGTAGGAAAAAATCCGTATGATATTCTTGGAAAAGATTATACCGTGCTTCCTTAGAATTGCATCTTTCGCATAATCGAATCTTTTATGAATTTTGCGAAGCAATTTCATGTTTCTATCTCTTGCGTTCTTGGTCACTACTGGATTTGGTCTTGATTACAAGATATCATATTTTGGCTTGTAAGAATCATTAATCCTTGGAGTACTTTTTGATGCATAACTCACGCATCTAATTCTCAAGATTGGAAAATATATTTATTCCCAATAGTTGGTCCAGCAAAATGAGTCCAATATTCAAGTTTGGTCATTTTATGCCACCACCTACTTAATCACTTGATTAAAGGGCAATTTGCTGCCAAGATTTTGACATCCACGTGGAAGTGTTGTCCCCCTAATATTTATCCAAATCTTTCTTAAATAATTGCAAATTTCATGCTTTATTGCATTATGAAGTCTCAAACGAATTCTTTAAGTTCAATATGTCACTTTGCCAAGCATTTCCATGTTTCATCTAATGATTTAGAGAGATTATATCTTTATCAAAATGAGTGGGCCCCACTTTTTGGATTACTTGGCCAAACAATTCTCAAATCTTTCCACCTAGCTTTAAAGACTTGCTTAGTCATTATTTAATCCTTACTTGCTGCCACGTTTTTGCCTCTTAGCCTTATCCAATCCAAGATCCTAATTAAATATTCACTAATTATTAATATCCCACTAAAATCAATAATTACCCGATTATCCATATAATTAAGAATTATCTCAAATTACATAAAATACTACTCACTTTTAATAAACTTTATACACCTTACTATCATAGTCATATGGTACCTTGTATGGTACTAGTTCATAAATATCGGGTATTATCGCTCGGCTCGTATTTTATCCCAAATCGACAACCTTTAATGATACTCATTTTCTTCTATTTGCTTACCTTCTCTCCTTCACGAATTTACTCACCATGTGTTTGAAATAGCATAATGCTTATAATCTCAAGAAAATCTAATTCCTGAACTTACGTCGATTAACTTACGATGAAACTTTAACACACGAAAATGCGGGATGCAATATCTCATTTTCGAGCTTCCATCAATTTACTTATGGCGTACTTTCACGTACGAAAATATGGGGTGTAACATGTATCAGGTGCTACGTTCGACGAGGTGGTTGATATTACGCGGCGGCTAGAGATGGTCCGCAGTTAGGAGCTTGAGGAGAGGGAGGCTAAGAGGTCTCATAGTTCGGGTGGTTTCAACGGTGTTCCTTCTGGGGGTCAGTTCCACCACAACAGGGGTCATCCTTATAGACCCGCTCAAATGGCTCATCTAGTTCATCATGGCACATCAGCTAGCCATGGATCATACAGTGCTCGATCGGTTCAGTCATCTCTCAGTGCACTCCCATCTTAGAGGTTCTATAGATTATGTTCCCAGCAGGGTGATTTCTTATTTCAAGGCCCAACGGATGGTTGGGAAAGGGTGTCTATCATATTTGGCCTTTGCGAGGTATGTTGGCACTGATACCCATACTATTGATTATGTTCTGATGGTACGAGACTTTCCGGATGTGTTTCATGCAGACCTGCCGAGCATGCCACCCGACAGGGATATTGACTTTGGCATTGACTTTGTGTCGAGCACTCAACCCATTTCTTTTCCTCCGTATCGTATGGCACCAACTGAGTTGAAGAAATTGAAAGAGCGGCTTCAAGAACTTCTTGATAAGGGGTTTATTAGTCCTAGTGTGTTGCTTTGGGGTGCACTGGTTCTGTTTGTGAAGAAGAAGAATGGTATTATGCGGATGTGCATCGACTATAGGCGGTTAAATAAAGTTACAATCAAGAACAAGTATTCTTTGCCGCGTATTGATGATCTATTTGACCAGCTTCAGGGAGAGAGGGTGTTCTCTAAGATTGATTTGAGGTATGGGTATCACCAGTTGAAGATTCGGGACTCGAATATTCTAAATACGGCATTCAGGACCCGTTTTGATCACTATGAGTTCCTTGTGATGTCTTTTGGGCTTACCAATGCCCCAACAACATTCATGCATCTGATGAACAATGTATTTCAGCCTTATCTCGACTCGTTTATCATAGTATTCATTGATGATATCCTTTTGTACTCACGTAGCCAGGAAAAACATGCCCAGCATTCGAGGATTGTACTACAGCAGCTGAGGGAGGAGAAGCTTTATGCCAAGTTCTCCAAGTGTGAGTTTTGGCTTAGTTTGGTGGCATTTTTGGGGCATGTGGTGTCCAGTGGGGGGATTAAGGTGGATCCAAAGAAGATAGAGGCGGTCCAGAGTCGGCCCAGGCCGTCTTCAGCTACTGAGATTCAGAGCTTTCTCGGTTTGGCTAGTTATTATCGTCATTCTCGTTGATTGCATTGCCTTTGACCAAATTTACCCAGAGGGGTGCTCCTTTCAGGTGGTCGGATGAGAGTGAGAAGGGCTTTTAGAAGCTCAAGACTACCTTGACCACAACTCCAGTTCTAGTTTTGCCTTCAGCGTCAGGCTCTTATACAGTGTATTGTGATGCTTCTCAGATCGGTATCGCTGTGTCTTGATGTAGGAGAGTAGAGTGATTGCTTATGCTTCACGCCAGTTGAAGCCCCATGAGAATAACTAGCTTGTTTATGATTTGGAGTTGGCAGCCATAGTTCATGCATTGAAGATTTAGAGGCATTATCTCTACGGTGTGTCTTGTGAGGTATTTACGGATCATTGAACTCTCCAACACTTGTTCAAACAGAAGGATCTAAATTTGAGGCAACATAGATGGTTGGAGCTACTAAAGGATTATGATATTACCATCATGTATCATCCCGGGAAGGCCAATTTGGTGGCCGATGCCTTGAGTAGAAAGGCGGTGAGTATGGGTAGCCTTGCATTTATTCCTGTTAGTGAGAGACCGCTTGCAGTTGATGTTCAGGCCTTGGCCAACCAGTTCGTGAGATTTGATATTTCGGAGCCCAGTCGGGTTCTAGCTTGTATGGTTTCTCGGTCTTCCTTATATGATCGCATCAGAGAGCGCCAGTATGATGATCCCCATTTGCTTGTCCTTAAAGACACGATTCAGAACGGTGATACCAAGGATGTTACTATTGAGGATGATAGGGTATTGAGGATGCAGGGTCGAATTTGTGTGCCTAATGTAGATGGGCTACGTGAGTTGATCCTTGAAGAGGCCCGTAGTTCGCGGTATTCCACCATCCGGGTGCCACAAAAATGTACCATGATGTGAGGTAACATTATTGGTGGATGAGGATGAATAAGGATATAGTGGGGTTTGTAGCTCGGTGCCTAAATTGTCAGCAGGTAAAGTATGAGCATCAGAGACCGAGTGGATTGCTTCAGAGGCTTAAGATTCTGGAGTGGAAATGGGAGCGTATCACCGTGGATTTTATAGTTGGGCTCCCACGTACTTCGAGGAAGTTTGATGCTATTTGGGTAATTGTGGATCGGTTGACCAAATCCGTACATTTCATTCCAGCCGGGACTAATTATTCAGAGCGGTTGGCTGAGATTTACATTCGCGAGATTGTTCGCCTTCACGGTGTGCCGATGTCCATCATTTCAGATCAGGGCACGCAGTTTACATTACAATTTTGGAGAGCCGTGCAGCAAGAGTTAGGCACACAGGTTGAGCTGAGCAGCATTTTACCCTCAGACGGAGTGGCAGTCCGAGCGCACTATTCAGATATTGGATGATATGCTACGCGCTTATGTCATAGATTTCGGGGGTTCTTGGGATCCATTTCTATCGCTCGATGAGTTTGCCTACAGCAACAGCTACCAATCGAGCATTCAGATGGCTCCATATGAGGCTTTGTATGGGAGACGGTGTCAGTCTCTGGTGGGATGGTTTTAGCCGGGAGAGACTAAGCTATTGGGTACTGACTTAGTTCAGAATGCTTTGGACAAGGTTAAGTTGATTAAGGATCGGCTTCGCACGGCGCAGTCTAGACAGAAGAGTTACGTCGATCAGAAGGTTCGTGATGTTTCTTACATGGTTGGGGAGAAGGTACTGCTCAAAGTTTCACCCATGAAGGGTGTTACGAGGTTCGGGAAGAAGGGCAAGTTGAGCCCTCGGTATATTAGGCTGTTTGAGGTGCTTCAGAGGATTGGAGAGGTGGCTTACAAGCTTGCCTTGCCGCCTAGTCTGTCAAGTGTTCGTTCGGTATTTCATATTTATATGCTCCGAAAATATGTCGGCGATCAATCTCATATTTTGGATTTTAGCACGGTTCACTTGGATGGTGATTTGACTTATAATGTGGAGCCGGTGGCCATTTTGGATCGGCAGGTTCGAAAGTTGAGGTCAACAGATATAGCTTCAGTGAAGGTGCAGTGGAGAGGTCAGCCAGTTGAGGAGGCTACATGGAAAACCGAGCGGGAGATGCGGAGCAGACATCCACGCCTATAAGAGACTCGAGGTATATTTCTAGACCCGTTCGAGGACGAACGTTTGTTTAAGAGGGGGATGATGTAACGACCCAATGGTCATTTTGAGTGTTATAGCCTCGTTCCCCCATTTACTGCTTATTTCATGCTTAATTATTGCTATGTGACTTATCAGGGTAGCTGGTTCGGATCCAGAAATATTTCGGAAGGAGTTGAGACACTTAGTCTCAAGGTTGGAAGCTTAAGTCGTAAAGATTGACCGGATGTTGACTTATATGTAAATGGCTACGAAATGGAGTTTTTATGGTTCTGATAGCTCTGTTGGGTGATTTCGGACTTAGGAGTGTGTTTGGATAGTGATTTGGAGGTTTGTAGTTGATTTAGGCTTGAAATAACGAAAGTTGAAAATTTAAAGTTTTGGAAGTTGAGAAGTTTGACCAAGAGTTGACTTTGTGGTTACCGGACTCGGATTTTGGTTACGGGAGTTGTAGTAGGTATGTGGTGTCAATTATGAATTTTGTGCAAAACTTAGGGTCAATCGGACATGATTTGATAGGTTTCGTCATCAATTGTAGAAGCTGGAATTTTTTAGTTTTCATTAGGCTTGAATTGAGGCGTGATTCGTGTTTTTGATGTTGTTTGATGTGATTTAAGGTTTCGACTAAGTTTATATCGTGTTTTAGGATTTGTTCGTATGTTTGGTTGAGGTTCCGGGGGCCTCGGGTGGAGTTCGGATGGTTAACGGATTAAGTTTGGAATTAAAAGACTACTGAAGTGCACTAGGTCTGGTGCGATCGCACCTGCGGAGTTTTGATTGCAGGTGCGAGCTCACAGAAGCAAGCAGGGGAGCGTAGAAGCAGCATGGAAATGGGTGTGCAGTGGTCGCAAATGCAAGGGTATTTCCGCACCTGCGTGCTTGCAGATGCAGTGTATGGGCGCATAAGCAGAGCTTAGTGAGGAGGCTATGGAGCGTAGGTGCGGAAGAAGTTCCGCAGATGCGGACTCGCATCTGCGCGTGTCTGATCGCAGAAGCGAAGCAGGGACCTTCAGGCATAACCGCAGAAGCGGAGGAATTGTCCGCACTTGCGAGACCGCAGATGCAGTTAAGTGGGTCGCAGGTGCGAGAGCATTGGCAGTGTTAAATCCGAAGGATTTCGTGATTTTTCTCATTTTGGACTTTGCAAACTCGGACCAAGGCAATTTTGAGAGGGATTTCGAGGGGTTTCTTGAGGTAAGTCACTTGTTATCATTTTTATTCAATAATCTTGTTTTCCCATTCCACCTAGTTTGTAACCTTTATTGGATTTTGAGACGTGGGATCGGGAGTTGACTTTTGATTAAGAGCTTAGCATTTTTATTTGGAATTGATTCCTTTAGCTCGCGTTGATTGTATTGAATTGTTTGTGGCTAGATTCGAGGCATTTGGAGGGCGATTCGCGAGGCAAAAGCTTATTGGAGTATAGATTTACACGGTTTGAGGTAAGTAACACTTCTAAACTTGGTGATGATGGTATGAAACCCCGATTTATGTGCTATGTGATTTGTGTTGAGGTGACGCGCATGCTAGGTGATGAGCGTGTGGGCGTGCACTGTAGTAATTGTGATTTAGTCGATTCTATGAAATTATGTAGCTATCTTATCTAAACATTATTACTGTACTCTAAGTGTTAGAGTACTTGAGATGCGATTCATGTTAGAAAACATGTTTAGGCTATATGTTGGTGTCATGACCCCAATTTTCCTTCGTAGGATGTCGTGACGACACCTAATCTCTAAGACTAGATAAGCCTAACACTTACTAAATTAATAGAAGAATTCAACCATCAAAGGATGGATATGAAATAGAAATCTTTATACACAACTTACAATTCCCAAAATCGGTAGTACAAGTCATAAGCTATACTGAGTTTGCTAGAAGATCCCTAAATACAACTGTACAGAATTGAATTAAACAGTACAAGAAAAATATCAGAGTCTCCACAGCAATGCTCGACCAGCCAACTAACAATCAACAACAACTGAGGCACCTGGATCTGCACAAAAATATGCAGAAGCGTATTATGAGTACACCACAGCGGTACCCAGTAAGTATCAAAACTAACTTCGGTGAAGTAGTGACGAGGGACAGTCAAGACACCTACCGGACTAAACAACCTGAACAAGTGTGAAGGTGAACTAACAGAGGAAACAATATTAATATAAAGCTAAGCAGGATAAGGAACACAAATTAATACTTGTAATGATACACTAATAACAACAATATTTATCAGGAAACAATCAAGTAATAATGTTGTAGAGTAAACTAAACACAGTCTACGTCAGTGAAACCAAATAAAATAAAACCAGCAACGACTCAATAAGAACAACCGCTTTCACACCAGCTTTGTTCAAGCATTTTCACGAGGTACCGAACCTCATAATCATAACTCATAGGTCCCAATTCTTAAACCCTAATCACTTGGCACCTTGTTCCCACATTTCAATCCATAACCGCACGGACGACTCACATACCAAGAGGATAACTCTCACACATAAGGCAAGTGGACAAGAGTACATGTAATGGTCAATAACATCAGGACTCGTCTCCTTAAAACAATATGGGTGATTCATCTACGTGTATGCTTGTGCAAGTATTCTACCACAATTCAAGTCGATAATTAAGCGCGGAGATAAGGAATGGCACATAAGAAACGATCACCACGAAATATATAGTGTAAATAAGACGGAAATGAAGTGGACGTAACGACAAGCACAACAAGATTAGCTACCTAGAACTGAGCAAATAGAGCAACACGGAGGAAAACAATTAGCAATACGCTAAGGAAAACAACAATCAAAGAAAAGTGCACATAAAAGGGGAAATGACAACAGAGCCCTCCCGACGTACTGCCTCGTAGTCTCAAATCGTAAAAAGAATCACAACGGCACGACAGAAACCTCGTGCGAACAATAACAATCGCACTGCAGAAACCTCGTGCAACAATAACAACCACACGGTAGAAAACTTATACAACAATAACAACCGCACGGCAGAAACATCGTGCAACAATAACAACAGCACGACAGAAACCTCGTGCAACAATAACAACCGCATGGCAGAAACCTCGTGCAACAATAACAACCGCACGACAAAAACCTCGTGCCACAATAACAACCGCACGGTAGAAACCTCTTGCCATAATAACAACCGCACAGAAACCTTATGCCACAATAACAATCTCAAGGTAGAAACCTCGTGCAAACACAATAACGATTCTCTCAACAACAACACATGTGCCAAAACATAACAACTCAAATAAAAGACTTTCATAATATATGCCCACATGTCACAACGTTTCCTCAAAACAGTTTCAATATCACAACCACACATAACACTCGACTCAACAACACTGAATACAATAACAACAACGACAATAATATGAGAATACGACAAGTGAATCAACTCAGGAACTTTAGAACACAAAGAGACGGACGAACGAGCTCACAAAGAAGGACACAACAGGGAATAATAGTCTCGACAAGGATAACTCAGCAAGGAACAGATAATGTGTAGCAATGATTCCACAAAAGTACAATTCGACGATAAGAGAGATAACATGAATCAATGATTCCAAATAAGAATATATCAACAATGGAAGGAATAACAAACTTCAATTAAGGCTAAGCAATTGCGGAAGGGATAATAGTAATTTCAATTAAGGTTAAGCAATTACGGAAGAGATACTAATAATGATTAAGGTTAAGTAATTACGGGAGAGATAACAACAAATTCAATTAAGGCACATAAGGGTTCAATTGAAAACAAAGGTAAAACATGAATCAAATACATTCCAAATACGACACGTAAGGGTAAATTTAGTAAGTGGAGGATTTAGCATAACAAAACAACTTCATATCTAATGAATACAAGAACCTAAGGCCCTAAACGATCAAATTTCCACAAATAAGCCTGACCATGTACTC
The DNA here is from genome assembly GCF_000715075.1 of Nicotiana tabacum. Taxonomy (NCBI): domain Eukaryota; kingdom Viridiplantae; phylum Streptophyta; class Magnoliopsida; order Solanales; family Solanaceae; genus Nicotiana; species Nicotiana tabacum. The sequence continues at coordinate 18,746,806 of NC_134102.1, read as the reverse complement.
GTCACCTCGCGTACACGGCCTTCACATGATGCAATTAGACAAATGGCTCAAATCCTAAGGGGTAGTTCCCCCACACAAGGTTAGGCAAGATACTTACCTAAAAGAAGCTAGACCGTTACTATAAAATGACATTCTCGAGTGAAACAACCTCCGGACGGCTCAAATCTAGCAAAAATAACTTCAAATCATAAATAAAACTCATAGGAAACGATTCCGGATAATAAAGCTTCAATCTTTAACAAAAATTAAAAAGTCAACCTAAAAGTCAATCCCGGGCCCGTACCTCGGAACCCGACAAAAATCACAAAATTCGAACACCCATTCAATTACGAGTCCAACCATACTAATTTCATCCAATTTTGACTCCGAATCGATGTTCAAAACTCAATTATTCTCTTTAGAAATATTTTTGATAAAAAAAAAACCTAATTCTCCAATCAAAGCATGGATTAATTCAAAAATGAACTTCTGTAATCATATTAAAATACAAAAATTATAGTTATATACTGACCCCCATGCAAAGACGAGAAGAACGCAGCAGCAAAAATCACCTCAATCGGAGCTCTAGAACTCAAGATATGCTTAGAATACTAAATAAACGCAATCTGATTTTTTTAACACACAGGGAATTTTGCCTCCGCGGCCAAAACTCCGCACTTGTGGTCTGCCAGCTATATTTTACGCATTTGCGAACCAATATTTCGCACCTGTGGGGTCGCAGATGCAGACCCAACTTCGCACCTGCGGGGTCGCAAATGCGGACCCAACTTCGCATCTGCGAAGCACCAACACTAGCTCAAAATAGATCTAATGCGTTGATGATTCTTTTTGCTATGGCTTCGTAATTACGATACAGATCTAATGCGTTAATCAAAACAGAAATTTGAGGTCATTTTCTTGCTGTGGTACCATTTATGCTTGAAGAAACGACGTCGAAACATAAAAAACGAGCGCAACACAACCCAAATCTATTCGAAACTCACCCGAGCCCCTCGGGATCCCTTCTGAACATACCAATAAGTCCCAAAACACAACGCGGACCTGATCGAGGCCTCAAATCACATCAAACAACATCAAAACTACAAATCATACCTCAAATCGAACTTAATGAACTTATGAACTTTCAACTTCTACAACTCGCGCCGAAACATATCAAATCAACCCGGAATGACGTCAAATTTTGCATGCAAGTCTCAAATGACATAACATAGCTAATCTAACTCTCAGAATCGCATTCCGAACCCCATATCAACAAAGTCAACTCCCGGTCAAACCTCTTAACCTTCGAAAACTTCAACTTTCCAATTTTTGCCAAAATTCTTCAAATTATCCTACGGCCCTCCAAAACTAAATCTGGAGGCATTCCTAAGTCCAAAATCACCATACAAAGCTATTAGAATCAGCAAAACGTCATTTCGGAGTTGTCTACACAAAAGTCAAACTCCGGTCAACTCTTACCGTTTAAGCTTTTAAAACAAGAATTCTTTTTCCAAATTGATCCCGAATCATCCAAAATACGAACTCGACCACACACGCTAGTCATAATACATAATACGAAGCTGCTCTAGAATGCTAATTCTCAAAATGACCTGTCGGGTCGTTACATTCTCCTCCTCTTAAACAAACGTTCATCCTCGAACGTGCCAAGAATCATTCTGAAGTCATCAATCACTGAGTGAACTTACCATACATATACCCGTGGGGTGTTCCCACGTCACCCCAATCCACATAGGCCCGACGACACCATCCTAACTGAAAATTATTCCTTTCACCCACACTGAAAACTTTAAAACCAAATTTCTCACCATCCAATCATTCCCAAAAGACTCGATTCCCATATCAACACACGGTACCAACCTCAACCAGCTGCAACAACTTATGCCTACGCCCACAAGGTACAACCACGCGACGTAACACATCACACATATGCCTTTATCAATAACTCTAGCCATAGTAGCTCGCCATAATCAAATCCAGTATCGGAATTAGCCTCATATCCATTAGAACCCTGTTTCAAACCTTCACAACACTAACAATGATGCAAGAAACATGAAGACCTCATAACTGTTCACCTGCATCAACAAGTCACATCTAACGCCACCGGGGCACACACCTCACAAGCTAAAACTCAATAAGCATAGCACAAATATGACTGAATGTCTAAGGAGATATATGAAGGAACTACCAAACAAGCCCGACAGACACAACTCCCTATCAGTACCATACTACAAACCGATTACACAAGGGAGAATCAAAACATATGAACTAATCGCAAGGATCTCATCTTGATATAATTCCACCGCGGCATGCAACCTGGTTCAAACACATCAAATCACGTGAAACCGTGAGGGTCTCACCCTCAACTCTGAATCACAAGTAGAATACACATCATACCCACCTAAACCTTTCACTAATTCAATTCTGCCAATAAAATCACAACACATACTGAACTCCCACACCGGTAAAGCATCTAAATCACAAATCGTAACCTATCACCCAGAAATCACATCAGAACTACCGAAATGAGTAACAGATAGTCACTTATAGTCCCGTAGCTCTCAATAATGAATTAAAACAACACGATAGACACGGGCTACCACTATAGAATCTCCCGACAGGGGTAAACACATAAGCAGAGTACAAGATCACAAAACTCACACTTATGTGAAGTAAAATAGAAGGACTCACCCTGATAAGCAGAACCGAAACAAAATACGAATGATGCTCCTCTATAAAATTTTGAACCCATGCATGTACGACATCATCTGGTGCAGTGGCCTCAGCCCTACTGTAGAAAACACATCAACAGGTTGGGCCTCCCCCTCTTAGGTGCCCTCTACTCACCTGACCTGCACCACAAGCTGGCGGTGCAAGGATATCAACAATTAAAACAGAACTCATATCCTGATTACCCCGCTGTGACACATATGTCTGGAGTCTAAGACAATCTCACACCATGTGGCTGGTATTTCCTCACTCAAAGCAACCTCTCCACTGATGTGGCTGTGGAAGCTATCCGGTACGGGTACCTTGAGACCCATGGGTACTTGAAACATAGTGCGAAACCAGAAGTGCAAAATGAACTAGCTGACCCACACAAACTATAACATGTCGTACCCTGCCTCCAAAATAGAAACTAATAGGTCTCTCCAGTATACAAGGCCTCTTAGCCTCCCTGCCCTCTCTCTCCTGACCCTGCATGACCTCTAGTCGTCGAGTGATCTGTACCACCTGCTGAAATGGAACATCTAACTCCAACTCCTGAGCCATGTTGAACCGGATATCATGACTAAATCCCCCAATGAACCTGTGACCTCACTCTCTAACTGTAGAAACCAAAGTAGGTGTATGTCTAGACAATTTATTGAATATAACGGCATACTCTGACACTGATATAGTTCCCCAGTGCAGCTGCTCAAACTCTGTACGCCATGCATCCCGAAGGGTCTGGAGAACAAACTCTCTCGAGAACACCTATGAAAACTAAACCCATGAAAGTGAAGTTTCATCATCCGGACTACCCAACTCATACGCTCGCCACTACTGATATGCTGCTCCCTTAACCTGTACCCTAGAAAAAGCAACCCCACTTGTCTCCGCAATACCCATAGTACGGAGAATATGGTAGCACTCCCCTACAAACCCGTGTGCATCCTCTGAAGCCAAACCACTGAAAGTAAGAGGGTATTACTTCTTGAACCTTGCAAGTCTAAGTTGTTCTTCCTCATATGTTATTGCCCTAACCACGGGCTGAACTGGGGCAACTGGCTGTGTCGGTATGACACCTGGAACCAAACAAACGTGGACTCGCTATTCTGGTGTACGGGTGGCGGGAGTCTGAGCTCCTTCCCCGATCTGTGAAGTAGTTGGTGCAATCGGTATCAACCCTGCCTGAGCCAATATTCCAAACATGCTCAGGAATTATGTTATAATCTCCTGAAGTCTTGGGGTCACAATAGGCGCCTCTGGTACTTGCCTCCTAACCGGAGCTACTGGAGGCTCCTCAACTGCTGCTTTGTCAGGTGCTCTAGCTGTAGCAAGTGCTCCTCCTCAGCCTCTGCCTCTGCCTCAGTCCCTAGCAACACCGGCTCTGGGGGCAGCGTTATCGGTAACTGTAGTGCGTGTCCTCACCATTTGTGAGAGAATATAATGACACAAGTTCAAACTCCAAGATCAATAAACTCGCACGATGGGAATGAAGGAAGTGAAGCTTTCCTAATAGTTTTTGCAGCCCCTCAAAGGTAAGTACATATGTCTTCGTACCGATCCGCAAGACTCTACTAAACTCGCGTATGACTCGTAGAACCTATGAACCTAGAGCTCTTATACCAACTTGTCACGACCCCAATTTTCCTTCGTAGGATATCGTGATGGCACCTAGTCTCTAAGATTGGGTAAGCCTAACACTTACTAAATTAATAGAAGAATTCAACCATCAAATGATGAATATGAAATAGAAATATTTATACACAACTTATAATTCCCAAAACTGGTAGTACAAATCATAAGCTCTATTGAGTTTGCTAGAAGATCCCTAAATATAACTGTTCAGAATTGAATTAAATAGTACAAGAAAAATATCGGAAGGTGACTCTGAGGCCTGCGAACACGGCAGAAGGTTTACCTTGAGTCTCCACAGCAATGCTCGACTAGCCAACTAATAATCAACAACAACCGAGGCACCTGGATCTACACAAAAATATGCAGAAGCGTAGTATGAGTACACCACAGCGGTACCCAGTAAGTATAAAGACTAACCTCGGTAAAGTAGTGACGAGGGACAGTCAAGACACCTACCGGACTAAACAACCTAAACAAGTGTGAAGGTGAATTAACATGGGAAACAATATTAATATAAAGCTAAGCAGGATAAGGAACACAGATTAATACTTGTAATGATACACTAATAACAACAATATTTAACAGGAAACAGTCAGGTAATGCTGTAAAGTAAACGGAACACGGTCTACATCAGTGAAACCAAATAAAAGAAAACCAGCAATGACTTAATAAGAACAACCGCTTTCACACCAGCTTTGTTCAAGCATTTCCACGAGGTACCGAACCTCATAATCACAACTCACGGGTCTCAATTCTTGAACCCTAATCACTTGGCACCTTGTGCCCACATTTCAATCCATAACCGCACGGACGACTCACAAGCCAAGAGGACAACTCTCACATAGAAGGCAAGTGGAACAATAATAACTGCACGACATGAATCTCATGCAACAATAATAACCGCACGGCAGAAACCTCGTGCGAACAATAACAACCGCACGGCAAAAACCTCGTGCAACAATAACAACCACACAACAGAAATGCCGTGCAACAATAACAACCGCACGACAGGGAATAATAGTCTCAACAAGGATAACTCAATAAGGAAGAGATAATATGTAGCAATGATTCCACAAAAGTATAATTCGGCGATAAGAGAGATAACATGAATCAATGATTCCAAATAAGAATACGTCAACAATGGAAGGAATAACAAACTTCAATTAAGGCTAAGCAATTATGGAAGGGATAATAGTAATTTTAATTAAGGTTAAGTAATTACGGAAGAGATACTAATAATATCAATTAAGGTTAAGCAATTACGGAAGAGATAACAACAAATTCAATTAAGGCACATAAGGATTCAATTGGCAACAAGGGTAAAACATGAATCAAATAAATTCCAAATACGACATGTAAGGGTAAATTTAGTAAGTGGAGGATTTAGCATGATAAAATAACTTCATATCTAATGAACATAAGAACCTAAGACCTTAAACGGTCAAATTTCCACAAATAAGCCCGATCACGTACTCGTCATCTCGCGTACACGGCCTTCACATGACACAATTAGCACAAACGACTCAAATCCTAAGGGGTAGTTCTCCCACACAAGGTTAGGCAAGATACTTACCTCAAAGAAGCTAGACAGTTACTTTAAAATGACATTCTCTAGTGAAACAACCTCTGGACGACTCAAATCTAGCCAAAATAACTTCAAATTATAAATAAAACTCATTCGAAACGATTCCGGATAATAAAGTTTCAATTAACAAAAACTAAAAAGTCAACCCAAAAGTTAATCTCGGGCCCGCACCTTGTAACCTGATAAAATTTATAAAATCCAAACACTCATTCAATTACGAGTCCAACCATACTAATTTCATCCAATTCCGACTCTGAATCGATGTTCAAAACCCAATTATTCTCTTTAGAAAAGTTTTTGATAAAACCCCCCAATTCTCCAACCAAATATGGATTAATTCAAAAATAAACTTCTGTAATCATATTAAAATACAGAAATTATAGTTATATACTGACACCCATGAAAAGACGAGAAGAACGCCGCGAAGATCACCTCAATCAGAGCTCTAAAACTCAATATATGCTCAAAATACTAAATAAACGTAGTTTGAATTTTTTAATACACACGGAATTTCGCTTCCGCACCCAAAACTCCGCACCTGTGGTCTGCCAGCTGTATTTTCTGCATTTGCGGACCATTCTTTCGCAGATGCGGACACAACTTCGCAACTGCGAAGCAATAGCACCAGTTCTCTTCTCCGATACAAAAATGAGCATAACTCCCTCATACGATGTCCAAATTTGACGATTCTTTTTTATATGGCTCTGTAATTACGATACTGATGTAATGCTTCAATCAAAATAAAAAATAGAGGTCATTTTCTTACTGTGGTACCATTTATGCTTGAAGAAACGACGTCGAAACATAAAAAACGAGCGCAATACAACCCAAACCAATTCAAAACTCACCCGAGCCCCTCGGGACCCCGTCCGTACATACCAATAAGTCCCAAAATACAACGCGAATCTGCTCGAGGCCTCAAATCACATCAAGCAATATCAAAACTATGAATCACACCTCAAATCGAACTTAATGAATTTATAAACTTTCAACTTCAACAACTCGCACCGAACATATCAAATCAACCTAGAATGACGTTAAATTTTGCATGCAAGTCTCAAATAACATAACGAAGCTAATCTAACTCTCAGAATCACAATCCGATCCCGATTTCAACAAAGTCAACTCTCGGTCAAACCTCTTAACCTTCCAAAACTTCAACTTTTCGATTTTTGCCAAAATGCTTCAAATTATCCTACGACCCTCTAAATATAAATTCGGACGCACGCCTAAGTCCAAAATCACCATACAAAGCTATTGAAATTATCAAAATACCATTTCGGAGTCGTCTACATAAAAGTCAAACTCCGGCCAACTCTTACCGTTTAAGCTTTTAAAACAAGAATCCTTCTTCCAAATTGATCCTGAATCATACGAAATCTGAACTCGACCATACACGCTAGTCATAATACATAATACGAAGCTGCTCGAGAACTTAAGCCGCCGAATAAGACGCTAATTCTTAAAATGACTGGTCAAGTCGTTATAGTTAGTACTATTGGGGTCCACATGGTCGATCTTTGCTTTTGAGTTATTTGATTAATTGTTGTTATGTACTCAGTCGCATTCATCATTACATATCATATCTCAGGCTCCGTTACCGTATATTGTCATATCTTGTATCATTGATTTGGGTTGCTTAGCATGAGTGTTGTGAGCCCGAGAGACTGGAGAGATTGATGACTGAGTGAAGCCGAAGGCCTGTTTATGAGTGACATTTATGGGATTGATTGTACGCCACAGTAGACTTTATTGATGCATGTCAGGATTTTTCTTATTATAACGCTTGCGCTGGATCTGCCCCTCCGGAGTCTGCACACCCACAGTGAGCGCAATTGCTATTGATTCATTTGTATTGGGCTGGATCTACCCTGGATTTATTTTCATTTGGGTTTGATCTTCCCTGTACTTATTTGTATTTGGGCTGGATCTGCCCCGTATAGTGCTGAGTGATTGAGTGTGATAAGTGAGAATTGAGACAGTCAGGTTGAGTACTCTGAGAGTGTGAGTACCCGAGGCTTTTGTTGTGTTGCATCACATACGATATGCATATTGGCATGTAGATATAAAGATGTCATATTCCTCATATCTTTCAGACTTGGCATATTTTATTTGTTTTGAGTTAAATTGTTAAACCGGGAAGCATGCCTAACTTCTTGTACCGTTACCTGCATATTATGAATTTTTGAGATATTACTGTCATATTTTCCTTAAATTTTCGTGCTGTTAATTTCGTATGTGGGCTGTAATGTTCGAGCCCGTCACTACTTTCAGTCCAAAGGTTAGATTTGTTACTTATTGAGTTGGTTATACTCATGCTACACCCTGCACTTCGTGTGCAGATCCAGATATTTCCGGTCACGGCGGTTGCTGATTCACAAAGTTCAGTCATTCAGAGATTATCGAGGTAGCTGCCCTTGCATCCGCAGACCTTGACTCTGTATTTCTTAGACAGTGTAACAGACTTAGACAGTGTAACAGACTTAGTATTGTATAGATACTCATGTACTCAGTGACACTCTGGTTTTGGAAAACTTCTGTATTGAGTTATGACATTTTATCCCGTTTTATGACATTTTCACTTATTTAAACCGGTTTTAGTATACCTTAAATTTGAAAGTGTTGGTAATGTCTGAGTTGTAGGCTTGCCTAGTACTATGATAGGCGTTATCACGACAGGTTGAATTTTGGGTCGTGACAGAGAGAGTACTTGATTTGGTTTGGGGTGGGTGGGTTGGTGGGTGGGGAGTTGCACCAGGCCCAAGCAGCAGGGAATGGAAAGCTAGCTTTAACTATCCTGGTGATAATGATAATTCGGAACCTTGACTTTAATTGGTTCCTAATATGCACTCATGCAGCTAACCATACTTCTGCTAAGTAAATTTCTACCGGTAAAAATGATAATTAAGTCATCACTTAGTTCTTTGGTTGATTTTGGATGCTGCTTTAACTAGTAGAAGTTAGGTGTTATCACGACTATTAGTGAGATTTTTGGTCGTAACAATGTCCCAAAGAGTGTTGCCATAAAGTTGTAAATAGCTAGTTCTGTTGAGAATCGTCATTAACCAATTACATATTCTAAGTAACATTCCTTGAAGTAAGTAAAGAGCGCAAAGATGCGGATTTGACCCGCACATTCTGTCGGCCTGCCTTTGTTATGATATATTGTAAAGATTTGAGTTCTAAAAATAAAGATACTAGTCATATGTACAAAAGAAAATACTTTCAGAACCCCCAAAAAAAAAACTAAAAAAGAAAATAACAGAAAGAGAAAGTGCAAGCATGAAGACGTCAAATTTTACATAAAGCTCCACTAATATTGCAATCAAATGATGATCCAAATCCTTCTCAATCGAACCTCTTTCCCACCTTGTTTCCTGAAGATGTGACTCTTTCTTCTGCTTGCATATGTCTTTTTGTCTTCCCTTTCTGTCTAAATTTATACTTAGCCAATGCCAGTAAAGAGAATATAACAGTAATACATAAAACCCATAACACAATAGAAATAACTTGTCATTTGTTCCCAATATTCCACAACCACTTTTCTTTCGTTGGTTTTGCAATCACTATGAGACTAAATCAGTTTTCTGCACTATTTTTTCTTCTTCTACTACTACCAAGTTTAAGTTATGCCATTGAAGCTGCTAATCATGAGTTTTTTATGGATTGTGAAAATAATGATAATTATCATGTGGGAAAATCAGACGTGGATTTATTAGAATTTCCACTGAATTTAGAGTACTTAGAAGCTGAATTTTTCTTGTGGGCAGCTTTTGGGCGTGGCTTGGATAGCTTCTCACCTGACCTTGCCGCCGGTGGGCCGCCACCAATTGGTGCCAGAATTGCCAAACTTAGCCCTCTTATTAAAGATGTTATTGCCCAGTTTGGTTTCCAAGAAGTTGGTCATTTGAGGTTTTCTTCATCTCAATTTAAAACAATTAAGGGATCGTTTGGTATGCAATAGAGAAAAATCCAAGGGGTGTCAATCGACACTCCTTTGCTCGAAAATTATATAGTATTATTAGATAAAAATTTTTATTTTATGTCTATTTACTATGTTGAGTCTCCTTGGCTTTTTGATATATTTAATATTTTATATTTTGATATCCTTTAGTGAAAATCTTGGCTTCGCCGCTGGGTATTACTAATCTCTTATTTGATACACTTTTTCAACATATGTCTTAGTAATGTAAGCATTGGTTATACAACCTATTTGGTATTATTCTATGTATAAGTAATACATAGCAAAACCATTGTATTAACAATACCTAGGCTATTAATGCATGCATTAGCATGGTTAAAGACAAAATTGTCCTTAAAGTCCCTTAAAGTTAAAGAATATGGAAGGTATTTTTGTAAAGAACTAATTTTTCTTAAAATTGTACAATGCATTTTAATTTTTAATACACCACATGACCAAACATTAAATAAGAAATAATCTTTGTATAACTAATGTTTGAATTACTAACTCATGCATTACTTATCCAGTATTATTCTTATACACCTTACCAAAAGACCCCTTAGTGAAAATGATGTTAATTTGTAGATGCAATATGTTAGTATTAAATGAAATGACGAATTGATATGCAGGGCAATCAAGAAGACAGTAGCAGGATTTCCAAGACCATTGCTAAATCTTAGCGCTGAGTCATTTGGCACAATTATGAACGATGCATTTGGACATCCTCTGGAACCACCTTTCAATCCATACGCTAATGACATTAACTTTCTTCTTGCATCATATGTTGTTCCTTACGTTGGACTTACCGGATATGTTGGAGCTAATCCTAAACTCCAGAGTCCTACTGCTAAAAAGGTAGTAATTAAATCTCACTTCAATTAATTTTCATAAAAAATATATAGGATCAGATTTTATTTTCTTGCATTTGACTTGCTAGAGGTTCGTTATGTGTCTCCAGTTGTATTTTCACGTCTAGTAGCTGAATTTATTCCATTGTTAGCCTTCCATTTCAGTGTTCTTACGGATAATGTTTCTTTAAAATAACTTACATTCAGAGACAAATCTAGAATTTTAAATTCATGAGTTCCTAAAAAAATCTCAAATTAATATATAATAATAACTGGATTAACGACTGGTTCAGGGCTAAATATTCATATACATTTAATAGATTCTTAAATACATATACATGATTTAAACAAAAGCTATTGAGTTCACGGAAACACGCAGTTATATCTGCCCTTGCTTACATTATACCAAACACACTAGTATGATTTCAGACATCCGTTGCTAAAACAACACTGCCCCCTAAAGCTTTTGCAGTTAGAGTACTGATCATAAATGTTCTTTTTTTTTTCTTTTCTTTTCTGTTCAAACTAATAAAGAATGACTTGTACACGTCATGTGAATATTTTTAGTTAGCAGCATGATTACCGTACAAAAATTAATGGATTGACGAAAACCTGTAGTTATTGTGCCGGATTTACCCCGCTTACATTATACCAAACACACTAGTATGATTTCAGACATCCATCGCTAAAACAACACTGCCCCTAAAGCTTTTGTAGTTAGAGAACAACAACAACAACAAACACACTAGTTTCCCTCAAATGGAGTACGGAGAAGTTAAAATGTACGCAACCTTAACCCTGACCTCCACTAGAGAACGGCAAAGAAGCCACATCATCGCGCGGATCATATATAAATGTTCTTTTTTTCTTTTCTTTTCTTTTCTTTTCAAACTAATAAGGAATAACTTATACACATCATGTGAACATTTCCAGTTAGCAGCAGGATTATTAGGTGTGGAATCAGGGCAAGATGCAGTTCTAAGGACATTACTATATCAGAGAGCAATAGAGAAGGTGGAACCCTACGGGATAACAGTGGCGGAATTCACGAGCCGGATATCGAAACTGAGGAACAAGCTAGGACACCGAGGATTGAAAGATGAAGGGCTAATTGTGAAACCAAAGGAAGGTGCTGAAGGGAAGATAAAAGGGAACGTGCTGGCCGGCGACAAACACTCCCTTGCCTATGATCGGACGCCGGAGGAAATACTCCGGATAGTGTACGGAACCGGAAAAGAGAATAAACCGGGTGGGTTTTTTCCTAAGGGAGGTGACGGTCGGATTGCCAAATCCCATCTTGGAAAAATTAAGAAATCTGAAGGCTAAAAGCTTTGTTTAATATCCAGTTCTGCATGCAAGCGAAAACCATGCATAATATAGGCATAGACGATAGGGAAAAAATGAAGGAAAAAAGTAAAGAGGGTGTGGAAAAAAATATGAGATTCTAAAATACAATTAAGAACAAGCTCATTATTTTGTGCTTTCTATTATTTTGTCGATTTATTTTGTTCTATCGTTTCTTCATAATATTGGCGCATTTGTTTTCTTTTCTGATTTCTTTCTCTCACTCTCTCCCTCTTCTGTTGATATTTGACGATTTCTATTTGTTTTTTGTCTCCGTCTATGTTAAACTCGATAATAATCCCCGTAATGATGAGAAGTTATTATTATCATTACTAGTGTTAGAACTCGTGCGCAGGGGCCGAGCCACCTTATGGGAAGCGGTGCCACATGACACCGCTTCGTCGGAAAGTTTTATTAAATGCATATATACACATAAGCAAAACCATAAAATACATAGAAAGCAATATAGGTGACACCACTTGAAATAAAATAGTTCGTTGTCCAACTGATTAAGCGTTTCAACTTCTTAGTAGACGTTGGGAGTTCGAATCATTTTGGCGGCATTAAGTAGGCGTTTGGACATAATAATTATAAAATTCGAAAAAATGGTGAAAATAAAAATGGTATTTGAAATTTAGAGTTGTGTTTGGACATAAATTTCAGTTTGGGTTGTTTTTTAAATTTTGTGAGTGATTTGAGTGAAAAAATTTTGAAAAATAATTTTTTGCAGTTTTTCAAATTTTTTAAAATTTCCAAAATGCATTTTCAAGTGAAAATTGAAAATGTTATGAACAAACGTTGATTTCGAAAAAAAAGTAAAATTGTTTTGAAAAAATCTTTCTTCAAATTCTATGTCCAAACGGGCTCTAAATTTTTATTGTTTTGGAGACATTATTTATTAAAGAAGAATTAAAATATATTATGTATTAGTGAGGCTTTTGGCGGCACGCTTAAGTTTTTATTATTTTGGAGACATTATTTATTAAAGAAGAATTAAAATATATTTTGTATTAGTGGGGCTTGAACCACACCTCAAACAAAATTAATTACGCAACAACAAAAGCCACTTGAGCAAGAATTTATTTGTTAGTCAAGCTGACAATAGATATACTCAAATCATTCTTGAAAAAAAGACATACTTGGTACTAGTATTTCCAATGAGACTATCATTAATACATTTCAGAAAATAAAAACTCATTGTAGAGATTTATAGTAATGTTTTGAATTTTGTTTTTTTTAATAAATATGATGTCATTATAGTTATTCATTTGTTCACTTCTTTGTTCACCTATTACAAAATGTGACGTCGCTTACGAAACATTCTGCGTAGGCCACTGCTCGTGCGATGCGGATAATTTGACAGAATATTAATCTTATAAAATTATGATTTGATATATCATATTATTTTAATAAATATTAGCTGTTATTTTATAGTTTAATGCAGTGTGTAGAAATATAATAGAATCTATATAAAATCAAAGGATAACATTACATAGTAATCAAATAAATTATTTGTTCCTTATTTATTATTTATTAAATTAGCAAGTACTTAGTACTAGACATTTACTAACGTAGTTTTTGATTTTTACAATTTTTACTTCGTCCAAGATATATATTCTTTCATTATTTCGTATAATCAATATTTTTAGAATTATTTTTCTACATTATACCCAAGTTATTGTCTTTAATTTTATCCAATATAATAGTTACGTGATCTTATCCATATAGTATGACCATATGAATAATTATTCAAAAAAATTCACATCTCAAAAAATAAATTGTCACGCCCCAAACCTGGGCCTAGACGTAACACGGCACCCAGTGCCTGACTACATGTGACCGAGCGAACCAACTGGCTGGTTGAATCAACATGTGATATCATAACATACTGAATGCGGAAGATAAACTAGCACATGCTAATATACTGAAAGTCTAAATGATTATTAAAAAAATGGAAACATTAATATAGTTCTAAAACATATATGTAGCAAACATTGCTTAACATGAAAAGCATGCGACTCTGTCTAACTGGTACTCTAGTCTATGAAGGCTCTAAGGAAGTATTGAAAATACTAACTATCTATAAATACTGAAAGACTGTAAAGTAATGATAATGCCCTAAAAGAACTAGGGATCACCACATATTTGGTACGAGAATTCTAGCACTCTGAATTATCAACCTGTAAATCATTACCTGCATTGTGAAATGCAGGCCCCGGGCAAAAGGGACGCCAATACATTTGAATTGCACTAGTATGTAAAGCAGCTAAAAGAAAGAACTGTAAATGCTGAAACTGAAACTAAAGTGATAACTTATACTAATAATTGATAGCTGAACTAACAACTGATAACTGAACTGATAACTGATAACTCAACTGAACAAAGGAAGTAAGGATATGAACACTCCCTCTTCTAAATGATGAACAACCTGCTTATCTAAATAAATAAACTGTGGCCTCTGACCCAATATATATGTATATAAGCTGCGGCCTCGGGCCCAAGTATACGTATACATAACTACGACCTCAGGCCCAAAGATGCATTAAGCATAAACTGCGGCCTCAGGCCCAAAGATGCATAAAGCATTAACTGCGGCCTCAGGCCCAAATACTGTGTTTTCAACATTCAGGGATTTGAATTTAGGAACTGAGAATCATACTGCAATATGTGATGCTGAAATACTGAATCATATTAAGTTACATGATATTAGAATACTTAATAGGACAAGACTGAGACATGTGTTCTTAAACTGATTATGAAAACTGAAACTTCAATTGTTTATGACATGCTGAGTAATCTAGACTAAGACTCATGGGCATCAAACCCAAGTCTATATTGATTACGCACTGAGCTCACAATGTTCAGAATGAAAGTCATGAACGAGTTATGAAGCTAGAGAAAAGAAGTTCTGCTACTATTCAAGGAACAAAGCTAAGCTATATTTCATAGGCAATTAGTAACGTTGTAAAAGAAACGTAGTGTAGGGAGAATCATAAACATTCCTAAACATAGAGAGTTAGCCTCACATACTTTAATTTTCTGCTCTTGAGCATAATACAACATCCGCCAACCTGTTCAACTTTAATCTATAGCAATACAAGTCAAAGGGATTCCATATTAGCAATAATACTCATGTTTTGGTCACTTAGGTATTTTATCAAATATTTGGTGGGCATAAAACTTCATAGTCCTTATTAAGGGCATTTCTACGCCCATCAACCCATTCTCTTGCTCCTAGATAATATTAAAATTTCAAATTCTTATAATCAATATCATTCTTCATCACACATAAGATAGATAACACCTTTAACCAATAATCAATAATCAACAACCCAAACCTATAACTGTTCATGTTTTTCTATCAAACCTATCAACTTATCTCATGAACTAGAGTCTTTAATCATTAATCCAATGCTATAATCATTTAGAGGGTGAAGATATTACCTTTTGACGTTCAATCCTCTTGAATTTCAGTTTAAGGGTTTCGTCTCTCAAAACTGATGTCCATATCGAATATCTAATGATTTGAAGGGTTACCCATGTTAATAAGGTGTTGAGGAATTGAAATTAACTTACAATCATCATTAGAACTTACCTTGGATGATGGAGGGTCCTTTGAGGAGTTAGGTTCTTGAGAGCTTCCATTTCTAGAGCAAGTTTTTTTGTTTTGGAGTGTAAGGGACAAAGTAGGGCTTTTAAAATAACCTCCCGGATTCCCCCCCCCCCCCCGACAGTGAAGGCCCAACCGCACACCTGAACGCGCATCAGAGGCAGCGGCCACACACGGAACCATCCGGACGCGCATACTGCGCACTGTCTAGTAAAACGCACATACAATTTTGCTTAGAAATATGTTCGGGCTCCACAATATATCGTTGGAAAGCTATTTCAAAGGGATACAACTTTCATGTTTTACGTTTTTTCAAATTCTACAGATTTTCACGAAATTCTAATATAAGACGAATTTTCCATAAATTTAGTCGATTTTATCGAATCTTATGCACCACACTCTCCGTCTTGATTCCAAAACAACTATTTTTATCCATACTCATCCCGATGAGACTTCACATGTCTAAAATATCACATTAATACTCATTTAACATGTCCACACCTAGTTCAAATTTTTGGAGTGTTCCATAAATTAGTCTTATAACTTTATATATCTCTACGCTGTAGTTATTTATTTATATATTCTCCTTTTTTATAATAGTTTCCTTAAAAATATATAGATGTTTAATTATTTTTAATTCAAATTCAAAAAGAGTAACTAATTATTAACTATGCTAACTAATTTGTCCTAAAACTACTACATGTATTTCTTCTACGCTTTATTTATCATAATCTTAGGCTAGACTTCCTTCCTTTTAATAATATATATATATATATATTCAAAAAGAGTAACTAATTATTAACTGTGCTAACTAATTTGTCCTAAAACTACTACATGTCTTTCTTCTACGTTTTACTTATCATAATCCTAGGGTAGACTTCCTTCCTTTTAATAATATATAGATAGATGGCAAAAAATCCTAGAAAAATAAGAGTGACAAATAAATTTGTACTTGATTTCAGAGTGCTACGTATTGCAGTACGGAATGTAACTTATTTATTTGAATTCAAATCCTAAATTTTAGGCAAGGTGTAGTGGACTATTACAATTTTATCTAACATGGAATGAAGGTCGATCCAAAATTTTGGGCTATGTTGGTCCATCAACATTGTGTGATCCTTTTAGAATAACTGATACCTTAATTACTCATTTAATATCGTAAGGTTTAAGGTTATTTATAGGGATTGTTCTTCCAAACTAATTCCATAGATAAGAAAAAACTGCAAAACATTATCTAATATAGTTGATATTGCTAAGAAAAATGTCTTAATACACGTGTTCCTGTATTAATATAATATATGGTCCAACTATTAGATGAATAGAAATTCAAGCAGGCTATCAGAATGGTCCATTACAAATTCAACTCTGATTTTAAATTAAATTTAAACCATGAGAAATTAAAATCATCTATTTTCAATAATTAGCTCTTTGTCTGATATGGCTCTTGGATAAAAGTCGATCAATGTTTGGAGAATATATTAATCATTCAATATTTAGCATAAAAAATTTGTGCTTTATAATAATATATTAACCTTCAAGAAGGTTTATTTTTCCCGCATAATAAGTTATTACAGACACTCTATAACAACATCCATATATAATAATGATTAATTATAAAAGTTAAGTTTTTTCAGGACCCATCTTTTATATTATGTTATAATATATGTCATTTATAACAGCTGTTATAGATATGTTTGACGGTATATAATACAAAATACACTAGAAATAAATGCTACTCCGATTTTACATGTTTTATTCGACCAAACTACGACAATAAGAATCCACTCTCGATTTGACTTGAAACAAACCAACTAGCTGACAAAATTCTATCTCTTACATAATAATCCTTCTCAACTACACACAAACATAAAATATTTAAACTTAGATTTGATGGGGTGCGCCAGGCCCAAGCAATAGTGCAAGACCAGGGCGACGCGCGCGAAGGCCCAGGCAGCAAGCTACCTTGATGAACCTTTCCCTTAAAAAATTGAGTTAATATCGTGTGAGTTGATGACTCACATATCAGATATTAAACTGATAAGAACATATATTACACTTTATCTTAGCCAAAAGGCCGAGAATGTGCATGGGCCTCTTCTTTTATAAAGCGTCTCAACCCTCTGTTTCTTTTTTCTAGCAATGTGGGATTGATGAACCTTAATATAATAGTATTACTCTTCCCCTTCTTTTGTATCTTTTGAAGAGTTAACAATACCATATATCTCTTAAATAACTTGTCCCAGAAATAGAAATTGGCTTTAAACACAAACCTTAAATTAGTAAAGAGTACTTATTTGTGACTCACTGTTTCAATTGGAACTTGAAAGTTTAAAAAAGGATGAGTTTATGATAAACCAAACTAAAATGTCTCCTCCATGTCAAAGCCTGTGAGTTTCAAAGACAATAGGTGTGAGTTCAATTCTTACTGTTCTCTTTCCCTCTTCCCCCGTCCCTGATCAAAAGACCTTCAAGCGCGAGCTTAATTCTTGCACGTGTTACCAAAATATGTCTTAAGTAACCTCAAGCATGTATGGTTTATTATTCAAGTATGTATAAAGTTATTATTTTTTGCAAAAAATTGCAAAACAATAAGATATTATATGTTTTTCTCGACCAAACTACGTATTGTAATCCACCCTCCAATTAACCGACGTGAACATGTACTTGTGCTCCACATAAGCGGACCTACCCTTAGGGTAGGGGGTCACTGGCCCCCAGTAACATCGAAAAAATATATGTATACATATCTTAAATAACATACATACATACATACATACATATATATATATATATATATATAATTGGTACCTTAAACCACTTTCAAATTCGAATCCGCCTTTGGTGCTCCAAGCAAAATTAGCGCATAAAGCAAACACAAACACACATTGTAGACACTAAGATTTCCATTACCTAATTACATATTCAACCTTCTAAACTAAAAGTTTCTTCATCTTGTTAACCAAGCTTGAACAAAAAATATTTAAACTTGATTTGGTGGGGTGCGCCAGGCCCAAGCAATGGTGCAAGACCAGAGCGACGCACGAAGGCCCAAGCAGCAAGCTACCTTGATGAGCCTTTCCCTTAAAAAATTGAGTTAATATCGTGTGAGCTGATAGCCCACATATCAGATATTAAACTGATAAGAACAGATACTACACTTGATCTTAGCCAAAAGGCCGAGAAAGGTATGCTTTACTTTGTACTCGGGCCTCTGCTTCTATAATGCTTCTCAACTCTCTGTGTTTCAGTTTCTATCGATTTGGGATTGACAAACCGTACTAAACTATTACACTTCTTAGTTCCTTTGCTTTCTTAAATAACTTATCCTAAAGTTATTGAAGAATATTTTGGGAATTCGATTGTTCATGCTTACTCCTAAGTATTAAACTATTGTTGGATATTCTCCAGAAAAATATTAATATGCCGGAATTAATTAACTATTTATCCAAGTAGTAAAGTATAAAGGAAGGATCATAGAACAAGGTTTCAATAGTATTTACAAGTATTTGCCAACTGAAAAGCTAACTAAAAGGTTAAAATGATAATAGCTTGATAATACACAACGTACCTTTCAAAATAAACTTGTAGATTAGCTTGACAAAGACACTTGGGAAAAAATTAATCTGAGTTAAAACCACTAAAGTACACTATAATATAGAAAGCTACCCACAAACAGTTTATTATACAACATAACCTTCAACACACTATCAACCCTTATAGTATAGTGGTATCAGTGAGTTTCAAACACAATATATGTGAGTTCAATTCTCACTGTCTTAAGTAATCTAAAAAATGTACAGTTTATTATCCAAGTATTTCATAAAGCAGGTGCCAAACATTGGAAATATGTAAGATTTAATTGTAATGCACTCTTGGTATGACTTGAAACAATGTCAATTCTATTTACTTGTATGATTTAGATGTCTTGTATTTTCTCGGAAAAATGATTCTATTGATGGGATTTGGTATGAGATCAATAATCTCGATAGATTGATATTTCAATCTTACTTCTTAGAACGTATTGATTTGAGGGTAAATTTCACAAATGGTCATATAACTATGACTTTTTTTCATCAAAGCCATATAATTTTATTTTCTCACACAAAAATCATATAACTATGACTTTTTTTCATCAAAGTCATATAACTTTGTCTCTTCTCACACAAAAATCATAAAAGTTTCACTAATTCACACGAAAATTATAGTGGTCGGAAAAAACAAATTTTCTGATAGTATTTTCTTATTTTACGTTTATTTTTATTTTTATTTTTATTTTCAGTCTAATAAATGATCATCCAATAATAATAGGAGAAATATGAGTATATTTTTAGTCGCTCCCAAAAATAATAGTTGATAATATATATATAGGCTAGCAAATGTAATTAGTTTCGGCCGGCCGGTTAATTTTATATTTTTTCCTTAAAATAAGAATGACTCAACCCAGCCTGACCCAATACCCATATACGTAAGTTAAAAAATAATACTAAAAGTGAATTCTTCCCCATAAGAAACTTAGTTCAGAATGCATGAGATTCTGACAAAAAATCAAAGAAATAAAAGGTATAATTAGAGAGCACTTGAAATAAAAATATTATCAATTTTAATAAAAATCTTGAAAAGAAAAATAAAAGATAGAAGTATCATCATGTTTTGAAGGATTTACTATTTACTTTTAGTATTATTTTAATTTATATATATAAGTATTGGGACGGGTGGATCAGGTCGGATTGGGTCATCCCGGTTTTAATTGAATTATTATTTATTAGATTGAAAAAATAAAAATTAAAAAACCACAAAATAAGAAAATACTACTGAAAAATTATATTTTTCGATCACTATGATTTTTGTGTGAAATAACATAGTTATATGACTTTGATAAAAAAACATTCGTAGTTATTTGTGAAATTTACCCCCATAAATGGGACCGCTCTGTCTAGCTTAGCTCATGGGAGGGTAATCCCGGTAAAGGGAAATGTAGCTAAGGTGTAGCCTGGTACTTCATTTTCCTTCCTACCAAACACACCCAAAATGTCATTTTGTTGATTCATATTACTATGTTCCTGTAGTATGGTTAAAATACTACATGACGCTAAAAAGAATAACACGACATTAGGTACAGCCAAAGGCCAGAACATCAAATGTTGGACTACTCTTCCATTACGTGCATTACACAACAGCAGGAAGATGAGGGAGCTCATCTATATACATGCCAAAGATTTCTATTTCATAGTTACAAATTCATCCTTCTAAACTAAAATTTTCTTCATCTTGTTAAGCCAACTTGAACATTAAACATTTAAACTTGATTTGGTGGGGTGCGCCGGACCCAAGCAATAGTGCAAGACCAGGGCGACACGCAAAGGCACAGGCAGCAAGCTACCTTGATGAGCCTTTCCCTTAAAAAATTGAGTTAATATCGTGTGAGCTAATAGCCCACATATCAGATATTAAACTGATAAGAACAGATACTACACTTGATCTTAGCCAAAAGGCCGAGAAAGGTATGCTTAACACAATGCATGGGCCTCTTGTTTTATTCTGCATCTCAAGTCTTTGTTTTTAAGGTTATATCGATGTGGTATCAACAGACCTTGCTATATTACTCTTGTTATTTCCCAGAAAGGAACTCATTTGCATTCTTAAATAACTTATCCCCGAAAAAGCAAGGGGCTTGAAGCCACTAATCTAAAGTTAGTGAAGAATATTTTGCAAATTTAACTACTCATACTTATTCATAAGCATTATTATAAGCAGGGCGTACGCAGAATTTTTGATAAGGCGGTGTCAAAATTTGAGAAAATAAATGAATGAATAAATTATTATAATGAAAAACGGTGTCATTTTATACCTAATATTTTTATTTTGTATACTATCTATATAAACATATTTAATAAAAATTTCGGCGAAGCGGTGTCACGTGACAACGCTTGCCGAAAGGTGTATCCGCCGCTGATTATAAGCACTAAAGTACACTATAGTATACAAAGCTACCCACAAACAGTTTATTATACAACATTACTTCAACATACTATCACCACCTAGGAGTAGTTGGTATGATGCATAAGCAAAAATAATCCTGCGATAATAATTTAGTACCGTTGTATTCCTTATTTGGTTATTAATCCTGGATAAGTTGTCCCAGGATTAAGTGTCACGATCCGAAATTCCCTCATTCGGATCGTGATGGCACCTAACATTTCACTTGCTAGGCAAGCCAACGTTAGAATAATATTAATTATTTTTTAAATAATTTTTAAATTATTAATAATCAAGGAAACAAAAGCGGAAGCAAAGTTTGAAATATAGTGAAATAATCCATCAAAATAACAGTGTCTAAATATCATCCCAGAATTGGTGTCACAAGTGCACGAGCTTCTAGAATAAATACAAATAAAGGTCTGAATAAAATAAAGCTGTCTGGAAATAAGCACACAGCTAAAGTAAAATAGACGGAGATTTCAGAACTGCGGACGCCATGTAGTTATACCTCGAGTCTCCTCTGGTAGCTGAAATCCGAGTAAGTCTATGGTACGCCGCTGGGACCAACTCCAAAATCTCCACAAGAAGTGCAGAGTGTAGTATCAGTACAACTGACCTCATGTACTGGTAAGTGCTGAGCCTAACCTCGACGAAATAGTGACGGGGCTAAGGCGGTTCACTTACATTAACATGTACGCAATATTAATAACAACAATAAATAATAAAAATAAATCAGGCAACTCATTTATAATAATTGAAGCCAACTCAACAATCATAATCCATTATTATTTCAACCAATTATGTTGCAGCGTGCAACCCGCTCTCACAATATATTCACATTCAATTCTGTTATATATTTATTTCAATCAAGTATATATACTTTTAAATAAGTCTGTTGCGGCGTGCAATCTGATCCCTCAATATTGACTTTTAAATAAGTCTATTGCGGCATACAATCCGATCCCCCAATATATATATATACTTTCATTTTCGTTGCGGCGTGCAACTCGTTCCCCCGATATAATTTTAAACAACTCATAAATGTAATAAAACTTACTCCAATAAATACCACGTCCAATGAGAAATTATTAAGCATCAAGGCACACAATAATTATAATTTATTTATGAACCAAACAATGACAAATAATAACTTATTATGAAAATCATATAGAAATTAGGTAGTTTAATATTTAATATGTTAAATGTCAAATAACAATCAAAACACAGAATTCAAATAGCATGTAATAATTAATGCAGGAATTCAAGAATTAATATTTGACAAAGAATAGGAGAGAAATAATTATTATAATAATTAATTTATGATTTAAAATAATTTATGATTTTTCAAGTAAGCAGGCAAACAATTAATTTGACGACGTATAGACACTCGTCGCCTCGCCTATACGTCGTTAACATGCAATTCACATAACAAATAATTTAAGGGTTTTATTCTCTCAAGTCAAGGTTAACCACGACACTTAGCTCGCTTTGCGAATTTCAATCAATTACTCAACCACATCTTTTCCTTTTAAATTTATCTCTGAAAGCTTCAAATCTATTCACAAACAATTCAATATACTCAATACGAATCATAGAAATTAATTCCATATGAATTTACTAATTTTCCGGATAAAAATCTAAAATTTATTAAAATATTCGACATTGGGACCCACGTCTCAAATCTCGGAAAAACTCACGAAATTCGAACATCCGTTCCGCTATGAGTTCAACCATACAAAAATTATCCAATTCCGATATCAAATGGAGCTTTAAATCTAAATTTCTTATTTTTGAAAGATTTTAGAAAAATCTGATTTTTCTTCCATAAATTCACGGATTCATGATATAAACGAGTATGGAATCATGAAATATAATCAATATATGATAAGGATCACTTACCCTGATGTTTTTCCGTGAAAATCGCCCAAACATTCGCCTAAACCGAGCTCAAAACGACCAAAATGTGAAAATAATATCGGACTCTTCGATATATACACTGCCCAGACATTTCCGCACTTGCGATGCCTGGGCTCGCATCTGCGAAATGGGGCTGCTAGGTGAGGCATCGCACCTGCGGATGAAAAATGCGCACCTGCGTTGCCTTCGCTTCTGCGATTATTGTGTCCGCTTCTGCGGACGTGCGGGTGCGTGCAGGTTTCCGCACCTGCGGACGTTTTCCCAACCACGCCTGAGCGCATCTGCGATCGAAGGCTCGCTTATGCGAGCTCGCACTTGCGGTCAAAAATCCGCAGGTGCGATTACAACAGAAGGAAAAATTCAGATTTTGCTTAAGTCCAATTCTTGATCCGATTTCAATCTGTATTACTCTCTGGGTACTCGGGACCCCGTACGTCTATACCAACAAGTCCAATAACATAATACGGACTTACTCGGGGTTTCGTATCACGTCAAACAACGCTGAAATTACAATTCACGCCTTGATTCAAACTTTGAGTTTTAATCTTTTCAAATTGCAAATCTCATGCCAAAACTTATTAAATGAATCCGGAATGACTTCAAATTTGGCACACAAGTCATAAATGACATAACAGAGCTGTTCAAATTTCTAGAATCAGATTTCGGCTCCAATATCAAAAAGTCGATCCGTGGTCAAACTTAGAAATCTTTAGCCTTTAAATTGCTAGTTCCGTTAAATGGTCATAACTTGAGCTAGGGACCTCCAAATTAAATTCCGGGCATACGCCCAAGTCCCAAATCACGATACGGAGCTACTAAAATTGTTAAAATACTGATCCGGGTCTATTTGCTAAAAATGTTGACCAAAGTCAACTTAGTTGAGTTTTAAAGCTCTATTTCACATTTTAATCCATTTTTCACATGAAAACTTTCCGAAAAATTTTACGAATTACGCACGTAAGTCGAGAAATGATAAATGATGCTTTTTGAGGTCTTAGAATACAGAATTACTTATTAAATTTAAAGATGATATTATGGGTCATCACATTCTCCACCTCTAAAATAAATGTTCGTCCTCGAACGGAGTTAAAAAAACACCTGAGCTGGTGAATAAGTGTGGATATTTACTCCGCATGTCCGACTCGGACTCCCAGGTAGATGCCTCTACCGGCTGACCTCTCCATTGCATCCGAACTGAAGGATAACTCTTAGACCTCAACTGTCGGACCTGCCGGGCTAGAATAACCACCGGCTCCTCCTCGTAAGTCAAATCTTTGTCCAATTGGACTGAGCTGAAATCTAACACATGGGACGGATCATCATGATATTTTCGGAGCATAGAAACATGGAACACCGGATGAACCGCTGATAAACTAGGTGGTAGTGCAAGACTGTAGGCTACTTCACCCACCCTTTCAAGAATTTCAAAGGGTCCGATATACCTAGGGCTCAACTTGCCTTTCTTTCCGAACCTCATTACACCTTTCATAGGTGAAACCCAGAGCAATATTATTTCTCCAACCATGAATGCAACATCACAAACTTTACGGTCAGCATAACTCTTTTGCCTAGACTGAGCTGTGCGAAGTCGATCCTGAATAATCTTGACCTTATCCAAGGCATCATGTACCAAATCGGTACCCAACAACCGAGTGTCTCCCGGTTCAAACCAACCAACTGGCGATCGGCATTGCCTTCCGTATAATGCCTCATATGGAGCCATCTGAATGCTCGACTGGTAGCTATTATTATAAGCAAACTCCGCAAGTGGTAAGAAATGATCCCATGAACCTCCAAAGTCTATAACACAAGCACGGAGCATATCTTTCAATATCCGAATAGTGCGCTCTGACTGTCCGTCTGTCTGTGGATGAAATGTTGTACTCAACTCCACCCGCGTGCCTGACTCACATTGTGCAGTCCTCCAGAAATGTGAGGTAAAGTGTGTACCTCGATCTGAAATAATAGACACGGGCACACCGTAAAGGCGGACAATCTCACGAATGTAAATTTCAGCTAACCTCTCTGAAGAATAGGTAACTACCACTAGAATGAAATGTGCTGACTTGGTCAATCTGTCCACAATGACCCAAACTGCGTCAATTTTTTTCTGAGTCCGTGGGAGCCCAACAACAAAATCCATAGTGATACGCTCCCACTTCCACTTAGGAATTTCTAATTTCTGAAGCAAACCACCAGGTCTCTGATGCTCGTACTTAACTTGTTGACAATTCAGACACCGAGCTACATATGCAACTATATCCTTTTTCATTTTCCTCCACCAAAAATGTTGCCAAAAATCTTGATACATTTTGGCGGTACCTGGATGAATAGAATACCTGAAACTATGTGCTTCTTCAAGAATTAATTCACGAAGCCCATCCACATTAGGCACACAAATATGACCTTGAATTCGCAGAACCCCATCTTCCCCCACAACAACTTGTTTGGCATCACCTTGTCGCACCGTGTCCTTAAGGACAAGTAAATGAGGATCATCATACTGCCTCTCTCTGATGCGCTCATATAAAGAAGACCGAGCGACTGTGCAAGCTAGAACCCAACTGGGTTTCGAAACATCTAACCTCACGAACTGATTAGCCAAAGCCTGAACATCTGCAGCTAATGGCCTCTCACCAACCGGAATATACGCAAGATTGCCCATACTCACAGCCTTTCTACTCAAAGCATCGGCCACCGCATTGGCCTTTCCACGGTGATACAAAATGGTGATATCATAGTCTTTTAACAACTCCAACCATCTTCTCTGTCTCAAATTAAGATCCTTTTGTTTGAACAGATACTGAAGGCTATGATGATCAGTAAATACCTTACACAAGACACCGTAGAGGTAATGCCTCCAAATCTTCAGCGCATGAACAATGGCTTTTTCTCGTGAACTTTCAACTACCGCAACGCATATGCAATTACCTTGCCATCTTGCATTAATACTATACCAAGCCCAATGTGAGATACGTCACAATATACCGTATACGATCCTGAACCTGTGGGTAATACCAATACTGACGCCGTAGTCAAAGCGGTCTTGAGCTTTTGAAAGCTCAACTCACACTCGTCTGACCATCTGAATGGGACACCTTTCTGGGTCAATCTGGTCAATGGGCTTGCTATAGATGAAAACCCTTCCACGAACCGACGATAATAACCTGGTAAACCTAGGAAACTCCGGATCTCTGTAACTGAAGTAGGTCTAGGCCAATTCTAAACAACCTCAATCTTCTTAGGATCCACCTTTATGCCTTTTGCCGATACAACATGCCCCAAAAAGGCAACTAAGTCTAACCAAAACTTACATTTTGAAAACTTGGCATATAACTGATTATTCTTCAAGGTGTGAAGCACACTTCGAAGATGCTACTCATGTTCCTCTCGACTGCTGAAGTAAATCAAGATATCATCAATGAATACAACCACAAAAGAATCCAAATAAGACTTGAACACCCGATTCATCAAATCCATAAATGTTGTTGGGGCATTTGTCAACCCAAATGACATCACTAGGAATTCGTAATGCCCATACCGAGTTCGAAAAGCTGTTTTAGGGACATCAGATGCCCTAATCTTCAACTGATGGTAACCAAACCTCAAATCGATCTTCGAAAATACCTTTGCACCCTGAAGCTGATCAAATAAGTTATCAATTCTTGGCAGCGGATATTTGTTTTTGATAGTGGCCTTGTTCAACTGCCGATAATCTATACACATCCGCATGGAGCCATCTTTCTTCTTTACAAATAATACTAGTGCACCTCAGGGTGAGACACTGGGTCTAATGAATCCCTGATCAAGCAAGTCTTGTAACTGCTCTTTCAATTCTTTCAACTCTGGCGGGGCCATACGGTGTGGTGGAATTAGAAATGGGCTGAGTGCTCGGAGCCAAATCAATACAGAAGTCAATATCTCTGTCGGGTGGCATCCTCGGCAAAACTGCAGGAAATACTTCTGGAAATTCATGAACAATTGGTACTGAGTCCATAGAAGGAACATCCGCACTGGGATCGCGAATATAAGCCAAATAGGATAAACATCCTTTCTCTACCATACGCCGAGCTTTCATATAAGAAATAACCTTGCTAGCAGAATGATCACGAGTTCCTTTCCACTTTAACCAAGGTAACCCCGGCATAACTAGGGCCATTGTCTTGGCATGACAATCCAATATAGCATGATAAGGGGACAACCAATCCATACCCAATATGGCATCAAAATCTACTATATCAAGAAGTAGAAGATCCACACTAGTCTCACGATTACCAATAGTAATCACACACGAATGATAGACATGATTTACTACAACAGAGTCTCCCACCGGTGTAGATACACACACAGAAGCACTCGGAGAATCACAAGGCACAACCAAATATAAAGCAAAATAGGAGGACACATAGGAATAAGTAGACCCTGGATCAAATATAACTGAAGCATCTCTATGGCAAACTGGAATAATACCTGTGATCACATCATGAGATGACTCGGCCTCCGGCCTAGCTGGAAAAGCATAAAATCGGGGCTGGGCCCCACCACTCTGAATTGCATCCCTGGGACGGCCTCTAACTGGATGGCCTCCACTTCTAATAGCCTGACCTCCACCTCTAACTGCCTGACCTCTACCTCTAGCTGGCTGAACATGCAGTGAAGCAACCGGTGCCAGTATGATGGCACGAGAATCTTGCCGAGATCTGTTACTCACCAATCTAGGGCAATACCTCCGGATGTGACCAATGTTTTCACACTCATAACACCCATCATGATGTCGTGGCTGTTGAAGCTGAAGCTGACCCAAATGGGCCGAATAACCGCTGTAGTAACTCTGGAGTGGTGATGCACTGATAGGAGCTGAATGTGCACTGAATGCTGGCTGCCCAGAGTAAGGCATAATAGGACCGTGACTCCGTGAAGCACCGGGAGATACATGAAGTGCTGAATGAAAAAGGTATGGGAGGATGACCCCTACCAAAATTACCTCTGCCTCCAGACGAGGCACCACTGAAACCATCGAACTGACGAGGCCTCTTATCAGACCTCTGCCCTCTCTCCCGTGCAAGAACCATCTCGATCCTCCTTACAACATTAGCAGCCGCCTGAAAAGAAATCTCACTTTCGGTCTCCTTGGCCATCTGAAGTCTGATAGGGTGAGTGAGTCCCTCAATAAACCTCCTCATTCTCTCTCCCTTCATAGGTAGTAAAAGGAGAGCATGACGGGCCAAATCTACAAAACGGGACGCATACTGAGTAACAGTCATACTGCCCTACTGTAGACACTCAAATTGCTTGTGGAATTCCTCTCTCAGTATGATAGGGAGGAACTTTTCCAGAAATAGCTGAGAGAACTGCTCCCATATAAGTGCAGGCGATCCGACTGGTCGGGTCAATATATAATCTCTCCACCACCTCTTGGCGGAACCCGTCATCTGAAATACAACAAAATCAATCCCATTGGTCTCAACTATACCCAAGTTCCGCAGCACCTCATGGCAGTATTCAAGACAATCTTGTGGGTCCTCGGAAGGTGTACCACTAAAGTGAATTAAAAAGAGCTTGGTAAACTTATCCAGTCTCAATAAGGCCTCAAAATACATTGCGGGCCTATCACCGGTCTGTGCCACAATAATTGGCTGAACTACCCCAATTGGCGGGGCTGTTGGAGCCTGATTCTGGGGAGCCATCTACTCCGGAGTGGGAGTAGTGGGAGTTTGTGCTCCTCCCCAACCTGTGAGACGGTTGGTGCCACTGAAAATGTACCATTCTGGGCCACGCCCTCCATAAGACTCACCAAACGAACTATAGCGTCCTGAAGCACTTGAGTAGCTATGAATCCTTCCGAGACCTGAACTGGTCCAGCTGGTACATTCTGAACTGGAACCTCCTCCTGAAATTCCATCTGAGGTTCTACAACAGGTGCAGCTGCTCGAGCTCTGGACTGAGCTATACCTCGGCCTCTAGCACGACCTCAGCCTCGACCTCTACCCCTGGCCATAGTTGCCACCGGGGTTTTTGGTCCCTGTCAATCGGTAGAGGTATTACATGTTCTCACCATCTGCGAGAGAATAAGAGTAGAATAGTTCAATCATCGATGATAGAATAAAATCACACGACAAAATAAGCAAGAAGTGATATTGTTCCTAAACTTCATAGCCTCTAAGAGATAAGTACAGAAGTCTCCGTACCAATCTTTCAGACTCTATTAAGCTTGCTCGTGACTCGTGATACCTATGTAACCTAGTGCTCTGATACCAAGTATCACGACCCAAAATTCCCTCATTCGGACCGTGGTGGCGCCTAACATTTCACTTGCTAGGTAAGCCAACGTTAGAATAAAATTAACCAATTTTTAAATTATTAATAATCAAGGAAATAAAAGTGGAAGCAAAGTTTGAAA
This sequence comes from Nicotiana tabacum, assembly GCF_000715075.1. Taxonomy (NCBI): domain Eukaryota; kingdom Viridiplantae; phylum Streptophyta; class Magnoliopsida; order Solanales; family Solanaceae; genus Nicotiana; species Nicotiana tabacum. The sequence continues at coordinate 18,716,821 of NC_134102.1, read as the reverse complement.
TATAGTGAAATTATCCATAAAAATAACGGTGTCTAAATACCATCCCAGAATTGGTGTCATAAGTGCATGAGCTTCTAGAATAAATACAAATAAAGGTCCGAATAAAATAAAGCTATCTGAAAATAAGCACACAGCTAAAGTAAAATAGATGGGGACTTTAGAACTGCGGACGCCATGTAGTTATACCTCAAGTCTCCTCTGGTAGCTGAAATCCGAGCAAGTTTATGGTACGCCGCTGGGGCCAACTCCAAAATCTTCACAAGAAATGCAGAGTGTAGTATCAGTACAACCGACCCCATGTACTGGTAAGTGCTGAGCCTAACCTCGACGAAGTAGTGACGAGGCTAAGGCGGTTCACTTACATTAACATGTACGCAATATTAATAACAACAACAAATAATAGAAATAAATCAGGTAACTCATTTATAACAATTGAAGCCAACTCAACAGTCATAATCCATTATTATTTTAACCAATTCTATTGCAGCGTGCAACCCGCTCTCATAATATATTCATATTCAATTCTGTTGCAGCGTGCAACCCGCTCTCACAATATATTCACATTCAATTCTGTTATATATTTATTTCAATCAAGTACATATATAGACTTTTAAATAAGTCTATTGTGGCGTGCAATCCGATCCCCCAATATTGACTTTTAAATAAGTCTATTGCGGCGTGCAATCCGATCCCCCAATATTGACTTTTAAATAAGTCTATTGCGCGTGCAATCCTATCCCCCAATATATATATACACTTTCATTTCCGTTGCGGCGCGCAACCCGTTCCCCCAATATAATTTTAAATAACTCATAAATATAATAAAACTTACTCTAATAAATACCACGTCCAATGAGAAATTATTAAGTATCAAGGCACACAATAATTATAATTTATTTATGAACCAAATAGTGACAAATAACAATTTATTATGAAAATCATAGAGAAATTAGTTAGTTTAATATTTATTATGCTAAATGTCAAATAACAATTAAAACACATAATTCAAATAGCATGTAATAATTAATGCAGGAATTCAAGAATTAATATTTGACAAAAAATATGAGAGAAATAATTATTATAATAATTAATTTATGATTTAAAATAATTTATGAACTTTCAAGTAAGCAGGCAAACAATTAATTTGACGACGTATAGACACTCGTCACCTCGCCTATACGTCGTTCACATGCAATTCACATAACAAATAATTTAAGGGTTCTATTCCCTCAAATCAAGGTTAACCACGACACTTAGCTGGCTTTGCAAATTTCAATCAATTACTCAACCACATCTTTCCCTTTTAAATTTATCTCCGAAAGTTCAAATCTATTCACAAATAATTCAATATACTCAATATGAATCATAGGAATTAATTCCATATGAATTTACTAATTTTCCGGATAAAAATTCGAAATTTATCAAAATATTCGACAGTGGGACCCACATCTCAAATCCTTTAAAAACTCGCGAAATCCTAACACCCGTTCTGCTACGAGTTCAACCATACAAAAATTATCCAATTCCGATATCAAATGGACCTTCAAATCTAAATTTCTCGTTTTTGGAATATTTTAGAAAAAATAGATTTTTGTTCCATAAATTCACGGATTCATGATATAAACGAGTATGGAATTATGAAATATAATCAATATAGGATAAGAAACACTTACCCCAATGTTTTTCGTGAAAATCACCCAAAACTTCGCCTTAACCGAGCTCAAAACGACCAAAATATGAAAATAATATCGGACTCTTCGATATATACACTGCCGAGGCATTTCGGCACCTGCGGTGCCTGGGCTCGCACATGCGAGCTCGCATCTGCGAGAAAAATCTCGCATCTGCAAAATAGGGCTGCCAGGTGAGGCCTCACACCTGCGGAGGAAAAATGCGCACCTGCGCTGCTTTCGCTTATGCGATTATTGTGTCCGCTTCTGCGGACACGCGGGTGCGTGCAGGTTTCCGCACCTGCGAATTTTTGCCAAGCCATGCCCGGACGCTTCTGCGATCGAAGGCTCGCTTATGCGAGCTTGCACCTGCGGTAAAAAATCCGCAGGTGCGATTACAAGAGAAGGAAAAATTCAGATTTTGCTTAAGTTCAATTCTTGATCCAATTTCAATCCGTATCACTCTCGGGGTACTCAGGACCCCGTACGACTATACCAACAAGTCCAATAACATAATATGGACTTACTCGGGGTCTCGTATCATGTCAAACAACGCTGAAATTATAATTCACACCCGATTCAAACTTTGAGTTTTAAATTTTTCAATTTGCAAAATCTCGTGCCAAAACATATTAAATGAATCCGGAATGACTTCAAATTTGACACACAAGTCATAAATGACATAATCGAACTGTTCAAATTTCCAGAATCGGATTCCGCCTCTGATATCAAAAAGTCAACCCCGTGGTCAAACTTGGAAATCTTTAGCCTTTAAATTGCTAGTTCCGTTAAATGGTCATAACTTCAACTAGGGACCTCCAAATTAAATTACGGGCATACGCCCAAGTCCCAAATCACGATACAGAGCTACCAGAACTGTCAAAATACTGATCCGGGCCCGTCTGCTAAAAATATTGACCAAAATCAACTCAGTTGAGTTTTAAAGTTCTATTTCACATTTTAATACATTTTTCACATGAAAACTTTCCGGAAAATTTTAGGTGCTGCGCACGCAAGTCGAGGAATAAATAAATGGTACTTTTCGAGATCTTAGAATACAAAATTACTTATTAAATTTAAAGATGATATTTTGGGTCATCACTAAGAGGGTGTTTGGATTGGCCTTTAAGCTGGTCAAATAAGCTTTAAAGCTCTTTTTTAGCTTTTTTAGTGTTTGGCAAAGTCAAAAGGTGGTTAAAATAAGTTAAAACCCGCTTAAAACAAGCCAAAAGCAATAAGTTGGGCAACCCCAACTTAGTGCTTTTTGGCTTACAAGTTATTTCTGGTAAAAATCTACTTTCTTAAGTCAATCCAAACGGGCTCTAAGAATAGTATCGAGATAACTTATACCTGCCAGATGGTGGAGTTGTAATCCCAGAATAAGCAGTAAAATTGATAATCTCATGATTAATACAACATACCAAATAGTCAATAAGAAATAATACTGGGATAACTAATCACAGCATAATCAATCAGAGTATAGCTAATCGCAATATAACTAATCCCAGCATAATTTGTCCTCAAACCAAACGATCCCTAAAGTCTAGCGGTACTGTTGAGTTTCACACAAAATAGGTGCGAGTTCAACTCTCATTGTCTTATTTTGCATGGTTTACTAGAACAAGTCTAAAGTAATCTCAAGCATGTATGGTTTATTATTCAACTAATTCAAGTATTTCATAAAGCAGGTGCCAAAAATTGGAAATATATAAGATCTGATTGTAATCCACTCTTGGTATGACTTGAAACAATGTCAACACGCAAGAAAATCCAATACCTTTAATCTCTGTCCATTTAATAATTTTGTGTCATACAAGAGAATGCCGACTGTTTATGGCAATCCATCTTGTTGATTGACACCAAATTGTTCCTGTACTCCCATGACAATGAAAGGGACAGCCGGTGCACGAAGTATCCGCATTCATGCAGGGTCGGAGAAGGGCGGCACCCTGAAAGAGTGTGACGTAGGCAGCGTACCCTGATGCAAGCATCAGTGACTGATTTCATGGCTTGAACTTGTGACCTATAGATCACACGAAGACAACTTTACCGTTGCTCCAAGGCTCGCTTCCGCTCGGATCACAATGAGTTTGCATAATACACAAACATTCCAGAAACTAAAAATCAAACATTTTGATGATTCTCTATATTCGTACAACTCTGCTCCTGTAGTATGAAGAAAACTCCCTATAAACGGGTATTCATTAAATATTAGTTTGGTGAAGAGTATTCTTGATTTTAAAGGATTAACGATACACTAGTATAGCCAAAGGCAAGGGACATCACTATATATGTACTTGAGTAGTCACATCTGCAAAAGCTTATCTAGCTAAGGTGTGAGAAGAAAGAATGAAAGAATACAACAGGCCAAAGTCCAAAACTGCGCGTACGCCTTCACTCCCCAAATGTTAGTTTATATTGCCGCGTTAATTGTTGATCTTGCAGCCTGTTTCTTCATTTCCGCGGCTTTGCCACTTCCTCGGAAATACATGAACACTTGCTGCATATTGCATATTGAAGATAATGAAAGATGTTAGGGTAAGAGCAGAGACGAATGAGCCTATACAGGCGTATGCGTTCAACCAAATCTAATATTCTACATAGAACATAGACATATATGAATAACCATTATCGTTTTAATAAATACAGTTAAGCATTTCTATAACAGCCTCATTTGTTCCGGATTTTATTGGCTTTTATAGCAAAGTGCTGTTACAGAGAGCATATATTATAATATAGCTTAAAAATTGGTTTCATAAAAAACTTGATTTTTATAGTGAATGAATGTTATGTAATGATGTTATTGAGAGGTCTGACTGTAATAAATTTTGGGAGCATAATTTCAAAGCTAGAATGTGTTCAGTGCTAAGAGCTTTACATGTTTAACCTATAAAGTTTAAATCATAAATCTGTCTCCGTTAGAGCACTAGTAGAAGCAATTACAAAGGGGCAGATAACTAAACCTGAATAACCCATATGCTGATCAACGATTCAACAGAGAAGAATGCAGCACCAATGAAGAAGAATATCTGCAAGTAAAAGCAAGGTTTAATCTCTTTTTGAGGCAAAAAGCAATATTTCCGCTTTTGTGACAAAAGAATTACTCATCAATTTATTCTAACATGGTTAGAATTTGTTGATTTCTGCAGTTGATATTAATCTGAACCCATGTTCAGAAGACAATAATATGAATATAGAGTACCTCTAGTATAGATTAGTCCTAATCTATGTTGCTTGAACTCTCCGAAAATGTTGCCGGGTGCATGTCGGATCCTCCAAAAATAATGTATTTTTGGAGGATCCGACACGGGTGCGGCAATATTTTGGAGAGTCCGCATAACATAGATCCTAATGAAATGTTAGAAAAATCTAAGATAACCTTACCCCGATTATGGAATTCCAGCCTATAAGATCAATTGCATTCAAGAAACCACTGTTAGACAAAGGAATGTAAAAAAGAGTAAGCCACATTATATCGACGCATATATAAAGGAATACTTGAAACATATACATTTAACTCAAGACATTACTTCAAATAATAAATTAAAAAGGGAAAAAATGCTCAAAAGGTATAACTGCAATAACTTTCGTATCCTGGAAACTCATTGTATCATCACATATTGCTTTTTCTAAAACCGGGAAAAAAAAAACTTACGTTAATGAATGCCCCCTGAAGACGAATGGAGGTGCCACAGCAGCTAAGACGCAGAATACAATGTGAATCTACAATATATGAATAAAAACTCAGAACAGTCCTTAACAAGCAACTCTAAAGTAGAAAAGGGGAAATGTTGTGTTCACCGCATAACATAAGAAAAACCAGCCAAACTTCAGTGCGCTATCAGTCCTGCAAACAGAGGGGATATCGTAAAATAGTCTTAAAAAAAAAACACAGCAACATAGGACTGTGATAAAGATTTGTTCCTTAATGAGGTAGCGCAAAAACAGTACCTCATCGCACGATAAAGAGGACGATACCACAAGAAGTAGGCTGATGGAATACCGAATAAGTAGATAAGAGCAAAAAACCAAGCACCGGGATCTATAATGACAAAAAGTTATGTTAGATAGTTAATTTTTATTGAAGGATTAAAAAGATTGAGCAATTAGTTTAACAGCAACCTCCTCCTTTGATCCAAACAAAGGTTGTTGCTAAAATATTCCATAGAAGACAACCCGCCAAACCTGCGATTATCCGAGTCCAAAGTTAATAGACCCCACTAGTGCATTAACCAAATGAACCATTTCAAGAGAATTGTCTGATTCAACAATTTAAGAAACACCAATGCTCGTTCTAAATCATCCTAACAAAAGTTGTTGTACTATGTAAAAGTTGTAAGATTCAATGAATGACAACACACATTTGTTCTTCATTCTCAGCCCGGCCCATCGACCTATGTAAATCGATCATTTCAACTTGGTCAATTATTCCTATGCATCAGAAAACATAGACGGTGCCCAAGGTCCAACCTCACACCTCGTATTTGTTGCGGAAGCCAAATGTATATAGTGTGAATGAGTCACAACTACTATACCAAAAATTATGACAACCACTAAATAATAAACAAGACAATAAAACAACAATAAAAGAACACCAGAATTTACGAGGTTCGCCAATTTTGCCTACTTTTTCGGACACAATCAATATTTTATTCCACTCCAAAATTACAAGTGAAATAATACTAAAGAGAGAAGATACAAATGCCTTAAGAAGATAAAAGGCAAATGAGATGTGTATTTAAATCCTAAACATTAGGCCTCCTTTTATAGGGTGAAATTCCCATTCAAAATTGTCATCCACTGATGTGGGACTTTTGACAATTTCAACAAATCTCCACCTTGTCAAAATTTCACATCTTCAATTTTCTCTCAATAACAAATTTTGGTTGTGTCTTCATCTTCAATCTTTAGTGTTCAACAATGTTAATCAAATCCAAACAATGTTGAAATTTGACCGCAGTCACCACTTTTGTCAGCATATCAACAGGGTTCTCCATAGCATGAATTTTCTTCACCGTGACTCCGCCTTCTTCTATGATTTCTCGTACGAAATGATACCGAACATCAATGTGCTTCGTCCTTGCATGATAAACTTGGTTCTTCGCTAATTGAATAGCACTTTGACTATCACAAAAAATTGTAATATTTTTTTGTTCAATACCAAGCTCTTTTAGCAACCCCTGAAGCCAAATTGCCTCCTTCACAGCCTCTGTAATAGCCATGTACTCTGCCTCTGTTGTAGACAAAGCAACTGTTGACTGCAAAGTAGACTTCCAACTAACTGGTGCCTTTGCAAAAGTAAACACATAACAAGTAGTTGACCTTCGTTTGTCCAGATCACCCGCAAAATCTGAGTCACAATATCCAACTACAGACCGATTGCCTTCCTGCTCAAAAACTAACCCAACATCTACAATACTATGAATATACCGTAGAATCCATTTCACAGCTTGCCAATGCTCCTTTCCTGGATTATGCATATATCTGCTAATAACTCCAACGGCTTGTGAAGTGTCAGGTCTCGTACAAACCATTGCATACATCAAGCTACCAACAGCATTTGCGTATGGTACCCTTGACATATACTCCTGTTCAGTTTCATCCTTTGGCGACATAGTAGTACTTAGCTTAAAATGGGGAGCAAGTGGCGTACTAATTGGCTTAGTCTTCTTATCTATGCCAAAACGCTGTAGTACTCTCTTCAAATATTCTTTCTGAGATAAACAGAGTTTCTTTGAACGTCTATCTCTTATTATCTCCATGCCAAGAATTTTCTTTGCCTCACCCAGATCCTTCATCTCGAACTCCTCCTTCAGTTGAATCTTCAACTTATCAATTTCTTTCGAATTCTTGGAAGTTATCAACATATCATCAACATATAGGAGAAGATATACAAAGGAACCATCATTAAGTTTGCACAAATATACACAATGATCGTATTTGCTTCTCTTGTACCCTTGCCGCAACATAAACTTGTCAAATCGCTTGTACTATTGTCTAGAAGATTGTTTCAATCCGTACAACGATTTTTCAAGTTTGCATACCATATTTTCTTTTCCAGCAACTTTGAATCCTTCTGGCTGATTCATGTAGATTTCCTCCTCCAAGTTTTCATGTAAAAATGCAGTTTTTACATCCATCCGAACTAGTTCCAAATTCAACTGTGCTACCAAAGCCAACATAATTCTAATGGAGGAATGTTTTACAACTGGAGAAAATACTTCATTATAATCAATTTTCTCCTTCTGAGTATATCCTTTGGCCACCAATCTTGCTTTGTAGCGAACATCTTCTTGGTTGGGAAATCCTTCTTTCTTTGCAAATACCCATTTGCACCCAATTGTTTTCTTTCCCTTCGGGAGATTGGCCAATTTCCATGTATGATTCTGATGAAGGGACTGCATTTCTTCATTCATGGCAATCCTCCACTTATCTTTTTCTGAACTTTAGATTGCGTCTTTATAAGTGGTAGGAACACCATCAGCTACAATTGAGGTTGCACAAGCAACCGTCTCTATGAGACGAACAGGTTTCGTTATTGTCCTTTTTGGCCTGTTGGTTGCTATTGATTCAAGTTGTTGTCGAGGTTCCTGAGTTGGAATCTCCCTCTCTACTGGCTCTTCTTCCAGAGGGTAATCTTCATGAGTTTCCTCCTCTGCTTTTTGTGTAGGAAAAATAAATTTTCCCTCAAACTCCACCTGCTTTGATGCACCAGCAGTTTGTTTGACATCTTCAACTGTCACCTTATCTGTTATGGCAGATTCATCAAAGGTAACATCTCTGTTGAATATAATATTCCTTGTCTCTGGACACCATAAGCGGTATCCTTTGACTCCAGAAGTAATCCCCATAAATATAGCCTTCTTTGCTCTCGGATCCAATTTTGACTCTTTCACATGATAGTATGCAATTGAGCCAAACACGTGCAAGGAGTCATAATCTACAGCAGATTTTTCATACCATTTTTCAAATGGTGTCTTGCCATCAATAGCAGCAGATGGTAGACGATTACTAAGCTGCAACCACAGAGCATACTCAGACAGAACCTTGACTCAGTTACCAAGATAGATCTTTTCTGATGTGGAAGATCAGACTATGCTGCAACCACAGAGCATACTTAGACAGTACCTTGGCTCTGATACCAATTGTTGCGGAAGCCAAATGTATATAGTGTGAATGAGTCACAACTACTATACCAAAAATTATGACAACCACTAAATAATAAACAAGACAATAAGACAACAATAAAAGAACACCAGAATTTACGAGGTTCGGCCAATTTTGCCTATTTCCTCGGACACAATCAATATTTTATTCCACTCCAAAATTACAAGTGAAATAATACTAAAGAGAGAAGATACAAATGCCTTAAGAAGATAAAAGGCAAATGAGAGGTGTATTTAAATCCTAAACATTAGGCCTCCTTTTATAGGGTGAAATTCCCATTCAAAATTGTCATCCACCGATGTGGGACTTTTGACAATTTCAACAGTATTGGCACGGGAAAAGGCAAAAACCAGGTCGATCATGCACCAATATGACCAATTGTTTTAATGCAGTAATCTTCCGACGGTGGCTGGACTACTATATAAAAACATAGTGAAGTTATTAATATGCACATCGGTCTGTAAGCCAGGTAAAATCAAAGGTTGTTGACTTGCTAGAAAGTTGGTAATGTGAGAACTGAGAAGCATTAGTAGCATCTGTAAATCAGAGGGTAAACAAAAAGATGTAACAGCTGGTTTTAAATCGAACATACCCAACAATGTAGTAAATGCAACATACTGCATCCTTTGTAAATGGATCGGGATTTCATTTGCAATATCATGATGAATGATAGGGCAGAATGGTGGCCAATTCCTTTCCTCTACAACAACACCAGCTGCCAAAGAACAAGGGGAGAACAGAAACGATATCAATTTTCACAAAAGAAAACTTTTGATTTAGTTCAACAACACAACGACGTAATATATACACAGTGGAGAAATACCTCCTGCTAAGGCCTCTTCTCTCCTTTTCACTTCCTATAAGAAACCAAGAAAGCTGAAAATTAATAGCGTATAAAATTCCTAAATTACAAAATACGGTCATAGCATTAATTCTGCACAACAAACATCTAATCCTTCAAGCTCAAACAGAACTTCTATGTAAACCAGATATTAAAATAGCAATAGTTACATAAAGTAGAGAACAACAACAACTACGCTTTAGTCCTGAACAAGTTGATGTTGGCTATATGAATCCGCACTGATGATGTTACTCCATATAAACCCATCTCAGGCCAATATTATCCAAAATAAAAATAATAGTAATAAAAAAAGTACTAGGAGTTCATTATATTTTCTACTAAGGTATAAATCTCTAAAAGGATAAACAACTTCTAGATGAAGAAAGCTATTTGACAAAACTTTGGATAGTTTACTTAACGGAAGATAAGCAAAGGCATAACAAGAAGCCACCATAGAGTGCTATGCAAACCTACTTGTTCTCTTCTTCTCAGATCAGCCTCTCGAGCTTGTAGTTCCTTCTCCTTCTTCTTCAGATCCTGAATCGTTATGTAAGTAAAAAATCATTCAACTCTAGTTTCCAAATGTACACGGAATTACTGTGGTCACTGGCAAAGTGACAAGCGATATATTTAGAGTTCAAATTGTCAAAATTATCTCACCTTTGCACTATCAAGAGGAATATCAATTGTTGAACCACGGGCAGCGCCTCCAGTATTCTGAACATTTTAGTAAGTAAAATAATGCATAAATAAGCAAGGTGGACAGCTCACAATTAAATCAAGTCAATTCTACAATGTGCAATCATAAGAAGCTAGTTTAATGTAACTAAATGAGCTCACAATCCTAAGAACAACAAAAATCCTAGCTCGTTCTCAATATTTGACTACATTCTCCAATTGAATGACACTAAACAAGAAAACATCAAGAGGTAATGACATACCAATATGCAATTAACTGATCTGTTAACCGGACAAAATGAACAAAAATAATTCAAACCTAATATTCTCTATGGGCAATTATATTGTTTCTAACATGCCAAAAAGAAAAAAATGCAACAACCCCATCGACCTATGGTGGAGGCAAGATTTCCACCAAAGGGTTCAACATAAAAGGGGAGCCCGGTGCGCTAGCGGGAGGGCCGGACCACAAGAGTCTATTGTACGCAGTTTTACCTAGCATTTTTGCAAGAGATTTTTTCCACGACTCGAACCCATGACCTTTTGGTCACATGGCAACAACTTTACCAATTATGCTGAGGCTCCCCTTCAAAGGGTTCAACATCTATTATTTATATATACATGAAAAAACACAAATTTTACCCCATACATACAGTGTGATTTTCCTGCGAAAGGGGTTTGAATCCCTTCCGCTCCTCTAGTTCCGTCCCCGCCATTGATCAGCGGCAGAGCCACACGCAAAGAAGGGGATTCAACGGTCGGAAAGTTATACTATATAGATAGTATAAAAACAAAATTTTAATACATGTTCAAATCTCAGGTAGGACATTTTGGGATTTTCTTGAATCTCTTAATAGAATTTCTAGCTCCGCCACCAATATAAATCATATTTTTCAAATAACAAACATAAATTTTCTAATAAGAGCATAAGATTTTATGTGTATATACCGCAAATGGATTCACATTAGCTTCTTCTGCAAAAGGATTTTCATTAAAACGAGCCATGATCAATAACCACGAAGAGAATCAAAAATCCCTATGCAAAATATTTTTTTTTGCTAAAATCCACAGGCACCCAAAAGCAAAACCCAAATATGCATGCGACAGATCTATAAAAAAAAATGTAAATCTGTAGCACGTATGGTTTTAATTGGGGAGTGGAAATTAATGTGCATTGATCACCAATGCACTATTGAATTAAAACGTCATTCCTGAATTTTTTTCTTTAAATTTCTGTTATATATTTTTCGTTAATTATCATTCATTTGCTTTTGCCTGTTTTCTCGCAGAAGAAATTGGGGAAATTTCTGTATAGAAAAGCACGTAAGAAGCTATTCGCGGGTGTTCACAAGACGAAATTTGAGGCATTATATATATGTTGGGGCTTTGGGACTTATGTCACGGGCCCGAATCCTCACGTTGGGTAGCGGCACCTGCTCGCCCGTGCGGTGCCTGCGGACTCCCCTCACCGCGGGCCAGCCTACTTTCTGTCCCAGAATTTCTCAAGCACGATCCTGTGCCTGTCGATGGGGCTCGCCCGCAGGCTCGCCCCAACCTGTGCCGCCCGTAAGATGCCTAGGCCCTTGGCCCTAGACATGTCATGGCGCTCCATCTTAGGATCACAATTCATGCGCGCCCTGGGGGATTGGCTTAGGACATGCCTTGTCCTTAGCCCAAGACTGAGCATCGCTCCCACGTGCACAGCCCAATTCTCAAGCTTGACACTCGCCTAGTGCATCCGCGACTAGATCGTGCCTCGCCCGAGTAAGGCAACCTTTAGCCCTTGGCCATTGTCATGCGCCTCTTTCGTGCCATGCCCATACATAGCCCTCTTGCAGCATGCTTTCATTCCGAAGTAGTGCAGTGTCGCCCACATCTGCACCTTTAGCCAACGGACCCTTGCTTGCATGGTTGAACCAAAGCCATGCTCACAAGTCGACACATGATGCCCCTATGACAGGTGCGTCAAGTATCCAATCAGCACGGAGGTCTCGTTCCAACATTCGGCAGTCTGCGGGGCTGGCCGTTCCACACTTCGAGCCTCCAGCGCCACTTTGATGCCCAACGCAGGCCCGAAGGCATTGCGCCATCCATACGAGTTTCCAAACTCGTGTGGATACCTTTGACACTCCTTTGTCATCTAGGCAGGCCCTTGGGGTTCGCCCCCAAGGCAGCTCGTTCTATACGGCTCAGTGGCAGCACGTATGGGGGAGGCAGGTCGGAGCTTTCATCACCTATACCCCCCTTATATATGTTTAAAATTAAAAAGTTCAAGTTGCCCGAGTAGACTGCTCTACGTCAGACCATCAGAAGTACCTTTTCTCACCAGTTCTTGGCCGAAATCACAACTCCAAAATGCGAGTTGTGATATCCTCCCACACTCATAATGTCATCGTCCCCGATGACACATCATGGCTTAAGACATCCCGGAGTCTGCCCCCTCAGGTATGCCCATTCAAGCTCCCTTTGTCCTGTGGGTTGGACTTCCTCGAAGTCCTTTCTCAAAAGGAGGCGTGCCCCATGCACTTCTCCCCCAAGTATCTTCCAAGCGTGCCTCTGCACTTCACCTCCATTCGGTGTTCACTTGGAAAGTGCCTCCGCACTTGCACCCTATGGTGTCTAACTTTGTAATTGACCCATACTAGTCAAATCACACCATGACCCTCACGGCCTTCATGTCCGTCTGAAGCTTTCCTTCACAGGTTAGCACATCATGAGCTCTTTTGACGCCGCTCCCGAAGCCTTTCCCTCCCATAGCCTTAACATGCCCTGTTTGGCATGGCACCCGTAGCCTTTCGCTCCCGTAGCATTAAGACGCCCTCTTGGCATAGCTCACGTAGCATTCTGCTCCCGTAGCTTTCTTTGCCTTCACTACCTTGAAGATGTGTTCGCTTCCAGACCCACGACTTCGCCCTTATGCCTCTTGCATAGGTGGGATCCTCCCACACTCAATGTGGAGGATACATCTTAGCACTGTCGTCCCACTTGGCATTCGGCCAGCACTTGGGACGACCTTTGGTGAGTACTACATTCCCAAAGTCATAGCATCGCCGCATTTCCGAACAAAGCTCTTTGTTTTCCAGTTGTCACTTCCTCAGCAAGTAGCCAATGCTCCCGGTAGTAGTTCAATACTCGCCCTATAGACAGGCGCCCTCTTGGCCCTGCTAGCACGGCTTCCCGATTCGGTGTGCCTCGCACTTGGACACTCTTGGTCCCCGATTATTCGACATACCCCTTTCCAGAATGATGACACCTTCTAACTAGGAAACTCGCCCCATTTCGAAGCTTCGCTATACCCTCGAATCCGTCTCCTCACCTTGGCAATGCCCTCAGGCAACCCAAAGTCTTCTCTTGAAGGAAAGACACTCAGCTTGATGCGTCGCACGCATCCTTGGCAAGATCTCCGCTATGATCATGCCCAAGTTTATAGTCCATGGCTCCCACTCTTTCGCAATATGGTTGCACGACCTGGCAAACATGGCATTCTCTTGGCCATCCGACTCATCGGCATATCACCTCATTCAGTAGCACTTTAGACTCACGAAAGACAATGGAATCACCCATTTCCTTCGTCGACTATCAGTATCGGGTTCTCGATCTTTGGTGGCAGATGAACATCAATCTCTGCTTTGACGTGATCTCGGCACTGACATCCAAAATGCACTCGCCATATCCACCCTTTGCCTTGACGTTGTGCCATGGCATAGTATGGCCTTAATCAGCTTTGATACCAAGTGTCACGGGCCCGAATCCTCACGTTGGGTAGCGGCACCTGCTCGCCCGTGCGGCGCCCACGGACTCCCATCACCATGGGCCAGCCTACTTCCTGTCCCAGGATTTCCCAAGCACAATCTTGTGCCTGTCGGTGGGGCTCGCCCGCAGGCTCGTCCCAATCTGTGCCGCCCGTAAGATGCCTAGGCCCTTGGCCCTAGACATGTCGTGGCGCTCCATTTTAGGATCACAATCCATACGTGCCCTGGGGGATTGGCTTAGGACATGCCTTGTCCTTAGCCCAAGACTGAGCATCGCTCCCGCGTGCACAGCCCAATCCTCAAGCTTGACACTCGCCTAGTGCATCCGCGACTAGTTCGTGCCTCGCCCGAGTAAGGCAACCTTTAGCCCTTGGCCATTGTCATGCGCCTCTTTCGTGCCATGCCCATACATAGCCCTCTTGCAACATGCTTCCATTCCGAAGTAGTGCAGTGTCGCCCACACCTGCACCTTTAGGCCAACGGACCCTTGCTTGTATGGTTGAACCAAAGCCATGCTCACAAGTCGACACATGATGCCCCTATGATAGGTGCGTCAAGTATCCAATCGGCACGGAGGTCTCGTTCCAACATTCGGCAGCCCGCGGGGCTGGCCGTTCCACACTTCCAGCCTCCAGCGCCACTTTGATGCCCAACGCAGGCCCGAAGGCGTTGCGCCGCCCATACGAGTTCCCAAACTCGCATGGATACCTTTGACACTCCCTTGAGTCATCTAGGCAGGCCCTTGGGGTTCGCCCCCAAGGCAGCTCGTTCTATACGGCTCGGTGGCAGCACGTATGGGGGAGGCAGGTCGGAGCTTTCATCACCTATACCCCCCTTATATATGCTTAAAATTAAAAAGCCCAAGTTGCCCGAGTAGACTGTTCTACGTCAGACCATCAGAAGGACCTTTTCTCACCAATTCTTGGCCGAAATCACAACTCCAAATTATGAGTTGTGACACTTAGCTGACACTAAAGTCTTTTCTTTTAAAAATTATTTGATTTTTAGTATTTAAATGTGCATAATTTATTTTTACTTAAAGTCTACTAAATTATGTAAATTAATAATTAAATACTATATTCGCAAAATATTAGAGAGATTATTTTATTTACATGATGCAGTAAAATTGCTTATTTGACGAAGCAATCTTAAAGTTAGCGGCGGAAACAAGTGACGATTGGGGTTGTGATATGGTGGATAGTGGTGATCGTGATAGGTGTACAAGTTTAGTGGTGGTAGTGAATGGTGGTAGACAATAATAAATAGAGTAATAGTAAAAGTTCACCTTAACAAGAATCTTTAAGGAATCGTTTGGTCAATTGTATAGTATAACTAAATTCAAAAGCTGAACCAATTTTGGTGAAGCAGAAAAAAATAGTTTATTTTCAAAAGCACTTTTTTTGAAAAATATCTTTGAGAAAAATACACTTAGAAACAGTTTTTAAAATTTTAGTCAAACACTAATTGATGTTCATAAATGCTTCTCAAATTAATTAACCAAACACAAACTGTTTCTCACCAAAAGTACTTTTGAGAAAAGCACATTTTTAAGAAAAAAACACTTCTCAAAATAAGCTGATTTTTGCAGCTTGGTCAAATGGGCTATAACTTTGCTCATAAATTCTTGGGAAAGGGGCCAAATATACCCCTCTACTTCCGAATATTGTCTACATTTAATCTTCATTATATTATCCGGGCAAATTTACTCCTACCATCAGCAAAGTTTTAAAAATTACCCCTTGAACTATTAGGTAATTCAAAATCTCCCAATTTTCTTTTATTTAAATCACTTGTTATTTTTCTTGCTCCACTATTTTCAGAAATTACTATGATGTGAATGCTAAAGGTACTAGACTATACAAATTATCCATAAAAATTTTTAATTACCATTGCACTCACTTCTCCTCTTGTGATAATGCGTTTGGAATTGGTTTAAAACTTTATTTATTTTTCAACCATATACACACCGTAAAATTAAGTGGGTCTATATAATGTGTATTGTATGTAGCTACTTATCATGTATGTATATGTATATTTGAATATATTTTTATTATTTTTTGGTAAGTATAGAGTTTGATCGACTAACTTAAGAGTACACGGTGCGTAGGCATTTGATTAAAGCAAAGTTGAATTCGACAATGTAAATTCTCCGAGGAACTTCAACTCTATCTCTAATACTTACAAAGTCTCCATAACTTTGGTACAACGAATTCATTAATGTTGGGGAGTTGTAAATACTTTTGGAATTTAAACAAGCTATCTAATTTAGATCCTTCAATTTACTATATTTTATTTACTAACCATTGTATTATTTTAATATATTTTTTCTCTTATTTTTTTCAATGGAAAGAGCATATAAATGCCAACTATTTTGAAAATAGTGGATCAAGAAGAAGAATAAGTGACTTGATTAAAATATTTTGGGAGATTCTGGGTCACCTGACGGATTGAAAGGTAATTTTTAAAAGTTTGTTGATGGTAGATAAATTTGGTCGGATAGTATAACGGAAGGGATAAATTTGACCGAATAATATAACGGAGGTTAGATGTAAATAATATTCGAAAATAAAGGGGTAAAATTGGAATAAGGGTCAAATATACTCTTATACTATCAAAAATAGTCTACATTTACCTTGCGTTATACTATTGGTACAAAAATATCCCGACGCTATCCAATAGTTCGAATATACCCCTCATTTGTCAGGGCTATCCAAGGTAGAGTTCAATGCGATATCATGGCTATTAAAACAAATAAATCAAAGACAAGTCAGCAAAAGATCCAAAAAAAAAAAAAAAGTCCAAATCTTCATCTTGACACGAAGCTTACTAAAAAGGACCACATTTTTATTTAGACAATCCCATTGAAATCATGGCAGAAGGATTTCTGTTTTAGCGTATGAGATTGAAGAGTTGGTTTTTTTTTTTTTGGGTCTTTTGTTGACTTGTCTTTGATTTATTTGTTTTTAATAGCCACGTCATCACATTAAACTCCATCTTGGACATCCTTAATAGAAGAGGGGTGCATTTGAACTATTGGTTAACGTCAGAGTATTTTTGTACTGATAGTATAACGGAGGGTAAATGTACACTATTTTCGACAGTACAATTTTAGACCTTTTCTTAATCGGGAAAATGTCTAAAATTGCCCCTTTACTATACTATATTGTTTACTTATGCCACCCGTTATATTATTTATCCATTTTTGCCCTTACTGTTAGTGAACTTATAATATTTGCCCCTATACCTAACGGATCTATATTGTGACAGCTGAATCACTCCATTTTTTTCATGTCATCTACCAAATGCCACCTCACCATTTTTTCCATGTCATCTACCAAAGCTAAAACTCAAAAATATCAACAATTGTAATAAATAAAAACTAAAACCTAAGTATAAACAACTCTCGAAACCCGGTAGATATAAGTCACAAGCTCTAAAGAGAAATACTAAATATCATTATACATCAGAGTCTAATGAGGATAAGGAAACAACATAATAAAGATAGATGGGGGACTCCGAGATCTGCGGACGCTGGCAGATGTACTTTAAAGTCTCCATGTACAGACTAGCTCACTAATACCTGGTCTGGTAGGCAGTACCTGTATATGCACAAAAAGATATGCAGAAGTGTAGTATGAGTACATCATAACGGTACCCAATAAGTGCCAAGCCTAACCTCGGTAGAGTAGTGACGAGGTCAAGTCAGGGCCCTACTGAAAATAATAAGAAATAAGGCAGAAGATAAAGTAATATAATGAAATGACAGAGAAGTGAAGTAATGAGAATTTACGGAATGGTAATAACACGGAATCAAAGAAGACAAATACAACATGAAAGGAAAGCAAAAGTCTTACAAGTTAAGGAAAGACAACAACAATCAATGTAGCAAATAGAGAAAATCAACAGGGGCACTCCTGAGGTACTGCTTCGTAGTCTCAAAAGTAAATATCTCACAATCTTTCCTTATATCACCGCGTGAGCCTTTATATTTTATTTTGAAAATTATTTTTCCCTTAATAGCATTTCATATTTTAGCTGACCTTATCACACCGCATGACTTCTAATAATTCTCCTACTAGCCACGCGTATCGAGTCCACCTTATCTCACCGGATGCGTTTCAACACCCAAACCTTATACCACCGCATGCGTTTTAACACCCATACCTTATACCACCGCATGCGTATCAATAATCACAAGGGTACGATAGAAACCTCGTGCAACAACCAAACAATCATCTCAACAATAATCACAGAAACCAAAACATAACAACTGAAACAATGATATTTCAAGGATAGCAATTTCAAGTAAAGAATCCCACAATTAAATAAGGAATATGAAATCAAGAAAGCATGTAATTCGACTAAGCATGTAGTACAAGTTGCAAATAAGAGATAAGACAAGTAGACAGGTGAAATTAGGCTAAA
Source organism: Nicotiana tabacum (assembly GCF_000715075.1). Classification (NCBI taxonomy): domain Eukaryota; kingdom Viridiplantae; phylum Streptophyta; class Magnoliopsida; order Solanales; family Solanaceae; genus Nicotiana; species Nicotiana tabacum. Next base: position 18,698,288 of record NC_134102.1, on the reverse strand, counting down.
CGCGATGACTCTACATGCTAAAGTAACTCAGTTAAGGCATAAAAGGAACTACTTAGATAAAACCGGAATTTCAACATATAGCAGTGTACGCACTCGTCACCTCGCGTACACGGCCCTCATATATTACAAATTGTCACAACAATACCAAATTCCATGGGAGAGTGTTTTCCCCCACACAAAGTTAGACAAGTCACTTACCTCAAACCTCGCTCAATCAATCAATAAGAAAGCCTTTTCCTCGATTTTCCAACTCCGATCGACTCAAATCTGGCCAAAATAATTTCATACTATAAATATAACTATAGAAAACTAATTTAAATAATAAAATTACGACTTTAGCAAAGAATTGAAAAATCGCTCCAAAGAGTCGGCCCGGGTACATATCTCTTAACCCGACCAAAATCATAAAACTCAGATACCCATTCGATATCGAGTCCAACCATACAAGAATTACTCAAATTCGACCTCAAATCACCTTTCAAATCCCCAATTTTTAGCCTAAGAAGTTTTTCCAAATTTCCCCCCAAATTTCCAACTAAAACACTAATTAAATGATGAAAATAACGATAGATTCGTGGGAACTAATCAAAAACTAGTCAAGAATCCTTACCCAAATTCTTCCTCCGAAAATCCCTCAAAAATTTGCCTCAATCCGAGCTCTCTAAGTCCAAAATGGATAATAAAATCAAACCTTAAAAAATCACTTTTTTCTGCCCAGCGAATCTGCTTCTGCGGCCTTTTTGTCGCTTCTGCGAGGCCTGGGGCTGCTTATCAGGCGGATTGGGTGGTTATTTACTCTTAACGGTTTGGCTTATCGGTTATCAGCTTTTAAATGTATTAATCCACTAGCCACCCGATAAGATATCGGGCGGATTGGTATCGGTTTAGCTCTTATCGGGCGATTTATCGGATTGTTTGCTGACCGCTGTGACTCAAAATAAAATTCCTATGCTCAGCAGACTACATTCCAGTCTATAGAATATGGCACCTAAGAAGAGAGCTAAATAGAAGAAATATAGAGCTACATTCCAGCGTATTTCCCAGTAGAATCATCTCTGGGGATGAGCCTATTAACAACTTATAACTATCAGAAGAAATAGAAGAGAACACTGGGTATAACACATGACATCAAAATTATCTAATAGTAACTAACTGGAATAGTAAATTATAACTAAATGTCTAATAGTAAATTAGTAATAGATAGAGTATTGGAAGTGGAAGAAGGGTTTTTGATTATTATATATATATATATATATATATATATATTTAATATATATATATATATTCTTAACGGGTTAACGGATTATCCGTTAAGAAAATTAAATAATCCGCCCCCAAACCGATAAGCCGTTAATAAAAAAATTTAATCCGTTCCCCGTCCGTTAAACCGTTAAACCGATACCAATAAGCCATTAAGCTTCGGTTTCGGTTCGGTTTTCGGTTTCGGTTCGGTTTTCGGTTTCGGTTCGGTTTTGAACACCCCTAGCGACGCCGCATCTGCGGAAAACCATCGCATGTGTGGATCCCACTTAAGCTCAGAATTTTTGCTTATGCGGACCATGGCTTGCACTTGCGAGCCCGCTTCTACGGAGAAGGAGACCGCACATGCGGTCGTGTCCAAAACCACTCCTCCAATTTCCGCTAATGCGGAGGAAATGGCCGCGTCTGTGGAGGCGCACCTGCGCCCAGGTGTCTGCACATGCGAGCCCAGCTCCTGGGGGCTCCCTTTCGCTTCTGTGCTTCAACCTCCGCACCCGCGATTCCGCACCTGCGGTCGAACCCTCCATAGTTGCGATGACACCAATAGGCATGGGACTTCAACAATGAAGCTAAGTCCAAAATTCGTCCGAATTCGATCCGAATCACATCCGGGGCCTCTGGGACCCCGTCCGAAAATATCAACAAGTCCTAAAATATCATACGAACTTAATCGAGCCTTCAAATCACATAAAACAATGCTAAAACCACGAACTGCACATCGATTCAAGCCTAATGAATCTTTGAACTTCTAACTTCCACATCCGATGCCGAAACATATCAAATCAAGTCCGATTGACCTCAAAATTTACACGCAAGTCATAATTGATATTACGGACCTACTTGAATTTCCGGAATCGGAATCCGACTCCGATATCAAAAAGTCCACTCCCGGTCAAACCTTCCAAAATCTTTCTACTTTTCAACTTTCGCCAATAAAACTCCGAAATGACATACAGACCTCCAAATCAACACACGGACAAGCCCCTAAGACCAAAATCATCATATGAAACTATTGGAACCAACGAAACTCCGTTCCGGAGTCATCTTCACACAAGTCCAACTACGGTCAACTCCTACAATTTTAACTTTTAATTTAGGGACTATGTGTCCCATTCCACTACGAAACTCTCCCGAATCCGACACCAAGTATCCTGACAAGTAAAGTAACCACAAAATGAGACAGTGAGTGAAATAAATAGGGGGTCGGGGCTAAAAAGTTAAAATGACCGGTTGAGTCATTACACCAAAATCCCACCACAGGCGTCGTGATGGCACCTAGTCTCTAAGATTAGGTAATCCGATTTCAATTACATTTTTTCTGAAGCCATTTTTTTAATAAGAAATCAAAACTAACAACGAAACAAATATAAATATACAACCTCCCATGACTGGTAGTACTGAGTCACGAACTCTAACTGAATACATGAAATGATCACGAGGACCGAATATACAATACTGTTTGATTACAAATTAACAGTACAATGAAATAAAAAGACTCCAAGGGACTGCGACGACTAAGCAGCTCTACCTTGAATCCTTACGATCCCGCTTTAACTCTGCTCAAGTCCGATGTCTCCAATACGTGGCTCTGCACAAAAATGTGCAGTAGTATGAGTACACCACGGTCGGTACCCAGTAAGTATCAAGACTAACCTCAGTGGAGTAGAGACGAGGTACAGTCAAGACATTCACTAGTCTAATAACCTGTGCAATATAGTATACAAAATAATAGGAAACAAAGATCATCAAGGCAACATCAAACAACTAATGATATGCACAGTAAGACAATAAGATCACCATTTAATATCGCTCAACAATTAATAAATACAATTATACCCAGTTAAATCAAGTTCTTCAATTAAATATCTTTCACATATAATTCTTACGAATAAAACTCCTTTTCAAATATAATTTTCTCAAATAATTATTTTTCAAATATAATTGTTTCAATAAATCTTTTCAAATATAATTTTCTCAAATAAATATCTTTCAAATACAATACTTTCTAAGAAAAAATTCTTCCAAATAAATATTTTGAATATAATTCTTTCAATTAAAAAGTCACTATGTGACACCTCATTTCATAATCATGAAAATACGGGTCTCAGTCCATTTTTATATTTTCACGGCACCTCGTGCCCATAATTAAATCATCATATTTTCTATGCGCCTTGTGCCCTCATTTCATATCACAACTGCACGGACAATTCACGTGCCAATTATCATTATCATTTCATCACAGCACCTCGTGCCCACATTTCATATCACAACTGCACGGACAATTCACGTGCCAAATATCTTCATTATTTACTCACGGCACCTCGTGCCCATATTTCATTTTATAATCCGTCTGGCAATGGCCACAGGCTCTCAATTCCAGTATAAATCAGATTGTTATCAATTTACCAACAACAAGACAAATTGCACAAGGTATAAAAATAAACACAAGAAAATCATAACATCACATGAAAATTATCAACATCACAACCCCACATCATCACATATCGCCCTTGACAATCGCCACCATTATCGCTCTTATTGCCACCCTTATCACTCCTATAGCCACCCTTATCGCTCCGCCCATACAATATCAATAGCCACCCTTATCGCTCCTATTGCCACCATTATCGCTCCTATAACTACCTTTATCGCTCCGCCCAGATAATATTCCAACAAACACAATAACAGTGAAATGCTACCCTTATACCCAGATAATATCAACGGTGAAATGCCACCCTTATCTCCCCAAAATAATAACTCACACAACACAATAATTTACACGGAAAATTAACATGAAAATATAATAAAATCAATTCATATCACAATTTGCCCAATGGCCACAACCAAATTTCAAAGATATAACAAAATTAATTAATTTCACAACAAATAGCCCAAGGCTCCACACAATGTATATAACATCCCAAAACAATCAATAGAGATAGAAATTATTCAACATAAAGCAAAACCTTCATTAATGCAAATTTAGATAATTATATTAACACTTATTCTTAAGCTCGCTTAAATTAATTATTTGCAAAAGAAAATTCATATTGAAATTAGTTTTCAAGAAATATTAAACCAACAATACTCACGAAATTTCATAAATATTTCAAGTAACAATCACATCAAATTATCATATAAAAACAAATTCAACAATAAGGATTTAGGCATGGCAAACAGATGATTTAATAATTTTTCACAATTTCCCAATTTACTATATAATAATGCCTAAGATTTTAATTCAATGAATTTTGCACGTATAAGCCCGAGTACGTACTCGTCACCTCGCGTACACGACTTTTCACATTTCACAAATGGCACATAAAACTCAATGCCTAAGGGGTAATTCGCCCACTCGAGGTTAAGCAAGACACTTACCTTTTTGAAGTTAGGCCGATATTCCTAAATAGCCTTCTTGCTTTAATTGACCTTCGGACATCTCAAGTTTATCCAAATTAATTGTATAACTTCATTAAAATTCATCGAAAATAATTCCAGATAATAATACGCCGACTTAAAAGTTTATTCTAAAAAGTCAACAAAAGTCAACGCGGAGCCCGTCCTTCAGAACCCGACATAATTTTTATGAAATCCGAACACCCATTCCGTTACGAGTTCAACCATACCAATTTTATCGAATTCCAATAACAACTCGACTTCCAAATCTTAAATTTTCGTTTTTGGAAGATTTTACAAAAATCTTAATTTTCCTCCATTAAATCCGAATTAAATGATGGATTCAAAGACATAATCATGGAAATTAATAAAAACTAGATAAGAATCACTTACCTCAAACACCAACGCAAGAATCTCTTCAAAAATCGCCTTCTACCGAGCTCCCAATTAGATTTTGAGTTATGAACTCAAACCCCCATTTTTGGGACCTTTAATTTTGCCTAGATAGGCCTTCTGCACGTTCGCGACCTATGTCTCGCGTTCGCGAAGGCCAAAAACTCGCTGCCTCAAATTCTTCTCCGTGTTCGCGTTACCAGCGTCGCATTAGCGAAGGCCTGCCATGCATATCATCGCGTTCGCGTTCAAGCTCTCGTGTTCGCGATGCACTCAAGTCCTACTGCTTCGCGTTCACGATTGAAGCTTCGCGTTCGCGAAGGCTGATGACTCCAGGCCCAGTTCCCTCCTTCCTTCTACGCGTTCGCGACTGGCCCCTCGCGTTCGTGTAGGTTCTTCAGGCATACCTTCGCGTTCGCGAAGGCCAAATCCCAGCAGCCTCAAAACTCCTATTCGCGTTCGCGTGACTCTCTTCGCGTTCGCGAATAAGGAAGTCAAATACCAGATACAACAGTTCCGAAAACAACCCGAAATGATCCGAAACAACCCCGAAATACACTCGAGGCCCCCGAGACCTCAACCAAATACACCAACAAGTCCTAAAACATCATACGAACTTTGCACACAAGTCAAAACTTTGAACGACGAATCACATCAAACAACATCAAAACGACGAATCGTACCCCAAATCAAAATCTATGAACTTTGAACTTTCAAATTCTATAACTTGTGCCGAAACACATCAAAACAATCCGAAATGACTTCAAATTTTGCACACAAGTCATAATTGACATTATGGACCTACTCCAACTTCCGGAATTGGATTCTGACCCCGATATCAAAAAGTCCACTTCCGGTCCAATTTTTCAAAAATTCAACTTTCGCCATTTCAAGCTTAAATTGGCTATAGACCTCAGATTCACAGTCCAGACACGCTCCTAAGTCCAAAATCACCCAAAGGAGCTAACGGAACCGACGAAACTCCATTCCGGAGTCGTCTTCACACAGTTCCGACTACGGTCAAAATCCTAAGACTTAAGCTTCCGTCTTAGGGACTAAGTGTCCCAAATCACTCCGAATCATCCATAAATCAAACTAGACCACACACGCGGGTCATAATACATATTGCGAGGCTGTTCGAGACCTTAAGTCACCGAACGAGGCGTAAATTCTTAAAACGACAAGTCAGGTCGTTACAGTTACACCCCCCACCCTAAATAGAAATATTATTAATAGTACTTTCTTTTCATATTATAGATATAGTATGTTTTTTCATTTCAACAAATAAGTATTTTCTTTTCACGATATAATTTTTTTTTTTTTCACTTTTTTTTTCATGATGTAGAAGAAAAAAAATTCTTTCATTTCAACAAAATGATGTAGTAAAAATATCTTCTTTCATTTCAACAAAATACAAAATGATGTAGTAAAAAGTATTTTTTTATTGCAACAAAAAGAGTATTTTCTTTTTATAATGTAAAAAAAGTATTTTCTTTCATTTCAACAAAATGAGTACTTTATTTTTGTGTTGTAGAATAGTACTTTCTTTTTCAACAAAAAAAAAATATTTTTTTTAGTTATGGAGCACAAATTTCAACGTTATTTTTGCATAAAAAAAGTAAAGCAACACATTAGTTACTTTGGGTTTGTGTGAATTTTTAGAAAAATATATTAAATTCTTGAAAAAATAGAGTCATAAAAATATTGGGTATTTGCGGGAGCACAAAAAATATAGGGACTTGGGAGAATGGTATTTGAGGAGAGTAGCATAAAAAATTATTTTTCTAAAAAATATTTTCTATTCTTTAACAATAACAACAACAACAACCCAGTATAATTCCACTAGTGGAGTCTGGGGAGGATAGTGTGTACACAAACCTTACCCCTACCCTTGGGTAGAGGCTGTTTCCGATAGACCCTCGGCTCCCTCCCTCCAAGAACTCCCCACCTTGCTCTTGGGGTAACTCGAACTCACAACCTCTTGGTTGGAAATGGAGAGTGCTCGCCACTAGAGCAACCCACTCTATTTTCTATTCTCTAACCAAAACAAAAAAATATTTTTCGAAAAAAGGTTTTCACTCATCAATGAAAATAAGTGATAAAACAACTCATTTTACATTAAAATATTTTATAGGAAAATATTTTAGATGCAAAACATTTTCCATAGTACCAAACACAGCCAAAAGAAGCCCATCTTTTTTCAACTACCGAGTGAGAACCAACTACCAACGCCTTGGAACGGTGAAGCGGAAAGGAGATAATTTCAGTTACTTGCCACTAGATCAACCCACTCTATTTTCTATTTTCTATTCTCTAACCAAAATAAAAAAATATTTTTCGAAAAAAGGTTTTCACTCATCAATGAAAATAAGTGATAAAATAACTCATTTTACATTAAAATATTTTATAGGAAAATATTTTAGATGCAAAACATTTTCCATAGTACCAAACAAAGCCAAAAGAAGCCCATCTTTTTTCAACTACCGAGTGAGAACCAACTACCAACGCCTTGGAACGGTGAAGCGGAAAGGAGATAATTTCAGTTACTTGCCACTAGATCAACCCACTCTATTTTCTATTTTCTATTCTCTAACCAAAACAAAAAAATATTTTTCGAAAAAAGGTTTTCACTCATCAATGAAAATAAGTGATAAAATAACTCATTTTACATTAAAATATTTTATAGGAAAACATTTTAGATGCAAAACATTTTCCATAGTACCAAACACAGCCAAAAAAAGCCCATCTCTTTTCAACTACCGAGTGAGAACCAACTACCAACGCCTTGGAACGGTGAAGTCCTTTCCGCCGAGAAAATCGAATCCAACTTTTCCGGCACCGGAAATACATTCAAACGCCGGAAAATGAATTCCCGTTTCACAACACTCTTTTTCCGATCACTCAAATCCGGTCACCGGCATAGCCACCACCACTACTTTCTCTTACCTCAATTCTTCTCTTCCTCCGCCCCAACGCCTACCTCTACTTCTCCACCTCTAACCCTAGAAGGCTTACGCCATCGGTTAGCCGCCGAGTCACCGACGCTAGGCGACTTTATAAGGCTGCAATCGGAAAACGAGTATTCCGTTGAGGTAGGTACGAAGAAGAAGCCGCTGCCGAAGCCGAAATGGATGAAAGAAGCCATCCCTGGTGGAGAGAAGTACACGCAGATTAAGAAGAAATTGAGGGAATTGAAACTGCACACTGTTTGTGAAGAAGCGAAATGCCCTAATTTGGGAGAGTGTTGGTCAGGTGGTGAAACTGGTACTGCTACCGCCACTATTATGATTCTCGGTGATACTTGCACCCGAGGTTGCAGGTGATGCTTATTACTATACTTTTATACTTTCTCCATTCCAATTTTTGTGATATAGTTTAACTCAACACGGAGTGTAAGAATAAAGGAATAGTTTTGAATCTTGTGGTTTAAACATGCCATAACATTTTTGTGGCTACATGTCTTTTCAAACTAGTGATGTTTAGAGCAGACTAATAAGGAAATAGCGTCACATAAACTGGTACGGGGGAGTATATGAATGCATTGGATAGGAATGCCCTTTTCCCTTGCCCATTGGGACTTAGGAGTTGGATTGAAACGAAATGTGCTTGATTAGATCCAAATGGATATAGCAAACTTATTTAGTTAACCCCGACTAGTTTAGGATTACAACATGGTGGAGTGTTGATTGATAAATTTGATTAATTTTAGCATTAAAAATCTTTTACTTACTTGTTCTTTTGTGATCCGTTGTTTCTATTCTGTTATGTTTTTAGCTAAGTTTGAATTAATTTCGAGAGATTGCAGGTCTTGTGAGACAACCCTCTATTGATTTTAGGTCTACCTAGTGATGTAACACTAGAAGGAAGGAAGGTGGGAGTTGTGGGGGGGCCAATGAGCGTAATCATGAAGAGGCAGACCTAAACAATTAATTTTTTTTGATGAAGTAAGAGATATTATAAAAAGCATCAAGAAGATGCAAAAGAGCACTGTCCAGGTGCTAATACAAAAGATGATATGTTAGCTCTGTACAGATGGTCCTATGCTAGTGTTAGGGAGCTAACAAAATCCAAAAATAATTCGGGGGAGCTAATAGAGGAGAGGTTACTCCAGCTATATAACAAAACTATACAATTAGCCTTCAAGGAGTAATTTGGAGTTGCTAAACCCTCAAAACATCTTCTGTTCCTTTTTGTCCAAATAGCTCAAAATATACATCCAGGAATCATTTTCTAGATCTTGCTGATGGACTTACCAACTTTCCATAAACTCCAGCTACTATAAGCATCTTTAATACTCTCTGGCATCATCCAGTTGAGTCCTAAAACTGAAAAGAATTCCAGATGTCTGTAGCAACTGGACAATGCAAAAATAGATGTCTGTTTGTTTCAAAATCTTGCTGGCATATATAGCATCTATTAACTATGGGGAATACTCCTTTTGCAAAGATTATCTTGAGTGAGGCACGCTTCCTTCAATGTAGTCCAGCTATGACATATAACTTTGGGGGGTAATTTTGTTTTCCAGATGAGCTTCCAAGGCCAATTGTCCACCATTTCATTTTGGCTAATATTGTGTAGGTATCCTGCTTTCACTGTGTATATTCCTTTAGTACTTGCTCCCCATGTGAGTATATTTGGACATGTGAGAGGAGTCGGTGAAGGTGTTAGTGGTTGTTGGTAATGGTAAGGTGTTTACGCTCTTTTGTGAAACTTTTCTTGCTTTTGGTGCTTTCTGCAACTTATATTAAGGAATTTATCGTAGAGTTTATAACTAGTTAGGTCTTAGGCAAATAGATCGGGGTCCTCTGAACTTGATGACTTTATTCAGTGCACACCTAAACTTTATGTTTGGCCTAATTACCCCCTTGAACTTAGCAATTTGATAGCCTCGAAACCCACCCACCCCCAGGATGTTGATGTTATTGCAAAGTGCGTGAATACACTCTCTTTTAGGAAAAATATTAAGAAAGACGCATTGTATTTAGATCATCTTTTCCTTTCCTAGTCCACCAGTTCGTAGTTTATATAATCCGTTGAGGATTCGAGGAGGTTAGAGGAGACCTCTTTATGTAGCCTAGTTTGGATTTTGAGAGAAATAAGTTGCAATATATGAGAAAACGATCCTTTTAATGATCTCTGCTTCTTTAACAGATTCTGCAATGTGAAGACATCACGCACTCCACCCCCTCCGGACCCAAATGAACCTTCTAATGTAGCCGAGGCCATTGCTTCGTGGGGTCTGGATTATGTTGTTATTACTAGTGTTGACCGTGATGATCTACCTGATCAAGGAAGCGGTCATTTTGCTGAGACAGTGCAGAAGTTGAAAACCCTGAAGCCAAATATGCTCATAGAAGCACTTGGTATGAGTTCCATGCTTTTATGTTTTTTAAACTTGATTTTATGGAAGTGGAGTTTGTATGCTTGTCGTTTTTATTTTAATTTGATGGTTTTTAAGAAGTTTGTGACCAACCAAATAACTGCTTTTAGGTTGATAGAAAGACAACTGATCTGGTACCTGATGGATAAGGTCTGGGAAATCCCAATGATGCCCTTTTAAGCATCTGGATAGGCTGATTTGTCGTGGCTAAGAATCTATTGATAGAGGAGCTTAACAATAGGAACCATGACACTTCGTTGAAACCCACATGTTTGATATGTGTCTGAGATTTTTGACATCTCGTTTTGTCTTAGACATGTGAAATATGATCAAAACTAATACTTCATTTTGATGCATTCTCTTTGACTGCCAAGTTACACTTAGAGAAGTGTTTTGCCTTGTTTTAACTTTTTCAAATTCTGAAGGAGGTCTAAGGCTCCATTTCAGTGTCATAAAATGTTCTTCTGGGATAGTAAAATAAAGGAAGAAAATATTTAGACACGTGTTAGTTTAAATGAAAAATGAAAATATATGAACTAAGAAGCTGTGGGTGGTTACAACTTCTCTTCAAAGTCCTATAGCTTTTAAAGCATTTGATTTTCAGTAGTATTTTCTGGCAGGAAATTTCTTAAGTGTGTATTCTCCGGACCCCACCTGAGGGAATGTAGTGGGTTTGTTGTTGTTGTTGTTGTGTTCTCCAACTTTGCCATTGGCGGAACACATAAAAAATTTGGCAAAAAATACCTTTGTCTAGTTCTATTCCTTTTCCAGATCAATGTCAATTGGGTAATCTAACTACAAAATCAACTTGCCACCGGTCATGCATGAATTTGACATTTAAGTTCGGACTAGCAATTTTCGTCCAACTGCTCTTTTCCGTTTCCATTCTGGAAGTTTTTTTTTTTAAAAGAAAAAGGCAACAGTGAAAGTAACGTATTAGCCATTTGAACTTGTTACTTTGTCTACGTAATTAACATGATAGAAGTTATCGTTACATTTTCAAGCTTCTCAAAAATCTATTTCCAAGAATTTTCCTTTTCCTTCTGATAACCCAGATTCTATTTATTTTTTTGACCTTACCATGCTAGAAGTCGTGGTATTGATGTTGTTCTTATCCTGCAGTTCCAGACTTTCGAGGAGACCCTAGCTGTGTTGAGAAAGTTGCAAAATCTGGATTAGATGTTTTTGCTCACAACATTGAAACAGTTGAAGAGCTTCAGCGTGTAGTACGAGATCATCGTGCTAACTTCAAGCAATCTATGGATGTTCTGATGATGGCAAAGGACTGTGCCCCTGCTGGTACATTGACGAAGACGTCCGTAATGTTGGGTTGTGGGGAAACACCTGACCAAGTTGTTAAAACAATGGAGAAGGTGCGAGCAGCAGGGGTTGATGTAATGACATTTGGTCAGTACATGAGACCAACAAAGCGTCACATGCCTGTATCAGAATACATAACTCCTGAGGCCTTTGAGAACTATCGTGTACTCGGCATGGAAATGGTTTGTTTATGACCTTTTTTATTTCGTACATAGGTCCTACATGCCTTGTTTTTTGGTAGGATTAATTATCTCCCTTGAGGTTTTGTCCTAATTACATAGGCCTACCTATGGTTTTTCAAATCAATTAAATTTCACCTTTTTCTAAAAAAGTTTGTGTGTAACAAAAAGTTAGTCTCATTTTATAATTGGTCAATTTGGCCTGATCGGAATAAACACTGTGAAAGCTTATTACTTGCACTTGGGACAATGACACAGCCAGTGAGGTTCTAACCAGTGTTTTAAAAGGCGTTTTCGGGGCGAGCCCTGGGGCGAGGCGCACCAAAAAACGCCCCGGGGTGATGGTGTAGGGCGAAAGTCTCAAGAGGCGTACGCCCAGCAATTCGGGGCGTACGCCCGGGCGTTCGGGGCGTACGCTCGGGCGTTTAAGGCGAGTTTTTTTAGTGAGGTAAGCCCCAGAGATTTTCTCAAATTAAAACAAAGTTTGTTGAATAAGTCATTCATATAATACCCAAAATTTCAAAATTCAGCTTGGTAATTACTCAAAAGTTTTAAAAAGGAACTGAAATGTATTAAATTTAAAAGTCAAGACCTTTTTTATTGATTGAAGCCCCAATTCATGGTTTTTTCCAATTCTTTATCTTGTCCGCTAGTCTGCTAATATCTCCCAAAAGCAATGAATATTCAATTTTATTTTTACAAATACAAAGAGAAACATTCTCTTTCGTATCAGCAAGTTCAAAGTTCAAATTGAAGGTTAGTCATCCATTTTGTTCCTCCATGTAGAAAACATTATTTTTTTCTACTCAAGTTACTTGAGCTTCTAAGTACCGTACAATAGATTGTTTTGACTAGTTTTTTGTGGGGATGAAGCGCGCGCGCGCGCGCGCACACACACACACATATATATATATATATATATATATATATATATATATATATATATATATATATTTCACATATTTATAGTTTTCTTTATTTTTTATGCAATTTTACCTGTTTATAAATATTTATTGTAATTATATTATTTTATAAAATATTAAAAATTAAATACCTATGGGGCTTATGCCCTACTGAGACATATGTAAAACACCTCTTACACCTACGCCTTTAAAAACACTGGTCATAGGCTCAATATCAGAACACTGGTTCTAACCAAGGCGTGTCTTTTGAAAAATATTCCCAAAAAAACTCTGATAGCTTTTCTCTTTATTATTGTACCTATTTTCTGCAATACCGAATGGGACTAAATCTAGAACTGCTAGATTTTCTGGTAACATGATTGAACTTGAAGCTTAAGAGGAAGTGTTTGTTTGCTTTACTGGCATTATTTGTGTTTAGCTAATATATTTTCCTGAATTGCTGGCAGGGATTTCGATATGTGGCGTCTGGCCCCATGGTTAGGTCCTCATACAAGGCAGGTGAATTCTATATTAAATCCATGATAGAATCAGATCGTGCAGCATCTTCGGTGTAAGCTTCTGGTCTTCAAATCGTGTCTTTTCATACCACAGGGTTGAATGTCCACACAAGTTTTTTTGCGAATAAAAAGAAGGTTTGTCATTTAACTCTTATTCCTCTATGGCATCTTTCCATAAGAGAGTGGAGAGCAAGAGAAAGATATAGGTTTTGCAAGTCTGGTTAGCTTTAGCTTTTGCCCCATATATACCCTCATTTATGAAGTAAGTATAAGTTGTAGTTGTATATCTACCTTACTGTAAATCTGTTCCATCTGTCACTATTCTCAAGTTCTTTGTTGAAATCAATAGGGAAAAGAAAATCTATACAACGGCTGTCCTGTGGGCATTCACAGTGTTGGATACTCTAGACTTATAATTAAAATGAGCATCAGAGTCTAACAAGAATAAGCAAGCTACTACACAATCTCTATTTACACTGGGGTTGTACTTTTTCACTTTCAGCGTTATAGATAAACGAGACTATCTGGCGGTGGGAAAGAGAGTTAAACATAAATTTCAAACTTTGGAAAAAAAAATCATATACTATTGACAGGCCAACTTGCATGTCTGTGAGAAAGAAAATGAATTCGTGTCTATGAAGAGATTATTGAGATTGTAATCCCTATGGAGGTCTTTGGAAAAGGAAATTATTGTTGGGATGTGCAGCTTCTGTTCCCTCTTTTGGGATGAATTTTGGGCAGTGAGCTCACTATTTTTTTTTCAATAACAAAGAACTTATGTTTCTATAAAATTCTCCTGCATATCGATGGAGACCCAAGAGCAAGACGCACTCTCCGGACTCTCCCTCCGGTCCACTTTAAGTGATTTTTTAACCTTTTTTGTGGTAAAAAATATTTTAGTTCTTCATATATCAGGAAGGAATTAACTTCTAGGAGTAATTTATTATATTTTTAATGAGTAAATTAAGATTAATATGGTCAATTTTATTATTAATTAATGCTAAAAGATAAATTTTTTAATGTGTTAAAAGAACCAAAAAATAATGTCACTTTAATATAGAAAACATACAAATTTGACTTTGAAAGTTGTGAGAAAGAGAGTGGTGTCAACGTCTCAAAATGGAAAGTGTTACGAAAATTCGGATGGGTGAAGCTTCAGAGTCAATCCAATATACCAAAGGGACCTAAAATCAGAAACAGAAGATTAACTTCCCAACTAGTAGATGATTCCTATTCCAACGAAAAAGAGACGTAAAATAGATTCTTCCAAAATATCAAAAGCTACGAGCTGTAGCTGAGTCAAAAGTAGGGACAGAGGACGCAAAAAAAAGGAAAACAAAAACGATAATATTGTGTAGGAGGCACACTTATGCATATCAATGTACAGAAGTTAAACTCTTTAATATAAAAGGAAAAAGAAAAGAAGAGGTGGAGTTGGAACATACCCTGGAGTAATGAAGAAAGCCAGTAGGCAAATCACATTACACTATGTAAATACAATGACAAGTTCCTCAAGGGGAAAAAAGGCCCTTAAGTTTTCATCTCACTATGAGTGGGACATTTCTACCAATATCTACTTTTACAGGTTCAGGATAATGATATCCATAGATTTCAGTTTCATATCTGTATTGTCAATTGAGAATATGGCCAATAGAAGTTAAGGCTGGACTTGAAGACGCGTCGTCGTCTTGATGACGGGGTTGAGAAATACACTCTGGAGGACAAGGTGGAGGTGCAGGATGTGCAATGAAGGTAGGAACTTCTTCTCCGGGCATCAGTACTGAGACTCCGTTCGCGTAAAAAGTCATCTGAAGCAATAACAAAGAAAATCAGAAAAGCAGCTCCGCGTAGTTGAGAAACATTTAAAACAAATGAACTTAACTTATATACGCCGACAATGTAAAGAATTTAATACTTTAAGTGTGGTTTACCCTTGTTGACGGCTACTTGCAATGTCTGGAAGTTAAAATGAAGGAATGAAACCAAAAGAGCATATATATTCATATGTTAAGTGTTTAGTTCTCTCCACCCTCTTTTTGCTGATAAAGTGGTTCAATCCACCATTAAGCATTTGTAAAACATGATTCTAGCAATCAATTAACTAAACATCTAAAGCATAGAATGTAGCTTTACGAATAATCTCGTGAATATTACTAGACAAGTGTTGCTTAGCTAAAAAGGAACAGTTAACAAGTATCTCATAATGTAGCCAGCTATAGAATTTTCAGATATTCCCACTCATACTCCATCTAGAATGTGAATTTTTAAACCAATTCAATAATCTGCTCCATTATTCTCCAAAAATAAAAAAAATAAAATAATAATGAGACAATGTTGAACCCCTTATGCCTTTTTAAAGGCATGGGAAAGGTCTGCATACACTCTATCCTCCCCGTACCTCACTTGTGAGACTACACTGGGTATGTTGTTGCTGTTGTTGAACCCAGCATTAACTCACACCAGGAAAGGAACAAAAGTGGAGTACTCCTGAGTGTGGCTTAGTAGTCAGTGAAATGGGTTGATTACTGCTCCTATGAGAGCAACTCCAACCTTGTCCCCTTGGGGGACAAAAATGGGGAAATTTCACTCCAACACTCCCCCATTTTTGTCCCCATTCCAAAATGGGGAGTGAATAGTATCTTCCCAAATTTGGGGAAACACTATTATCTCCCCATTTAATATTCTCTATTAAAATATTATTATTTTTATTATTTAATCTTTTAATTTATCTTTTTATATATACTTAATTATGTTTATATAATATATTTACCTAATTAATTTTTCATCTTAACTTGGACGTATAATTTTGAAAAATTAATTATCGTGCATCTATTTTTTTTTTAAATGTAAAATTGGTAGTTAATTTTATTATGAGTTATAATTGTATGAAAATGATATATCCATCACAAAAAATGAAAGGTGCAAATATAAAATATTTGATGTTGCTAAAATTGAAAATACATTAAAATTGAAAATACATTAAAATTAAAAATACATTAAATTAAAATACATTAAAATTAATCTTGTATCGCAATAATTTTACTTTTATTTGTATTATTAGTTAATCCATAATTGCTTACAAATTATATTATTTAAAATTTTATGGAATTGTTGTAATGGAAATTACAAATTAATGAAAATAAAAGATGGAATTTGTTTAATGAAAATTAAAAAATAAAATTGAAATGAAAGATATTAATATAATATAGAAGAGAGAGAAGAATATAAAAAAGAATATTCTCTTTTGGGGGAAAAATTGGAGAATGATTGGAGTAAAGTTGTCCCAAAATGGGAGCAAAGGTTGGAGATGCCCCGAGATTTTAGGTTTAAAAGCATTGATGGAAGGTAGCAGGTATCTCGGAATATTAGTTGCGGAAAATTAGTTGAGGTGCGTCAAATTGGCCCAATTATTAAAAGAGAAAGAACAAAAAAAAAAGGTTATATCTCGGAAAATTAGTTGAGGTGCGTCAAATTGGCCCAATTATTAAAAGAGAAAGAACAAAAAAAAGGTCATATCTCGAAAAATTAGTTGAGGTGCGTCAAACGACCCAATTATTAAAAGAGAGAGAACAAAAAAAAAGGTCATATGTCATTCTGGTCTCTAAAGTCAAAATTATGGTAGGATGTCATATAAGCTATAGCTTCATCTCTCCTTACCACATAATTATTTTTGGCTAGATACTGGGACAAACTGACCAAAAAATTGTAAATCAGTCAATTAAAAAAAACATGTTTTGAATGGCTCCTTGTATAAAATAGCATATCCTGGGCATTAATGTCTTCTATTATGCATAAAACTGGGACATACAACATGGGTTTCAATCACAAAAGTCTTTTTAACTTGAATAGTACCATGCAAAACCACAATGGGGTCATGATAGCAACCTCTTGTCCAATATAATTTTGGACATTGTATTTTTCTTTGATAACTGATAAATTCCCGAGGATAAATGGCGCTCGATTCAAAATTCAATGGATAATAGGCTCACCCCTTTATCGTTATTCACTTAAATACCAGACGTTTAACTGTGACAAAGTTTGAACTCGTGACGCACGCCTAACCACATTGCAGATGCTGCGTATTTTACCACTAGACCATTTACCTAGGGACAATTATATTTCATGATGCTGAAAAGAAGCATTTTACACAACAATTTTTTTGTAATTTAACCATATGCTATTCGAAATCTACCGAGGATTTAGGAGGCAAAGCACTTCCTACACAACAAATTGTTACTTACACAGAGAAAATCACCGAATTAAAAACTATCTTTAACCGGAATAATATTATCACTTTTTCTTTTTGGTCTGAGGCATAAATTTTTCAACGACATGATTATCACGAATCATCAACAGTCACTAAGGTCTACCAAATGATAATTATGAATAGAATCCCAGTCAAATAATCCAGCTATATACTATAATAGCCATAATTATGTGAAAAAACAATAATGGCATTAAGGAAAAAAGCAATTAACTGTCACAGAAAAGTTAGTTAGCCTACTCATTATGGTCCTTAAAACATACTAGAAACCTAGAATAACCACGTATATTTCCATTCGTAATACTTACTTTTAATTTCTATGTCCAATAAAATATTAAATGTATAATAGAAAAGTATAGTCACACCTCTATGTAACAGTATCCCTAGTTTTTCTCGAAACCGATTTTTATATTATGTTACACTCCCTCCGTTTCAATTTTGATGATACACTTTACTTATTAGTTAGTTCAAAAAAGAATGATACATTTCTACGATTGGAAATAATTCAACTTTAAACTCTTTATTTTACTCATTTCACCCTTAATGAGAAGCTTTTATAACCACACAAATGACATGGTCTCACAAAGCTTTTACCCCATCAGGCTTCTAAGATCACACGTTTCAAAAGTCTTTTTTTTTTTCTTAACCTCCGTGTCGAGTTAAACTAACTCATCTAAATTGAAACCGAGGAAATAATATATCTCATCCATAATAGCACTTCAATATAATAACAAAAAAATATCGGAACAACCGAAATTGTTATAAAGATGTTTGACAGTAATTGACATGTTATGATCACATAGCACTGTTCCTCCTACTAAGCAAAGTACAAGCGCTGAAGCAACGATTAAAAGATACACAAATGACAAATTGCTCCATAAAGCACTTTAAAAAAATATTTTTTTATATATATGAGTTGTTTTATACACTCACAAGTAAGCAATACACTTATGAGAGGTAACTATAAGTTAATATTTGTGATAAACGGTAATAATAACCTGGTAAAATATAGTTAACATATTATCACCATGTTAAACTGCACTGAAGGAGTAAAAAATATATTTACACATGCATGTGAATACATTATTATTAATTTTTTTACAACGGTAGCATCCGATATTTGCTATTTCCTATCAGCATAGTTGTATAAATTATTTGACTTATATAAAATTACATTAAATTGGAATTTAACACTAATAATGTATTTTAATTTGTAACAACTAACAAGTAAAATGTAATATTTTCGAGGCTGTTAATCCTTATTTTTATAAAGGATTGCATATAGTACTTATATTTTAAATGATCTAATAATTTCACGATAACTATAAATAAAATCAAATAAAATTATTTGTTTAAATAAGTCAGATAACATATCGAGAAAATAACACTGTATAAACGCTCTCAAAATAATAGTCTGATTTTTTATTTTTTTTTGTATATATATACATTCTCTATGTTATATTTAAAAATTATATTTTTGATATAATTTCGATACGGGCTAAAAGTGAAAATATAATACAATTTTGGAAGAGAGAAAGAGAGAACATACCTCGGGAGATGGGTAATCAAGCTTCCTTTGAACCCTCATTTGAGCAACAAGATCAGTACTACTCCGGCCACCGGAAGAGGAAGATCTTCGCCGGAGAAACCTCTCAAAAATAGCCATAACTAAGAACATAGAAATAAGAATAGCAGTTGCAACAAAACCAAATGACACAGCATTTACAGAGTTGTCAAAGCTTCTCCAATGATTACTATCTTCTCCTCCTTCTACACCACCACTTACCGCTGGTGCCACACTTGAAATTGGTGGTGTACTACTACCACTAATTATATGTCTTCCCATTTGAGTAAAAACAAACTACTCTGTTTTTGTCTCATCACCAATTAACCAATAACTAACCAGTTTGTTGTTGCACTCAATGTGTTTGAGTTTTTGCCTAACTGAAAACTGCCAGATTTGGAGAAAAAAGAGAGAATTGAACAAGGGAGGCTACTATTCAAGAAACAGAGAAAGACCCAATTTTTCTTTCATACACAAGACTCTACACTTTACTTGGTTGATGAAATTGGAGAGAGAGAGAGAGAGAGAGATTTTGTGTGTGTGTGTGTGATGATGATGATGGATTCGAGGTGGGTAACTTTCAAAGATTTACGCTAATACTATAATAAAAGTTGGTTTAGTTTACTACTAAGCTTCTTGAAATGGACAAACAGAGGGTGGAGGGAGAAGAAAAAGTGTAGAGCTTTGGGATGGGCAAATGGAGGAGGAGAAAAAGGAATACTACTAGAAAATCAAGGTAAACTAGAGTTTGTTTAAGATAATAATGCTCTTTAATTGGAAGCTAACTATGGTTAGTGGAGAATACAGTGTATTTCAAATACACATAAGAAAGTAGCCATGTGACAAAAATAAAAAAAGTTACAATTATAGACTCGTTCAGAATTTGATGATCACGGGTCTCATGGTTATTAATGCAATTAAACTAGTAAAGGAGGTTGAATTCAAATATATATTTAATCAGTTCGATCGATTTTGAACTAATTCGCTCCGATTCGGTGTAAAATACTTATATATATGGAGTTTTCGGGTGTCGTGCGATCCCGAATGACCTACATAGATCCGCCCCTAGTTACACTAATACTTTCTGGTACGAGTTTAAGTTATACACAATGTTAATACTTTTAAAATTTTTATATCAGCATGCCATCTTTACTATAAAATTTTATGAGGAAAAGACCAAAACAATACATCATATTTGGTTTTAGAATCAAAGTCATACATATTCTTTCACATAGAGCACTAATAGTACATTTACTTTAATAAAGTGGTGCACTTTTAGTCATAACACTGAAAAAAGTCCAAAAACATATATTATCTTTGGCTTTAGACTCAAAGTCATACATATTCTTCTACATGGAGTACTAATAGTCCATTTACTTTAACAAAGTGGTGCACTTTTAGTCATAACACTAAACACATTTTAATTTTTAACAGAAATCTAAGATCTGACAAAATATTTGTCCCTTTATTTTCTTATTACCGAAAGAAATAAAGATGACAGATTTATCTAGATAGCAAATAGTAAATATACATAGAATTTATTTACTAATTATCTATTTACTATACGTAAAATATACATTTTACTAAGAAATGTTAAACACCGTTAATTTTTATTTGCAATAATTTTTATCTAGATAACCTCAAATGTTATCTAGATTTTTTATTATATATACATAAAATAAAAATAAATATTATGTTTACTATACGCTGACTCCCATAAAATAAAAAAATCTAATCAATATATATTACGTATATTTATTTTAGTAATAAAATTTATTTTACTCTCCGCAATGATTTTACGTATATTTATTTTATGTCAACGTATAGTAAATATTATGTATATAATAAAAAATATACGAAGGTTATCTAGATAAAAATCATTACAAATAAAAATTAATGGTGTTTAACATTTCTTAGTAAAATGTATATTTTACGTATAGTAAATAAATTCTATGTATATTTACTATTTGCTATCCAGATAAATCTGTCATCTTTATTTCTTTCGGTAAACAAGAAAATAAAGGGACAAATATTTTATTAGATCTTAGATTTCTGTTAAAAATTAAAATATGTTTAGTGTTACGACTAAAAGTGCACCACTTTGTTAAAGTAAATGGAGTATTAGTACTCCATGTGGAAGAATATGTATGACTTTGAATCTAAAGCTAAAGATAATGTATGTTTTTGGATTTTTTTCAGTGTTATGACTAAAAGTGAACCATTTTATTAAAGTAAATGTACTATTAGTGCTCAATGTAAAAGAATATGTATGACTTTGATTCTAAAGCCAAAAAATGATGTATTGTTTTGGTCTTTTCCTCAAAATTTTATATTTTGACAAAGGCTTACTTGTAGATCTTTGGATGACCTCATGGTATAATTGTTTTCCACATCGACGTAATTTGAACTCATTCCATATTCATCCAAAAAGTTTTTCAAGAAAAAGTACACTATAAACTAATAATTACCTGTTGTAACAGGTAATTAACATACTTTATTTTTTATATTACAAAATCTCAGTTTTTTATAGAGAAGTTATATTTCTTCTGGTGACTTGATAGTGTAAATTTATTTTATAGACTTATATAAGTTAAACTTTTGTCAAAAGACATCGTGAGAAAGTGGGTAAGCCATGTCACAAAATTTAAAAGTTAGAATTGATACTTTTTATTTTAGTTAAAACGAGAGCAGGAGATATTCAATTACACAAAAGTGGTCGCAAAATGTTAAACATTGCAATATGTTGTGATTCGAAATGTGACTTTCTTCTCAATTTCGAACTATTTGGTTTTATATCATATAGTACTAACATTATATACATTGTTTAAAATTTGTATTAAATAAAGGAACAAAATTAGAAACTCAGATATTCAAAGATTAGGCTCAAAATAAACTATTTCGTGTATATGTTAGTACTCCACGTGTTAATTTTATATGCTACTTTTTAATTCCTTTTCTTTTTAAAATTTTCTCAAAAAGCAAAAGAATATTTTTGTACTAAATATTTACTTTAACTTCATATTTTATGTATAATGATATGCTTGTGTAGTCGCATAATGTCATGTAATGTTTAAGATTGCAAATTTTATAAATATTTTCCGCACGTGCCTTTATCTTTTCTTTTACTTGTTAAACTTCGTATTCAATTAAACGTCGCCTTATAAAATAAACAAATATAACAATTTTTCTGCACAAGTGGTACAACAATTCGTCAGGTTTCCCCTTAGGAGTTTTAATATCAGCTTTTGGGTATTTTATTTTAGATTCAATTCAATACTCTCCACCATCTTAAAGGAAGCTTACTCTGCCTATATGATTGTTCATAACTTAAAACTTTTAACTTTATTCGTGCTAAACAAAGGAAAGGAAGAATTAGAATAAAAGCTTAAATTGTTTGATTCAAGTATAGATCACGTAAAAATTTATTCATAACAAAAAATCACATGTGCTAAAGTTTTAAAAATTCATAACAAGAAATCTCATGTACTAAAGTTTTAGTTTTAATGATTTTAATATCCAAAGAACTTTACTTTTGGTCCCTCAACTAACAATATTTCACAAAGTTAAGAAAAATGAACTTGAAGCTAAAATAAAGAGTAAAGGTATCAAAATAATTTCTAATACATTCACGTGATTAACTTGTAATTCAATTAATGGGTTAGTAGCACTTTTAGTCCCTCGGTTATTGATAAAGTTTAGTTTTTGTCCTTGTGATATTTGATTAAACATATATAACCTTCAATTAATTTACTGTGGTGGGCATGTAAAGAGGACAAATATAGATGCCCTGGTTAGGATGTGCGAGAGTTTGATTATAGTGGGTCTGAGGAAGGGTACATGCAGGTAAGCCAAAAAAGCACTAGGGAGAGTTGATTAGGCAGAACATGCCATTGCTTTAGCTTACTGAGGACATGACCCTTGATAAGAAAGTATGAAGGTCGAGTATTAGGGTTGAAGGTTGACAAGTAGTCGAGAGTTTTTCTGGTCTTTCCAGTAGTACTAGTATTATTCTTGTATTTTTTTTCTTGGATCTTTATTAATTACACATTATGCCTTTTGCTTTTGTTTTCCTATTACCTTGTTGTTGCTATTGTTTGTTACTTCTTTTTTACTATTTCTTGAGCCGAGTATTCATCAAAAACAATTTTAGTTACAGTTGTAAAAATATTTAAAATATAACATACTTCCTCAATAAAGGGATCTGACATATATATTTCAATTAGTTGAAGGTTAAATGTACTTAGTTGATTATCCCAAAAACCAAAATAAAAATTTACCCATAACTAAGGGACGAAATGTGCTATTATTCCCATTTAATTTACGAAAATATGTTACTGTATGGATCAAAAGCTCAAAACTGTACTCCATCCAATCAACAATAAGCGATCAATTTACTTTTTTTATTTTGGTCCAAAATAAGTATCCATTTATATAATCAAGAAAAAATTCAATTTGTTTTTTCAAAATTACCCTTATATACGTATCCCTAAAAAGTTTTTTACTCCTCACATTAAATTACGCTGCAACATATAATTAAATGGTAGTTTAGTTACACAAACTATTTTTGTCTAAAATTTAATATTTCTTTAATAAATGTGCCCAAAAGAAATTGATCACGAGCATTAATTACATGTTATATATGCTTGTTTGTCAAACGTTGAGAAAATCAAAGTTAGAAGATGACAAAAGTTAAGGGACAAGCAAAAATTTATCTCTTAATTAAAATATTAACAAATGAGCATCCCAATCAATAACTTTATTTTGAAGTAAGTGAGCGAGTTTAAGGTTATTGTGACAGGCGCAACGAGTGTGGATTATTACTACTCCCTTTCTTTCAAATTATATGATGGTAATTTTTATATACAAATAATATTTTTTATATTTAGAGGTGATTCAATTTTATTTTTTTTATTTTATCCGTGATGAGATAATTTTATAAATATATGATACTCATAACTTATTTTTGCCATAAATTTTGATATTTTAAAACTCCTTACCTTCTCAAAGTAAAACACATTAAATATAAAAAAGTATATAATTTTAACCATTCTAAAATATATATATATATATTATAGTAGCTAACAAATGTCATTAATTTCAGTCGACTGATTAATTTCTTATTTTGCGCTAAAATATGTGACAGAGGGAGTAAGATTGTTCTCTCATATTTCCTTGTCATCTCTGAAACCTGCAAAAAAATCAGAAATTGACTCGACTCTCCTGCTGCTGCTTTTCTGATTCTCTTCGTCACCTTTGCTATTATTTTTTCGTTTGCCCATTTTTTAAAAAATGTATATTTTTAAAAATAATTGTAATTTATAAGTATAATTGAGTTATTTTTATGTTAAAAAACTAATTTTATAATTCAAGTGCAGTAAACTAAAAGTTGAACAATCACCCATAAAATTACCTTAATTTTTCATTATCTCTCCTTCCAATTTGTTTGACATTTTTTAACTAACAGATCCTTAATTCTGACATATTAAATTAAATATAAAAAATAATCGTACAATCGGCTTCAATTTTAACAAACCATAACAATTCCTATAAGAAATTAAGAATATCTCATTAAACGTAAAATGAAAATATAAGTATTATGATGTAGATCATTATCATTAAAATAGATTAAGAAAAGCTATATCAAACAAATTAAGATCGGCGAAGGGCCAAATATACCCTTGTATTTTTGAAAATGGTCTAAAAATACCCCTCATTATCCTATTGGGCTATATATATATCCTTCCTGTCATACTTTGGAATAAATATACCCTTATTTTGGATGGAGTGCCACGTGTCAGCACAAGATAAAAGCGACCAATTTCTTTTTTTTTACCCGATCCGTTTTAAAAAATTCACCACCCGACCCGTTTTAAAATTCAGTTTTTTTAAAGCATATATTTTGCAAAAACTAAAAAAAAAATTGTAAAAACGGAAAAAAAATTGTAAAATATATATTTTTAAGTCTTTTCAGTTTTTTTAAAGTATTATTTTTGTAAAAACTAAAAATTTTGTTTTTTTTAAAAATGCTTTAAAAACTAAAAAATATATATTCTGTAAAAA
The DNA here is from genome assembly GCF_000715075.1 of Nicotiana tabacum. NCBI lineage: Eukaryota > Viridiplantae > Streptophyta > Magnoliopsida > Solanales > Solanaceae > Nicotiana > Nicotiana tabacum. The sequence goes on along the minus strand of NC_134102.1, from coordinate 18,673,052 downwards.
CTGAAAAAAAAGGGATTTGCAAAATATATATTTTTAAGTTTTTTTAAAATAATCTTTTTGTAAAAACTGAAAAAAATATTTTTTTAAAAAACTGAAAAAAAAAAGACTCTCCTAAAGGAATGCACTACATAAGCATTAGTTTTAAAAAAATAAAAATATTTTGCAAAATTTTTTTTTTTCCAGTTTTTACAAAAAAAATACTTTAAAAAACTGAAAAATATATATTTTGAAAATTCTTTTTTTTTTTTCAGTTTTTACAGAATATATATTTTTCAGTTTTTAAAGTATTTTTTTCATTTTTTTTTCAGTTTTTACAAAAAACATACTTTAAAAAAATTGAAAAGACTTAAAAATATATATTTTGCAAATTCCTTTTTTTTTCTTCAGTTTTTATAAAAAAAATAATTCAGTTTTTACAAAATATATGCTTTAAAAAAATTGAATTTTAAAACGGGTCGGGTGTTGGTTTTTTTAAAACGGATCGGGTAAAAAAAGAAATGAGTCATTTTCATGTGGTGCTGACACGTGGCACTCAATCCAAAATAAGGGTATATTTGTTCTAAAGTATGACGGGAAGGGTATATATAGCCCAATAGTATAACGAGGGATATTTTTAGATTATTTTTGAAAATACAGGAATATATTTGGCTCTTTGCCGAATTAAGATTGATGTAATATGTGAAGTTAAGATAAATTTTTAATGACGAATATATAAAAGGAAATAATAGGAAAAAAGAATTAGAAAAGAGGGGGTGGTCTCCGATAAACCAGACTAATTAATATTCCAAGGTATAACCGCAATTTTCGTGCTCGTTGGTTCCCTGAGAGAAAGAAGGACCACTGAAACAACTGCAAAAGTTACGCTAATTTCTCTATTGTCTAATTGTCTTTGTCGGTTTTTAGCCGCAGTTAATCGAATCTCTAAGTCTTCTTATTTCATGGCTGAGATTCTCATACTGTGCCTGCCTTACACGGTTTATGTGATTTCTAACATTAGGATTAGGTGGGCAGAAATAATCTCTTATGATTGGAGACAACATGGACTTATTAGTTCAATATTGTAATCTATTTAAGTTATTAGATTTTTAATTAATAATTTATATATGTTTGATGAAGTTTTTAGATATATACAAGGTTTGAACCAAAGCTACTGGTTCAGTCGAAGCCGTAAGGAGTATGTTAGCTTCCCCCTATTCATGATCACTTAAATTTAAATAAAAGTAAAATAATCTTACCAAATTCATAATGGACATTCTTCATAATAGCCGTAAAAAGGAACTGAAGATCACTTTGAACAACAGTTAGAAGACAAAAATGAACTTTATTGCTTTGATATGCGTGCTAACAGTGATTTAAAATGAAAAGATCCCCCCTTTATATAGTAGGAGAGTTTCAATCCTACTACAAGTCTAAATAAGGTAAAAATCTTCTCTTTTCGGTAAGTGTTGATCCGTAGTTGATATCGGATAGGATTTGGACCGTAATATTCAGTTGAGGGTGAATATTACGGCTCCCTACTCGTCGTGCTTAACCGTTTCTCTTTTCCCTTAGTCCCGAAACTTCATTCTGACCAGATCTGATGTTCAGCCGTGTCCGTTCCTGGATGCACCGTTCGTCCTCCCCTGGCTTCGAGACGAGGAACTCTTCGGCTTTACTTGAGGTTGCGTCAGATCATGCTTCCCTCACGTTTCTTTACTGAAAAATCAGGGGTAATATTTTCCCCGATTTTATACGTACACAGATAGTCCCCTAACTTTTCGAAGAACAGATTTATCGAAGCGACGAGAAGTGATTAATTGACCCCAGTTCCTTCCTCTATACACAGCAATCGGTTCGATGGGTCAGTGAAACGTCCCATCAATCGCCTCGTTCTGACTTCGGACACGTGTCAGCTACCAGTTGAATGTCCTTGAATGCGAAACGTCACGCATTAATTACCTTCCCCCTATAAAAGCTTCGGTTCATTTTTCACTTTTTTACTTTCCGATCTCAAACCTTCTTAAGTTACCCCCGAACTTTTTACTTGCTCATAATCCCTTTAAATCTTCATACGTTGTTCTTCATATCTTCATATCTTCATCTCCCCATCTTCAAATCTTCATACTTTGTTCTTGAATCTTCAAGTTTAACCTTCAAACCTTCATTCTCATCTTCAAACCTTCATACCTTCATCTTCATACACTCATATTCCTAGAACTCGATGATGAAAACTTCGAAGTCTGTGCCTCAAAAGGCCGGCCCTTCAACTTCTAACCTGGCCACAAATGCCGAGGTGGTCGTATCCGAAGCGGCCCTAGATCCGCCCCTAAAGAATTTCATCCCCGGAGGATGCTCTATAGAGAACAACTTCAAGATCGAAAAAGCCTCCAAGCAAAGGGACCGAGGTGAGGAGGTACATATGCTCCAACACCGAGGACACGCTCCCGACGGTTCGGGAGGAATGCAAGTGTGAGGGCAAGGAAGTGGTCATTCCAGGCCCCGATGAGGACATCACCACACATGTGGAGGGGTATTTAAGTATTTATACATACCCCTTTATGCTTGGCTCGGTGGATCCAATAGTCCTCGATTTCTGCAAGAGGTATGAGGTCTACCTCGGACAGATTCACCCGTCCTTCTGGGGGGTTGTGATCCTCCTTCCTCACTTTATAAATAACACGGAGGAGCCTCAACTTACTATCAACCACCTGTTTCGCCTCTACAATCCCCGAATCTTTTGAGGAGGATTAATCAAGCTCGTTCGTCGGGCAAAGAAAGCTCCATTCTCGAGCATGGATGAAGACAGGAATCAAGGCTGGCAGGGGAGATTTGTTCGAGTAAAGACCGAGGATCTCATTCTCCCCGAGTTCCTATCGTTCCCTGATAAGTGGAACCTAACACGTAAGTTCCTCTTCTTTTGAGTATTTAGAATACTTTTTGAGTTTTGTTCTTCTTTCTCTCACCTGGTTCTACTGTCGTGCAGCGGTTGCTCGAGTCTCCAATGTAGTTCCCCGCTTTAAAGAGTGGAGTAGGTCGATGGGATCTCCAAACAGTCATCATACTTCGAGCGCAAATCTCGTAAACTCTCAAAGGGCAAGTCGGAGGCCTATTCCTATGGTGAGTGTTCTCCCCCCGATCAAGTTTCCTTTTCTATTCAACTGTCATCTTTATTAAGTCCCTCACTTCCTTCCACAGGTCTGCCCAAGACCACTGAGCTCCGTGCAGTGGACGAGGATGAGGCTCCGTCCTCACCTGCTAAACCCTCCGCTTCGGGACAGCCTGAGGGAACTGTGAAAAAGGAGGAGAAAAAGAGAAGAAAGAGGGGGTCTTCCGGTTCCTCGGACGCGGGTGCCGAGGCCAAGAAGAAAAGGGTCGCGGTCAGGGCCCGAAAGAGTAACAAGAAGAGTACCCCGACCATGGTGCCGGACCCCAAATCCCTTTACTGGCTTAGGGACTACCCCGAAGATTGCGACTTCGAGTTCGTCGCCCATGGGCCGACCGTTGATGTAGAAGAGCGGGCAACATTGGGGGGAAGTGACCGGGAGGTCGAACCCTCTTTGGATCGGGAGCCCGAAGGAAAGCCAGCGTCTACGGCCTCTCGAAAAGCTACTCCCTCCTCGAGAGAAGCTGTCGGTGTTATTGACATCCCGGAGTCGCCGTCTCACACAGATTCTTTATTAGATGAGGGCACGAGGCTCAGGCCATCAAAGAGACACTGACCGAGACATCACGAGCCGCATACAAGGCCCTCAACCTATTCTTTGATGGCATGTAATCGGTGCGTTGGAGGACTACTCCGGGTTCGATTACCTGGAGATCCGGAAAAAAGATGTGCTACCGGAGTCAGGCGGGTCGAGCTCGAGCCCAAAGCTGGTGAAGCAGTTCCTCGCCCCGAGCGTAGTTGTCGACAGTAAAAGAATGGTCATGTTTATGATCTCTTGGATACCCGAGTGCTGTCCGAACCGGTTGGTGTTGCCAGCTATCTTCGCTGCTGACCGAAGAGGATCAAGCGAAGATGAACGAGGTGGATGCACCGAGCCTTTTCAATGAGGCACAACAGGCACTGAACATGGTATGCTTTTCTTTCTTTGTATCTTTTGAAAGGTTCATTTAACCTTCGCATATTCTTATGATCTCACCCACTTTGTTTCTCAGGCCTCGGTTCTTCATCACAAGAACTTCCATCTGTCTCAGATGGAAGTGAGCCAGTTTGAGTTCGAGCTCAAGGAATAGGTCTGGCAGAAGGACGTGTACAAAGCTCTTAGCAAGCACAGAGACGAGGCCCTCAAGGACCTCTCCATCCTCCAGGTCGAGCTGGAAAAAGCTCAAAAGGAGGCCTCATCGGTGAAACGGGAACATGCCGTTCTGGTCGAGAAGGTGATGAATATGAGATAAATAACGAGAGGTTAAGCGCAGTAGCTAACACCGCAACCTCGCAGGTCTAAGAGAAGATAGACCTGGTCGACCAGCTCCAGGCCGAGATGAATGAGCTCAAAGCCTCGGCCTAGGCGTTGAGGAGAAAGATGGATCTCCTGGCCTCGAAAAAGTAGGTTACTAAAGAGGAGTTGGCATCAGCCAAGGACCAACTCAGTGTGATGAAGGATAAAGCCGGGATCCCTCGGTCGGGAGTATACCGCGTTGAAGTCCAAGTTGGAGGAGACTTCAAACGAGTCCACCGAGGTCTAGGATATGCTGGCCCAATACAAGAACGACGTGGAGATAGCCGAGGCCCACTTAATAACAAAGGCCGAGTATGTAAAGTGGCTATCCCGGAGGGAGACCCTCGAGGAGATTCACGCTCGGGGGTTTGATCTATCTACCGAGATTGAAGAGGCTCGAGGCTGAGGCCAAAGAGATATACTAGCCCGAGGGTTCAGGCAGTGAATCGGGATCCAGTGAAGACTATGCGGAGATGCCTTAGTTTATTTTTTGTTTTCTTTTGTACATTTATTTTTGTTTATTTTGAGGCCGTTTTTTCGTGCCTTTGTAAATACTTTTGGCATATATAGAAAATTTTCCCTTCGGCTATCCTGTGTCTTTTACTTTTTAGCATCCATTTGAAACTCTTTGTTTGAAAAATATCATTAATGCCTTAGCATAAAATTGGACATAGTTTATAGTGTTCGTTCCCCCAGAGTCCGAACGAGGCCTGGTTTCGATAACAACTCAGAGTCACTTTGGCTTTGGAATATCTGATAAAAAATGAAGTCTTTAAAATGCTTGAATGTTTTAATCGGACACGATGATGTTTTGACGAGGGTGGCCTTTTTCATAGGTTTTAATCGTATGTAAGGACCTTACTTTCTGCGTACGGACTTGGACATCTCCGATCCGTTTTAAGTTGGCCATAGCCTTTCCTATTCGGGCCCTACCTAATAGGATCGGTGCCTCCGGGGTTCGATAGCCCGAGCTGTCCGATCTTATTATCGGACAGCAGTCTCCGACTCGGGAAGGCCCGCGGGCTCTAGGATTTTGAACCCATTATTTGTTCTAAATAACTTAACAAATATATCGCTAGTACAAATGTGAACTGATGAAATATAGAGGGCAAATTTCTTTTCATTACTTTATATGTAGAGTACATGATCAAAGTCACAAAAGCTTTCTGCCATGGCAAGAATGAGCTACACGGGCACAGTTCATTTGACCGTTTGACCCTTATAATAAATTCTAATATTCAAGCCTTGGATTTTAACATCAAATAAGAAAATTCCTTCTAAGGATCCCGACTTAGGGCGTGATGGCTCCCCAGTATTCGAGATAGAGCTCGTGAGGGCTCAAATACTATCGATCCGGTATGGATGGTCAGCAATCCCGGCCTTAGATCGGTATTCAAAACTAAGATAACATGTTTTACTATTGCCTCGTTAAAAACCTTGCCGTAAAATCCACTTCGAAAAAAATCGGTCCAAGGGAAAAAGAGTGCAACACGTGCTTTTAGACCTAATAATCACATATAACCTCGATCGAAAACCTACACGGGTTAGTCCAAAGCATAAAAAGTTCCAAAGGAATTTGTGTTCGTACCTTAGCAGTAGTATCGTTTTAAGTGTGCCACATTCCAGTTATTCGGTAACTGTACACCGTTCCCCGACTCAAGCTTATATGAACCTTTCCCGGTTATACCGGCAACTCGGCACAGTCCTTCCCAGTTCGGGCCTAGTTTCCCGTCGTTTGTGTTCTTGGTATGTTGCGTAACTTTCCTTAATACCAAGTCCTCGACTTGAAAATATCGAAGGTTAGCCCTTCGGTTGTAGTATCTCCCCACTCGCTATTTTTGGGCTGCTAACTAGACAAGGGAAGCTTCTCACCTTTCATTTGATAAGTCCAAGATCATGGTCATGGCCTCATTATTTGATGTCTCGGTAGCGTATTGGAACCTTAGGCTTGGTTCCTCTACTTCGATCGGGATCAAAGCTTCTGCACCGTAGACTAAAGTGAACGGGGTCGCACCAGTTCTTGACTTCGAAGTCGTTCGATATGCCCACAAGACCTCGAGTTGAATTTATTTCCACTTTCCCTTCGAATTGGTCAATCTCTTCTTCATGTTTTGGAGTATAGTTTTGTTTGTTGATTTCACATGACAGTTCCCACTAGGGTGGTAAGGTGTTGACAAGATCTTTTTAATTTTGTGGTCTTCAAGAAACTTATTTACCTTGCCTCTGATGAACTGCTTCTCGTTGTCACAAACGATCTCGGCTGGTATCCCAAATCGGCATATTATATGATCCCAAATGAAGTCGATGACCTCTTTCTCCCGAACTTTTTCGAATGCCTGTGCTTCGACCTACTTGGAGAAGTAATCAGTCATGAGTAGTATGTATTGGGCTTTACCGGGTGCCTATGGCAATGGACCGACGATGTCCATCCCCCATTTCATAAACGACCATGGCGATAAGACCAAGTGAAGCATTTCCCCCGATTGATAAATCACCGGGGTGTACCTTTGGCATTCGTTACATTTCGAATGAAGTCTGTCGCATCCTTCTTTATCTCGTTCCAGTAATAACCAGCTCTGATTAATTTCCAAACCAAAGATTCCGCTCCTGAATGGTTTCCACAAGTACTCTCGTGCACTTCCCTCATGCCCTCATGGCGTAATCGGTCTCACCCAGACCTAAGCACCTAGCTAGTGTCCCGAAAAAGGATCTCCTGTATAATATTCCCTTGACCAAGCCCTTGATTCCTTCGGATACGATGGCAATTTTCCTTTCTCAAGATAGTCTATGTATTTGTTCCTCTAGTCCCAAGTCAAGCTCGTCGAGTTTACCTCATCATGACCTTCTTCTACCACCGAGTTCATCAATTATACTACTGCTCCGGAGTCGAATTCATCGGAGTCGACTAACGACCGTAAATTGGCCAACACATCAGCCTCGTTATTTTGATCTCAAGGTACGTGCTGTAGAGTCCATTCCTTGAATTAGTGTAATGTCACCTAAAACTTATCCAAGTATTTCCGCATCCATTCCTCTTTTACTTCAAACGTGTCGTTGACTTGGTTGACGACAAGGAGGGAGTCATATTTGGCCTTGATCACCTCGGCTGCCAGGCTCTTAGCAAGTTCTAGACCTGCAACCATAGCCTCATATTCGGCTTCGTTGTTAGTCAATTTTACAATTCTAATAGATTGCCTTATTACGTTACCCATAGGCAGTTTTAATACGATGCCCAGCCCGGACCTCTTTGCGTTGGAAGAACCATCCGTGAACAGCCCGGACCCCTTTGCTCACGGGAGGTAAATGGTTCAAATAGATGGTAAATTCAAAAAAATGGGTAAGGCTTGTAATATGGTTACTAAAGAAATAGGAATATAGGCTCAACGGGGTTAACTAAGATACATAACAATTAGGTGGGCAAAAACTTATAACTGACTCAATAAAGAAATGCCTATATCACTTCCAAGACTGAATAAAACTACTATTTTACTTTTCAAACACACGAGGTAAGTTCTAGACATCAAATGCAACGCACATAATTACACAAAACCTCTCACACACATTCCACATAACTCACTCAAGATTGGATTATCAAGACACTCTCGTCAAAGCAATTAAGCAAAGTTAAGATCATACAGTTTAAGGTACTTATACAAGAGTCAAAAACTAAGCCTAAGCGTCATAACTAAAGTACTCACTATTCTCAAGGTATTATAAAGTCTAGAGATATTGCCTTCAATTCAAACCATAGCACAAGGTTTCCTACTCCTAATAAAAATAAAAACTAACTACACTCGGTTCAAACAAAACCCTTGGAAAAGAACCGTGGTACAAAAACAAACCAAGGGGTAATTATTACACTACCTAACAAAAGAAAATCTTTTTGCCTTTTTTCCTTTGACTTTACTCCCTCAAAAAACCTGTCGAATGATTTTTTTCAAAATTTTATGGTTTTTTTTCAAATTATTTTCTATCTCTAACTACTACAACTAACAAAACGGAAAAACTAAAACTAATATACATACATACATACAACATATCCCCCACACCACACTTTAAGTAGTGTCATGTCCCCATGACACATAATTAAAAAGCATAAGGTAAAGGAAATTTCCCTAAATTTTCTTCTTTTCCAAGAACTTATGAACTCCACCCCAAATTCTGAAATCATTCCCCATTTTCGTTTCTTGGGATTTTTTGTGGAGCTCATTAAGCCCAATTTTTCTGAGGATACCTGCAAGACCCACTCTTTTCTTTCTTTCTTTCTTCTCCTCATCTTGAGCAGTGAATTGCTGTAGATCTCTAAAAATAAAATCCACATGATCAAGGTTAGAATAAGAAAACAAAGAAGAAATATCAAGTGAATACTCCTCTAGTATGTCCAAGACCATTTGCTTCTCATTCTCTTCTACCAAATGTTGCAAATGTGGAAAGGTGGATGGGTTTTGAACTTTTTTTTCTGTTGCTTCACACTCAACCACAACCTTATTTTCGATCATTTCAGTTGAATCAGAGTCCTCTTATATCGTGGAAATCTCCCTCTGTAGACGCTCATCCTGTCGGGTAGGCTTATTCTCGTAGGGTATCTCGTCCATGTATTTACTATCAAAATGCAATGAGCTTTCTGAAAGTATATTAACTAGTGTACTCACTCGCGTTGTTAGGTTCTTAGTGGCTTCATCATTTTGCATAAACCTTTCTTCAACACTATTCATGAACCTATGCATAAGCGCTTCTAAACTACCATTCTCCTCTTGAGGTGGTTGTCTCACTTCTCTTTCATTTCAGCGATAATAAGGATATTCATCCCAACCAGAGTCAGGATTGTGCCCATATGAATTTTCATACCTGTACGGACTAGAAACATAGTGAGATTGTTCAAAATAGGGATCATAGGAAGAATACATACCTGCTTGACAGTCAACCCATAGATGATTTCCATCGCATTTAAAACATATACCAGACCGCTGATAATGTTCAGCTGCTAACTCTTTAACCATTTCTTAGGCTGGTTGTACTCTATCTTCATAGAATTTAGCGTTCAATATCTAGAGTATCTTCTCCAACTTGTTAGGTACTACAAAAATAATCTTGAAAAGAATTTAACTAATAAATAAAATAAAATAAAAAAGGAAAAAAAAGAAAAAAACTAAAACATAATTCCTGAATTAGCACCAAAAACTACTTTGAACACTATTGATTGTGAATCCCCGGCAACGACGCCAAAATTTGATGAGCTCGAAACAAGTGAAGTGCAATAAATTAGAGTGCAATAAGTGACTAAAATACGGGATTATAGCCTACCATCAATACCCCACACTTAAACCATTGCTCATCCTCGAGCAATCAAATTACACTTCACATAGACGTGACCTTTTTCAACAACTCTCATAACTCATCACACGAGGAATATTTAAAACAGATTAAGTACAATACCGTAACATCCTAGCTTCAAGATTTGATTCAAAAGCACCACGTATTTTTCACAACCCACTCACTTACTCTAACACATAGTTCAACGACATTACCTTTCCTTTGTGAATCAAGTGCCCTCACACAACAATAGAGAGTAGTTTCACACACAATAAAATTTAAGAATGATTAGGAACTCAAGATCGACAGAAATCGCTCACTCTCAGAAACAACATTCATATGCCACAAAAGACGTACCATAGGCTTGCCCGTAGTGTACTACTCAACTAATCAAGCTCATTCAATCAAGGATCAAGTAAAACTTTAATTGGTTGTAATGTAGGTTGCGGGACGGGTAGGATAAATTTTGACATAAGAGTGACTAATACTCCCTAAGCATTTCAATACATACAATTTACCTTACAAAACCCCACACTTATGTCAAACCATAACTCCACCTTCACATCAATATATATTAACTCCATACTTCTTTAAGCATAAATACATCAAGAGTTACCACTATCAAGGAATATTTTTCACAACAACACAACTATTCTTTCTTTTTCTTTTCTTATTCAATTCAAGTGGCTTTTACTTTTTTAAAACAATGCACTTTTCTCCTTAATTCAATAGTTTCACTCAAAAGCCAGACCAACCACCCACACTTCAACTTTTACAAAGTTCATAACAAATTCAATTGCTCACGGGAGGTAAATGGTTCAAATAGATGGTAAATTCAAAAAAATGGGTAAGGCTTGTAATATGGTTGCTAAAGAAATAGGAATATAGGCTCAACGGGGTTAACTAAGATACATAACAATTAGGTGGGCAAAAACTTATAACTGACTCAATAAAGAAATGCCTATATCACTTCCAAGACTGAATAAAACTACTATTTTACTTTTCAAACACACGAGGTAAGTTCTAGACATCAAATGCAACGCACATAATTACACAAAACCTCTCACACACATTCCACATAACTCACTCAAGATTGGATTATCAAGACACTCTCGTCAAAGCAATTAAGCAAAGTTAAGATCATACAGTTTAAGGTACTTATACAAGAGTCAAAAACTAAGCCTAAGCGTCATAACTAAAGTACTCACTATTCTCAAGGTATTATAAAGTCTAGAGATATTGCCTTCAATTCAAACCATAGCACAAGGTTTCCTACTCCTAATAAAAATAAAAACTAACTACACTCGGTTCAAACAAAACCCTTGGAAAAGAACCGTGGTACAAAAACAAACCAAGGGGTAATTATTACACTACCTAACAAAAGAAAATCTTTTTGCCTTTTTTCCTTTGACTTTACTCCCTCAAAAAACCTGTCGAATGATTTTTTTCAAAATTTTATGGTTTTTTTTCAAATTATTTTCTATCTCTAACTACTACAACTAACAAAACGGAAAAACTAAAACTAATATACATACATACATACAACATATCCCCCACACCACACTTTAAGTAGTGTCATGTCCCCATGACACATAATTAAAAAGCATAAGGTAAAGGAAATTTCCCTAAATTTTCTTCTTTTACAAGAACTTATGAACTCCACCCCAAATTCTGAAATCATTCCCCATTTTCGTTTCTTGGGATTTTTTGTGGAGCTCATTAAGCCCAATTTTTCTGAGGATACCTGCAAGACCTTCTCTTTTCTTTCTTTCTTTCTTCTCCTCATCTTGAGCAGTGAATTGCTGCAGATCTCTAAAAATAAAATCCACATGATCAAGGTTAGAATAAGAAAACAAAGAAGAAATGTCAAGTGAATACTCCTCTAGTATGTCCAAGACCATTTGCTTCTCATTCTCTTCTACCAAATGTTGCAAATGTGGAAAGGTGGATGGGTTTTGAACTTTTTTTTCTGTTGCTTCACACTCAACCACAACCTTATTTTCGATCATTTCAGTTGAATCAGAGTCCTCTTATATCGTGGAAATCTCCCTCTGTAGACGCTCATCCTGTCGGGTAGGCTTATTCTCGTAGGGTATCTCGTCCATGTATTTACTATCAAAATGCAATGAGCTTTCTGAAAGTATATTAACTAGTGTACTCACTCGCGTTGTTAGGTTCTTAGTGGCTTCATCATTTTGCATAAACCTTTCTTCAACACTATTCATGAACCTATGCATAAGCGCTTCTAAACTACCATTCTCCTCTTGAGGTGGTTGTCTCACTTCTCTTTCATTTCAGCGATAATAAGGATATTCATCCCAACCAGAGTCAGGATTGTGCCCATATGAATTTTCATACCTGTACGGACTAGAAACATAGTGAGATTGTTCAAAATAGGGATCATAGGAAGAATACATACCTGCTTGACAGTCAACCCATAGATGATTTCCATCGCATTTAAAACATATACCAGACCGCTGATAATGTTCAGCTGCTAACTCTTTAACAATTTCTTAGGCTGGTTGTACTCTATCTTCACAGAATTTAGCGTTCAATATCTAGAGTATCTTCTCCAACTTGTTAGGTACTACAAAAATAATCTTGAAAAGAAGTTAACTAATAAATAAAATAAAATAAAAAAGGAAAAAAAAGAAAAAAACTAAAACATAATTCCTGAATTAGCACCAAAAACTACTTTGAACACTATTGATTGTGAATCCCCGGCAACGACGCCAAAATTTGATGAGCTCGAAACAAGTGAAGTGCAATAAATTAGAGTGCAATAAGCGACTAAAATATGGGATTATCGCCTACCATCAATACCCCACACTTAAACCATTGCTCATCCTCGAGCAATCAAATTACACTTCACATAGACGTGACCTTTTTCAACAACTCTCATAACTCATCACACGAGGAATATTTAAAACAGATTAAGTACAATACCGTAACATCCTAGCTTCAAGATTTGATTCAAAAGCACCACGTATTTTTCACAACCCACTCACTTACTCTAACACATAGGTCAACGACATTACCTTTCCTTTGTGAATCAAGTGCCCTCACACAACAATAGAGAGTAGTTTCACACACAATAAAATTTAAGAATGATTAGGAACTCAAGATCGACAGAAATCGCTCACTCTCAGAAACAACATTCATATGCCACAAAAGACGTACCATAGGCTTGCCCGTAGTGTACTACTCAACTAATCAAGCTCATTCAATCAAGGATCAAGTAAGACTTTAATTGGTTGTAATGTAGGTTGCGGGACGGGTAGGATAAATTTTGACATAAGAGTGACTAATACTCCCTAAGCATTTCAATACATACAATTTACCTTACAAAACCCCAAACTTATGTCAAACCATAACTCCACCTTCACATCAATATATATTAACTCCATACTTCTTTAAGCATAAATACATCAAGAGTTACCACTATCAAGGAATATTTTTCACAACAACACAACTATTCTTTCTTTTTCTTTTCTTATTCAATTCAAGTGGCTTTTACTTTTTTAAAACAATGCACTTTTCTCCTTAATTCAATAGTTCCACTCAAAAGCCAGACCAACCGCCCACACTTCAACTTTTACAAAGTTCATAACAAATTCAATTGCTCACGGGAGGTAAATGGTTCAAATAGATGGTAAATTCAAAAAAATGGGTAAGGCTTGTAATATGGTTGCTAAAGAAATAGGAATATAGGCTCAACGGGGTTAACTAAGATACATAACAATTAGGTGGGCAAAAACTTATAACTGACTCAATAAAGAAATGCCTATATCACTTCCAAGACTGAATAAAACTACTATTTTACTTTTCAAACACACGGGGCAAGTTCTAGACATCAAATGCAACGCACATAATAACACAAAACCTCTCACACACATTCCACATAACTCACTCAAGATTGGATAATCAAGACACTCTCGTCAAAGCAATTAAGCAAAGTTAAGATCATACAGTTTAAGGTACTTATACAAGAGTCAAAAACTAAGCCTAAGCGTCATAACTAAAGTACTCACTATTCTCAAGGTATTATAAAGTCTAGAGATATTGCCTTCAATTCAAACCATAGCACAAGGTTTCCTACTCCTAATAAAAACAAAAACTAACTACACTCGGTTCAAACAAAACCCTTGGAAAAGAACCGTGGTACAAAAACAAACCAAGGGGTAATTATTACACTACCTAACAAAAGAAAATCTTTTTTCCTTTTTTCCTTTGACTTTACTCCCTCAAAAAACCCGTCGAATAATTTTTTTCAAAATTTTATGGTTTGTTTTCAAATTATTTTCTATCTCTAACTACTACAACTAACAAAACGGAAAAACTAAAACTAATATACATACATACATACAACATATCCCCCACACTACACTTTAAGTAGTGTCATGTCCCCATGACACATAATTAAAAAGCATAAGGTAAAGGAAATTTTCCTAAATTTTCTTCTTTTCCAAGAACTTATGAACTCCACCCCTAATTCTGAATTCATTCCCCATTTTCATTTCTTGGGATTTTTTGTGGAGCTCATTAAGCCCAATTTTTCTGAGGATACCTGCAAGACCCACTCTTTTCTTTCTTTCTTTCTTCTCCTCATCTTGAGCGGTGAATTGCTGTAGATCTCTAAAAATAAAATCCACATGATCAAGGTTAGAATAAGAAAACAAAGAAGAAAGGTCAAGTGAATACTCCTCTAGTATGTCCAAGACCATTTGCTTCTCATTCTCTTCTACCAAATATTGCAAATGTGGAAAGGTGGATGGGTTTTGAACTTTTTTTTCTGTTGCTTCACACTAAACCACAACCTTATTTTCAATCATTTCAGTTGAATCAGAGTCCTCTTATATCGTGGAAATCTCCCTCTGTAGACGCTCATCCTGTCGGGTAGGCTTATTCTCGTAGGGTATCTCGTCCATGTATTTACTATCAAAATGCAATGAGCTTTCTGAAAGTATATTAACTAGTGTACTCACTCGCGTTGTTAGGTTCTTAGTGGCTTCATCATTTTGCATAAACCTTTCTTCAACACTATTCATGAACCTATGCATAAGCGCTTCTAAACTACCATTCTCCTCTTGAGGTGGTTGTCTCACTTCTCTTTCATTCCAGCGATAATAAGGATATTCATCCCAACCAGAGTCAGGATTATGCCCATATGAATTTTCATACCTGTACGGACTAGAAACATAGTGAGATTGTTCAAAATAGGGATCATAGGAAGAATACATACCTGCTTGACAGTCAACCCATAGATGATTTCCATCGCATTTAAAACATATACCAGACCGCTGATAATGTTCAGCTGCTAACTCTTTAACCATTTCTTAGGCTGGTTGTACTCTATCTTCATAGAATTTAGCGTTCAATATCTTGAGTATCTTCTCCAACTTGTTAGGTACTACAAAAATAATCTTGAAAAGAAGTTAACTAATAAATAAAATAAAATAAAAAAGAAAAAAAAAAGAAAAAAACTAAAACATAATTCCTGAATTAGCACCAAAAACTACTTTGAACACTATTGATTGTGAATCCCCGGCAACGACGCCAAAATTTGATGAGCTCGAAACAAGTGAAGTGCAATGAATTAGAGTGCAATAAGCGACTAAAATACGGGATTATAGCCTACCATCAATACCCCACACTTAAACCATTGCTCATCCTCTAGCAATCAAATTACACTTCACATAGACGTGACCTTTTTCAACAACTCTCATAACTCATCACACGAGGAATATTTAAAACAGATTAAGTACAATACCGTAACATCCTAGCTTCAAGATTTGATTCAAAAGTATCACGTATTTTTCACAACCCACTCACTTACTCTAATACATAGGTTAACGACATTACCTTTCCTTCATGAATCAAGTGCCCTCACACAACAATGGAGAGTAGTTTCACACACAATAAAATTTAAGAATGATTAGGAACTCAAGATCGACAGAAATCGCTCACTCTCAGAAACAACATTCATATGCCACAAAATACGTACCATAGGCTTGCCCGTAGTGTACTACTCAACTAATCGAGCTCAATCAATCAAGGATCAAGTAAGACTTTAATTGGTTGTAATGTAGGTTGCGGGACAAGTAGGATAAATTTAGACATAAGAGTGACTATACTCCCTAAGCATTTCAATATATACAATTTACCTTACAAAACCCCACACTTATGTCAAACCATAACTCCACCTTCACATCAATATATATTAACTCCATACTTCTTTAAGCATAAATACATCAAGAGTTACCACTATCAAGGAATATTTTTCACAACAACACAACTATTCTTTCTTTTTCTTTTCTTATTCAATTCAAGTGGCTTTTACTTTTTTAAAACAATGCACTTTTCTCCTTAATTCAATAGTTCCACTCAAAAGCCAGACCAACCACCCACACTTCAACTTTTACAAAGTTCATAACAAATTCAATTGCTCACGGGAGGTAAATGGTTCAAATAGATGGTAAATTCAAAAAAATGGGTAAGGCTTGTAATATGGTTGCTAAAGAAATAGGAATATAGGCTCAACGGGGTTAACTAAGATACATAACAATTAGGTGGGCAAAAACTTATAACTGACTCAATAAAGAAATGCCTATATCACTTCCAAGACTGAATAAAACTACTATTTTACTTTTCAAACACACGGGGCAAGTTCTAGACATCAAATGCAACGCACATAATAACACAAAACCTCTCACACACATTCCACATAACTCACTCAAGATTGGATTATCAAGACACTCTCGTCAAAGCAATTAAGCAAAGTTAAGATCATACAGTTTAAGGTACTTATACAAGAGTCAAAAACTAAGCCTAAGCGTCATAACTAAAGTACTCACTATTCTCAAGGTATTATAAAGTCTAGAGATATTGCCTTCAATTCAAACCATAGCACAAGATTTTCTACTCCTAATAAAAACAAAAACTAACTACACTCGGTTCAAACAAAACCCTTGGAAAAGAACCGTGGTACAAAAACAAACCAAGGGGTAATTATTACACTACCTAACAAAAGAAAATCTTTTTTTCTTTTTTCCTTTGACTTTACTCCCTCAAAAAACCTGTCGAATGATTTTTTTCAAAATTTTATGGTTTGTTTTCAAATTATTTTCTATCTCTAACTACTACAACTAACAAAACGGAAAAACTAAAACTAATATACATACATACATATAACATATCCCCCACACTACACTTTAAGTAGTGTCATGTCCCCATGACACATAATTAAAAAGCATAAGGTAAAGGAAATTTCCCTAAATTTTCTTCTTTTCCAAGAACTTATGAACTCCACCCCTAATTCTGAATTCATTCCCCATTTTCATTTCTTGGGATTTTTTGTGGAGCTCATTAAGCCCAATTTTTCTGAGGATACCTGCAAGACCCACTCTTTTCTTTCTTTCTTTCTTCTCCTCATCTTGAGCGGTGAATTGCTGTAGATCTCTAAAAATAAAATCCACATGATCAAGGTTAGAATAAGAAAACAAAGAAGAAAGGTCAAGTGAATACTCCTCTAGTATGTCCAAGACCATTTGCTTCTCATTCTCTTCTACCAAATATTGCAAATGTGGAAAGGTGGATGGGTTTTGAACTTTTTTTTCTGTTGCTTCACACTAAACCACAACCTTATTTTCAATCATTTCAGTTGAATCAGAGTCCTCTTATATCGTGGAAATCTCCCTCTGTAGACGCTCATCCTGTCGGGTAGGCTTATTCTCGTAGGGTATCTCGTCCATGTATTTACTATCAAAATGCAATGAGCTTTCTGAAAGTATATTAACTAGTGTACTCACTCGCGTTGTTAGGTTCTTAATGGCTTCATCATTTTGCATAAACCTTTCTTCAACACTATTCATGAACCTATGCATAAGCGCTTCTAAACTACCATTTTCCTCTTGAGGTGGTTGTCTCACTTCTTTTTCATTTCAGCGATAATAAGGATATTCATCCCAACCAGAGTCAGGATTGTGCCCATATGAATTTTCATACCTGTACGGACTAGAAACATAGTGAGATTGTTCAAAATAGGGATCATAGGAAGAATACATACCTGCTTGACAGTCAACCCATAGATGATTTCCATCGCATTTAAAACATATACCAGACTGCTGATAATGTTCAGCTGCTAACTCTTTAACCATTTCTTAGGCTGGTTGTACTCTATCTTCGTAGAATTTAGCATTCAATATCTAGAGTATCTTCTCCAACTTGTTAGGTACTACAAAAATAATCTTGAAAAGAAGTTAACTAATTAATAAAATAAAATAAAAAAGGAAAAAAAAGAAAAAAACTAAAACATAATTCCTGAATTAGCACCAAAAACTACTTTGAACACTATTGATTGTCAATCCCCGGCAACGAAGCCAAAATTTGATGAGCTCGAAATAAAATTTAATTATGCTCGCTAATCAAATATAGTATAATATAATATCGTATTCACATGGATTGGATTTAAATAATATTCTTGTAGTTTCTAGCCTAATTGCTATTCAAGATGATCAACAATTGAGATTTCTATGATTTCTACTTAAAATTAACTAAGATATAAAGCTATTGACTAATGACAATCGCAACAAAGGTAAGCAAGGAAGTTATCAATGGAAGAAAATTGGGGATGATAGTATAAGTGCAAGATAATTATTTAGGATCTAAATCTAGGTAATTTACTTCTAATGTTTAAGTGAGTCTGTCGAATTCACTCAATTATTAGTTCAAACTTTCAGCAAAAACGCCTCTCTCGATTAAGTCTTAACCACACAAGATGAACCAATTTAAGCACGTGAAGATATGCAAGAATGCGTAATGGATTGGTCTTTAGGAGAACCTCTCTCGATTATCATCCTAACTAGGTTTAATCAATAATTCATCTAGCCTCTTTCGATTACTAAGAAGAATTAATAAACTCAACCAACAATGTAATGCAAAGATATCACAAGTTATGCCTCTCTTGATTACATGAACAAGTAAATATAGATGCAATAATAAATCATCCAAAACGATTCAATGCATAAAGCTAGAGTTATAATCCTCAAACAATCATCAATACATCAAATCCATCAAACCCTAAAGAGAACTACTCCATAGATATGGAGAAATTCATCATAAATAGAGTTAGAGTAGAGTAAAACATAAATTCAATCCAAACTCGTGTCTTGAGTGAGGAAAGAATGATGAAATCCTTGTGCTTGTGTTCTTCCAACTCCTACTTAGCCTCCCTAGGTCGAATATATGTCCAAAGTCAAGAAAATAATATTTTTCTATGTATTTATGCCAATTAGGGTCGGGCCTAGATGAAATTACCTTTTCCTAGTCGAAATAGAATATTTACTCTGTAAATATTGCACAGGCGCGCCGCATGGGGCGACGCGCAATGCGGGGAATTAGTAGGGAAATCTAGAGAGCTCAACAATTCAATAGGCAACAAAAATACACCGCTACATCTCAGTATGCCTCGCATCCTGCGTCGTACGAGTGCAAATTTCTCAGAGTATGACTCAAATCTTGCGTTTTGACTTCCAGACTTGGTCCTCGACCCCCGAACACGATATCGACTTAATACCTTGGGCGTTTACTCAGACTGTAAAGCTTCAAATAGCTCGAATTAGCTCCACAACATCTACATCACTCGGAATCTCTCCTACAAGGCATAAAACACACAATAAGTGCAAAACACTACCAATTAAAGCTCAAAACAAGTGAAGTGCAGCGAATTAGAGTGCAATAAGTGACTAAAATACGGGATTATATCCTACCATCATGCTCACAGGGACTTAACCTACATTTCATCAATATATACCTCTATTGATTTCCCTATTTATTTTTCGAACATCCGGTTAACTAGGCATTGATACGTGGCACTGACGTTTTTTAACCCAAACAACATTATGTTATAACAGTAGGTGCCGAATTAGGTAATGAAAGAAGTCTTTTCTTGATCGACCGAGCCCGTATGAATTTGATTGTACCCGGAATAAGCATCGAGAAAGCTCAGTATCTCATGTCCGGCCGTCGCATCGATCATTAGGCAGAGGAAATGAATCCTTTGGATATGCCTTATTTAGATCCTTATAATCTACACACACTCTAAGTTTGTTTCCTTTTTTAGGTACGACTACTACATTAGCTAGCCAATCAGTGTACTTAACTTCCCGAATGGAACCTATTTTCAAAAGTTTAGATACCTCGTCTTTGATGAATGCGTGTTTGATCTTGGACTACGACCTTATCTTTTGTTTGACTGAGTGGAACTTTGGATCCATGGTCAGTTTATGAGTTTTCACCTCCGTTGGGATCCCTGTCTTATCTAAGTGGGACCAGGCGAAACAATCGACATTAACTTTAAGAAAATCAATAAGTTTTTTCCTGAGTTCGGGAGTTAGTCCCGTGCTCAGGGATACCTTTCAATCAAGTAGGTGCTTGATCAGTATAACCTGCTCTAATTCCTTGATTGTCAGTTTAGTGGCATCGGTGTTTTCATGTGCTATAAAAGATCTGACACCGTAATCATCATCCTTGTCTGTTGTGTGTTCCTCCTACCTAGTCGAGGTCGGGATTGTTGATTGCTATTTGGTTTTCTTTTCTTCAAACACCCCTATTTTTTAATGTCGAAATCGCTAGCGCCGGGATCACTTTATTGACAACGAACATCTCCTTCACGGCCGACTATTCACTGTAGACTATTTTGACTCCTCCCAGACTGGGAAATTTCAACGCCTGATGTAAGGTTGAAGGCACCACCCTCATGCTGTGAACCCACGACCTCTAGAACAAGGCGTTATACCTCATATACAAATCGATTATGTAAAACTTTATTTCCTAGGTGATCCATGTAGTGTTCACTGGTAAAGGTACCTCACCATTCGTCGTCTCGTTTGCCATGTTGAATCCGTTCAACACCCGGACCGTCGGTACGATTTGGTCCAATAACCCAGTTATTCTACGACCCTCAATCGGATGATGTTGGACAAGATACCTTGATCAATCAACAAAAGTTTAAATCAAGATTTATTGATAAGCACATATATTACCAGTGCATCATTGTGAAGCTAGATGATGCCCTCTTCATCGCTGAACGAGATGGCTCCTTCCGGGACGTAATCCTGTGTGCGTTTCTCCCTTGTGATGGAAACTTTGGTGCGTTTTATCATTGGCCCTCGAGGGACATCCACTCCCCCAATGATCATGTTGATCACGCGTTGGCCACCTCATGTTCAACCTGTTTGTTGACGTCCCTATGTTTGAAATGATTTTTGGCTTGTTCGGTTAGGAATTCTTGAAGATGCCCGTTGTTGAATAATCGAGCCACTTCTTCCCTTAGTTGTTGATAATCTTTGGTCCTATGACCATGAGTACCATGGTACTTACACACAAAGCTATGATCCTTATGTGCGGGATTGGACTGAAGTGGTCTAGGCCACTTGGTCTGTTTGATGCAACCTATGGCCGGCAATATACTTGCAGCATCCATGTTGAAATTGTGCTCCGATAATCTTGGTGCTTCCCTACCCCCGAGCGACCTGTCAAAACCGTTTTTACTCATCAGACTCGGTTACTCGGTCCTTGATCATTTCTCCGGTCGTTCCTAATTAAGTGGTGACCGGATCCGTTTCCCTTCCTGTCTGAGCCGTATGGCTAATACCAATCTCGGACCGAACTTGGCTCCTGGTTGATAATCCTCTTAGATCTGTCATTTGCTCTATTGGGGTAAACAAACCCCGAGGGCCCCCCCAGTTGGTTGTCCTCGACTCTGATCTTCGACTAATACCTATTATGGACGTCGGCCCAAGTAACTGCCGCATACTCCACCAAGTTTTGCATTAATTATTGAGAAGAAACGAAACATCGGGGTTTGAGCCCTTGAGTAAACTCCTGAACGGCCCAATCATTCGCAATCGGGAGCAAGTCCATTCGCTCTATCTCGAACCTCGACACAAACTCCCTGAGCATCTCGTTATCTCTTTGCTTAACCTTGAAAAGGTCTGACTTTCTGGTCTCGACCTTGATGTCCCCGGCATGGGCTTTTACAAAAGCATCTGCAAGCATAGCAAATGAATCAGTAGAATTTGGAGGTAAATTATGATACCATATCTTTGCTCCCTTGGATAAGGTTTTCCCAAATTTCTTCAATAACACTGATTCGATCTCGTTGTCTTCCAGGTCAATCCCCTTGATTGTGCACGTATAGGAGGTTACATTCTCATTTGGATCTGTGGTCCCATTATACTTGGGAATGTCAGGCATTCGGAATCTCTTCGGGATTGGCTTCGGCGTCGCACTTAGGGGGAAAGGCTTCTGAATGATTTTTTTGGAATCTAGCCCCTTAAATATCGGAGGCGCTCCCAGGATCTGATCGACCCTGAAATTATAAGTTTCCACCTTTTTGTCATTGGTCTATCTATCTTTTTCTCACCAGACTCCACCCGCTTTGTCAACGCTTAGAGAATTTTCATTACCTTAGAAGTTTCCTCGGGCCCAAATTCATCTGGTTTTGCGGTAATTTGTTCACCCCTTCGAGTGTTTTCTCTGACCCGCTCGGGTTCGATCCTGTTAGGGACGTTACTTTGGATCTGCGACTGCTCTATTGCCGCATGCTGAGCTTGCAACATTTCAAAAATCAACTGCAAGCTAACCCCATCACCTTCCCCTTCGGGTGCTTCTCGAGCCGATGGCTGGGGTGCCCCGCGAATGCTATTTTCAGGATTAGTTGGTAAGTTGATGTTGATGGAAACCTTCGAGTTAGCATCTACCGGGTCAGCGAGTAGGACGCCATTGGGATCAACAAGGGGCACGTCATTGCTAGGTACCGCGTTATTGCTTTCACCGTGGTGGTCTGACTCGGCGTCAACGTTCAAGTGAGCAGATTAAGAATTTGACATTCTTAGGTTAACCTGAAATCAAACTTCAAAGAACAAGTGTAAAACAAGGTGTGTTATAGAGATTTGTATTAAATCACTACTATTATCCTTTGCCCTACGGTGGGCTCTAAATTGTTTACCCTTAAAAATGAGTAACAATTAAATTTGTACGCGATTTAAAGGACAAGTGATTTAACTTAATATGAATAATTTAAGAACAACAAATAATTAAATTAATGAAAGATAAATTGATCAAACCAAACGCGATGGAACAATCAAGCCCGGCTTTAAGTTGAACACTGAAAACTGGCTCCGATCCAGCCCTCGATACGAGCTCAGTTGTAACTAAAGAAAAG
Source organism: Nicotiana tabacum (assembly GCF_000715075.1). Taxonomy (NCBI): domain Eukaryota; kingdom Viridiplantae; phylum Streptophyta; class Magnoliopsida; order Solanales; family Solanaceae; genus Nicotiana; species Nicotiana tabacum. The sequence goes on along the minus strand of NC_134102.1, from coordinate 18,650,096 downwards.
AGGAACAGAAAAACACTTTGAACAATAGGTAGAAGATAAAAATAAACTTTATTTCTTTGATATGCGTGCCAATAATGGTTTAAAATAAAAAGGTTCTCCCTTTTATATAGTAGGAGAGTTTCAATCCTAGTACAATTCTAAATAAGGTAAAAATCCTCTCTTTTCGGTAAATATCGATCCGCAATTGATATCGGATGAGATTTGCACCGTAATATCCGGTTGAGGGCGAATATTACGACTCCCTGCTAGTCGTGCTTAACCGTTTCTCTTTTTTCTTAGTCCCGAAACTTTACTCTGACCGGATCCGATACTCAGCCGTGTTTGATCCTGGATGCACCATTCGTCCTCCTCGGGCTGCGAGACGAGGAGCCCTTCGGCTTCACTCGAGATTGCATCAAATCATGCTTTCCTCTCATTTCTTTACTGGAAAATCGAGGGTAACATTATCCCCGATTTTACCCGTACATAGAAATGTTCCATAAAGGAGGATTGTGTTGGTAGTAAGCAAATATGGCAGGCATGTATTCCGGAATACACATTGCAGTCACCGTCGAGTCGACTACTTCATTCGTTACACTGATTATATGGTCTGGGGCCTCTAGTTACGGATATTACATCTGAGATCGCGCAAGTTCATTCTGGGAAGATGACATCTCAAAATTAATTTCAGAAAACACCGCAACGGATCGGACGGGTACCAACTCCGGGGATATTGAATCCCGAGATACGCTGTGTCATCCATAATTGCGCCCGATTGTCACGCCCCAAGTAATTGTAACCGACTAACCGGTGATAAATGTGTCTGATGCAAATACTACCAATAACGGCTAGCCATTATATTAGGAAGGCGGTTACACTTCTATAGTAGTATAAATACCCCTACGCCTACACTTGTAAAGCTCTTAATTCCTTTCTATGCACAACCACTGAGAATACACTATTATTGTTCAACCTTGTGGATTAATTCAACAAGAGAGCCAGGCTATTGTTGCTTTTATTTTAATTCAAATTATGTTCCTCTTGCGCTTACTTGCTACTATTATAGTTACCTTTTTGTTATTTCATATTAACAAGGATCAACTTAATCACGTTAAACCAATTGCTTGAGATCTAACTTTACAAATTTAACTGATTTAACTTTTCAATCGAATTTTAGAGAAAATTGTATAAGGTAAAATATGTTATATTAAATGATCACATGAGGAAGTGACACATGGAGCCGAATATAGAAGATAGCCGAAGCCGAAGGCAACAATCCCGTCTGTTATTGAAGAGAATGATACTCATAAAGATGGAATAAATGCCTACCAACCGGTAGCATTTAATGAAGAATATTCTACAGCATTAAGTATACTGCCCGTTACAAGAAATATGGCATTCACTGCCCGTCGTTACACATTCTTCAATGGCCCTCATAATTTATATTAAAGAGGGGCTTGATCCTAAGACTTCGTTCCCTAAGTGCAACTATAAATAGTGAGCTCTATTATAAATTGTAAAGGACACGGATTTTCTGGCAAACATATGCTACATTCTATTCAAAACTTAATATAATTTTATCTTCTTGCTCTTTGATATCGTTCTCCTGGAAGCCCTGCTCCCAGGACTATTATTTATGCTATTTTATCTCTATCTCAAGGCTAAGTATTATATTTTTGTCTAATTTATGTATTATTTTAGGATCAAATTAATTCACTTTTCTAGAAACTACGTATAAATTCAACGGTACCATTTTACGGGTAAACAGTTTGGCGCCCACCGTGGGGCCTAGATAGCTATTCAATTAAGTTGGTCCTTGCCTCTTTTACTAATGTGTTTGATTATTTATTCTTAGAAAAAAATCATAAAAAATGACAGATAAAGGTGTTAACAACACACACAACCTTGAGGCCCAAGGAAACCGGCCTTAACACGAGGATTCAATCAGTGATACCTGCAGTGAAGGGAAGGAGGCCACACCGGTCCATGGCAGGCAGTACCCGCGACATGTTCGGGAGGCGACTCCTGATGATGCTGAAGAGGAGCATGTTGTTGAAGAGGTAAGGGTCCTGCAAGATCAACAAGAGGTCATTCTAGTCTACCTCACATGATAGGATAAGGTTATGACAAAGCTAAAACAGGCGTTATCAGGTGCTTCCAATAATGCATACAGACGAGGTCTAGTTCCTCCTGGTGCTCCGACAAATCAAACAACGCAAAGGTTCAACAACAACACCCCGAGGGATGAGGCCGGATTCGATAGGGCCGGTGTAGCAGATCCGGTCACAACAACGAGAGAGATCCTTTCAAAAATGAACTCATACGATTTATGAGGGAAGTAAATGCCCGCATGGACCACGTCCCGAGTGCACTACCGGTGCTGAAAGGACCATACTAAAAAAAGTACACTCAATTGCTTTATAAATCAAGCGCGGCACTAAAATTGATCCTGAAGCGGTTTAAAATGCCCAACGTGCCGAAATATGATGTGACTTCAGATCCTATCACCACTTATATAATGGGGGTGAATGGGAAAGATTTAGCTTCCCACGAGATCGAATCAGTTTTGCTGAAAAAATTCAAAAAGACTCTCACGAGAGGAGCCTTGACGTGGTATTCGTTGTTTCCCGAGCGTTCCATATATTCCTTCGAGATGCTTGCAGATTCTTTCATTAAGGCCTATGCCGGGGCCAGAAAGGTGTAGGCCCGGAAGGCCGACATATTCAGAATTGCACAAAGAGAGTCCGAGTTGCTGCGGGAATTTGTAACCTGGTTCCAGAAGGAAAGGATATTGCTCCCGGCCATTCCGGATGAATGGGCGGTTGAATCATTCACCAAGGAATTGAATCCGAGAAGTTCCGATGCTTCTCGGAAGTTGAAAAAAAGCTTGCTCGAGTTCCAAGGGATGACTTGGGTGGATGTTCACAACCAGTACGAGTCAAATATAATGATTGAGGATGATCAACTCGTCTTCTCGGCATCGGTTAAAGGTTGGGAGAAGAATAAAGAGAAATCAAAAGACGATTTCGACACAGATAAACAGTCCTCTAGGAGCCGGCTTTTGCCCTATAAACGGGCCAAAGGACGCGACAGAGGCTTCCGATTGGTGGACATGTTCATTACCGATAGAAGAACTGATCGCGGCCGGAACAACAGGTCATTACAGGACAAGGAAACGTCAGGTTCTTGAGATCCTATCTACCCAGACTTTCAGAATACAACTTCAACGTTAGTGTAGTAGAGTTGGTATCGTCTATGAGGAACATTAAAGAAGCACGATTCCCGAAGCCGATGAGGTTCGATCCCAGCCAGGATCCTAATTTGTGGTGCGAATACCACGCGAAGAACGGTCACCAGAATGGGGACTGTCAGCATCTGTGCGAAGAGGTGGTGACACTGCTGAAGAATGGACACCTTAGGGAAATTCTTAAGTGACCGGGACAAGAACAATTACGGTCGCAAACGTGATAACCCGGAGCCCTCAAAAGAAGGAGAAGATCGCCCATGCCTGACGATTAACATGATTTTTTGGGGAAACGAGATTAACGGGGTTACCTTCTCTGCAACAAAAAAGACGAAGGTATTAGTAACCCACAACAAGAGACTCCAGAAAGTCATTTAAGATGACATCACTTTCACAAAGGAAGACACAGATGGATTGTCTCTATCGCACAATGACGCATTGGTAATTTCTTTAAATATATTAGATTTTAAAATCAAACGTGTTCGAGTAGATCCAAGGAGTTCGGCCAATATTATACAATGAAGGGTATTAGAACAAGCCAAACTTACCGGAAGAATCATTCCGGCCATAAAACTCCTCGTTGGGTTCAACCTAGCAAGCATGACTACCCGAGGAGAGATCCTACTGCCCACAAATGCTGAGGGGGTGATGAAGACGACCATTTTCGAGGTGGTGGGTGGTAATATGAGCTACAACATTATCCTGGGAAGACTATGGTTGCAGGAGATGAAGGCTGTACCATCGACATATCACCAGTTGCTGAAATTGCCAACTCACAAGGGGATTAAACAGATAAAAGGAGATCAACTAGCGGCAAGGGAGATGAATGCGATTTTGGTCTCCAGTAGCAAAGGGAAGGAGCATGCGACATAGCAATTATAGAAACTGGAGCCTGCTCTTGAATCAAGTGAAGTCAAGCAGGGGGAAGAGGTATCAGAATCTTATCAAGTGCCAAGATATTTCCAGGTACCAGAAGAGACGGGCGCAACGAAGTCCACATCGGAAGAGCTTGAGCAAGTCGCATTATTCAAAAAGTTCTTAAAGCGGAAATTCCACTTGGGGACAGAACTGCAACCCGAGCTCAGGTCTGGGTTTATTGAATTTCTTAAATTTAACGTCAATTTTTTGCGTAGTCAATGCGGATATGACAGGTATCCCGACGGAAATGGACGTACACAAGCTAAGCTTGGATCTTAGCATCCCTCCGGTAAGACAAAAGAAACATCCTATTGTCGAGGCCAGAAATAAATTTGTCGAAGAAGAGGTAACTCTCCTACTTTATATCGGTTCGATAAGGTAAAGTATCCAGACTGGCTAGCTAACATAGTAGTAGTTCCTAAGAAGAACAATAAATTTTGCATGCGCGTAGACTATAAGGACTTGAATAAGGCGTGCCCACAGGACTCATTCCCATTGCCAAACATCGATCAGATGATTGATGCAACGACCGGGCATGAGTTAATGAGTTTCCTCGATACTTACTCCGGGTACAACCAAATTAAGATGAATCCGGTAGATCAGGGAAAAACTTTGTTTATCATGAATTTTGACACATATTACTATAATGTGATGCCCTTCGGGCTAAAGAACGCCGAAGCCACTTACCAGCGGCTCATAAACAAGATGTTTGAAAAACAGATAGGGAAAATCATGGAAGTTTATATAGACGATATGTTTGTTAAGTCTTTGAACGCAGGTGATCACCCTAGACACTTGCAAGAAACTTTTGACATCCTAAGGAAGCATAACATGAAGCTTAACCCCGAGAAGTGTGCGTTCGGTGTCAGCTCCGACAAGTTCATGGGATTTCTGGTGTCGCAAAATGGGATCGAGGTTAACCCAGATAAAATCAAAGCCATCGAAGACATCCCGAACCAGCTATCAAGCGTAAAAGAGGTTCAAAGGCTCACAAGGAGATTGGACGCTTTGATCAGGTTCATTTCCCGGTCTTCAGAGAAATGCCACCGTTTCTTCGCGCTGCTAAAAAAGAAGAACAACTTCGAATGGACCCCGGAATGCCAGCAGGCTTTGAGGGATGTGAAAAGGTACTTGTCAAGTCCTCTGTTACTATCAAAGTTGAAGGAAGGCAAAAAATTGTTAATCTAGCTAGCACTCTCGGAGGTAGCGGTAAGCGCCTTTTTAGTCTGTGAGGACGAAGGTATGCAATCTCCCATTTATTATGTTAGTAGAATTTTAACGAGAGCAGAAGCCTCAATCCCAGTGGAAGTAGGGGAGCCTACCATGAGATACTTCCAGGCAAACGAAGAAGCAAACAACGAAGCAATGTTAGTCAATTTGGAGCTGCTCGATGAGCGCAGGGACTTGGCACATATAAGGATGACAGCTCAAAAGCAGAGAATTGAAAGATATTATAATCGAAGCCAACCTCCATTATTTCAAAGTGGGAGAGTTGGTTCTAAAGAAAGTAACTCAAAACACCCAGGAACTCAATGCAGGGAAGCTAGGTCCAACATGGGAAGGCCCCTACCGGGTTTTATCTATCACCGGGAAAGGTTCATACGAGTTGAAGAATCAAGATAGAGAAAAGTTGCCAAGCAACTGGAACATGGCATGCCACAAGAGATACTATTGCTGATGAACATCACCTGTACTGAAAGTATGTGCTGCACTCTTTATCCCTTCGTTCAGTTTTTGTCCCAATTGGGTTTTTCTGGCAAGGTTTTTAACGAGGCAACAACGGAAAGCATACTACGAAGAAGGTTTCAACAGTATCAATAAGACCTTTTAATAGCAAGGCACACAAGCGAAAAACCACTCCGGAGAGGTTAGATAATATTTTGCTCGGTAGCAAAGTTCCCACTGGGAAGTTAAGTTTGCTATCGAACAAAAGTTTTCCGACCGTTCACAATTGCAAGCCACTAGGGGATTGTTAGATAGTCTTTGGCTCGATAGCATAAATTCTTAAGGAGAAGTGAAGTTTGTTACCGAACTGAAGATTATCTAGCAATTCATTAGTGGAATCCTCAAAGGTGCAAAACTTCCAGTGTTCCAATTCGCATTCTTCGCATTCGAAACCTGGGGGAGGAATGATATAAGGATACGACAACAGTGACTGCCACGCCAATCAGAATACAAAAACTGGAAATATAGTTGTATCATCAGGACCGGGGACTGCGTGGCCAGTCCCGTAGAAACAAGTTGTACAAGTTAGCCATTTGCAATTTCTTTTTAGCATAACAAATGCTTATGTACTTTTTCAAAATGGAAGGAATAAAGTAAAGTCATTTTATTTCTATCTTGTTTCTTGTCTGAACGATGAATTGATTTTGTCATTTGAAAGTTAAACAAGTACTTCAAATGCTCGTGTCGTAATGAACAGGAGACGTCCTCTTCAAGAGCACCGTAAACATAAGAGGGCCCTATCTTATTAAAACCCTCACGATAAAGGGTTGATTTCGGAAGAAATTTTGCCCGAAATCCAAATGCTTTCGGGGGAAAATACACCCATAGCCTTGCATAATCAGACACAAATAGTAAAACTTGCACAAAACACTTAAACAAGAAAGGACACAAAGATTGAACTTGCATAAATGTTCAAACAAAAGAACACAGAAAGACTCATATAATACTTGAGCAAAAGGTGTTTTTATTTACAATAAATGTGCCAAAATGGCACAAGTATAAAAGTTGGAAAAAAGAAATGAAAAGCTAAGCTGCTGCATCTCCGGAGCCCTGGTCTCGTCCAAATCACACCTCAAAACAAGGATATGAAATGGTCGATTGCAATAATAGTAAACCAACAACAAGTCGGGATCGAATCCACATGAAGTTTATATGGGAGTTAGGAGTATATATTCTAGTACATGAGTTTGAACTATCTTAATTTACATTTTCACAAATTATTTTTGTTTCTATTTCTATTTTTAAAACTAAGATAGTTGTTTTTGTTGTTTTTCAAGTTTGTAAAAGGCCTAGGGTTATGACCATCGCCTAGGTGTTCGCCTAATGGGATATAAACCTTAATGCTTATTTTGTTGATCGGGGTGTATTATAGCTATCAACTCTCAATTACCCACTCAGTACCTCTCGGTCAAGGAGTAGTTTTGCCCAATTTGGCTTTCTCAAGTCCTAATAGGTATCACACAAAATGGTTGATAAGAGCTCAAGTCGGGTTATTACTATCTCTAGGTTGAACTCTTTAATTGGGTTGATCAATCTCTCAATTGACCCAATTTCTTGTTAGCCAAGTTTTTCTAGACTAAGTCTCTCTTTCTCAAGTAGAGAATAAGTCAATTAGGCATGAACTAATGTTTGCAATCATTAATTCCACAAATTAAGTATGAACAAGGCTAAATAATAAACACTCAATCATAAACAAGCACTAAATTAGATACTCATAATGTTTACACACTAGGGTTGGGTCACAACCCTAGTAAAAATCTAGCTACTCATGCTTGAAATTAAAGAAATAGAAGAAGAAATACAATTAAACTCATATTGGAAAGTCAAAATGATAAAATCTATGTTAAAATATCCCAAAATATAGAAAACTACTAAAAGAAGCAAAGAAAAACGGCTACAGGACTTGCTGATGTCAAAATATTAATCTAATTACGTGAAACTCGTCTATTTATACAAGGCTGGAAATTTTCGACAAAAATGCCCTTCGGCAGGTTCTGCGCCCACACAATTCCATGTGCGGTCCACAGAAGTCATCATCTTTGCAGGAGCTGGGATTCTGCAGCCGCACAATTCTCCACTACGGCCGTGATGCATTGTTTTTGTGGTCTGCAGATTTATCACTGCGGCCGCAACCTGATCTTCTGCAGCCGCAAGGCACTCCTTTTGCGACCGCACAATTCTTGTGCGGTCTGCATTCTTGAGAGATTTGGACTTTGGAAATTTGCACACCCTTTAAAGTTCATCTCCATTTCTTCATTTTCGGCCGCATAATTCCTGTGCGGTCCGCAGTTTGCTAGAAAAACCTGTTGGGATTTGCTTCATTGTTTGCGGACGCAGATGAAATGCTGCGGTTCACACTTTGCAAGCTATTGTGCCTTTTGTTGCCTTGTGTTTTGATTACTCCTTTTTGAGTCGGATTTCATCTCCGGAGTCCGACTTCTATGTCATCGGTCAGCTGAAGTTGCGCCATGTCTTGCCTAATCACCTCTCCCCATCTCTTCTTAGGCCTACCTCTACCTCTTTGTAGGCCCTCCAATGTCAGTCTCTTACACCTCCTCACCGGAGCGTCTGTGCTCCTCCTTCCCACATGACCAAACCACCTAAGCTGCGCTTCCCGTATCTTGTCCTCAATAGAGGCCACACCCACCTTATCACGAATAACCTCATTTTTTATCCTATCTAACCTAGTGTGCCCGCACATCCATCTCAACATCCTCATCTCTGTTACCTTCATCTTCTGGACATGAGCAATGTCATGGGCTGCTTTCCATCATCGACCCATAACCCCTTGGACGCGTCCTGTGGTGTCGTGGCAAGCCTCCAAATGCCTAGCGCCATGATCGGCCCCGTGGTCTCGGCAGCGCCAAGTGACAAGCGCGCATGCGCCTCTGTCGCTCCATCGATAATCAGTGCCAGCGCCTAGTGAATGGCGAATGCCAACAGTGCTGCGCGCAACAATAATGTCGCGCGCACAAATCATCATGTTGCCAAAAGCACCGCACGCACAGACAGTGCCCCGCGCGCAGATCCAATGCCAAGCGCCCAGCCGCAGGTAGATCCAAATAGTGTCAAGTGCGGCGACAGCAATGCGCTCGCAGACACTGATGCTCAAGACAAAGTTGCTGCCATCAGACTTGCTTATACCTTGTAGAGGACTAAGTCCTTTTCATTGTAATAATAGAGTAGTTTTACTTCATTCATTTTCAGTGTGCTTCTACAACTTTCATAGGTCTAGTCATGTAACTTTGGCTTATTTTTTTTAAGAATTATTAAGGGAGACCAAAGCATTAAAACATTCAAGCAATCAAAAAATTCTCTATACTGGTGTCTGTTCCCCCCTCTCCCCAACACCGTATAGTATTTTGTAATAGCTTTCATCATCATCAATACAATCATCAATTGCTCATTTTCGCTGCTCAATTGCTCACGATATTGGTTTTCCCGTACGACACTAACAATATAGTCTAGCGTACGGAGGAGACCTCAATTGACGGACAACAACTGCACCGACATTGGTTGTTTAGCCTTACATCGCCCTTCAAAGGGATTTCAGGAAGGCGTCGCGTAACAGTTGGTATCAGAGCCTAGGCTCGACATCGGACGAGGGAACACACATTGCCATCATCACAATTTTTGACCATGGTGAATTATGGGGATCGCATCACGGTCCTCGAAGAGATGGTTGACGTACTACGTCCCATTGTGGATACGGTGCCTTATCTAAAAACCAACCTAGTGCAAAGGTTGGACGACCTGGACCGCAGAATGCAGCAGGCCGAAGTTGACATAGCAACCATCAGTCGCGACTTTGAGGAAGACCGGCAAACGGCATCCGTCGAGGCAGCCGAAATTCATGGCAAATTTGAGAACCTCCAATAGGAGCGTGCCAAGGATTTAGCCCATCGGAAACTAGAGGCAGACAGATTGACTGCCATGCTGTAAACCATAGACAACTGGACAGGCCAGCTCAATGTTGTCAATGTTACTCTTCAAAGTCTCCTCAAAGGAGGCGAAAGCCAAATCAGGGGTGCCACGAACATTGCCCCTATGCCACACAAGCTAAAAATTCTGGAGCTAAATCCATACAACGGAGCCCGGGATGCTAAAGAAGTGGAAAACTTCATCTTCGACATCGAGGAATACTATGTCGTAGGACAGTTGGAAGAAGCCAAAAAAGTAGCAACTGCTGCCATGTATCTTCAGGGTAATGCTAAACTCTGGTGGCGAGTCAAATACGAAGTCATCAGGGTCGGGGAAGATACTCTCAACACATGGGTAGAACTGAAGGCAGCCATACGCCTGCAGTTCTTCCCCAAAAATGTGGAATACAATGCACGGAGAAAGCTGCGTGAACTCCGCCAGACCAGGTCAGTGCGGGATTACGTGCGAGAATTCTCCGCACTCATGCTAAACATACGGGATATGGGGGACAAAGACAAACTGTTCGCATTCATAGAAGGTTTGAAATTTCATGCTCGTATGGAGCTGTAAAAACAATGGGTAGATACCCTGCCCAAGGCGATCCAAGCTGTAGAATGCCTTGGGGATTATCATTTAGAAACTCAGAAGGATAGGCCCCAGCCGCCTGTCCAAGGGAGATATAACGGGAGCGAGCCTAGCTACGGTGGCCCTAACAGAAACGGAGGAGATCGAGGGTGCATCCAAATCTAAGACTCCTTCCTCAAGCAGCAACAATGCTGCATCAGTCAACAACAATCAGGGGAGAAAGCCCCTTCAGAGTGCCGTCATTGCGGCGGGGAACATTGGAACAATCAATGTCCCCATATATAGATCAATGCTCAACAGGCTGTTGAAGATGAGTCAAATACTGACGACTCAGACGTCCCAGAACAAGTAGGTACCTTCAACGCATTTGTTGGCTCCATTCATAATACCTTGGCGGGAACCAGTGTTGGTAACCCCAAGAAGAACGCACGCCCAATCGTCAAGAAAGGGAAAGAAAAGGCGGATGAGAGGCCTCCCACCACACAAAAGAGGACCTTAATATTCGTCGACATGAAAGTAAATGGCAAACTAATTCGGGCATTGATAGATACAGGTGCTATCCACAACTACCTAGCCTCAACTTAGGTGCAGCGCCTTGGTCTAGCGGTGAAAAAGAGTATGGGTCGTGTCAAGGCTATCAACTCTTTATCTCAGACAGTGAGTGAAATAGCCAAAGAAGTGCCAATGAAGCGTGGCCCATACAAGGGAATATTCGACCTACGCATAGCTATCATCGATGACTTCGAATTGATAGTGGGATTGGAATTCCTCGGGAAGACCAACACCATCCCGGTACCATATGCCAACATGCTCCTAATGATGGGAGACAATGGGGCCAAACCCCGCACCATACTATGCATACCCATAAAGATGGCCGCTGAAAATATCTCGGCCATACAATCAAAGAAGGGAATCAAAAGATTTGAACCTACGGTTCTGGCTGCCTACAACATCTTCAATCAAACATCAGATCATCGGCATCTAGCAACTCATGGTGCCCCTCAGTGTGCGAAGACTTGTCAAGCATGCCAAAAGGACAAGTCGGATCACTTAGCACAAGCGGGGCTCTTGGAGCCGCTACCTGTCCCACAGAGACCTTGGGAAAGCATTTCCCTAAATTTCATTACAGGATTACCCAAGGTCGGAAATCTTGCAACCATCATGGTGGTAGTAGACCAGTTTTCCAAGTATGCTACCTTCATAGCAGCCCTACAGAACATATCGGCAGAAGATACAGCTCGACTCTTCTTCTTTCATATTGTTAAATATTGGGGCATACCCAAAGACATTATTAGTGATTGCGACTCACGCTTCATTAGCAAATTTTGAACCTATCTCTTCAGGTTCCTCGGATCCAAATTGAGTCATAACTCAAACTTCTATCAACAAGCAGATGGCCAGATAGACCGGTTTAATGACATGCTGGAGGAATATCTCCGCCACTTTGCAACCGGGTCACAAACAAATTGGGTGAAGCTTATGGATGCCGCTCAACTATGTTTCAATTCTCAAAAGTGCTCCATTTCAAACAAAAATGCCTTTGAAATTGTTACCGGGCAGCAACCGCTACTCCCACAGACGGTGAATGGACCAAACATGCCAACATCGCCTCGAGCTGCCAGCTTCTCACAAGAATGAGAGCAAACTTTGGAGATAGTGCGGAGCTATCTTGTCAAAGCCCAAGAGAGAGCAACGAAGTATGCCGAACAAAACCTTCGCTTTGTCCAACATCAAGCAGGAGACAAAGTGATGGTAAGAGTCCTAAAACGATACTTGTTTGCAGCGAGGACCCAGGACACTCGCCTATTGCAAAACTATATCGGACCCATGTCTATCAAAAAACGCATTGGGAAATCCACATACCAGGTGAATACTCCAGACTGGTGGAAAATCCATCCAGTCTTCCATCTCAGCCGCCTTAGGTCATTTCAGAAATATATGGAACGTCATTTAGAAAGTCACCTCACAGCACCGAGGGGAACAAACCTCCCAGCCAACAAGAGCCTGACCACTCATCATCATCCTGCAGGTAAGGCTCCGAGGACATTGCCAACTCACGTGGGGGAGAATGTCATGGTCTGCTTTCCATCATCAACCCATGACCCCTTGGACGCGCCCCGTGGCATCCTGGCAAGCCTCCCAATGCCAAGCGCCATGGTCAGCCTCGTGGTCTCGGTAGCGCCAAGTGACAAGCGCGCATGCGCCTCTGTCACCCCACCGATAATCAGTGCCAGCGCCCAGCAGCTGGCGAATGCCAACAGTGTCGTGCGCACAAACCATCATGTTGCCAAAAGCGCCGCACGCACAGACAGTGCCCCGCGCGCAGATCCAACGCCAAGCGCCAGCGCCCAGCCGCATACAAATCCAAATAGTGTCGCGCGCGCCGACAGCAATACACGCGCAGACCTTGATGCTCAAGACAAAGTTGCTGCCATCGGACTTTCTTCTACCTTGTAGAGGACTAAGTCCTTTTCATTATAATTCAAACATTCAAGCAATCAAACAATTCTCTGTACTAGTGTATCTCCCCCTCTCCCCCCCCGACACCGCATAACATTTTGTAATAGCTTTTATCACCATCAATACAATCATCAGCTTTCATCATCAATTGTTCATTTCTGCTGCTCAATTGCTCACGATATTGGTTTTCCCGTACGGCACTAACAATCTAGTCTAGCGTACGGAGGGGACCTCAATTGGCAGACAACAACCGCACTGACATCGATTGCTTAGCCTTACATTGCCCTTCCAAGGAACTTCAGGAAGAAGCCGCATAACAGCGATCTTGACTGGCCAACACTCAGCCCCATACAACATTGTTGGTCTGACCACCACTCTATAGAACTTACCCTTAAGTTTTGGTGTCACTTTCTTGTCACACAAAACACCGGAAGAGAGTCTCCATTTCATCCATCTCGCCTCAATACGATGTGTGACATCTTCATCAATCTCCTCATCCCCCTGAATAATAGACCCAAGGTACTTAAAAACTCCCTCTCCTAGGGATGACCTGCGAGTCTAGCCTCACCTCTCCTTGCCCTCCTTGAGTCTCGCCACTGAAATTACTGTCTATGTATTCTTTCTTGGACCTGCTAAATTTGAAACTTTTAGATTTCAGGGTCTGCCTCCATACCTCTAACTGCGCATTCATACCGTTTTGCGTCTCGTTGATCAATACAATATCATTTGGAAATAGCATACACCACGACACCTCCCCTTGGATATGGCGCATCAATACGTCCATCACCAGAGCAAACAAAAAAGGGCTGAGTGCCGACCCCTAATGCAACCCTATCATAACCAAAAAATGATCCGAGTCCCCACCCACCGTCCTCACTCGGGTCTTTACTCCATCATACATGTCCTTAATCAACCTAACGTAGGCAACATGTACACCTCTAGCCTCCAAATATCGCCACAAAACCTCCCTCGAAACTTTATCGTATGCCTTTTCTAAGTCGATGAACACCATATGCAAGTCTTTCTTTCTCTCCCTATACTGCTCCATCAATCTCCTAACAAGGTAGATGGCTTTTGTAGTCGAACGTCCCGACATAAATCCAAATTGTTTCTTAGAAATAGACACACTCCTTCTCACCCTTAGCTCTACCACTCTCTCCCAGACTTTCATACTATCACTAAGCAACTTGATACCCTGATAGTTATTACAATTTTGGATATCACCCTTGTTCTTGTATACAGGAACCATCGTGCTCCACTTCCACTCTTCGAGTATCTTCTTAGTTCTAAAAATAACATTAAATAACCTAGTGAGCCACTCCAAGCCTGCCTTGCCCGCACTCTTCCAAAACTCCATTAGGATTTCATCATGCCCGATCGCTTTACCCCTTCTCATCTTATGCGTAGCCCTAACAACTTTATCAACTCTAATCCGCCTACAGTACCCAAAGTCACAGCGACTCCTGAAGAGTTCCAAATCACCCAGTACAATGCTCCTATCCCTTGCTCGTATAAGAGACTATGGAAGTAGGTCTACCATATCTGACGGATTAGCCCTTCATCCAACAAAACTCTACCATATTCATCCTTGATGCACTTCACTTGGTCCAAGTCACGCGCCTTCCTTTCTCACGCCTTGGCTAACCTGAAAAACCTCTTATCCCTACCTCGACCCTCGAGTTCCTCATACAAATGACTAAAAGCTGCAGTCTTGGCCGCCATAACTACTAGATTTGCCTCTTTCTTAGCCAACTTATAACGCTCCATATTCGCCCTCTCCTCCTCCTTATCTACACTTTCCACTAGCTTCAGATACACTGCTTTCTTGGTTTCAACCTTTCCTTGCACCTCTCCATTCCACCACCAGTCTCACTTGTGACTACTAGAGTAACACCTTGATACCCCTAATACCTCTCTTGCGGCTTCCCTAATGCACTGCACATTCGTGGTCCAAATAGCGCTTGCGTCCCCACTACTCCTCCAAGCCCCCATAGTCACCAGCTTGACCCCCAACTCCTGCGCTTTAGCTTCCGTCAAGGCTCCCCACTTTATCTTATGTTGGCTATACATCGCCCTCATTCTCATCTTCCTCGTGATCTCAAGGACTATGACCAGGAGCCTATGATGGGTCGAGAGGTTCTCACTCAAGATGACCTTGTAATCCGTGCAAAGACCTCTATCGGACTTCCTGCATAGTAAATAATTAATCTGAGACTTGACCACCGAACTCCGGAAGGTGACCAAGTGCTCCCTCTTCTTCGTGAAACTCTAGTTTGCTATCACCAAATCAAATGCTCTATGAAAGTCCAGCTGAGACGTTCCTCCTCCGCTTCTATTTCCAAAACCAAAGCCACCATGCACATCATCATACCCCCATATGTCGCTCCAATTTGGCCGTTGAAATCTCCTCCTATGAAAAGCTTATCGGTATGCGGGATACCATGCACCATCTCATCCAAATCCTCCTAGAAACACCTCTTGACTTCCTCATCCAAACCTACTTGGGGTGCGTACACACTGATTATGTTCAAAGTAAAACCTCCAACAACTAGCTTAATAGTCACCAGCTTGTCATTCACCCTCCTAACCTCTACCACTAGTTCACGAAGGTCCTTATCAACCAAGATACCTACCCCGTTCCGACCCCACTCTCCTAGAATACCAAAATTTGAAACTTCCCACATCCCGCGCCTTATTTCCTACCCACCTAGTTTCCTGTACACAAGCTATATTAATATTCCTTTTCTCGAGAATCTTCACTATCTCTACAGATTTTCTAGTCAAAGTTCCTATGTTCCAAGACCCCACTCTCAGCCTAGTAGCTCCCTTAGCCCTCTTACCCCCTTACCCCCCACACCCCCTCCCTTGCTAACACCCCCGAGGACAAGAACTTACCCTACCATCGTTCATTAAAGCCACTATAATCTATGAGTCACTATGAAAGTACTATCCCGAAAACAAGCGAAAAAAATAAAATGAATTACCGAAATATAATCTACCACTAAAGGTTGCAAAACAAATGAAGAAATAAAATAAAGAAATTAACGGAAACTATAATCTACAATTAAAGGTCAGAAAAACAGGTGAAGAAATACAGTACAAGAGCTAAAGCGGGCTATAATCTACAACTAAAGATCACAAAGAAAATGTGCAAAACTATAATGCAAAGCTATCACAAATGCAATTAATTTAACAATGTTAGGGCCAATACTAACTAAATATTAAAGAACAAAATAGGCTGCAAATGAGATACAATTATGCTAAAATATCAAACTATTAAAATATCAAGACAAGAGAGAAACAATAGATCCTGGATTGCAGCACTTGAAGTTAACGGAAATCTGGCCGTGATGGATTGCGACGAGCTGGAGGAACGGTGTCGTCGTTTGAAACTAGCAGACTGAGAATCAGTTCGATTTTTCTGGATTTGTATTCGGTTTCGATTTGTTTAACCACTCAATCCAAATGTTCTGTATATACTCTATGAAAATCTTCCGTCCGCCTCGTCGAAAAGCTCACCAGAAAAACCGATAAATCTCCAGAAAAAAGAACGAACTTTGCCAAAAAATCAATACTGTAATTCCAAGAACACTGACATGATTCTTAAGAAACACAAATGTAAAAAAGAAATTAAACTGAAATGCAGATGCAGAGAAAGAAGAAATATTTAATTTATTATCTGCTACAAGATCTTTATTTGACTGTTGTTGGATTATAGTTGGTTCTTGGGCTGCAAAGACGATGAAATAAGGGAACTGCGAAGACAATAGGCACCCGGAAGTGAGGTGGATGGAAAAGATGATGCAACCGTAAGGGAATATGTGAAAACAATTGTATTTTTGTCTCAAGTAGACGGTGGTTCTAGGTGGAGAAGATGGCGTCAATGATGTTATGGATGTACAACCGAGTTAGATGCTTCCAATTTTCCTTGTAATGAAGAACGAAAATCAATCCAATTCCAGTTGGACGGAAAAATGGCGTTGCAGCAAAAGCAGCAACAAAAATATGGAAAAAGTGATAGCGGTGGCATCGGCGGGGTACGACAAGGCAAAATCGGCGGCTGCGGTGGGAGCTAACACGGCCCTTGAAATGGAGGCAAAATAGCAGAAATAATAATTCCGGGAGCAGGGCTTCCGGGAAAAATAGCAACGATATCAAAGAGCAAGAAGATAAAATTATATTAAGTTTTGAACAGAGTGTAGCATATGTTTGCCAGAAAATTCATGTCCTTTACAATGATAATAAAGCTCACTATTTATAGTTGCACTTAGGGAACAAGATCCTAGGATCAAGCCCCTCTTTAATATCAATTATGAGGGCCATTGAAGAATGTGTAGTGACATGCAGTGAATGCCATATTTCTTGTACGGACAGTATACTTAATGTTGTAGAATATTCATCATTAAATGCTAACGGGTGGCGGGTATTTATTCCATCTTTATGAGTATCATTCTCTCTGGTAATAGAGGGGATCGTTGCCTTTGACTTCGGCTATCTTCTGTTTTTGGCTCCACGTGTCACTTCCTCATGTGATCTTTTAATATAACATATTTTACCCTATACATATAGTCTCCCTACTTTCCGGTGGCATACTTTTATGTCACCGGGAATTTGGTAGAAACATTCTTTTTTTGGCGGGAAATTTACTGACCTCTTTGAAAAGTTTTTGACGGTTGATTAGACGCATGTCTCTCCATATTTAATGCTCCGTACACGCACCATCCTACGATTTAGCATAAATTTTACCGGCTATCGAGGTAATTATGACCACGAGTTTAGCCGCCTAAACCTTTACTTATATGCATCAACCTCTTTCATTCTCACTTCATAATACTCTGAATTTTCTAAGACCTTCTTCACTCAACTCATACTTCGACTTTAACCTTTATTTAGCTTCCTTCTTTGAGAGAACAATCATCCCCTCCCCGATAAAAACTGGCCTCTTCTTCAAGAAAACCTAGTTCTTCAAAGAACAAAGGCAAAGTTGATGATGCTGCTCCCTCTACGGTGAGTACCATCGTCCCAAAGAACCTGATTACCTCCAAATATTTTGAAGAGAAGTACCCTTCTGCTCACCCTCTTACATGGGTTGTTAGTGTATACCCTTCTCCTATCCATCCTTCCAGTATCCCTTCTATAAAGGAAGACTGACATTTTTAAGAATTGAACATTATCTCCCGCGACCTGGCAGAGCGGATAACATTACCCAAGAAGGGTTATACATATATTTATACGTATCCCTTTACTTTGGGAGCATTTTCTTTGAGTGGAGAGTTGGACTGTATCATTGTGGAGTTCTGCCTCTGCTATCAGGTGTGTTTGGCATAGGTAAGTCCTTCCTTGTAGAGGACAATTTCTTGTCTACATCGCGTGTGCCAGGAGATGGGAGAAGAGCTATCCTTAGCTCGAGTGAAGAACCTCTATTCCCCTAAAACCTTTCGTGGGGGAATGATTAACTTCAGCAAGCGTGGCCATCATGCATTGCTATCCAGCATGGATGATGATGATAATGACTGTGGGTAGATAGAACAGTTCATTTCAGTCGCCACCGGTGACATCATCTCGGCCTCTACTCCTGCTTTCCCGAAATTATGGAACCTCACTCGTAAGTCTATCATTTGTTTCTTCTTCTGTTAAAGATCATTCCTTATCATTATTGACTCTTCTTCATTTACCCTTCTTAGCGACTCGGTGGGTTCCCCCTAGGGTTGAGGGCTTGAACCAATGGGTTCAGAAAATTTTGGGCGTTACTACGCCCGAAACCCGCACTTAGAAAGAGTTTTCCCTGAAATACGGTTGGGAGGCCAAAAATCATGGTAAGTTGAACTCATTTTGTTTTTACCTTTTCTCATAAGAAATTTGTTTGACTCTTCTCTCCTATTGAATATAGGTCTACCCTAGGGCTCAGTTGTCATCCCCAAGGAAGATATTTTGGCTAATCCTGCTGATGCGGCGAGGTTGCTGCAGAAGGCCTTTTCGCAGACAGGCATCTCCGGGCCTACTTCTGGTGCGAGTGCTTCTTCTCGGAGTCCCTGGCCGGAGAACAAGCAACCAAGTAGAAGGCGTTCCTCCACAGCCGGGGGGAAGAATAAGAGGGCAAAGAACGCCGCCCCTGAGTCATCTCCGAAAGTTATGGTGACGAGACCCCCACCCGAGCTGACCATAGATACCGTGATGATTGACGATCATGGGGAAGCCAGCAAGGAGGGGGCTTCTCTACACAGAAGACGACGACTTTCCTTAGCTCAATAGACTGATCAATCTGTTGAGTTAGTTACACCAACCGAGGACGATGCCTCAACGCTCTGGGGGGAGTTTGAGATGGTGGAAAATGCCAACTCCCATTTTCGTATCCCAGTCATTGTGCCCGGTACTATGAGGCTGAGTATCAGGTCCCTGTCGTCTTCGGTTGGCAAGCAACCAATACCCAGCACCGCGCTTGTCGCATCCACTTCTCATCCTTAAACGCCATCGGCTTCATCTCCTTCTTCACCGACTCTTCCACCAGCAACTGCTACATCATCTCCACCGGCCGCATCTATCCGAGAAGAGGATGTTCCTCTCCCCCAGTCCCTAGTTCATGGGAATTCGGGGCAAAATTATGCCGCCCCCTCAGAAGATCCACAAAGGAGGAGTGTTACTCTATCGGTCTCTACCAGGTGCAATCTATTGTCCCAGCCAGTGGAATTTGCTAATTATCTGAAGCCTTTGGCTTCAGAAAATGATTGGGAAAAGATACAAGCTCTCTTAGGAGAGTGCTTGTTCAACAATGTTATGCACAACACCGCAGTGGTATACTCTTCACTTCCTTCGTTATCTCTTCTATCTTTGATTTAGTAGTATTTTGAGTTTGCCTTTTTTGTTTCACATTCCAATTTTCTTGCTTCCGAGGGCCTCTAAAGGTTGATTCGGGATAAGGAAGAACTTACCTCCGAGCGGGATCAACTTTTGGTAGAGCGGGACCAAACTGTTGAGGATGTTGTGTTGGAGGCTCATTTGTAGCAAAGCAAGCAAGAAGTAGAGACCCTTAGCCAAGAGATTGCCCCGCTAAGGGTTCAATTTGAAGAGGCTAGGGCCAAATGGACTGAAGTCCATAGTGTCGTTCTTGTTGCATCTAATCCCGAGGCTCCCTCCGCCGAAAGATTAAATAATTTGGAGGCAGCTTTGAACTCCAAAATTGAAGAACTTGCTGTTGCCTAGGTGAAATATGCCCAATTGGAGAAGAAGTATAAGAGGACCATTGAGATAATAGACTTTTCAGCTCTATTGTCCGTGATCTCGATGTTATCCTCCGATCCATTAGATCTGCACGGGAAAATCTTTTTGTTGTGGTTGACCAACATAAAGAAGAACTCAAGCACCGAGCGACTCCCCTCATTGTTGAAAAAACATATGTTATGTACAGTAAGAGGAGAAAAACCTTGGAAGAGGCTAAAGCGGGTGTCATCGACTTTGATGCCAAAATGCTAAAGCCCGTGAGCTGGAGTCAATTGCTAAAAGGGGTATTTGGACCAAGCCTGATGCTTCTGGTTCTTGTGGTTCCGATTCTGAATCCTCGGGAACTGAAGAGGAACCGGAAGGCGAAAATTGAAATTGACTTAGTCTCTACTTGAGAAGAGAGACTTAGTCTAGGAAAACTTGGCTAACAAGAAATTGGGTCAATCGAGAGATTGTTCAACCCAATTAAAGGGTTCAGCCTAGATATAGTAATAACCCGACTTGAGCTCTTATCAACCATTTTGTGTGATACCTATTTGGACTTGAGATAGCCAAATTGAGAGTTGATAGCTATAATACACCCCGATCAATAAAATAAGCATTAAGGTTTATATCCCAGTAGACGAACACCTATGCGATGGTCATAACCCTAGGCGTTTTACAAACTTGAAAACAACAAAAATAATTATCTTAGTTTTATTTCTTAACTTTGCAATCTTAGTTTTAAAAATAGAAATAGAAACAAAACCAATTTGTGGAAGTGTAAATTAAGTTAGTTCAAACTCACGTACTGGAATATATACTCCTAACTCCTATATAAACTCCTTGTGGATTCGATCCCGACTCGTTGTTGGGTTACTATTATTGCAATCGACCATTTCATATCCTTGTTTTGAGGTGTGATTTGGACGAGACCAATTTTTGGCACCGTTGGCGAGGAGTTAAAAATGGTGTTAGCTATATATTTGAGTGTGTTTTGGGAATATCTTCTTTTCCTTCCATGTTACTAACGTATTGAGAAATTGCATGTGCAACCATGGAAAACAACGAGCTCGAAAATATTGCTTTGGGAGATGTGGACGTTGAGGATGATCAAATGGATGAGGTTCCTCTTGAAACTTAATCCAATAGATGAGGCCGAGTGCCACAAGAAAATGTGCCCGCTCCACACCCACCTCCACTAAGAGAGGCTCCACACTGGGTTTTGCCGAATAAAGGATATGCAAGTGCAATAGTCCCTCCCCGTATTAGGGCAGGTAACTTTCAAATCACCAATGTGATACTCACCTTGCTTGAGCAACGAGGGTTATTCACCAGTGCTCCAGGTCAAAATGCATACAAACATTTGAAGGGGTTCGTGGATACGTGTTGGGGGAGTAAACAAACAAATGTCTCCAAGGATGCTTTGAGACTAAGGCTTTTTCCCTTCTCTCTACCAGGGAAAGCGTTAGATTGGTTGGAACGTTTGCCAAACCATTCCATTCATACTTGGGATGAATTGGCGGAGAAATTTATTTCTAAATACTTCTCTCCTGGGCACATGGCTATACTTCGGGATGAAATTCTAGCATTCAAGAAAGAGAACAATGAACCACTACACGGGATATGGAAACGGTATAGAACAATGGTAAAAGAGTGTCCCAACAATGATATGACAGAAAACATGATTCAACAAATTTTATATAGGGGGATCAATACAACCAACCAATGTGTAGTGAATCAACTTGCCGGTTGGAACTTCATGACTACACCTTATGTGGAGGCATGTGATATTTTGGATGAGATGGCGGATACCTCTTTGGCGTGGAAATCTCGGGCTAATGTTCCATAATATGATCCCAATGTGATTCACCTTCACAAATAATTGCATGACCACGGGCAAGCCATAGCCAAATTGACCACCACCATGAACCAATTGGAAAAGGCTCAACTTCAACAAGTGTAAAACCCGAGGCAAGTAAATGCAATGGAGGGAGTAAACATGATGGTGAACAAACGGAGAACAAAGGGTCCACAAGTGCAACAAAGAGTGGATAATTTTGTGCAAGAAGATAGTGGGTTTGATCAAGATAACTCTTATAATGACCAAGAAGAAGAGTTCCAATATGTGAACAACTTTCAAGGGCAAAAAAACAACTTCCATGGCCCAAGACAACAACAATGAAGACCTCAAAACAATCAAGGAAATTGGAATTCTCACAACCATGGTAATTGGAATGGTGGAAACAATCAAAGCAATTGGAATAACAACAATAATCAAGGAAATTATAGTGGTGGCAATAATCAAGAGAATTGGCATAACAACAATAACCAAGGCAATTGGGGAGGTCACAACCAAGGGAATCGTGGGTCGGGCTTTCAAAGGCCCCCGATGTATCAACAACCAAGCAACCTGCCTCCTTATCCTTCCCATGGTCCTAGTTCTTCCAACAATGAAATGGGACATATTGAGAACATGTTCAAGCAAATAATGGAGAAGAATGTCGATTGTGATGCCCAACTTTCCTCACACAACACATCGATCCGCAACTTAGAAGTGCAAATAGGGCAAATCTCTCAAGCTCTAAATTCTCATCCTATGGGGGAACTACCAAGTGACACGGTGGTGAACCCAAAATGTGGGAACAATATGGGCCATGCCATGGTCGTTACTACAAGAAGTGGAAAAGGTGAAAATACACCCACCTCAAGTCAAAAGCAACTTATGGATGATGAGCAAGTAGTACTAGAAGAAGAGATCCCGAGCAATGTGATACAATCAAATGATGAAGTTCATATTGATATTGATGACAATGTGGAAGAGACTCAAGAGGAAGTGAACCCGTCTAGGGATCATGTTATTGACATACCGGAACC
The DNA here is from genome assembly GCF_000715075.1 of Nicotiana tabacum. Lineage (NCBI taxonomy): Eukaryota > Viridiplantae > Streptophyta > Magnoliopsida > Solanales > Solanaceae > Nicotiana > Nicotiana tabacum. The sequence goes on along the minus strand of NC_134102.1, from coordinate 18,627,190 downwards.
GGTAGTGCAAAAGGCTAAGGCACCAGTGCCTAAGCCTCCTCCTCCATATCCTCAAAGGCTTGCCAACCAAAATGGCAATAATCAATTCAAAAAGTTCATTGACATAATGAAGAGTCTCTCAATCAATGTGTCATTAGTTAAAGCCTTGGAACAAATGCCCGGTTATGCAAAGTTTATGAAGAATTTGGTGACAAAGAAGCGGTCGATGAATTTTGAAACTATCAAAGTCACTCATCAAGTAAGTGTAATTGTGCATTCAATGGCTCCTAAATTGGAAGATCCCGGTGCTTTCACAATCCCTTGTACCATTGGAAGTGCCGAGTTTACTAAAGCTCTTTGTGATCTTGGGGCAAGTATCAATTTGATGCCCTATTTGGTTTTTAAGACTTTGGGAATTGGGCAACCAAGACCCACATCTATGAGATTACAAATGGTCGATCGTACCATGAAGAGACCGTTGGAATTGATTGAAGATGTATTGGTTCGTGTTGATAAGTTCCTTCTTCCGGTGAATTTTGTCATTCTTTATCGTGAAGTGGACAATGAAGTGCCGATTATTCTTGGAAGACCTTTTCTTGCTACAGGGAAGGCTCTTGTTGATGTGGAAGCCGGAGAACTCACTTTCCGGGTGGGTGATGAAAAGGTAGTATTCCACGTGTGCAAATCTATGAGGCAACCATATAGCAATGAAGTGTGTTCTTCCATGGAATTGGTGACCGATGTGATTGTTGATGACACAAGTGCCACGATTAATGTGGGTGATATGTTGGAGGCCATCTTACTCAACTTTGATCTTGAAAATAGGAAAACTCCTCCTACAAATCCTCCAATTGAAGAGCCTCTTACCTTGGAGTTGAAGCCATTGCCTCCACATCTTTGGTATGAATTTCTTGGCCCTTGTTCTGCTTTACCGTTTATTTTTTCCTCTTGTTTGACTAACGTGTAGGTTGACTCTACATTGGCGGTGCTCCACAAGAGGAAGAAAGCTATTGGATGGACTTTGGTGGATATTCAGGGAATAAGCCCCGCATTTTGCATGCACAAGATTAACTTGGAGGAAGATGCCAAACTATCTTTTGAACATCAAAGGAGACCCAATGAGGCTATGCAAGACGTGGTCAAAATGCGGATTATCAAGTGGTTGGATGCCGGGCTTATCTACCTTATTTTATATAGTTCGTGGATTTCTACGGTGCAATGTGTCCCAAAGAAGGGGGGCATGACAGTGGTAACCAATGACAAGAATGAGTTGATTCCCACAAGAATGGTGATCGGGTGGAGAGTGTATATGGACTATCGCAAGCTAAACAAAGTCACAAGAAAGGATCACTTTTCACTTTCCTTCCTTGACCAAATGCTTGATAGGTTGGCTGGTCGTGCTTTCTATTGCTTTCTGGATGGATATTCGGGCTACAACCAAATCCTTATTGCTCTGGAGTATCAAGAGAAAACAACTTTTACATGTCCTTATGGTACTTTCGCCTTCAAGCGGATGCCATTTGGTGTATGTAATGTACCGACGACTTTTTAAATGTGTATGATGGCGATCTTCACGGACATGGTAGAGGACTACCTTGAAGTTTTCATGGATGACTTCTCGGTGGTTGAGGATTCCTTTGATTATTGCTTTAAAAATTTGGATAGAGTATTGGCAAGGTGTGAAAAAATGAACTTGGTGCTAAATTGGGAGAAATGTCATTTCATGGTCAAGGAAGACATTGTCCTTGTCCACAAGATCTCAAGGAATGACATAGAAGTCGACAAAGAAAAGATTGAGGTGATTTCTAAACTTCCAACTCCGACTTCGGTGAAAGGCGTGCGGAGTTTTTTAGATCACGCGGGGTTTTACCGGCGCTTCATCAAGGATATTTCTAAAGTGGTGAACCCGTTGTGCAAGATCTTAGAGAAAGATGCAAAGTTTCACTTCAATGATGATTGTATGAGAGCCTTTGAATTGCTAAAGTTAAAGTTGACAACCACTCCCATTATCACCGTACCTAATTGGAGTATCCCTTTTGAGCTCATGTGTGATGCTAGTGACGTAGTGATTGGGGCTATTTTGGGGCAACGTATCAACATGATTTTTCATCCATCTACTATGCTAGTAATACCATTAATGGTGCCCAAGTCAACTACACCGTTACGGAGAAAGAGCTCCTGGCCATTGTGTTTGTAATTGAGAAGTTCCGCCCGTACTTGATGGGTGCAAAGTTATTGTTCATACGGATCATGTGGCACTTCGCTATCTTATGAGCAAGAAAGATTCAAAATCTCGGTTGATGAGATGAGTGCTATTGTTGCAAGAGATTGATATTGACATCCAAGATAAAAAAGGGAGTGAAAATAAAGTGGCGGACCACTTGTCTCGTTTGGATGAGGAGGGGAGGCCGCATGATGGCCTTGAAATCAATGACTCCTTCCCCGATGAGCAACTCTTGGCTATCTCAATGAAGGAGATGCCATGGTCCGCGGATCTAGCAAACTTCCTTGTGTGTGGAATTATCCGGGATGAGTTCTCTTCAAATCAAAGAAAGAAGCTCAAACGGGATTGTCAAGATTATTATTGGGATGAGCCATACCTTTTCCGGATTTGCACGGATGGGATAATTAGAAGATGTGTACCGAAAAAAGAGTAAAGTGATATTCTTGAGGTTTGCCATTCTTCGCCTTATGGTAGTCACCGTGGCGGAGCAATAACGGCGGCCAAAAAGCTAACTTGCGGTTTCTATTGGCACACTCTTTATAAATATGCAAGTGATGTGGTGAAAAGATGTGATGAATGTCAACGGGCCGGTGGAATCTCGAAGAAGAATGAAATGCCTCTCACTACCATTTTGGAGATTGATATCTTTGATGTGTGGGGTATTGACTTCATGGGTCCTTTTGTGAGTTCTTGTGGAAACACCTACATCTTGGCCGTGGTTGATTATGTGTCTAAATGGGTTGAGGCCATTTCTCTATCCAACAATGAAGCGAGAAGTGTGGTGGCATTCTTGAAGAAGAATATTTTCACAAGATTTGGTACTCTGCGGGCTATCATAAGCGATGAGGGGTCGCATTTTTGCAACAAGGCTTTTGACACTTTGCTTAGCAAGTATGGTGTCATGCATAAAGTTACAACTCCCTATTATCCATAAGCTAGCGGTCAAGTGGAAGTATCCAACCGGGAGATAAAGAGTAACTTGTCTAAAACAGTGAATGCTAACAGGACGGATTGGTCGAAGAAGCTTGATGATGCATTATGAGCTTATCAAACTGCTTTCAAAACTCCTATCGGAATGTCTCCATACCGGTTGGTATTCGGCAAATCTTGTCATCTTCCGGTGGAACTTGAGCACAAAGCCATGCGGGCTCTAAAGAAGTTGAATCTCGATTGGTATGCAGCCGCTAACTTGAGGGTTGCACATTTGAATGAACTGGATGAGTTCCGGTACCATGCCTACGCAAATTTGTCCTTGTACAAAGAGAATATGAAGTACCTTCATGAAAAATACATTCGGAACAAGAAGTTCAAGGTGGGCGATCTTGTGTTGTTATTCTACTCACGGTTGAGGATGTTTTCCGGAAAGCTGAAATCTAAATGGAGTGGTCTCTTTGAAATTTTGGGTGTGACACATTTTGGTGTATTGGACTTGAAGAACAATAAGTATTCCGAGTCAATGGTCACCGGATGAAGCACTATTTGGGAAAGGTTGATGATGGCCACGTTGTGGCGGTGATTCATTTCAAATGATGGTAATTTGCGTCGTGCCGCTATGTCAAATCAGGCGCTTCTTGGGAGACAACCCATGTTTCTTTTTCTTTTCTTTTCTTCTTTTGTAGATATGTGTTATTTTTATGCTAATTGCATTTGAAGTGTGTTGCAGGGATGAGTGTACTTTATAAAATTGTACAAAAATTGGCTAAGTATGGAATGAATTGCGGACCGCAACTGTATTGTGCGGACCGCATAATTTTGGTTGTTGCAGCAAAAGATACTTTGCTGCCGCATAAATACATTGCGGACCACACAAGTTGAAGGTGGTAAATATCAACTTTTTGAATTTGGTACGTTAGAGAAACGGTCGATCTGCGGCCGCGATACGAATTCTACGGTCCGTAATAAAAGCTGCGGCCGCACAACTAATTCTGCAGACCGCAAAATGCTAGGGCAACTGGGCCCTCAGGTAACAGAGCGTGGACTGCAATGGGAAATGTGAGGCCGCACTCAAGCCCTCTTACTTTGCCAGACCATGTTCACTATAAATAGCAAAAGTTGGGGCACTATTTTATTTTTCCCTCTCTGAGCTCACAAAGTGCACAAATTTGAAATTTCGTGTTAAATTAGCTGCTCAAAAGCTTAGCAACTATGATCACTCATCTCTTGCACAAATTCTTATCTGGTATGCATCATCATCTTGATTAATTAGTGAAATTTTGGACGATTTGTCTGATTGAATCCGTTTGAACAACCATGTGGGGGTAAATATGTAGTGGGTAGAATGGTAAATGCTCTAAGGGGAATGGGTAAGTTGATTTTCATGTTTAGATGTTGTTTCCATGTCAAAATTGTGCAAACATTTGAAGCCCTAGGTGAAAAATGACTGTTTGTTCATAGTTGTTAGAATCTGCGGCCGCACAAGAAATTGTGCAGTCCGTAGAAATTAAGATTATGACACTATATTAAGGCATGGTTCTGCGGCCGCAATGCAAAATGTACAGACCGCAGAAATCCCATTGTGTCCGCAGAACAGCTTAATCCCTATGATCAGAGAGTTGTCAATTTGGTGACTCCCAAGTGCAGCCGCAAAGCAAATTGTGCGGACAACAGAAAACTGAGTGCGGCCACAAAATGACCAATTCTCTATCATCAAAGAGCTGGCATTTTGATGGCATCTCAAGTGCAGCCACAAAGCAAATTGTGCAGACCGAATCCCAGTTCAGCGGCCGCACTGGAAAATTTTACGGTCTGCAATGCCCATTCTGCGGCCGCAATAACAATTTTGCGGACCACACTTCTCTACCCTGCAAGCATGTTTCTACAATGTTTTTCACTGCAATCTCTGTTGTGTCCTTGTATTCTTTATGTGTCTTAAATTGAGTTACAACTAACAATCACCTTTCCTTGGTACAGACCATGATTCGATCTAGAGGACGAGGTGACACATCAAAAGGAAGGGGTGACCCTTCCCGGGGACGAGGGAAGAGACCCTTTCCAAGTGCCCAATAGCTTGAAGTTAGAAAGAAGACAACAGATGGTAGAGGGAGAGGTATAGACCTTTCCGAGACCATTTCTTATGCCCTATCTCGGGAAGCATCAAAGGGCAACTCAGCCTCTGTACATGAGCATCCAACCGTCCAATCAAGTACACCAGGGAGATATCAGCTCATGGATGAGCCATCTTCATCACATAGCACCTCCGAGGGTTCGAAGAGTGCCAGTCAGGCTTCAGAGCCTTCCACTACACCTGCCTCCCAGGAACCAGAGACTTCAGTTCCGGACATCCCAGATGCCGAGAGGGAGATACTACAATTGCCGACCTTGAGTGGTCGAAGAAGAAAGGGGTGTGGGAGTACATGTTCGTAAGTTTGGCTGCTTTCTCTAGATTCCATGGGTGGTGGCCGGTGAGGTCGCTCACTCTTGAGCGACAGTTCCAATTGAAAGATCTAGAAAAGTACAACCCTGCAATCTTCAGGCAGTTCCGAGAGCGCAAGTGATGGATATGGTTCACCCAGAGCATGGTGGATGCAAAGGAATACCTTGTCCGGGAATTCTACGCCAATGTAGCGCATATTAAGAAAGGGACAAAGGTAACTAAAGTGAGGAACCTCAAGGTGCGCACACATTGAACACCTACTTGGGGTTTGATGATGTTGGGCCTACAGAGTATTTGGAGAAGTTGTCACTTGGGGATGCAGCTCGCCCGTGGCAAGCTGAAATTCTAGCAGCTCATGGGGCACCACCACCATGGATCACAACAGGGGTGGCTATTCATAGAAATACTTTGAGTTTTGAGGCAAAGAGGTGGCAAACCTTTGTATGCAGCCTACTAGACCCGTGCCAGAATGAGACAAATCTTCCGATCCCTCGGGCAGTTCTAGTCGCCTCCATCATGGCCGGGTACCCGATCAATGTGGCTGCCATGATGTTGGCCAACATCTCTGTGGTCGCCAAGCAAGCTGACACATCCTATCTGTATCCCAACACCATTACTGAGTATCTTACGGATGCGACGGTGGAGCCGAGAGATTTTGATATGAAGGTGCAGGTGAAGAAGCCCTTCTCATGGAACTCGTTGATGGATGCACAAAACCCTAAGAAAAGGGGTCAGTCATCTGCCACCACAGACCATTCTAGTGAGCCATCGATGGTAGCTGCAGAGGCAATTGACATTCCATCCACTTCAGTCGAGCCTTCAGCTAGTGCAGCAACTATGCCTCCACCTCCAGCCTCAGTACCTTCAGTCCTTATTATAGGTTTCACCTCGGCTTTGAGGCCGGTGTCGATACCTATTGTCCCACTCTCTACGCTGCGAGTCTCTCAGATATTGGCAAGCCTTAACAACTGGATGCAGATAGCTTCTACAAAGCTATATGACTTATCCAGTACTGTTGCAGCACAGTCCTCCATTCTGGCACCTCAGATGCCCCCAACAGTGGAAAAAATATTGAAAAAGCTCATGGAGAACCTAAACACGATTATGGCTACATTGGTGCAGCATGGGTCAGTGATAGAAGAACTGGGCAAGGAAGTGAAAAAGATGAGAAAGTCCCAGGCATCCAAGAAGTCAGTGGAAAAGCTCCGGAGACAGGTTACCAAGCTTGCGGCAGTCGGAGATATTCCATTTGATATGCTGATTGACCCACACCATCCAGGCCCATATCCTATAGCACCTATAGCACCAGTTGGCCAGTATGAGGAGCCAGACTCTGTTGCTGACACTGCTGAGGCAGTGCGTCAGATGTTCACCAACACAGTCACTCCTAGAGTTGAGGACGAGAGATCCAGTTGGAGCTATAGGGAGATTTCTTCACTCTTACCCTTCCTTTACTTTCATTTTGTTAAGCATTGAGGACAATGCTTATTTTTATTCGGGGGGAGGGGGGAGGGTGGAGTTCATTTGATATGACTTGATGATTCTGAGATAATTGATTTTTTATAACTGGCAGTATTCTCTTCTTTTTCCTTATTATATATATATTCTCTCTTCTCTTCTCTCATTATGTATATGTCTTCTCTCATTCTGTATATTCGTATTGATTTCAATATTTTTTGTTTGTAGCTTCTTCATGTTTGGCTCTCTTATTAGTTAGTATTTAATTTAGTAGCTTCTTTTCGATTTAGTAGCTTCTTTTTATATTTTAGTGGATAATAAGCCTTTGGTTTATTTAATGCCACGGTTCTTTCCAAAGGTAATTTTTTGTGAACCAGGTCACTCTTCCCAACGATGGATGGCGTGACAACCTTCTTAAGGGACTAAGGTTGTTTATTTTTGGTGTTTAGGCAATAATAGTAGTAGTAATGAATAAAAAGACCTAATTAAGTCATGCTCGAAGAGTCAAACATGCTTTACTTGGTACCAACACACTTAACTACGTGCTTATGGTTAGAAACAAGGTTTTTGAAAGAAATAACTCTAGTTAGTGACTTTGTGACTCTTGTGTTGACTTAGCCAATCATCGAGTAGTTTAGTCGAACCATAGTAATTTTCAATCTTGAATATGATCATTGTGGGCCCTCAACTCTATCCTCTTTAACAATCCAGTTGCATAAGGGGTGAGATGTTTTTGTTGCTTGTCCAAGTACCTGTACGAATGGTCTAGAACTTACCCCGAATGTGTTTCAAAGCGAAATTTTAAGTTTTGCTTGGCTTGAGAAGTGATTGTAGGCTTTCCTTGACCCGCTCAAATTTTTCCATTGCCTACCAATGTTATTATCCCTAGTCAATCTATTTGATCCTCGAGCCTATCTCATTTGATAACCATGTTACAGGCCTTTACCCGTTTTGTTGTGACCTTCTCTTGGCACCCGAGCTTTCCTTAACACTCTTGTGAAATAATTAGCTAAAAATATAAGTTTGGGGGAAATACAAGGAACTTGAAAGAGGTATCAAGGCACAAAAAGAGAAAAAAAAATGATGAGAAGGAAAGGAAAGAAAAGGAAAGAACAAAAAAAGAAAAATACAAAAAGAAAGTGAATAAGTGGAAAAATTGAAGGGATTCAAAGAAACGTAATGATACAAAGTATGGAGAAATCAAGGAGGAAGAAAATGAATGTCATGATTAAGAAAGAGTAATGTTAAATCTCTCTAGTTCCCCAAGGAAAAGAAAGTGCTTCAAGGAATTGGCAAAGCATAAGCCGAGAATAAAAAAATGGAGTGCTTAAGGAAAGGTGAACCCGCTCAACCATAGTGTATCCAACCTTGGTCCCAAAGTCTTCATTACATCCCGAAAAAGCCCTACGTGATTTCAAGCCGAGTGAGCTTATATTAGTGGCGATCTACATGGGGAAAGCCTATGGTAATTAAATCCGTACTTGCGACATTATCTTGAGAGAGATGAGTGAACCGTTCACAAATCTTTGGATTGAGTGCTAAAATTCTTAGGTGAGCTAGGAAAATGGAGAGTAGAGGAAGAGGAGTTTGGTATCCATAATGACCTACATGAAAGAGCGAGCTTCCTTGATGAATAAAGTCAACTCTTGATGCTCAAGTGTCACATTAGAACTACATATGCATAAAAGTTTTACTGGTCTCCTTGTTGATAATACATAAGTAGTGTGGGTAATCGTTGGTCCCAATTGATGTGTGAATGGATCACTTTTGATTGGCTGGAATGACCCTTAACTTGTGGAGGTGGGAACTATTTTATTTGCTTGAGGACAAGCAAAAACTTAAGTTTGGGGGAGTTGATAAGTGGGGATTTTAACTACTTATTAGTGCCTTTTAACTTTTGTTTTAGTCTAAAAGCATTTAATTGTGTTCCCAAAATAGATGAATTGTGCAAAATTTGCAGGAATGTTATAGGAAGGTATGAAAGTCGAGTATTAGGGTAGTAGAATAGGTAGTGTAGAGTGGTCATAACAGTAGTACTGATGCATTTATAACTAACCGTTGTTTTCTTTTATTGTTGATCGCCATACTGTCTTGTTGTTTTTATTCTGCTTTTATAAGGCTTTTTGGTATTGTCCCTTCTTGTCTATATTTTCATTATTGTGGTGCTTATGCTTTCCTGAGCCGAGGATCTATTAGAAACAACCTATATATTCTCACAAGGTAGGGGTAAGGTCTGCGTACACACTACCCTCCCCAGACCCCATGGTGTGGGATAATACTGGGTATGTTGTTGTTGTAGTCTCCATTTCAAAGCTAAGTATTATATTTTTATTTAATTTATCTATTATTTCAGGATCAAATTAATTTACTAGTTTAGAAATAACGTATAAATTCAACTGTACCGTTTTACGGGTAAACATAAATAATGATGTTTTATTAGAAACAATTTTTGCATATCATGATCATTTGATTCTTACCTTTGTCTTCTACTAATACATGTAACTATATCTCGCACTGTTAATATTAACCATTAAATTGAAATCAGATACCCAACATGATGCGTTTGGACAAAATTGGAGTTAAAGTTGAAAAAGTATTTGAAAAAATAGTAGAAGTTGCAAACAGTCATTCGAAGTTGAAATCACCTTCAACCCACTAGTTTCAACTTAAAATACTAATTATTATTATTAAGAAAGTGGTTTAAAATTCCAAACTTGTGAAACAAATTTTAACTTGCAAATAAAGGGTACAAGATTAAATGATTAATAAGAAGTTTTAGATGTGACACTTCCAATCAACCATCGGATGTACTTATAAATTAGGTGAATACCAGCAGCTTTTTCCGACTCTATTATCCTAGTTTAACTTGCCATTGATATGTCGAGAGAGAAACAAAAATTAATAAGTAAGAAGTTAAACAAAACAAACAGATGGATGAAACAATAAACATTGTGAAGGAAAAAATACTAGTTTAACTTGGCATTGATATGTAGAGAGAGAAATATAAACTTATAGTAAGTAAGAAGTTAAACAAAACAAACAGACGAATAAAGTAATGAACAGTGTGAAGGAAGCAATTCTATTTTATGTACGGTTAGATAATGACAGGTACTTGAACACTATTACTATAGAAAAAACAATTTTTATTTTCAGAACTATTTTACACATCTGAAAAATGTAAAAAGTAGATAAAATTATGTAAAAATCAGAGAAATAAGTGGAGTGGGCGTGGGTTGAAGCAGCTGGGTCACATGCAGGTTTGGACCACAGAAGAAAAAGACGAGAGACCCGTGCAATTTGGGTCACGTGATCGGTCCAAATTTATTCTCAGCACTGACTGACATTGCTTTCTCTTCTTTCCATGGTTTGACATTTTACCACTAGCCAAAGCCTCACTAATATGAAATACAGTGGAAGTTTTCTAAAACAATAATATACTTATTTTTTATAACAGCACTACATTATAATAATCAAAATATTTCAGAACAAAAGATATTCGGTATATTTCGTCCATTTGATCTAGATGTTGATCTACATATATACTGTGAGTTCATGGTAACTAGTTTGTTTTTTACTAGGTTTTTGTTATTTATTTTGTAGCCCTCATTAATTCGAATTTAAGCCGCGTAAGGCCCGTTAAAGTGGTTCCTTATATGTTTTAGATACGTTTAAAATAGAGGAATTTTCAAAAAAAAAAACCACTATTGTTTAATGGCTATTAACTTCCTATAGCTACCATATACATAATTACTTCCTATAACTACTATTTAGTTGTTACGGTAGTACATTTGCTATATTCGCGCTACTGTATTCATGAATACAGTAGCGGAATTCGCCTAAAAAATAGGAGAGTGCAACTGTTTAATAACGGAAAGAGAATCAATTAGCGTGTACACTCCTAATTTAACTCAACAAAATCAATTCTACTCAAATTTCGCTGCTACACAACTGTATTCGATGTATTCGCGCTACTGTATTCATGAATACAATAATAGGGGAGTACAACTGTGTGACTGTATTCGTGCAACTGTATTCATAAATACAGTAGCGGAATTCGCCTAAAAAATAGGCGAGCCCGACTGTTTAATAACGTAAAGAGGATCAATTAGCGTGTATCACTTCTAATTTAACTCAACAAATTCAATTCTACATAAATTTCGCTGCTACTATGCTGTATTCCATGTATTCGCGCGACTATATTTATAAATACAGTGAGGTAATCAAGAAATAGGATGTATATCGTTCTATTTAATTCGTCTGTATACATTGTATTCAATTCATAGATATTCATTATTCACTATTATGCATTGTATTCAATTCACCGTATTCAAACAACAAAAATCACAAAATACAGTGATATTCAGCTATATTAAAAAATACAGACCTTTGGAATACATAAATACAAGTGAAAAAATAATGTATTTATTCAAAAATACAATGCATTTGAGTGTTTTTGTACATAATACAATGTATTTGTATCATTGTATGTGACTAATATAGCAAAGAAGAGAAAAAAGTTCGTCGGAGATAGCTTTTTTTGGCCAAGCAAAAAATTATATACATTGTATTAAAACTAAAAATGGAGATGAACAAAAACCTGACCCTCAAATCTAAGAGGATGATGACGCCAACGATCAAAATTGAGTGCTTAAGTGGGTATATCTCGTGTAACCCTCTTCGTGGTTGGTGAATCAGCCATTGAAGACGAAGTTTCTTCCTCAAAACCTAACAATGGCGAAAATTAAAAAAAAGAGTGAAGAGAAAAAGAAGAATGACAGAGTAATTTGACGTGAACCGGCCAAAAACTTTACCAATTACCACGAACTTTTGGAGTAAAAACGTTGAGGATCAATTATGAGAAATTTGTTCCTACAATCTTGTTGAGAGAGAGAGAGAGAGAGAGATCGTTGAGAGAGAAAGAAGAAAAATCTTATTGTGATTTGAGAAAGAACGTGTGTTAACTGAAAGAACGAGAGAAAAAATACATAAATAGAATATTTTACGCCTGCATGGTAGCGTATACAATAAATACTTATTTTACTATAAAATATAAAAGGTAGCTATAGATAATAAAAGTTTAAAATAGTTTTGATTTATAATAAATAGGATGTAATAGTTTGCTATAGGAGGTTAAATTTTCTTTAAAATAGTATTTCAAATGTACCTCTGAAATTTTTTCGTACTTTAAGTTTATTAAAGATGAAGATTTTTGGTCTGTGACAAATATGTTTTCGTTAAGTTCAAAAGATCACTAGCTAATAGAATGGTCGTTATTGCTTTTGACATCCCATGGTATATGTGTTACCTAGTCACAAATATACAAATGAAACATAACCTCTATCCGAAGGAAAGAAAATGCATAAAAAGAGGAGTTGGAACATGATATAGATGTACCAAACACCCGATGTTTAAATCAAATTATATATATATATATATATATATATTAAGTGAGAGGTCAATATACAAATATCATTAGTCTATTGACTTCAGTAAAATTAATTATCGAGTACGGATAAATTTTGTCGTCACAAATAATATCAATGAAAGAGCAACAATCATGCACTCAATATATGTTTTTAAGGGCTAAAAATATTCCTTAGTAGTAGTATGTTTCTTACTTTGAACTCCTTTGGGCCTTGGCCCTGAAGACATACAGCTATTTAGGAAACTCAAATATAAAATCGTCCATCAAAACTAAGTAAACATTGCACGTGCCATCCTATTTGGCCATCCCCATTTAATCTATATTCATTTTTTAATTTTTTTTTAAACTTATACCCACTTTTTAAATAATTTCGAGCCTCTTTCTCCTCCTCCTTCTACTCCTTCATTTTCTCATCCCCTTCCTCCTCCTCCTCCTCCTTCTTATTCTTCTTCTTCTTCGGGTGACAATGATTTTATATGGTGGTTGTGAACATATTTTAATGTTGTTTATAATATTTTACAATAGCGAGCTGTTATGACGCTTTATTTTTTTACTATTGCTTAGGGTTTCTTCTTTTTCTTTTTCTTAATTGTAAAATGGGTTCATTGGATTAATTAGTGTTTTGACAAATTGATGATTGGGGTTTGTTCCTGATGATATTTGGAGGTTATATTTCAAATTTGAGCTCATTTGGAGTAGATTTAGGTATTAAATAGTATATTGAATTGTTATAATTCGAAGAACAATTTTCTGTTTCAGGGCAATTTGCACTTCAGACCTATTTGACCTTAAGTGCATAAAAACGTTGGTTGCACTTAAGACCTTTTGGCCTTAAGTGCATCTGAAGTGCAATTTTTCACTTCAGACTTATTGGCCTTAAGTGTAGCAAAACGTTTGTTGCACTTCACACCTTTTGGCCTTAAGTGCATCTGAAGTGTAATTTTTCACATCAGACTTATTGGCCTTAAGTGTAGCAAAACGTTTGTTGCACTTCAGACCTTTGGCCTTAAGTGCATCTGAAGTGCAATTTTTCACTTCAGACTTATTGGCCTTAAGTGCATGAAACCATTGGTTACACTTCAGACCTATTTGGCCTTAAGTGCATATGAATTGCAAATTTTCACTTCAAACTTATTGGCCTTAAGTGAATGAAAACGTTTGTTGCACTTCACACTTTTTGGCCTTAAGTGCATGAAACCATTGGTTATACTTCGGACCCATTTGGCCTTAAGTGCATCTGAAGTGCAAATTTTCACTTCAGACTTATTGGCCTTAAGTGAATGAAAACGTTTGTTGCACTTCAAACTTTTTGGCCTTAAATGCATCTGAAGTGCAAATTTTCACTTCAGACTTATTGGCCTTAAGTGCATATGAAGTGCAACTTTTCACTTCAGACTTATTAGCGTTAAGTGCATGAAATCATTTGTTGCATTTCAGACCTATTTGGCCTTAAGTGTATTTGAAGTGTAATTTTTTCACTTAAGGCTAATTGTTTTTTAACTTCAGGCCCGATAAGTTTGAATTTGATTGTAAAGTGGGTACGCTTGCAAACTTTTTTGCAAAGTGGGTATAGGTTCAATTGCGACCCCAAAATCAGGTATAGATGCAAAAGCCCCCAAAACTAATTGCATTCGCTAGCTTTTATATATATATATATATATATATATAGCCTTTTATTACTTTTAAAAAAAATATACATTTCTCATTTCAAAAATAACAGTAAGCACTCCACGTGAGATATTTGTCCAATCTATCACTTCAAATTATCTAGAACAAAATTTGATCAATCCGCACTGATTATTTCATAAAAATGTCCGAAACCAAACTAGGAAAATGTCATAAAATTTTCCTTGCCATGAAATACCAACACACTTGTACCTGCTGAGACATAACATACATAAGTAACTAAAGTATGCTTTCTCCACCAACAACTTAAATTTACAAATGAAACGATCACGTATTTCAGCATAGTATCAAAGCAAGCAAGAGTTGATATTCCATGTTTTGGTCCACGAGAAAAAAATCAAGACGACATGTATGAGGGCGTTTTAAGATATAAAAATGGAACAACATGATGCACAAAGCATTTCGCATTCACACATAATCCAGAAAAAGGCCACACCCCAGGGGATGCGATGTAAGCAGTCTGCCTTAACACAAGCATTAGTGACTGTTTTCACAACTCAAACCCGTGATCTATAAAGATATAATAATATAATTAACTACTTAAACGTGTGATATCTGTAACAGTTTAAGATTTTAAATGAGATAATCGTATACTTTTAGCAGTACCTCATGGTGTTCATGTTAGGGAGTTGTTTCCATTCATCCAATACAGGATCATAAACCTCGGACATATAGACCAAATGTCAATACGAACATTGTACTTAAGCACTGAAGGAACAACTTCTATATCGATTTCTTGAACATAATCGTTAGTTTCAACCCCTTCAACATCCTTGTAACATTGTCGACCTCCAATTACATAAATTGACTCCTCAATAACAATCATCGCGAAACCCTTCAGCACATGATTCTCCAAAAGGCCTGGAATCGACGTGGCTCGACTCCATGAGTTTGTTGAAGGGTAGTAAAACGAAATCCAATTCGATAAGTTAACGTTAGGGGTTACAAATTTTGCCACAAAAAGAGACGTAAACGCGATAACAATTAGCATCATTTGTTTGGGATTGATGAGGATTTTGTGAATGAGAAGAAATGGAACTCATAATGTTGTTCTTGATTTGCTGTTAGTAAAGAAATATTGGACTAGTGGAGAGAGTGTGTCATGAATTGGAATATATAGGTAGGGAAATTAAATGGAGAGTACTAAGATTTTTTTGGGGGGATTATTTCTATGAGTTTCTTGTTACTATGGTTTGAATATTAAGTTTGTTTTTTGTTTGTTTCATTATACTCATAGTTCAAGATTTTTTTGGTGAATCACGAGGAAAGTTTACAATTGAACTTGGAGTTGGTTGGAAATGAAGTACGCTGCTTTGATCACAGTCGAAAAGCTAGTGTAGTTGCAAGGTTTTCAATTAGACCAATACCTTGAGAGTTTTCTTCTATTTGTTTCCAACCCGATAATTGGTATATACATTGGAGCCCTATCAATCGGATTCGCGCCAGGCAAAGCCCATTAAAAGGAAAGTATCTCCTCTAGAGAAATTTTTCCCATATAGGATTAAAACCCGAAACATCTGGTTAAAAGATGCATATATCCTATCCATCCTATTACAATTCTTGCTGGTAATAGTCGTTTCGTTACCAGGATGTGATAGATAAGGATAATTCATGAGTTGAGATATCTTATGGAATTAGTTATCCCAACTTCTATAAGAAATAGCTAATCCCACTAGTTTAGTACAAAATGGTTCCCGGACTAATTAATACTCATAACAAAATTAGGGATAAAATAATCCTGTATTTTATCTCAAGATTGGCATTCCTTATCCCGCCAACCAAACGACTAAGAGTTCACACACTGAAGGTACATTTTTTCGTGTCTGTTTCTGCATCACATTACTAGTTCAATGGAAAAAAGGGAGAAAAGAAAGAACCAAATTGTTTAATGAAATAATTTTGTGGTTGGATAAATCAGAACTGGGTTGCATAAAACTGCTGCCAAACCCATTCACAAGAATTGGGCTGTCCAGAAAAGAAGTCGACGTGACATTGTTTAAAAGCCCAAATGTAAACTCATTTCTCAACTTTGCTGCAACTCAAAACCTTATGTTTTCAGAATTATACAGTAAATTCAAAATTTAGTTAACAGGGAACAGTGCTAACTCTAATATTAATCGACTACTTCTTACTAATATGGAAATTAAATTTGGTGCTCATCAAACATAATGGTAATGGCAGGATGTACTTTTCATGATTATTTATCATTATTTAGGTAAAATCAAAACAAAAATATGTAAATTATAAGATACTCTTTTCATCTTGGAACACGGTTCAAAGCCTTTGACGCTACTCCATTTGTGTACGATTTTCACAAAATAAATTATTTAAACCGCTAGTCCTTACTCCTTAGTATTTCTTTCATTGCACTAATGTAATACATCAATTAATTGTTGACATAGTAAATGTTGTGCTCAATCTAATATAAAATAGAATTAAACGAGTTCTAGTTTGGGACTGCTAATGGAGTAGTATATATATATGTGTAATTGTATATTGATGATCTTTTTTCTGATAGAAATAACAGAGTCTATGACTGCTGGCCAGAGTTCCTTTGTTTCTACATATTACTTTGCACTTTTGTCATATTCCCTTGGACGGAGCTAGGGAGCGGAACGGGGGTTCAAAAAACACTAATTATGTATATGTTGTAAACTAATAGTCCACTAAACTGTATAGAGAACTCAATTCCCACAGAACACACACACATAACAGTAAGTAAATGACACATCAGAGTTTTACGTAGAAAACTTCAAGGTCACAGGATTAAAAACCACAACCTACAATCGTAGGATTTCAACTTCACTAACTGAGCAAACTTCATATTACAACCTATTATAATCTAGGAATTAACCTCTTAATCCCTCACCTATTTGTAATAGGATCTGGTCCTTCATTCTGTTTTTGCTTTGTTTTTCAAGCCTTGGAGCCATTTGAAAGTCGGCAACACACTTGAGAGAGAGACTTGATAATTTAGGTTTTTTAAGAGAGACTTGTGTTTTCCCTCGCCTCATCCGGTACAAGGCATGCTCCATAAAGTGACTGTTGCACTGTTGCGTGTGCAGAGATACAGTGCAGCGACTTTAACAGCTGTAGAGAGTTGACTTGTACTGTCACCGGAGGAACTGATAGCCATCTGTTCCCTCTGCCATTTCTTTGACTCAAGTTGTTGAAACTTGTGGCAGACATGAAACTTGTTGTTCTTGTACACTTTGAGGATGTGTAACAGGTTTCCAATCTGATTCTCATATGAAGTTTGTTAGATCATCAAAATACGGGGAAAGATTTCAAAATTTCCATGATTCAATTCTTTTAAGAGCTAGTAGAACTATAGAAGTGCTTTCTAATAGAAGCACAATAACTTCCTCTCGTTTTCCCATAAGGGACCTTTATTTCCTATTTATAAGGGTCGTGAGATCAAAACCCATTCACACCAAAAACCCAACATATATATTAGGTGGTGAATCCTTTAGCCCTTCGACAGTGCTTGCTCCCTTTAGTTCAACATCAAGGGGCATCCTTTTATCCTTAAAATCGAGAAGACGAAAAAGATTATTCCACCTGTGTGGTTGCACACCACATTATATAAAACCTTATCAAATATACTAGTATGAAAATTTTGGCTCTATAATGCTAGCTGTCTTAATCTATCTAAATCAAGAAAGTTGTTTGTTGGTAATAGTCGTAGTTTAATTTTCAAGTATCAATGATTGGATCTCCTGTGAAAAACGAGTTGCACGAAGCAAGAAAAAAACGTTCAAATTAAAGTTTTAAAGTAATAATTCTATTAAATTCATAAAAGAATTGGTAAGATATGTGTTAGCAAATTGTCCACGCTTTCGTATTTCTTGCATGGCTATAGGCTTTCTACGTGTAATATCTTCTTAAACATTAAGACAGTGTCGTCTTAATAATTCACTTGAACATTGACGTTTCCTTATGCTTGTTTATTTTTATTCTCTTCTAGTTATTCACTCTCTCTCTCTCTCTCTCTCTCTCCATATTTTTGTCATAAAGAATTTTGCACAATCATATCAAATAATAATTTAGTAAGAGGTAGGATTTGAAGTTTATGAATTTTGAATTTGTCATTGAAACCATAGTTCGTCTTAGTTATTGGGTTCACAATTAAATATTTATGTATATTTTATGAATTTTCTAATACAAGGTTTAAGCAAAAGTTATTGGCTTCATCTGAACCCGTAGCTAATGTTCTCCCTTCGCCCCTGCAAGTAAGAGTAATGGTAGAATGGTAAGTACTCCTTTATATTTAATCAGGGGCGGCTCAACACTATTGGAGGCCTAAAGCCAAACTAGCAGAAGAAGCCTTTAACCTTTTTTTCTTAAAAAAAAAAAAAACTTTCTTATATATAATTTATTTGAGATCTAATTTTCCAGTTTTTTGAGATGCAAAATTATAAATAATTATTTTATAATCAATTTCTTCTAATAATTATTTTTCAATTGATAATATAGATAATCCATTCAACCTCTCTTACGCCATGGTTGATTTTAAATAAGATTTTATTAATTTTAATTTTAAAAAAATTCTTTCAAATTTCTAGTTTGTGGTTGAGGGCGGGCAGAGGCAACTGTTACAGGAACTTTTATCATTATTCTATAAGCAATATAAGTATTTGAAAAAGAATCAAGTGTTTTTATGTGATTGAGTATGTCGATTAGAGTATTATCATCTCTTCTTTTTTGGGATTGTATCAAAGATTTAATTTTTTTTTCTTTAAGTTTTGAATAACCGGATTCATACTTTCTATTTGACATATTTTAATTTTAATAAATACTAAAAGGATAATATATGCATACGTATTGAAAATATTAGTAAAAACAAACGTTAGACGAAAACTATTACTAGTAAGTTGGAATAGAAAAACTTGATTCATTAATTTGATGTGAAAATAAATATTTGTTGCTTTCAATATACTTCTCGTATATAGACTTTAGTTGGATAGATGAAAAATACATAACAATAGAATCTCTTGGAGGTTCAAAGGAAAAATATAATAGTAGTAATGTTTGTTGCAACCGTGAAAGATCAAAAAAAGAAAATTGAATATTGTGGAAACTAAGAGAGGAAGTGGAAAGATTTACATAATATTTAATAAAAAAAAGACTAAAAAAAGGAACAATCAATTGATTCTTTTCATAAAATTTGTATTTACCCGTTAGGGACACATTTTTAAGGAATAGAGATATTTTTCCTTTTCGGTTTTTACCAAGATATGTAATAGGGGTAAAAATATTTAATTTAAAAAAATTATAGGGTAAAAAGTGGAGCCCCTAAAGTTGGGGCCTAAAGCTTGGGCTTTAGTGACTTTACCCAAAAGTCGGCCATGTATTTAACGACAGATTTCAGTTTCGAACCTTTAATATGAAGTTGTCTTTGTTAAATAGTGTTTTAACCCAATAGACTTCTCGTCATGAATTCGAATTTAGTCGAATCTCAAATACAATCACCAAGTGAGAAGCCCCCAAAAACAGTTGACAGCCAGCAGTAAAGAATTAAAGTATTTGAATCCATAATGTCTTTGTTTCAGTGCATTAAAATCTTATCAGCACTGCCATTCACCGCATGACTTTTTCATACTCGTATACAATGTACTGGTCCAACAGCTTTTAATTGTTCTGTCGCCTTCATATGGTTCAAGGACAAAATAAAAATATCATCTCTCTATTTGGATCAAGCTAGATTCAAGCCGGGGAAATCGTTAAATCGATAACGATTTGCATGTGGTGCCATTTGATCCTATTAATTTCTTGTTGTTAGTGATTGTTACTTTATTTTCACTGTTTTTTGAGCCGAGGGTCTATCCGAAATAACCTCTCTAGGGTGTCCCTATCTTGGATGATGTTCTCTTTGAGTAAGGACTCATTCTCCTTATCAATTATACAACCTTTTCAATCAGGAGATATTAAATACAGCAAGTTAAGCTTATCTCCTTCACGTGCATCACACATGCTCGAATCTGCCCGTTTTTATGAGCCCGAGGGATGGACCTGGTTCATTTCTGAGCTTCCTTTGTCAATCTTCAAAACTAACCTTCACTTGGGCCAACACATTCACTACAAATTATAGCAAGAGGTACAAACTTAGTATAGTCAATGTACAAGAAGTCCAAATTTATTCAACTGTATCTGTTAAGATAGCTAGTCTGGTAGGGTTTTTGTCTAAGATATCTAGTGACAGTGTTGTGTCTTACTATTTCGTTTTTCATAGTGTGAGGCCTATTTACTAGCTATCGCTTTTGTTTTGCATCTATCTTTTGGATTTCATGTTGTTTCTATTTTTCCTATGATTTTTGTGGTGGTACTGATATTGTTCCCTTTTGTCTTTTTATCTTCTTGAATCGGATATCTCGTGCGTGAAGGATTGCTCATGCTTTCCAAACGTCATGCATTTTTTAGGCCATTAGTCAACGATTCCATGGACAGCAAAATAAAGGTGTGGAAAACTCATTTTTATAGAATTCAAAATTTTGAGACCATTGAATTTAAATCATGAGTATATATAGATAACCATTTATAGGGTAAGTGATGGAAATTACAGCGCAGCAAGTGCCAGCTTTCTTTCACAATGAAAAGATGTCCAATTATATTGACTAGGGGTGGGCATAGTTTGGGCAAACTCGAATTTCAAACCGAAATCCAAATTTTTTGGATTTTTGATTTGGATTTTCGGATTACGGATTAAATTTTATACTTAATTTATAAAAGTTCTGGATTTCGGATTGGATGTTGGATATGGCACTTTGGATTTTTGGATATCTGAAAATCCAAAATGTTTATACTTTATATTTGGTCCATTATTCATATGTCAATAGTAATAAACCCAATACCTTACTCATTAGACATTATCTCATATATTCAATACCAATTACTAAGTTAATATCAGAATACTTTCTATTTGGATATGATTTTGCTATTTCTACTTCTTATCGGCCTTATTAACGTCTATGTTGATAGTACAAGAGGAGAAGGGGAGGGGATGAATTGTAACCGATTTTAAAACTTAGTTGACTAAGAGAGGAATTAGTCGACCAAACTTTACAGTAGGTTCGATTTCAGCAGAAGTAAATTATGCAGAATAAAAAAGTAAGGGAGGCAGATCAATTTGTGGTACCTACATCCAGTTCCCTTGGGTCACAAGGGTTCTCTTAGATCTTCAATAAGTCTTTACAACAGTAGTGGTTTTAGTACGTTCACCACCAACGATATTCAGCAACAATGTTTGTCTAACTTACACAACTCTTGTTTTATTTTCTAACTCTTCCTATCTTTTGTGATATTTGTAAACTCAAGAATACAGTGTTTGTACTAAGAAAGAGAAAGGTATAGAAACAGATGTTAAGTTGCGTAAGCTTCCTTGTCCTTCCACTTCTTCTTTAATAGTGCTCGATGAGGCTTTTGATTTCATTTTTCTGGGATTGCGAAAGATCACTGATTGAAGGTCTTTTCCTTGTGAGGCATAGTCTTCTAAGAGTAGGTGTTACAACCCATATTTTCGCACGTACGAGTACGTCGTGAGTCAATTGATGTAAGTTCAGAACTGAAATCATATTTGAAAAGTTTACAAAGTAAGCTAATCATATTACCTCGGAGGTTATAAATATTGAAGATCATGAACAACAAGTACAAAGATGGTTGGAAGGTTCAGAAGCAAAAGGAATTAAAAAAAATTAATATTTCGTCGAAAGTTGACAAATTGGGAATGTTATAACATGTACTTTTGGAGTGAGACCAGGGTGTTTAAATGATAAGGAGGTTATGTTATGAGTTATGTTAGTCGTATGATAGTCATGTGTTATTTTTGAAGTCAAGCGAGTGGTGGAACAAAAGTCTATAAAAGTCATCACAAGTTACGTTCATAAGTTTTATTGAAACTTTGTGTCAAATGTAACTGCCATTTTCTCCCAATATACGTAGAGTTATGGGGTGTTCCACCCATAGAATTAAAGATATATGAGTCTATTTTCCAACGCATTAAACCGTTTATCAATATGATATCGGAGTAGAGAGATATGGGTATTTTTCCGAGACTGCGCAGACTGTCACCTACTTGCTTAAACGAGAATCCAAAACTAGGCCTGTTCGGGTCGTCCAAAAATGGGCTTGTTCGGGTTGTTCAAAGTGGCCTTTTTAAAGGCTTATCTCCTTCATATATTAGGATGATAATAGGGTAAAATAACCAGACTTAATCTCTGCAAAACTCCTCCCAAAAATTTCTCCCAAACCCCAATTGATTTTCTCTCCCTTTCAAGTTCTAATTGGAGGTAAAGCCTAGAGTTTGAAGAACCAAGATAGGAGCCGAGTTATCCAACAAATAAGGTAAGTTTACTGCTCTCTTTCATCCATTTTTTTTTCTACTGTATATGCATAGTAAGTCGTTCTATATTTATAAGAACTCACGGGACGGTGATCGGAAGTCGTGAGTTTGAGCTATTCACTTGTAGCGGACTGTTTTGTGGATTGTTTTGTGGACTGTTTTGTGGTGCTGTTGGGCTGCATATTTTACTACTGTTTTGTGGAGTTTTGGAGGAGTAAGGGTGTGGAGAAACACCACATAAATGCAGGATGTTGGGCTGGTCGTTCGTCGTAACATTTTTGGGTTGTTGACACTACTACGGTGGTTGTTTTGTATATGAAGAGATTGGGGTGTGTTAGGTTATTTTATAGTATTATGTGGTATGCATAAGGTTAGAAAATAATGTATATATGTTGTTATTGTTATTTTTGGTGTTGCTGGTGTTATCTTGAATTTGGAGGAAGTAAGAATTATAGGGGAGATGCTGTCCGTTTTAATAAAAAATAAGCTTGTCGTTCGTTGTGCGTTAGTTGTACCTTTCGTAACTTAATGATAGTATTATTATCG
The DNA here is from genome assembly GCF_000715075.1 of Nicotiana tabacum. Classification (NCBI taxonomy): domain Eukaryota; kingdom Viridiplantae; phylum Streptophyta; class Magnoliopsida; order Solanales; family Solanaceae; genus Nicotiana; species Nicotiana tabacum. Next base: position 18,604,161 of record NC_134102.1, on the reverse strand, counting down.
TTGTTGTAGATTAAGGTGAGAAGAGGCGAGTTCAAGTTGGTGATTGAAAAGATTATGATAAGGTATGTTAAGGCTAAACCTTTCTTCATTTTGGCATAATCCCGTAACTACATGAGTTTGATAACGAGGCATAAAGAGAAGTTCGTATTTCTGAATTTATTCACATTATCCTAGTCTCAGAAGTTATAGTATTCTCCCTTATCGGGACTTCATATTCAGTTTAGTATTGTCTTCTTTCAGCCAAGAGAGCAGAGAGAGAGAGAGAGAGAGTGTGTGTGTGTGTGTGTGTGTGTGTATATATATATATATATACATATTTTATTGAGTATTTCCTTCTTCCATTCAAGAGAGTAGAGAGTTTATATATACAGTATTAAAGTATTTTCATTACCATCGAGCTATAATCGATGGGCAGGCCCCTATTGGGCAACCTCTGATTAGATGGTAAGTTATATACCGATCCTACTGTGGCCGAGTGCCTATGTGTGAGCCCAGTTGGTCGAGATACAGAGCCTAGTATGGCCGAGCGCCTATGAGCGAGCCTACTACGGTAGGGCAGTTACACATACCGAGCCTTATAAGGCCGGACAACTATTTTACATACTATATGGAGAGAGTTGAGTCAGTATCAACAGGTAAGCATATTTTCAGATTATTTTTGACTCCCAGTTATATTCAGTTATTATATCATCAGTTCAGTTTCAACTTTCAGTTATTTTGTTGTCCTACATACTCAGTATATTATTTGTACTGACGTCCTTTTGCTGGGACGTTGCATTTCATGCCTGCAGGTCCTGATAGACAGCTGGATAGACCTTCCCAGTAGATAGAGCCAAATATCAGCTTGGTTGGTAAGCTCCACTTCCCCGGAGTTACCAGGTCTAGACCTTGGAGTCCGTTTTATATATATATATATATATACAGGTTTGATGGGTAGGTCGAGGCTATATATATATATATATATATATATATATATATATATATATATATATATATATATATATATATATATATATATATATATATATATATATATATATATATATATATATATATATATATATATATATATATATATATATATATATATATATATATATATATATATATATATATATATATATATATATATATATATATATATATATATATATATATATATATATATATATATATATATATATATGATTCAGAATATGGCCTCATCAGCCTAGGTTTAGGTTTACCCCTCTAGAGTTCATAGTTACAGAGTGGTACGCTCGGGTCGAGTACGGCACCAGGTGCCTCCACGCCTCTTCAAGTTTGGGGCGTGACAAACTTGGTATCAAAGCAGTTCTATCCTAGGGAGTCTATAAGCCGTGTCTAGTATAGTCTTGTTTATGGGTGTGTTGTGCACCACACTTATAAGCAGGAGGCTACAAGGCATTTAGGAGTCTGTTACCCTTCGTTCAAATACAAATCATGCTATAAAGCTGAGTTGTAAGAGTTCGAGCCAAAGATTATGCTTGCTAATGATATAGCGATGCTTTCAATTAGAAAAATTATAGGTAGCTAAAGGGCTAATACAACAGCATGTAAAATTAGTAGAGAGAGAATTCTTGACTACGTGGCCCTGTTTGAGACCCTATTAGATCATGCTTACCATATGTACAAATTTTCCATTTACCCTAAGACGGGAATATCTAACATACCCCGTGAATAGCAGGCCATGGGAGTATTAGAAGGTAAAAGTATAAGTTTCAACAGATAACAGAAGCAAGGTGAATAAGGGTACGAGGTACCTAGTTAATGAAGACTGTCCGAATTTCCACGTCAGGCAGAGAAATAAAAGGATTCTAAGTTACCTTCAACAGAAATAGAGGTATGTACAATTGACCACACCCATCTCAGTTATGCCCTATGGGAGCTAACATATATAGTTTAAGAGAAGGATGGGATATCAAGATCCAGCTTGGGTTAGAGTAACCCGAAATGGTGGATTGAGCCAGGGGAACTAAAAGTGAAATAATTTTTTGTTGAAGTTTTCAGAATAATGCGATAAACAAAAGTATCAGCAGGAGAATAAGAAGAGAGTAAATAAAGTATTATGAGTAAGATGTGATAAATTGGTGATAACAGTAAATCAAAATATGATATGATGACAAAGTCTATAGTCAAGTGAAGGAAAAAACAAGAGGTGACAGGTCTTGAGACAATAAAAGAGTAAAAGCCAACAGTCATATCCTCATTTCGAGAAATGAGTTGGTGCGTCCAACGTGATTACCAAAACAAAAACATTTAGACTGCTGGAGTAATAGAAATCAGCATGGGCTAGTGAACAAGATAAACTGAACATCAATTAGGGATCGAATGTGGTGATGATAGTCGACATCAAGAGAATTTCAAAGATCGCATTCCAGTAATAATACAATCGACAACAGAAGAATAACCTTTAAAGGTCATTCAGGAAGATGCTTCCCTAAAGCAAGCAAGGTGAGTAAAGTAAAGCTTAAGGGACTATGTGTGCCAGTTACACTAAGTGTCACCCTCGCAAGTGAGGAATTTCGTTATCCTTGGTACAGAAGGATTACCGTGAGGAGAGTAAGGATCATCGATAATGTGAAAAGATGCCAAAGATGAAGAGGGTAAAACATCTATACGTAGATCATCATAGCACTAAATCTTAGTGCTCCCCTAAAGGGGGAATATGGTGCGACGTGGCATTAGGTCAGAATTAAGTGGTTCTAGTAACTATGGAAATTGTAAAGGAAGAATGTGATAAGAATGAAAAATTTACGAGAGTGCAGTGATTCAAAGCCTACAGATATGCTACGATTCCAGAACATTATGCAAACACGATGTCAAGGAAAGGAAGTAAGGGTCCCTGCCCAAAATGTTATTGATAGACGAGGAGTCAATGCGAGACGTAAGTTAAAAAAAAAAGGAAATAACCCAAGAAAGATTGTGCAGAATATTGATATGAGAATAGGCCAACGAGTAGTCAGTAGTTGATTCAAGAGAATCCTAGTTATGGCTACACAAGAAGATACAGACAAATCAACAGATCGTGCAAGATAAAAAAAATAGTGAACCCCAACATGAAGCATTCAGTCTCGCAGATATGATATTGTAACCTTGAGAAATACTCAGATAGGAGTCAGGGTAGTTAAAAGTATTGTATGTTGAGTATTACAGAAATAAAAGAGAATGCCGCTGGGAAGATAGTAAAAATATCAAGTTCAGAAGCAACCCTACAAGCACAAGAATGTGGAGATAAGTAACTACGGCCATTAAATAGGAAAGGAAGAACATCAAAAATTCCGTCAAGCATACAATGTAATAAGCTCATAGTTTTACAAGAGTCAGAGGATCCTCCCTAAGTACTACAACGAAAGACTAGCTGGGAAAATAAGGAAGAAGGCTTCAACATAAGCATAGTGACCTAAAGAAGAAATGATCTTGTAACAACAGTCTCACTATAATATTGTATACACTCTATAAGAAAGTGGCATCTATCGTGGCTAATGAACGGGAAGTAAAAATCAAAAATAATATTTGAGATCATATGAGTTGCACAAAATTTCAATAGGTGTGGGAACTAGGATAAGCCAAGTATTCATGCAATAAGTAGCAGAACGACCAGGAGAAGTAATTGCGCACTTTTAAAGAAAACTGAGAAGGCACAAAAAGAATTATTCAATCAATGACCCAGAGTTAGTTACATTATGACCGCACTTAACATTTCAGAGTATTATCCATGCAATATATATGTTGACATTCCTACAGCTATAGGAGACACCGGTATAAAGTTAAAAGAAAGAATTGAGCCCAGGTCATAGACAAAGGATTGAATTGTTAGAAGATGGTATGGATATTCCATAGCGTCCATGAAGGGATAAAGAAATAACTAATACCATGAGCCGCAAATCGGAAGATAGCTTAAGCCTATATAAAGTCTGATCAGAAGGAAGAGGAAACTAAAAAGTTACATCAACTAAGTAAATCAGTAGTCTGATTATTGGACCCAGAAAATTATAGAAATCATGATTGAGAACATAATGAAATCACTCTTAATATCGAGGTGCAAGAGAGATAGTACAACAACCATATACTATAACGGCTCTACGATAAAGCCATTTAGAAGAGTACCGGCCTCATAAACAGTCACTATGAAGCTCTCACCAGATTGTGTATGCACCTGAGGTGCAAGTGTTATAATAGAGCTTCAAGTCGTGGATGTGAATTATACCTGTGTTAAAGTGAGGTCATGAAAGAGATAGAAGATGTGATGCGAGATTTTAAGGTAAGTAAGGTAAAGGTGAACAACGTATGGGATACTCAAATGCAGAAGGTTGTGAATTGCCCATACTTCGGACAGAAAGCCAGAAATGCTGAGACTCAGTATCCAAGATTAATAACGGCATCATCAGTGGCATATTTTCCGACCTATGGTTTCTATGTATCAAGAGGTCTAATTAAAAGAATAAAGAAGAGTTAGAAACGATGTGATATCTTGCTTGATGTTCCAGGATGACATAAGGAAATCTACTATGCAAGTAAGTTGAAGGAAGGTTGCGAGTAATATAATAGATATGTGTAAGTCGCAAGCTAGATTATGGTAAAGCGACAAGGTTTTAGGAAGATAGGAGTAAGGATAAGAAAGGGAAAGTGAGAAGGTAACGAAAATGGATAAGTCCTCGGGATTAAGCCAGTGAAAACAAGAAAGATGATGGTTTCTCTAAGTTATAGAAAGCTCAGTATAGGCTGAATAAACTCAAAGGAGTCTAAGACTAGCAGCATTTAGAAAAGATGTAATGTTGCCCTGGTAGTAGAATGAGGGTGTGATTGTGACAGATAAAGGATGGCGTTTGGGCCTTCGATTGAGTAATGATTTGGTTTCATGAATTGTACCGGATTAAAATACCCCTCATAAGGTGAATCACATTGGGATGCTATGAAATACGGTTATGAAAGCATGGTATCGCCCTAGGTGGATCAGTCTGATCATCTCAGAAGTTCCCCGATGAGACGTGAGCCCTAGTGATTACATAAAAGGTCAAGTTATCAATGGTAAATTACAGATCAATATTGAGGTGAGTCAACAATGGATGGATAAAAGCTACAAAGTATGAGATGATATTAGGCCGTCATTCTTAAGATAAACAGTAATGAGAAAGAACTAAAGGACTTAGATTTATACATATAGGATAAGCAGCGAAAGGGTAACCTGGAGTTGGGTAGCAAACCTCGGTAATAATAAACTGAAGTAAGTGTGATGGTGTAGTATAACCTACCTAGATATAGTAAAGCCATAAGGATATATTTAGAAGGCTACGAAACAAGATATCGCAACAGTCATAAGTTTGACAAAGTAGCGAGCGAAGAACTTCACTACACCTATATACACCGGGAGGAACAACTTGTCATAGTTCTATATATGTTCCCAAAGTGAGGCATAGAGATTGGCTAAAAGTTGGAGGAAAAGGAACATAAGAGTCGCATAGGCACACATACAAGGACAAAGTCGTACATGCTGCATGACAGAAGGTCGCAATAATTACGAGGTTGGAAGGATTCAAACCAAAAGTCATGGTGTAAGAAAGAGGCCTAAAGGGGGGAATGCCCTGGTCTATAGATTTATTCATAGAACAGTTGCCTAGATGGAAAGGCCAGCAAAAAAGAAATTATAAGAGCTATAGTTTATGAGACTGATAAGTGCACCAGTCAACATTCGAGGACGAATGTTCCAAAGGGGGGAATGATGTTACAACCCATGTTTTCGTACGTACGAGTACATCGTAAGTCAATTGATGTAAGCTCAGAAATGAAATCATATTTGAAAAGTTTACAAAGTAAGTTAATCATATTACCTTGGAGGTTACAAATATTGAAGATCATGAACAACAAGTACAAACATGGTTGGAAGGTTCAGAAGCTAAAGGAATTGAAAAAAAATAATGTTTCGTCGAAAGTCGACAAATTGGGAATATTATAACATGTACTTTTGGAGTGAGACCAGGGTGTTTAAATTGATAAGGAGGTTATGTTATGAGTTATGTTAGTCGTATGATAGTCGTGTGTTATTTTTGAAGTCAAGCGAATGGTGGAACAAAAGTCTATAAAAGTCATCACAAGTTACGTTCATAAGTTTTACTGAAACTTTGTGTCAAATGTAACTGCCATTTTCTCCCAATATACGTAGATTTATGAGGTGTTCCACCCATTGAATTAAAGATCTATGAGTCTATTTTTCAACGCATTAAACTGTTTGTCAATACGATATCGGAGTAGAGAGATATGGGTATTTTTCCGAGACTGTGCAGATTGTCACCTACTTGCTTAAACGAGAATCCAAAACTGGGCCTGTTCGGGTCGTCCAAAAATGGGCCAGTTCGGGTCGTTCAAAGAGGCCTTTTTAAAGGCCTATCCCCTTCATATATTAGGATGATAATAGGGTAAAATAACCAGACTTAATCTCTGCAAAACTCCTCCCAAAAATTTCCCCTAAACCCCAATTGATTTTCTCTCCCTTTCAAGTTCTAATTGGAGGTAAAGCCTAGAGTTTGAAGAACCAAGATAGGAGCCGAGTTATCCAACAAATAAGGTAAGTTTACTGGTCTCTTTCATCCATTTTTTCTGCTGTAGATGCATAGTAAGTCATTCTATATTTGTAAGAACTCAATGGACGGTGATCGGAAGTCGTGAGTTCGAGTTATTCACTTGTAGCGGACTATTTTGTGGATTGTTTTGTGGACTGTTTTCTGGTGACGTTGGGCTGCTTGTTTTACTACTATTTTTTGGAGTTTTGGAGGAGGAAGGGTGTGGATAAACACCACATAAATGCAGGATGTTGAGCTGGTCATTTGTCATAACATTTTCGGGTTGTTGACACTACTACGGTGGTCGTTTTGTGTATGAAGAAATTGGGGTGTGTTGGGCTGTTTTGTAGTATTGTGTAGTGTGCATAAGGTTGGAAAATAATGTATATATGTTGTTATTATTGTTTTTGGTATTGTTGGTGTTATCTTGAATTTGGAGGAAGTAAGAATTATAGGGGAGATGCTGTCCGTTTTAATACAAAATAAGTTTGTCGTTCGTTGTGCGTTAGTTGTACCTTTCATAATTTAATGATAGTATTATTATCGTTGTTGTAGATTAAGGTGAGAAGAGGCGAGTTCATGTTGGTGATTGGAAAGATTGTGATAAGGTATGTTAAGGCTAAACCTTTCTTCATTTTGGCATGATCCCGTAACTACATGAGTTTGATAACGAGGCATAAAGAGAAGTTCGTATTCCTGAATTTATTCACATTATCCTAATCTCAGAAGTTACAGTATTCTCCCTTATCGGGACTTCATATTCGGTTTAGTATTATCTTCTTTCAGCCAAGAGAGCAGAGAGAGTGTGTGTGTGTGTGTGTGTGTGTATATATATATATATATATATATATATATATATATATATTACAGTATTTTCACCACCATCGAGCTATAATCGGTGGGCAGGCCCCTATTAGGCAACCTCTAATCAGATAGTAAGTTATATACCGAGCCTATTGTGGTTGAGCGCCTATGAGCGAGCCGAGAATGGCTGAGATACAGAGCCTAGTATGGCCGAGCGCCTATGAGCGAGCCTACTACAGCAGGGCAGTTACACATACCGAGCCTTATAGGGCCGGACAGCTATTTTACATACTATATGGAGAGAGTTGAGTCAGTATCAGCAGGTAAGCATATCTTCAGATTATTTTTGACTCTCAGTCACATTCAGTTATTATATCATCAGTTCAGTTTCAGCTTTCAGTTATTTTGTTGCCTTACATACTCAGTACATTATTTGTACTGACGTCCCTTTGCTGGGGACGCTGCATTTCATGCCTGCAAGTCCTGATAAACGGCTGGATAGACCTTCCAGTAGACAGAGCCAAATATCAGCTTGGTTGGTAAGCTCCACTTCCCCGGAGTTACCAGGTCTAGACCTTGGAGTCCGTTTTATATATATACAGGTTTGATGGGTAGGTCGAGGCCCTGTCCCGACCATGATACAGTTCAACTATCTCTAGAGGCTTGTAGACAAGTCCTGTATAGTTTGTATATCAGTAGATATTCATGGCGGCCTCGTCAGCCTGCACATTTATATATAGATATATATATTTAAATATATATGAGTTTTTGGGTATGTTTACCCCTCAGATGAGAGAGACGATATTTTCAGATGATTCAGAATATGGCCTCATCGGCCTAGGTTGAGGTTTACCCCTCTAGAGTTTACAATTATAGAGTGGTACGTTCGGGCCAAGTATGGTATCGGGTGCCGGCCATGCCCCTTCAGGTTTGGAGCGTGACAGTAGAACTCAAGGGTAGCCTCATGAATCTAGCTTGAGAGGTCTAGCCAGATTCATTCTCAGTTTGAATTTTGGCTCCTTCATCTTTCCAATTAACTTCTCTTAAGAACTTTTGCAGATTTCCCTTGATTGTCTCTCTTTCCTTCCTTGTATGCTCGAGAATCTTTTGCTTGTTTGATTGATTTTCTTTCCTTTCTTGTTGCTTGTTTGATTGATTTTCTTTCCTTCCTTGTTGCTTGTTTGATTGATTCTTTTTCCATCTTGGTATCCATGGAGTTTGAATAACATAGTCGTTCGCTCCATTTGATATGCTTAGATGATTTTCTTTTCTTTCTTGTATTCATCAGAGCCGTTGCGAATCGCACATAAAGTGGAATGGCATTAGTCAATGCGCTTTTGATTATTGATCATTATTAAAATCCTAAACCTAACAATCTCTCCCTTTTTTATGATGATAATAATCCAAAAGAGTTTTGACTAATTTAGAGGATACTTTGATAGCTAATAATAATAACAGTTAAAGCATGGATAATTATATACATCTAACAGTTATGTCAGGAAAAAATTGGCATAGTCGACTGTTTGCCCATCCAAACACAACGAAAAAAGAAGCTTTATCAAACAACACAAACAATAACAAAGAAAAAATTGTTTAAACAGCCCGGACAATCAATTTCTCCCCAGGAAATACTTCAAAGTGTTAATCCCTTTGGTGCAGAAACTATCATAGGGGGCATCAATCTCCTTGGTAACTTTGGTTGACTTCTCGGTGATATCCTGCATAGCCCTGATCCCCTGCCTCTTTGTGGCTTGAAGGGTGATCCTTAACCTGGCCACATCTGCTCCAGTTTCCTTGTTACTTCCCTAATCTTGTCCACATGTTCCTGCATATAATTTAGTAATTCCTTGATACCTACAATATTTTGTTGCATCAGTAGCAACTGATTTGAGGAAAAGGATTTGCTTGATTCAGATTTATCCCTCCAGTGCCCTATTGAGGAGTGGATTCTGATGCTTTGTCCTTCTTGAACCAAGTTCTCTCAACCAGAGTGAACCTCATCATAGCAAAGGCAGTCTTGTCATATGTGTTGGAGATGGTTTTAGGGATATAAGGAGACAAATCCACTTTCGTAACTTGAAAGATGTGAGAGATTACTAAACCATAAGGCAAGTTGTTAGCAGAAGAAGAGACATTTGTGATGCTTTCAAGCATGTACTGACGCACCCACGCAAACCAGTTAATAGCCTTTCCATTCACAAGACAGTACAGGACAAACTCAAATCTCTGATAGACAAGGTGCTAAGAGAACCAGTACGGGGTAATAGGGTGGTAGAAATAATATGGGCTAGTACACGGTGCTCAAATTTCAAATTTTTGGGACCAATATCAGGGAGGGGGGAGGGGGTTTCAAACAAAATACTTTTTGCTTCTTCAAATGAGACTTCAAAACTATCAGGCCAAGAATGTTTCACAAAGAAATTATACCCAACAAACTTAGTTTCAAAGATCTTTTCAAACTGATAAGAGTCAAGAATAATGCGAGTTCCCAAAACCATGGATTCTAAGTCATCTTTGCCATTCACAAAAGGATTAGCATAAAACATATGTACATGCTCTTTATAGACAGTGTCACCAACAATTGTAAATAGGGAGAGAAGTTTTTGAGTTTCAAACATAGATATAACATCACAGTGAGAGTTTTTCATAGATTTCAAACTTACAATGTGACCATAGGCAATCGACTTCTCTTTGTAGGCGACAAATTTTGTTTTCTCTTCGGGACCATAGAAGTTCATCTTGTCTTCAGGCCCAAATTCTATGCTCTCTATTTTTCCTCTCTTTTGAGATGACTGTTTGGGGATGGACTCCATTGGACGTTTTTCAGCCCTCTTTTGATCAATGAGGATTTCTTCCTGAGAATCACTGGACTCATCCACGAACTGTTGATGATGTGTACTCTCTGACGACTCAACATCCACCGAATCATCAGTTTGAGTGTTTTTCTTAAAGCGATGGCTTCTTCTAGGCATGAAGAAAGATGGAGAAGGTTTGGTTTTGGCCATGAGCAAGAGATAGCAGAGAGAATCTTTCTTTGTGATAGTGGGAGATATGAATGAGAATAGGGGTTAAAAAGAGGGTGAGTGATGATGAATGGACACCTCGATTCTGGAGAGGCATGTGAAAGGCAACTGAAAAGTTGCCTTCTGCAAGCTCACAATCAGTGAGATAATTAATGCACATTCAGAGTAATCAAACACACGTAGAGATATTTTAGGCAAAAATCACGAACAACACTTATAGAATATTTTTTAAAATAGGAAAACTTAGAGAAATTAAATGGGAATCAAGCAAATACCAATTTTGTCACGATGAAAACAAAATCTCCCTTCAAGTAGTGGTTTTGTAAAAATATCAGCCAACTGATTTTTGGTATTAATAAATTCTAACACAATATCACCTTTTGCAACATGACCACGGATAAAATGATGCTTAATCTCAATGTGCTTAGCCCTAGAATGATGCACATAATTTTTTAAAAAGAGAATAGCACTAGTATTGTCACACATAATTGGAACGCAATTAAGACGTAAATCATAGTCTAACAGTTGATGCATTTTCCATAGGACTTGTGTGCAGCAGTTGCATACAGCCAGATATTCTGCTTCAGTGGTAGATAAGGCAACACAACTTTGTTTCTTGTTGTGCCAAGATATAAGAGATTTTCCAAGTAATTGGCACGTTCTACTTGTGTTTTTCCTGTCAATTTTATCACCTGCAAAATCTGCATCTCAAAAACCTTTAAGATCAAAGACATTTAAGCTTCCGTACCATAGTCCATAGTCGACTGTCCCTATCAGATATTTGATAGTACGTTTAATAGCAGTCAAGTAGGATTCTTTGGGAGCTGACTGATATCTTGCACATTTGCAAATACTAAACATAATATCATGTCGACCAGTTGTAAGATAGAGTAGAGATCCAATCATACCTCGATATATTGTTTCATCAACACTTTTACCATCATTATCTTCATCAAGGGTGGTTGATGGACTCATATAAGTCCCTATGGCCTTAGCATTAGACAAGCCAAACTTCTTGATAAGCTCTTTTGTATACTTTGTCTAACTAATGAAAGTCCTTTTCTGTAATTGCTTGATTTGTAGCCCAAGGAAGAAAGTTAATTGTCTCATCATACTCATTTCAAATTCTCTTTTCATGATGTTTGAAAATTATTGCATAACACTGGGTTAGTACTTCCAAAAATAATATCATCCACATAGATTTGCACAACTAAATTACCTTCAACTGATCGCTTGATAAAGAGAGTAGTATCAATATTACCTCTATCAAACCCATGTTTGACTAGAAATGAACTTAGCCTTTTATACCAAGCTCTAGGAGCTTGCTTTAACCCATACAAGGCTTTGGATAACTTGTAGACATGATTTGGAAAGGATTCAATTACAAATCATGGGGGTTGCTTAACGAACACTTTCTCAGAGATGAAACCGTTTAAGAACGCGCTTTTCACGTCTATCTGGAACAGTCTAAAACATTTATGAGCAGCATAAGCTAATAAAATATGAATAGATTCTAACCTGCCAACAGGAGCGAAGATTTCCTCGTAGTCAATTCCTTCTTATTGTGAATAACCTTGAACAACCAGTCTAGTTTTATTTCATACCACCTGTCCAGATTCATTCAACTAATTTCTATAAACCCATTTTGTTCCAACAATGAGTGAATTCGGAGGTTTAGGGATGAGTTCCCATACTTTGTTCTTCTTAAATTATTTCTTATTCAACTTTTGTCCCCAAGGGCCGCATGGTTCGAACTGAGATGTGAGGGCTATATTTGATGTCTGCTTTACTGATCTTCTTGCTTTCATGCCTTCCCGAGGATTTCTAATGATGTACCTATGTGGATATCCTGGCTCATTTTTCCATTCATTTGGAACTACTGGTGCTGGCTTCAATCGACTGATCCTACTGATTAGTCACCTCATCACAAGTGTTCTCACCTGTATTTACAGACTTTGGAACTATGAAAATTTCCTCATCTTCAGGTAGTTTTTCATTCCTTAAGCGAGGGTTAGTGTCCACAAATAAAACATGTATGGATTCTTCAATAGATAAAGTACGTTTATTAAAAACTCTATATGCTCTACTTGAGGGAGAGTATCCAAGAAAAATACCTTTATCGCTTTTTGGGTCAAACTTACCAAGGTTGTCTTTTCTATTATTGTGGATAAAACATTTGCAGCCAAAATGATGGAAATAATTGATGATGGGTCTTTTACCTTTTCACAGTTCATATGGAGTCTTTTTTAGAATAGATCTTTTCAGGCATCTGTTAATAATGTGACATGCGGTGCTTAGAGCTTCTGCCCAGAAGTGGTGTGGGAGGAAATTTTTCATAATCATAGTTCTTGCCATATCTTGCAAAGTTCTATTTTAGCATTCTACCACTCTATTTTGTTGAGGTGATCTAGGGGACGAGAAATTGTGAGAAATCCCTTGATCATTGTAGAAATTTTTGAATGCTTTGCTTTCAAATTCTCCTCCATGATCACTTCTTATGGCAGAGATGTTGTATCCCTTTTCCCGCTGTACTTTTTTGCAGAAGACTTCAAAATTCCTCAATGCATCATCTTTACTCAGAAAAATAACCTAGATAAATCGAGAAAAATCATCTACTATAACAAAAGCATATTTTCTACCACCAATACTAGCAGTTCTAGTTGGACCAAAAAGGTCCATAAGCAAAAGTTGAAGAGGTTTTGTAGTAGAGACTATCTTTTTAACTTTAAAAAAGGACCTGGTTTGTTTTCCTAATTGATATACATCACAGATTTGATCTTTTGAAAAATCTAGTTTTGGAAGATCAATGACAAGATCACGTTTGGAAAGTTTTTGAATAGTATGCATGCTAGCATGACAAAGTTTTCTATGCCACACTCAGGGATCATCAATCATAGAAACTAGACAGATTTGATTTTCTAGACTGTCTATGCTACTGAGAGTGTAGACATTCCTATCTCTATTTTCAGATAGAATGATTTTACCTGATTCGTCTTCGATAAACAAACCATGCTTTTTAAAATGAAACTCATAGTCATTGTCACATAATTGACTGATACTGAGTAGATTATGCCCAAGTTCATCTACCAGGTATACCTCGTCTACATCACATGATGAGTTGAGAGGGACTCTTCCAACGCCAATTGCATTTCCTTTTGTTTTGTCTCCAAAAGTAACTGATCCACTATCTAGCTTAGTGACAGTTTTGAATAATTGTTTGTCACCTGTCATGTGTTTGGAACACGCGCTATCAAGATACCATTTCCCTTTTCGATTCTTCTTGTGGTGTTCCTGCAAAAACAAGTTACTTATTTTTAGGTACCCAAGCTTGCTTTGGTCTTGGAAGGTTAGTATTCTGAGTATTAGCCTGATAAAGGCCTTGGGTCGCCAAACCCATCCTCTGTTGTTCTTAAACCTGCAATGGTTAGATGTATGACCAGGTTTTCAACAATAAAAGCAAGAGGGGTTATTAGAACTGTTAGAGACTTTTTCTCTGCTATTTCTAAACTTGCAATGGTTAGAGTTGTGGCCATCTTTGCCACAATGAGTGCATGCAGAGTGATTTCTTGTCCTAGATGTGAAATTGCGAAAAGTTGACTGGTTTGATTTGACATAATTGTGACAGGTGGATTTACGCAATCCATTCAGTTGAAGTTGAAATTCACTAACTTCATCTTGAAACATGTCTCTTTCTATTGCACATACTTCTAATTTCAGTGCTCAGTCTTTCTTTTCTCTTTGGATCTTTCGAAGTTCATTTAAAACTTTTTCAATGTCTGTAAGAGCAATATCAATAAATTCTTGAAATTCATTACATTTAGGACATGTAGGTAAACGTATCTCACTTGTTACTTTGCTTGCCATGAGACCAAGCTCACCTGAATCTTCATCACTATCTTCTTTCATGGACATAAAGCACATGTTGGCAATTTCCTTATGACCGGATTCTTCTTCATCACTCCATGCTCCAAAAGATTTCTTTTTCTGGAAATTTATGCTTAGTTTTTTTTCCAGCTCAGGGCATTCAACTTGAATGTGTCCATGTTTTCCACATTCATAGCATCTTCCATCATTTTTTTCATTCTCATTACTCATTTTCCCCTTTCTGAAATTTGGTTTACCTCTTCTGTTGTTTCTATTTTTCCTCATCACGTTTGTTACAACTTTAGAGATCATAGCTATATCCTCATCTTGTTCTCCTCCTTTTTTTTCTTCTTCTTCATTTTCTGATTCAGCCACTATTGCTTTAAATACAATTGTCTTCTTTTTTTCTTGCTGTACTTGTATGTTTAAATGTGTTTTCTCAAAGGCAATTAGATCACCTTTGAGTTCATCATATGACATCTTGTCAAGATCCTGACATTCTAGAGAAATTGCTTTGGGTTGCCAAATAGTGGGAAAACTTCTTAGAATTTTTCTGACATGTTCTCCACTTTTAATGGTCTACCAAAGGATTTTAAGTCTCCAAGGATTTTTCTGAACCGGGAGAATATTTCTTCCACTGATTTTCCATCTTTCTTTTGAAATAATTCATATTCACGAACTAGAAGATTGATCCTTGTTTCTTTTACTTTGTATGTTCCTTCATATGTTACTTCTAACTTGTCCCACATTTCTTTTGCAGTTTCATAACTTGATATCTTTTCATGCTCTTCTCTGCTTATGGCATTATACTGGAGATATTTTGCCTTGGCATTCACTTGGATAACAACTGCTTGTTCTTCAGTGTACTCATCTAAGTCGAGAGGATCAGATGATACTATGATCTCACTGTCTTTGTCCTTCTTTGGCGGAATAAGAAAATTTCCCTTGTTGATCACATGCCACACTTTAATATCATATCACATAGTGTATGTTTCCATACGTACTTTTCAGTGGGAGAAGTGTTGTCCATTGAAGTAATGAGGTCGTACCTGAGAGGTTCCTTCTTTGAATAGTGCTCCAACGACTGTGTTTGATGCCATGATCTTTTCCTCACTTGCTGCTAGGCAATACTTGTGAGTCCTTGCTCTGATACCAATTAAAAGTACAAGAGTGGGGGTGAATTGTAACCGATTTTAAAACTTAGTTGACTAAGAGAGGAACTAGTCGACTAAACTTTACAGTAGGTTTGATTTCAGCAGAAGTAAATTATGCAGAATAAAGAAGGGAGGCACAGGAATTTTATACTGGTTCAGTACCGGTGTAGTACCTACATCCAGTTATCTTGGGTCATAAGCGTTCTCTTAGATCTTCAATAAGCCTTTATAAGAATAGTGGTTTTAGTACGTTCACCACCAACGATATTCAGCAACAATATTTGTCTAACTTTGACATAACTCTTGTTTTATTTTCTAACTCTTCCTATCTTTTGTGACACTTGTAAACTCAAGAATACAGTATTTGTACTAAAAACTAGAAAGGTATAGAAACAGATGTTAAATTGCATAAGCTTCCTTGTTCTTCCACTTCTTCTTTAAAGTGCTCGATGAGGCTTCTGATTTCTCTTTTCTGGGATTGCGAAAGATCATTGATTGGAGGTCTTTTCCTTGTGAGGCATAGTCTTCTAAGAGTAGGACCAAAGGGTAGCCTCATGAATATAGCTTGAGAGATATGGCCAGATTCATTCTCAGTTTTAAGTTTGGCTCCTTCATCTTTCCAATTAACTTCTCTTAAGAACTTCCGCAGATTTTCTTTGATTGGCTCTCTTTCCTTCCTTGTATGCTCGAGAATCGTTTGCTTGTTTGATTGATTGATTTTCTTCCTTGTTGCTTGTTTGATTGATTTTTTTTCCATCTTGGTATCCATGGAGTTTGAATAACATAGCTGTTGGCTGCCTCTGATATGCTTAGATGATTTTCTTTCCTTTCTTGCATCATTAGAGCAGGTACGTATCTGCACACAAAGTGGAATGGCTTAGTCAAGGCGCTTTTGATTATTGATCATTATTAAAATTCTAAACCTAACATATGTTGCATTTTCTTGAGATGATTTCATTACTTGAATATTTTATTTGGATGATTGCGGTGAGAATGAGGGACTTTTTAGGTAATTTAACAGGAACACTTCATTTAGATGTTTATTTTTGTAAGAAAAAAATATCTCAACTTATAGGCTCAAAACCGAAAATTTGAAATATCCAAATCGATTAATCCGAAACCGTACTTAAAAAATCTAATCCAATCCGAGCTTATTTTGATTGTCACTTCTTCCATCTGAAAATCAAAAATCCAAACCGAAATTTTCATATTGAATCCGAAGTGTCCGAACGCCCACTCCTAATATTGATATCTCTTGTTTTTCTCTTAATAACATATTCTTATTTGTAATAAAGCATCACATCGTACTCTGATGAAGTTGCAATAGTATACTTCTAATGATAGTTTTTTAATAAAGCACATATCTTACTCTAATCAAGTTGCAATATTATATTTCCAATGATAATTTTTAAAAAACAAAATATTGCTATATGTATCACGTTCAATACAAACATTTTTATAAACCATAGGCTGTACTATAAACCCTTTTAATGGTACAAACATTGAGAATTCTCAATAGAACTTGGTTGCTAGTACATCTAGGAGTTTTAAACTGGCTCAATGCTGCTCCATTTCCTATGAAATATTCCAAAATCTTCTTAAAAGTACCTCTCTCCACAATGCAAAGTTCCAATGGTCCAATTGAATTTGTTTTTCTTGATACAACATATCCATGATCCACAAAAGAAGCATCCATTTCCCTACAACATTCTCCTAAAACTTTTTCTTCAACTTCTCCTTTGATTTCCCAATAGATCACATAATGGCCTGGTCTTTTTGCTACATTTGCATGACTTGTGAAATCAACTAGCTCAGCTCTTGATTTACTTAGGATCTGTGAACCTCTCTCCACCACTAACTGGAGGTCTTTCTCGGTGTTCTTATCGATATTTACTGTCAGTATCAGCTTTCTCCTACATATGAAGTTGAGTCTAGGGGTCTTCCCGTGAAAACCGGCCACTTCTACTACATCCCCTAGTCTATACCGATAAAGACCTGCAAATAGCAGTTTAATTAGTTAAAAATAAAAAAAATTAATTTATATACACTAACAATTGAAATAAGTTATACAAAATCAGTGTATTTTAATATGTTGCAAAAAGTTGTCTGCCCTATTTTTTTTTTTTACTAATTTCATTTACCGTGAACGATTACATGTAATTAATCTTTTGATGACCCGATAAAAGTTCTTCCACTCTAGTAATCTATAGAAATTAAAAACTCAAAAGGTAAACACTTCAAGTAGACAAAAAAAGAAAAATAAAAACGAACTTCTAAGTTCTAACACAAAATATGCCACCTAACTAAGATATTTCATTGTAAAGTCTAAACTTAATTTGGGAGAGCATGACTCTTAATATGGATGCCATGGTCCCCAAGATATTTGGTATCCATTCTTGAGAAGAAAAAAAAAAGGAATTTCTCTTAGTAGAATTTACTTCCAATTTGTTTTTTCTTTTTTATAAAATAAAACGATTTTGCAGCGTGAAAAGGACTAGATAATCCCTTGTTCTTGGAATTGCAGACACTCCATGTTTATATTTAACTGGATGATAGGCTTGCTGTCGAAATTCAGTACAAATAATTGATGCATAGTGCTTGATGTAGTCTAGTATAGAGTCAATGACCAGCGTTATAAACGGAGGCGGAGACACAATTTGAAGTTTATGGGTTTACAATTAAATATTATATATATTTAATGATTTTTTTAACCCAACTACTGATTCTAAGCAAAAATTATTGGGTTCCTTCGAACCCGTAACTATGCCCTAGCTCCACCCTTGGTTATAAAAGATTTTTTGACTATTAGGTCCCTTGAAATATTATTACAGATAAATATCCTTGATAAGATTAATAAGTAACCTAGCTAGAAACTAAAGTAGATAGTAACCACTACAACATATTAGACTAAGTTAAAATATTTATGTTTTGTAACTTAAATCCTATATTATTAAAATAAAATTTAGTTTATATACACAGATGGTATAATAAGATTTACACTATCAAATCACTTTAAAAAAAAAAAAATCGATCCGCAATAAATTCCTAAGTGGGCACTTAACAAAAGGCAGGTAGACATAGAGATATTTACATGACATTGACATGGAAAAAGGAGCACTATAAAATTTGAGTTATTTTATTACCTGTAAAAGTGGTGAGGACAATCTCATATTCTTGTCCAATCTTGACTTGAGATAAGGGAACTGGCTCATCTTCTATAAAGTCATCAGTGGCTAGATTGGTATCTTGGCTATTATTGTAATTTTGTGACTTGGTTCTATGTAGTGGTATGAATTCAAAGTAAGCAAAAGTGGGTATTACTGCAAAAGTAACTTTCTCTGGTGGATATGAAGGTTCCACATTCACTCCAATCCAACTCTCTGTAGACCCATAATCAGCACTCACCAAAGGCAATTCTCCAGCATAATGCCTCAGTTTTGTTAAATATGGTTGCATTGAGCCAGTCATTATTGAGTAAACATACTTAGCATTTGGCCATAATCTTGGAATTATGCTAAGCCAATCTTCCCTTTCTACTTCCTCACAAATTGATTCAATTCTTGAAGCCAACTCTGGATTTGGCAAAGTAATACCTGTTGAAGACATAATCAAGTAATTAAAAACGTACTTTCTCTAACTTAAAATTTGGACGAGATGGTAATACACTTCAAAATGGTATCAGAACAGATAAAGGTATTAAGTTGAAATCTCACTGTCACTCATTTATTATAAAAAATTTCACATGCTAGGCCCAAGAAAAAATACTCAAGTTTGCACATGAAAAGACGTATTGAAGATATAATGAAGTAATTAAAAGTTGTGCTACTCGGATTATCCAAAGGTATAATGAAGTAATTAAAAGTTATTAAAAAAGTACTCTCTCTAACACCTTAAATTTTAGACAAGATGGCAACACACTTTAATATGGTATTAGAAGAGATAAAGGTATTGAGTTCACGTCTCATTGCCACATGTTTATTAAAAAGAATTTTTACGTTCTAGGCCCAAGAGAAAAGAGTCGGGCTTGTACGTGAGGAGATGTGCTGAAAACATAATGAAGTAATTAAAAGCTATGTTGCTCGGATCATCCAAAAACGTCTTCGCATGCATGTTGGAACTTTTGAAGGATCCGACACACATCCAATGACATTTTTGGAGGATCCGATATACACCGAATAATATTTTTGGAAGATTCGAACAACATAGATTAAAAGTGTACTCTTTCTAACAGCTTAAGCTTACCTAAGACGGCGTTTCGGACTTTAGTTATGTTGATTCTTGAACTAAGAGTGCCTTCCCTAATATCATGACATAATTCTTTCCACAGCTCTTCAAATGATCTGAATGCTTGAACAATGCTATATGCAAAAGTTGAGGTCACAAATTCCACTTCCTCAGAAAAATACAAGCCAAGAAGGAGGTGACAATATGTAGATTGTTTATAATCTCCACTTGAAATGACTTCCTCAGGGCTGCAAGTAAAAGACTTTGTGTCTTGCTGTTTAATCTTGAATTCCTTACTAGCATAATAATGAGTTGTAGCTGTTCCTGCTATTAGTCCCCCTTTTGTTTTATATTGTTTGCTGCTGTATATGAATTCAAGAACTTTTCCTCCTCCTCTTATTGAATAAATCCTGTTTATTACGCCACCATGCAAACAGAGGAAACTAGTAAGATTTACAGATTCTAATGAAAATACTCAAAAATAGACAAAGGCAGCCCGGTGTATGTTCACGTAGGGTTTGGAAAAGGGTCGCATCCCAAGGGGTGTAACATAGGCAGCCTACACGGATGCAAGTATCAGTGGCTTGATTTCACGGCTCAGACCCGTGACCTATAGGTCACACGGAAATAACTTAACCGTTGCTCCAAGACTCCCCTTATACACCAATATAGAGAAACTTTGAATACTTTCAAGATTTCAGCCATACCTTGATCTGTAAGCTGCTGCTAACTTGAAAATTTGGAGAGTAGTTTGGGAGCTATGGTGAGTAAAAGGCACAAACTTTTGTCTTCCCTCTGTGGTGCCAGAACTAAATGCAACAAAATAAGAAAACATTAGCAACAATAACTATACCTCAATTTTATACAAGTTAGGTCGAATGCATAAATTATCACTCACTATGTCGTTCCATTTAAGCTCATCTCAATCCAATAGTATTATATAGTAATTTGTCTCCCTTGTTTAAATCTACCATGAAATAAATATCTATAGCAAGTACTTTTGGTCAGCTTATTACACATACAACAGATTATATTTTCCATATAAACTATTTTATTGCCAAAAAGGTGCTTCTTAACTGCCACTTCAATAAGAAAGAAAGAGTAAAACAAATATTTAACTTCTATTCATTAAAAGAAAGCTTCAAGATTTAAACGTGACCTTAAAAATTCTTACTACTGAGCTCGCTGCACTTTCGAAATTATGAGTTAAAAACTTAACATTTGTAAAAATTTTGTATTTTTTCATGTGTAAATATATGCTCCGTGTCGAAGCATCAAATAAGTAACGGTACATCTGCCTCTGCATACACTGACAGTGCAAAAGAATCTCAGTGTCAAAATTAGAGAAAAATGTAGCTCAAGAATACAAAAACTTCACCTTAAGGACAGAGTTGTGATTGGTTCTTGAGTGATAAGAGGAGCTGTTTCACCATCAGCAATTCTCTGAATATAAGGCTCAAAATCTGCATGAGAAACAAGAGGGACCATAGTTGCAAAGAGTGATTCCAATGCATTTTCATTCATAATATCTTGAAGTCTAATATTTCCAAGCCATTTCTTGAGACATTCAACACCATGGTTGAGTTCAAGAATCCGGCGAAGCGTCTGCCGCTGAACAGCGGCGACGTTCTCGGTAGTTTCTTCGAACCAACTGATTATTTGGGTGTCACCATTGCCATTGTAAGTGGCCTCTGTTGGTTCCATTTGCTAAGGCTAAGAGTGTAGCCAGCAGCAAATATATAAAGGGTTGGATTAGTTGGTAAGGTGGCATTCATTTTGTTTTGTGAGGCTCAAGTTATTTAGGAGCCAACATAAGATTTAAATGATGAGTCTAGTAGGGTCCAATCAAATTGTTATAATATCAAGTTAAAGTCTTTATTTTATTCCATTTTATATTACACTTGTTCTTTTCTATGTACAACAATAACGACGATATATACCGTGTAATCCATAAGTAGGATCTGGCAAGAGTAATGCGTACGCAGAGTCGCAGACCTTACCATTACCTTATGAAAGTAGAGTGACTGTTTTCGATAGACTCTCGACACTTGTTCTTTGTTATGTATGTTTAGAGGGAGAAAAAAATGATACTTTGATATTTAGAATTTTTTTGTTAAAATCATTGATTTTATCTTAATGACATATTCTTATAGCCGTTGACAATGTCATGGCATATTTAATATTAAAAGTTTTAGGAATTTTAGATATATGTGTCAAATGTCTTTCTTTATTTTTTAAATATTTACTAGTAATTTTTACATACATATCCATATTTCGTGTCGAAATACAAAATTCAGTTGACCTATAAAGCTAATAATCTACATCTGCTACATCTACATTATAGGTTATGGATGCTCGAGCACCCATTACTTATGGAACCAAATACTATCATTATAAAAAATAGAAAATTTATGCAAATATATTAACCAATCTTAGTAGCAATTTTGAGATGAAAAATAGTTAAGCAACCATATTTAAAATATTTGGATCCGTCACTGTCCACTGCTGAACACGTTTTTATCATGGACGAGTTAGAAAGATAAAATATTTTTGGATTGAAGTTAACGTTAAAACTAAATTAGCCTATTTTTCTTTCTCCACCACTTAATTGAACGAGGAGAAATAGCCAGAAGCCCACTTGGATAATGAAATATCCATCTTTTTACAACTACAGAATTGTCATTTTATCACAATTCTGTTCAAGAAAGTGCTCTTTCACACGCTTAATATCACCCAAAGTTCAAAAAGAAATGTGTACAATGCTTTATACACCACACAATGTCTGTCATATATTAAGAGGAGAGACAGATAAGAAAAGAAAAAAATATCTTGTCTTGTTTTGGGAAATTGATGGAGATAAATAGGGTAGGGACCAAAAGCCATTACTTTGACAGGAACTATTCCTCTTTATTTCTATTTTCTAATGTAAATTTCCCGTTTGTGAATGAGTAAGAATGGTTAGAGGAAGTCATTATTCATGAAATATATTTTTGAAAAATATTTTAAGTGTTTGATTGGTGAATGAAACTTTTTCGAAAAATATCTATATATATATATATTTGAGATTAAAAACACAAGCAAATCGGAGATTCAGGGACGTGTTTTGACGAAATTTTTTAATACAAAAGACTAGTAATAATGTTTATTTGACTAAAGTAATATGAAGTTTAAAGATTAGACAGTTGCAAGGAAAACGACTTTCGCCCGTAATAACTGAAGTTATTTCCCTCCATTTAATGTCCGTCAATCAAACACCAAAAAAATGACTTTCTGCTGAAAAATATTTATATTTTTGAACACCACAGCCGATTCATTTGATGAATCGTCCATCATTATCCATAAATAAAACTTGAAACATTGCAGAATAAAAGTCATATTTATTTTTATCTATGTAAAATTCAACTACCATCCTGAGTTGAATTCATAATCTAGTGAGTGGATTGTACTTGCAGCTGATGAATCATATTGGACTTAAAACTGTTATGTTGTTCTAAATAATCAATTAACAATATCCTCTACATGTCTCTCCAACATAGGTTAGTGAGTGGAGAAGGAGCAACAACTGAATTCGATCGAACCCGTATTTGCAATTTTAGCTCCACTCATATTAGCGAGGGGAGATTATTCCTCATTTGTCGGCAAGCGGAGAATATTTACATCTAACTATAATAACTTATTATGATTATCTGATATATGAGAATGTCTTTTATTTAAGCATGTTTAACTGATAAAACTTAATATACAAATTTCATGTCATGTATTTATTAGAGTGCAAGCACCTATATGTGGGATAGCAACAAGACAGTATTCACATTAGGGACCATGCAATTACTCTTTGCTAAAGCACTGGTTTTAGGACCGCTCAACTGTAGCATTTACTAGCATACTCTATCACGCCCATGCCCCACTCCCCTCTGTTATAGGGCAGCCCGGGTGTGCACTCCCGCATTTACGCAGGTTCCAGGGAAGGGCCGCACCCCGAGGGATGTGATGTTGACAGCCTATCCTAAGGCAAGCATTAGTGGCTGCTTCCACGGCTCGAACCCGTGACCTATAGGTGGGTCGCATAAAACAATTCATGTCATTTTCCAGTAAATTCTCAAATATGCGACCCACCACATTTTTGTCACACACCCCGTCACCCTGTGCCAGTAGGAGCAAAGAGGGAGAAGAAGAAACAACTCCATAAAGATCTTCAAGTAGCTAATAAATTGTTCCAGAAAGTTTTGCAAGTGGCCTATAAATCAATTTCAGGAGGTCCAAAATCCAGAACAAATGCACATTTTAAGGCAGAGTAATCAACCAAACACTGTCCCATATCACAAAGAACCAAAGAGATAAGATAAGAGATACCAAAAAGTATACTAAAGGAAGGAATCTCCCCATATATTACAACAACAATAACTTACCCAGTGTGTTCCCACAAGTGAGGTTTGGAGAGGGTAGTATGTACGCAAACCTTACCCCCTACCTTGTGAAGGTAGAGAGGTTGTTTTCGGAAGACCCTCGGCTCAATAAAGCAAAATCACAACAGTTATGACAAAAAACTATGGAAAGCGAGATAGTAGCAACAACCGAAGGAAGCAAAGAAAACATCAGGTAATAATATCGATCTAAAAAGGGAAAAAATCTCCCCATATATTGTACATTATATTTGGAGGTAAGACTTCTAAATTATCGTGCAGCAAGATTTCAATGCCCCAGCAGAATCTAAAAAAGATATATGCCCTTTCAAGACATATGGTTTGGCTTCCTCCACTTTCGAAAATTCAGATACCATATCTTTCATTCTGTGATCCTAATACAAAGTTAAATTCACAAAGCCAATAAAAGATAGCATCTTCCTTGACAAAGATATGTATCTGCATAACAAATAAATACAGACCACGATCAGTGGCTACTCCATATTCCGATATAACACAAACTTTTACAGACACTTGACATGAACAGATTTTTCTTGACAACAAGGACTTTTAAGGCCATTAAACATATGAAATTTCTAAAGTTACGTAAAGATAGATAGCAGACCAGAACTCTTACGATTAGTACCTTCAAGATTGTCTTTGGGATCAAGGGATCAATCAATCAACTATCTCGCAAATTACCAAATAGTCTTTGACACATGCGTCAAAAAAGAAATTCCGCATGTTTTGGCTAGATGAATATGAATGGATAAGCAATACAGGCATGTGCCAACAAACATCACAGATAGTAGAACATGCAAATTGATCACATTATAGAGAATGCAGTTACTCACGTGTTTAATTGAAAAGCAGCTCCTAAGAGTGAGTAGCTCCAAGTGCGAATTTCTCTTTGATACTCATCTCATGTACTCAAACTTAACATACAGCAATTGGACAAGGACAGCATGGACACGTTCTTCTTTTCACTCCCACTGTCCTGCTGCTATGAATCACACAAGGAAATTTCAACCAAATACTAGCTATGCGATTCCTTTTCCCTAGTTTAGCTGCTTTTCCTTCTGCTTGCTGCTCAGCCTCAACTAACTGTCGTGGTTCGGCAGGAGCTGCAAAACCCACAGCCATAAGAATAGATCTTTCTCAAACTCCCTGTTGTTTATAATCTTCTTGTCTCACTTCACCAACAGCAGCAGCAGCAGAATTGCCTTCTGAAATAATCTCTTGTATACTACCAAGTGAAAATGAACATAATTGAAGTTGGGATATAACTATTGTCAAGCAAAACTTGATAGCTTCTTTCTCTTAGGATTTGGAAGGAGTTGCGATCCATCAGATGAGATCTTAAAAACAAAGAAAATATATACATAAATACAACTGTTACAAACACACATTTGTCAAAAACACCCTGTAATCACATTGCAAGAAATAACTACCTGGTCTAAGTGTTGTGATGCAGATGGCGTTTGCATACTAATGGATCCGCTTGCATTCCCCTCAGATATCACTACATCTTCATGCAAAAAAAAAAAAGAAAAAACAAATTAAATAATACTTACTAAATTTTGAAAATACTACAAAGCAACTTCACACTTGTCTGCGAGCCAACAGGTATAAAAAGATGTATTTCTGAGCTTGCCAATTTCTTTTTCAGCTGCCTGAAATCTTTCTGAATAATAATTAATTATGAAAAAAATGCAAAAAAGAAAATAAATTTCAAACTAAAAATAAAAACTTGGATCAAATGTAATAAGTTCGTGATGTGTAGGACACCTCGACGTTTGCTTTCCTCTGTGCTAGCCGGACTGCATACCTTTCTCTATCTCAGCAACTTCATTCAATGGTGCAGCATAGCCGGGGAGCTTTGGAGTATTTTGCAGAAGGATTTTTCAAGTCGAGCTTCATGCAACATCGTTGGGGTGTTTTTGACTCTTATCAATTGAAGCGCCATTGTTTTTTACTTCCACTGCATATTGATAGAGAAAAGAAATCAACGACTCAAAACTTACCGGTAATCAAATATAATAAGATAGAACACATTTATACCTGTAGTGACAACTTCTTGTGTGTTTCTACCTAAAATTCCTTGATAAACAGTTAATGCTTCCAAAAACAAATTGCAATACGAGTATAGACATCTGCATTCAGTGCATGTTTTTTAGTAACAACAGCTTCATTATCTGCATCTTTCTCAATTCCAACATTCTCGGTTAATAACTTTTCATCACATCCAACATTTTTGCTCAATCTATCAACACTAGAACCTTCCACTTGAACTTGCACTTTGCTTTTTAACCTCCCTCATTACCCTCTAGTATAAAAATAGAAACAATACAATAATTTCCGACTAAATAGGCATGTAGTTAAGTAAAGGCCAATGGCCTCGTGACCACTTAAACTTGTATCCGTTTGTAAAACCGATACATGAACTTACACATTTCCCATTTGAACACTCCAACTTGAAAAAATGGGTACTAATAAACACATCCAGCAGAGCGTGTATATCAATTGCGCTGACATGTACAACACGTCATATGCTAAATTATTTATTACTTGACATGTGTTATTTGTGGGTCCCATTTTTAAATACAAAATCAGCAAAAAAAAGTTACAAATACAAAAAAGAAAAAAAGGAAAAACACCTAAAACTTACTACACCAGTTTTAATCTGTACACAACCATCCCCCTTCTTCTTCGTCACCTCCTCCCTTCCTCTTCTTCTTTCTTCTCCTTTCTTTTTTCTTCATTATTCTTTCCTCTCTTATTTCTAAATCAAATTCACAACATCACTATGGCCATGATTAGACCATAACAAAAAAACTTAAATTTGGAATTTTAGAAAAAAAAAACAGAAATCCATGATTTTGAAAGTGGAGGTCGCCCAATACTATTACAAATCTGCCTTTTTTGCTACTACTTTGGTAAAGATGAATTCGATGATAGAACAACGACAAAGTTCAAGCTTTCTTCCGTCTACCGGTGGTTGAGGGAGGTTGGGACGAAAATGGTGGGTGGAGACTAGCAAATGAAAGAAAAGATGGAAGATGAAGGAAAAAGGAAATAGAGAAAGGGGAGGGGGAGAGAAATTAAGATAGAAAATGAAAAATATTACAGAATGGGGGTGGGAGATTTGCTGGGAAGACGAGAGAGTTGGGAGTAGAGGTGGGCATAAAACCCGAAAAAACGAATTCCGAACCGGACATTAGTTCGGTATTTCGGTATCAATTTTTTGGTTATTCAGTGTTTCGGTACGGTCCTCGGTATTGAAGTTTCGATATTTCGGTATATCGAAATGCCGAATTATTTGGCAGATGTTTGGTGGAGTCGTTGGACTCCTGACTGTTGTAGTTTACTAGTTTACTAGTTTAGCTGTGTCGTTGGCAGATGTAGTTTATTGGGAAGCATTCTTAGTTGCAGGGACTCAAATATTGTTGATTGAAGAGTAATTAAGTAAAAATCTTCTTAGTCGAAGGGAAGCATCTTCTAAGTTTTGTTTGGCAGATATTGTTGATTGAAGTGTTGAAGCTTTCTTAGTTAGACGTGCAAACTTTTGTATCTTTAACTTTTATTGAAGCCTTCTTACAGGCACATGTTAGTAAGTAAGGGCAGTAACATATGAAGTTATCCAGTGAAGTGTTGGTGTTGAGTCTGTTGACTGTTGAAAACGTTTTTAACAATTTAGTTTATTAATGCTTTATACTAATGCAAAATTAGTCTAGTTTGGTTGGCTACCGAAACCGTACCGAACCAAACAAGAAATATCGAATCGTACCGAATTACTTTGGTACGGTATTTGGTATGCATAATTGATTTACCGAACCATAGTTCTTAATAGCGTACCGAAGTACCGAACGCCCACCCCTAGGTGGAAGGGGAGGGGAAAGAGAAGGGGAAGGGAAAGGTCTTTTTTTCTTTCTTATTTATATTTTATTCTAAACTCTAATATTTTTTTAATAAAAACAATACTATCCATGCGCCTTGGCAGCGTGATTTGCACACAATTTAGCCATGTCAGCTGCATTGCTTCCACATAGGCATAGTCAATGGTCAAAGGTGGTTATTAGTACCCATTTTTTCAAGCTGGAGTGTTCAAATGGAAAAGGTGTAAGTTTATGTATCGGGTCTGCAAAGTGATACAAGTTTAAGTGATCACGAGGCCATTTGGCCTTAAGTAAATAAAGTACAAAACATGTTGTAGTTAAGCAAAACAACATGAAAAAATTCAGATTAAACAGGCATGTTAGCAAACACAATACATAACTTCAGCTCTAACAATACTGAAGTTCAGCAAATACAGAACAAAAACTTCAGGTTATGAAAGTTAAAGAAGCATGTAATTCAAACAATGTTGAACAAAAAACTTCACACTAAAAACAAAAATAAAAAACTTACATCACATATTGTGTTAACTAATTTATCATCAAACCCCATTGAAGAACGTTTCAAACGACTGTGGGTATGAGGTGATTCTCCAATTAAAGGAGTTGAGTTCATTTCTTTTGACCGACTTTGACTGCATGGTGATTCTCCAATTAAAGGTACTGGATTCATTCCCTTTGAACGACTGTATGGTAATTGTCCAATTAAAGGCATTGAATTCATTTCCTCTGTAGAATTTTGGAGGTATATGGGTAGAGCAGGCTTGGAGTAGCTGACTAGCTATTTAATATTATTTTCAGGACGAAGAGGATGCCAGATGAGTGGAGGTGAAGTACGATGATTCCGTTGTACAAGAACAAAGGTGATATCCAGAATTGTAACAACTATAAGGGTATCAAGTTACTGAGTCGTACCATGAAAGTTTGGGAGAGGGTGGTGGAAGGGAGGGTAAAGATCAGAGAATCAGTTTGGGTTCATGCCGGGTCGTTCTACTACGGAAGCTATCCACCTAATTAGGAGGTTGGTGGAACAGTACAAAGATAGGAAGAGGAACTTGCACATAGTGTTTATTGACCTAGAGAAGGCGTATGACAAGGTCCCTAGGGACGCTCTTTGGAGATGCCTGGAGGTGAAAGGTGTACCGGTAGTTTATATTAGGGCGATTAAAGATATGTATGGTGGAGCTAAGACTCGGGTTAGGACTGTGGGAGGTGACTCAGAGCCTTTTCCGGTGGTTATGGGGTTATACCAAGGATCTGCGTTCAGCCCGTACTTATTTGTCCTGGCGATAGACGCACTGACACACCATATTCAAGGGGAGGTGCCTTGGCGTATGCTGTTCGCGGATGATATAGTTTTGATTGATGAGACGCGATGTGGCGTTAACGAGAGACTGAAGGTATGGAGACAGGCCCTGGAGTCTAAAGGTTTCAAGTTGAGTAGGACCAAGACGGAATATTTGGAGTGTAAGTTCAGCGACGTGTCGGGGCGGATGTGGAAGTGAGGCTTGACTCACAAGTCATCCCTAAGAGAGAGAGTTTCAAGTACCTAGGGTCTATTATCCAGGGAGATGGGGAGATCGACGGGATGTCACGCACCGTATCGGGGTGGGTAAATGAAATGGAGGTTAGCGTCTGGAGTCCTGTGTGACAAGAATGTGCCACCTAAACTTAAAGGCAAGTTCTAGAGAGCGGTGGTTAGACCGGCCATGTTATATGGGGTCGAGTGTTGGCTAGTCAAGATTTCACATACCCAGGAAATGAAAGTAGCAGAAATGAGTATGTTGAGATGGATGTGCGGGCACACTAGGATGGATAAGATTAGGAATGAGGATATTCGGGAGAAAGTGGTCATGGCTCCCGTGGATGACAAGATGCGGGAAGCGAGGCTTAGATGGTTAGAGCCTAGATGCTTCGGTTAGGAGGTGTGAGCGGTTGGCTCTGGCAGGTACGAGAAGAGGTAAAGGACGGCCTAAGAAGTATTGGGGCGAGGTGATCAGGCAGGACATGGCGCGACTTCAAATTTCTGAGGACATGGCCCTTGATAGGAAGGTGTGGAGGTCGAGCATTAGGGTTGTAGGTTAGGAAGTAATCGAGCGTTTCTCCTCGCTGCGCCGGCTAGTGTTTTGTCTAGGACTGCTAGCGGTTTTTATTGTGTTTCACATTTTTTTCTGTCTTTCACATTTTGGCCTTTCTATTTATTTGCTGTATTTTCGATACTATTTTTCTGGTTTCTATTGTTGTTATGGATCTATTGTCTCTGAGCCGAGGGTCTCCCGGAAACAGCCTCTCTATCCCTTCGGGATAGGGGTAAGATCTGTGTACACTCTACCCTCCCAGACCCTACTAGTAGGATTCTACTGGGTTGTTTTTGAATTCATTTCCTCTTTGGTAGGGATTATCTCCAATACCCTAAATGTCAGATATTTATGTTTAATAGATGAAAAGTATATTAGCAAAAATAAAACTGATACCTCAACAAAACTACAGAGAAAAAAGAATATTAACTTACAGCACGATTACTGTTGCAAAACTCATATGCGCCTTATATTTAGGCTCTCCAAGATTGGATAACCTAACATTATGTGGATCTGAGGGACATGACTGTATTGGTCCTTTTTTAAATATCTGTCCCGAATATCAAGGAAGCGCTCATAGAACCAAACACACGGTGAATTTGGGAAATCCCCCTACATTGTACTCAGATGTATTACTTTTGTTGTCCAAAACATGTTTCATTGAAGTTATCAGTTTCTCATAAGACGCATTGCCCCAAGGATAATTAGCACAAGCATGTTCGTCTTTAACAATAGCTGCATACTCCTCAGACACAGTTGCTTCATGTTTTCTTCCAAACACAATAGACTCAACAATTAGATTTTCCATAAGCCTCACTGCATCTTTATCACTCTCACATACATGTTTGAAATTTACATAATCCTCATTCTTTAACAAGTAATCTCAAATATCCTTCAGTGTTGCACCCTTAAACTTTCCAAGATAGTGCTTCAAAATGAAATTCTTGTTTAATTGGTTTTTCAACAAGAGTTGTGATCCTCAAATCACTTATAATGTGAAAGTCTTCAAGGCTGAACGACACTTCACGACCAAAAATCTTGAAACTAATTGAATCTCGGTCATTGGTGTATACGCGAGAAAGGATCAAATAATGAACCAACTTTATATTAAATTTGTAATTCTCCATAGGTATGATATACCTAAATGTACCGTTACTCAGCTTCTCCCCTTGTGCAGGAGACAAGAAAGTTGTAATTAAACCTTTCAAATTATGGTTCCCCTTCTCGTAAGCAGGGGCATTAAACCAATCTCCAACCTCATAACACATCTCCCCTGGTTTTGTAGGTACTGCAACGGGGGCGATGAAGGAGCTTTACGTACTCTAGGAGCTTTAGGTACATTAGGTACTCTAGGAGTTGGGTACATTAGGTACTAAAGCTCCTAGAGTACGTAAAGCTCCTTCAACGCCCGTTGTAGTACCTACAAAACCAGGGGAGAGATATTGTGAGTTTGGATATTGGTTTAATGCCCCTGCTTACCGGAAAGGGAACCATGATTTAAAGGGTTTAATTACAACTTTCTCTACTCCTGCACAAAGGAGAAGCTAAGTAACAGTACATTTCGGTATATCATGGCTATGGAGAATTACAATTATAATATGAAGTTGGTTCACTATTTGATCATTTCTCGCGTATACACCAATTACCGAGATTCAATTAGTTTCAAGATTTTTGGTTGTGAAGTGCCTTGAAGACTTTCACATTATGAGTGGTTTGAGGATCACATCACATAATGTTGAAAAACCAATTATACAAGATTGTACAATTCTGAAGCGCTATCTTGGGAAGTCTAAGGGTCGTTAAAGGACATTTGAGATTACATGTTAAAGAATGAATATAAAGAGGATGATATGAATTTCAAACATGTATGTGAGAGTGATGAAGTTGCAGTGAGGCTTATGGAAATTCTAAATATTGAGTCCATTTTATTTTGAAGAAAACATGAAGCAACTGTGTCTGAGGAGTATGCAGCTATGTAGAAGACGGACATGCTTGTGCTAATTATCCTTGGGCAATGCATCTTATGAGAAGATGATAACTTCAATAAAACATGTTTTGGACAACAAGAACAAAAGTAATACATCTGAGTATAGTGTAAAGGTGTTTCCATATCCACTGTGTGATTGGTTCTATGAGCGCTTCCCAGATATTCAGGATAGATATTTAAAAGAGGACCAATACAGTCATGTCCCTCAGATCCCCAAGATGTTAGGTTATCCAATCTTGGGGGAGCCTAAATATAGGGAAAGTTTTACTTCAGTAATCATGCAGTAAGTTAATATTCCTTTTTTTCTTTTTTCTTTGTAGTTTTGTTAATATGTTGATGTACCAGTTTTATTTTTGCTAATATACTTTTCATCTATTAAACATAAATATCGGACATTTAGGGTATTGGAGAAAATCACTACCGAAGAGGAAATGAATTCAATGTCTTTAATTGAACAATTACCAAGCAGCCGCAGTCGTTAAGAGGGAATGAATACAGTGCCTTTAATTGGAGAATCACCACATAATTGGAGTCGGTCAAAGGAAATGGATTCAACTCCTTTCATTGGAGATTCACCTCATACCCACACTCGTTCGGAACGTTCTTCAACGGGGTTTGATGATGAATAAGTTCACACAATATGTGATGTAAGTTTTTTATTTTTATTTTTAGTCTGAAGTTCTTTGTTCAGCATTGTTTGAACTACATGTTAATTTTTATAACCTAAAGTTTTTGTTCTGTATTTGCTAAACTTCAATATTGTTATAGTTGAAGTTATGTACTGTGTTTGCTAAACTACAAGCATGTTTAGTGTGAAGTTTTTCATATTGTTTTGCTTAACTACAACATGTTTAGTTTGAAGTTTTGTATTGTATTTACTTAGCTACAGGCCTATTTAGTCTAAAATTGTTATATTGTTTCTATTTTATACTAGAGGGTAATGAGGGAGGTTAAAAAGCATGCACACGAAGAAAGGCGCTTGATCGCGAGAGATGTTGTTCAAGAGTTTGGAGAGAAAGAATGATATGTCGTTGTGGAAGATGTTGTAAGAAAAACCAAGGTAGGCTTATTTATAGAGAAGTATTTGTTGCTTAGGTAATGATATTGTTAGTATTCTTGTATAGGAATATTTGGATTCAAAGCTGGAAAAGTTATTTGAGATTGTTGACAAGTCGAAAAGGAAATATGTCGCTGAAGAAGATTCTGAATTTATGAACTATCGAGAATATGATAGAATGAATGAGGTCTTCAAGCCTCAGTCTGATGTAAATGCTGCTGATGATAGACTGCATAAAGCCCCAGATAAAAATGCTGGAAGTGAGCAAGTTAAGTGGAAGGTTCTAGTGTTGATAGATTGAGCAAAGATGTTGGATGTGATGAAAAGTTATTAACTGTTATTAACTGAGAATGTTAGAATTGAGAAAGATGCAGATGATGAAGCTGTTGGTACTAAAGAACATGTACTGAATGCAGATGTATGTACTCGTATTGCAACAGGCAATTTATTTGTGGGAGCGTTTGTTGTTTGTCAAGAAATTTTAGGTGGAGACACATAGGAAGTTGTCACTACAAGTATAGCTGTGTTATATCTTATTATATATGATTACCTGTAAGTTTTGAGTCATTGATTTCTTTTCTCAATCAATATGCAGTAGAAGTCGAAAACAGTGGCGCTTCAATTGATAAGAGTCAAAAATTGATGTTGCACTGCATGAAGCTAGAGTCGAAAAAATCCTTCTGCAAAATACTCCAAAGCTCCCGAGCGATGCTGCACCATTGAATGAAGCTGAAGCTGCTGAGATAGAGAAAGGTATGCAGTCCAATGATAGCACAGAGGAAGGCAAACATCAAGGTATTCTACACATCACGAACGTATTACATTTGATCCAAGTTGTTATTTTCAGTTTGAAATTTTACATACTTCTTTTCTTTTTTGCCTTTTTTCATGATTATTCAGAAAGACTTTAGGCAGCCGAAAAATAAATTCGTGAGCTCATTCGGCTATATATGAAAAAGATTAAATGCATATTTTTACACTTGTTGGCTCATAGAAATGTGTGAAGTTGCTTTGTAGTATTTTCAAAATTTAGTCACTATTATTTAATACTTTTTTCCTTTTTTTTTTTGCAAGAAGATGTAGTGATATATGAGGGTAATGCAAGCGGATCTACTGGCTTATGCAGGTTTTATACCGTTGGTCAGTGATATTATTGTCATAATATTACTTATTTTTTACTAATTGGCTACCAGTTCATTAATTTGTAAAAATAGGGTACATGTTAAAAGGTGGTACAAATATAGAGTATGGCTGCAAATTCCCCAATATTACCTCTTTTTATGATAATACAAGATAAGTTGCCTGAGGGTGCCATATTTTAGTTGATGGCAAGAACTGCTGAATCAACAATCGAAAGCATAAGTGTAAGCACAAAGCATATGAGAAGAATCAATGACGGATAGTAACTAATATGAGTGATAATCCCATCCAACAATTTTAGGTGTCTCGGAGTTATCTTAAAAATAAGTTGACACTTCCAAATAATCTTCCACGATAAAGTTTTTTAAAGCAACAGAAGGGGTCAGCATCTTTAAGTATATCTCAGGCTTAATCAGAATGGGGGAAAAGGTCAGACTTCAGAGTTTGTGACTTGAGTGTCACTATCACACCACCCTATATCGTACTTCCAGTTTCAACAAAAAGAAGATAGAGCTAACGCAAGCAAGATGATTTGTCAGATTCTCTTATTAAACAAAAAAATCAATTAACTTTACCTCTTTATTTGCTTGTTAGAACTCCATAAAGTGGCAGATATGCATAGCTTAGCCAAATGGCATGTTCATTGCTTATTTGATCACATCATTGATTTTGTTTTACATTAACCAAACAGGAACGTAATAACCATCATTGCATCACCAACACGCTCCCTGCATGTGTCAAAACTAGTTAAGAGAACCTTAGAAAACAAACTTTGTTTTAATATTGGAGCTAAGTTCTATTTTGAGATTACTCATCTAAAAGAAAATTTTATTGTAAGACTATTAATTGGTTTAAATATTGTGCTAGTGTTATAAGGAATCTCAAAAAAGCAAAATGCATCTAAAGGATCCAAGAAGGAAAACGCACTAGATCAGTATGGAAAACACAGAGTAGATACAAGCACTCCTTTTCCACTTTGTTTGTCACATTTCGATTGGGTAAAAAAGAGTAGAGTATATAATTGACTTGAAGTACTTCATAAACAGGCGGGGTAAAAACTCTTCTTCCAAAAAAGAGACAGAACAAAGATGACAGAGGAAGGTATTCGGTTTTATTTTATATTTTGATAGTTGGGCAGAGTATATACTTTTTTTGGCAAAAGAGTAATTAAAAAAAACATAATTTTAAAGAGTATAACTCATAGCTTTAAGGATTATAAAACTGCAGCTCTTTTAATTAGTTAAGACATAATCTGAGAAAAGCACCAAATCAGCCCAAACTGTACACTGTTAGGCACACACAAAACCCCAGAATAAGCAAAATAACAAGACTCGGATCACCACCAATCTCCATCCAATCAAGTACAGAAGTGTACCTAGGATTACTTTCCTACAAATTTGAAGCTTTATAAAAATAGTTGTGGATCCCAAATAGATTTTAAGTCTATTTCAGCTAAAGGTAATGAGTAGTAAGAGAGTTATTTGCCACGTAGGAATCACTATCAGATAGGCATGTTTGAAGAACTTCAAATAATTAAGAAAATGTCAGAGGGACTAACTAAGTGTAAATTTCACGACTAACACAAAAGGCCGACGAAAAAAAATGAAAGGTTGAAGGAAAAGTAGCAATGCATGTATATTAACTTTCTATATAAATTCTGCAAACTCACTTTCTAATTTTGTAACCAACCATGATAGTAGCACAATAACATTCTTGAATGTCCCAATAGTAACCCCGCTATCCAGCTTTAGCCTCAGCTTTCCACCAGTACTCGGAACTTTACTCTCCTTTTGATACTACCCTGCCTGTCGTATCCAATGCCAATCTTACTATGCATCAGCTTCAGTGCCATATCAGCATTCCCTGTCTTTCTCAAGGCATTAATCAAGACAGTGCGAACTTTTCCAGGAATTTCTCGACCTCTATCCACAATCCCATCAGCTAATTTGCAAGCCTGTTTTATACGACCTACCTTGCACAGAACATTAATCATATCTTCAAAAGCTGTCTCAAGGATAACACCCATTGGTGCCAGCTCATCCAATATCTTACACGCTCTTGCCACCTTTCCAGAAAGACAAAGCCCAGTTGAAAGGGCTCGAAAAGAAGCGGCATTTGGAGTTATACCCTTATCAATCATCATATGCCACAATTTCAATGCCTCTTCATTTTGATGCTCTTTAAACAAGCCACTGATCAATATGGTATATGTATAAACTGTTTGATCACAACCTTCATCTTCCATTCTCTTAAAAAGAACCAAAGCTTCATCAATTTTCCCAGTTTTGGCCAAGGCATCGATAAGTGCATTATAACAATAAGAGTCACGCGTACATCCCTTCTCGGCCATCTCCTCAAAGAGTTCTCTGGCCTCGTCAACTCTCCCTGCCTTTCCTAGACCATCAATAAGACTTGAATAAAACATGGCGTTGATAGCTACATTGTTATTTTGACAGTACTCGAGCCACTGCATTGCCTCGTCCAACCTCCCACTCTTGCATAAACCATTTACAATAACCCCAAATGTTACCTCATCTGGTTCAAATCCTTCATTCTTCATTCTGTCGAAAAGCCTCATCGCCTCATCCAAGTTTCCAAGTTTCATGTATGAATCAATCAAAGAAGTATAAATCGACAGATTAGGTTTAAAACCCTTCTTGATCATATTCTCGAAAACAGTAAACCCTTCCAAAACCTTCCCAGTTTTACAAAACCCTCCAATCACTAATGTATAAGCGTGTGGTGGAATATCCAAGTCCTTTTCCTCCATTTCGTGATAAAGTCCCAAACAAGAATCAAAATCTTCCTCTGAGTAACACGCTTGCATCAGAGTCATGTACGTAATCTTGTCAGCTTCCACTTTTCTAACCTCCATATCTCTAAATTTCTCCATTGCCTTTTGAAGCTTCCCTGATCTACAATACCCTTTAATCATAGTATTATACGTAACAATATCCGGATTAACTTTCCCGCCTTCCATAACCTCAAAAACGGGTTCAGCCGATTCAATAAACATGGAATTAACCAATCCATTCATCAAAAAGTTATAGGTATACAAACTAGGCTCAATACCACTTTCTTTCATTTGACGCCACACAAATAACAATTCTTCAACCATCCCAAGTTCTCCGAAACTCCTAATCAACAAATTAACTGACCCCACATTCATCAACAAACCACTACCTTTATGCTTAAATTCACTAAACACGTGCTTAATTCTATCCAATTCGCGCGAAGCAGATAAAATCTGAATTAAAAACGCATAGCATTCAACATTATGAGCATACCCTTTTTGCTTACCAGCCCAATAAAAGAAACGAAACACGATATCAGGCTTACCAGCAAGGTCACCTGACTTCAACACATATGCAACAAAACTAGGAGATAATTTGATCAAAAATTTACAACAATAAGCATCTAAATTCTGCTCCATTGAGTATGAATTGTCCAAAAGATTCAAAATTTGTGGGACCCATGGTGATATTTTGAGATCTTTAGGGTCTGTAACTAAATCAGAAACGTCAATGAATGGATTTACCCATTCTGGAGGTGGGATGTTAAAAGTAGAAAATAACCTTTTGGGTTTTGAAGTGAAATTTGAGTAAAGATTTGATTTTTTTGATTTGGGTACCTGGGAAAGTGGAAAATTTGAATAAAATGGGTCTGAATGACATCGACTTGTTTGGAACTGGGACGTATTTGATTGAGGGATTGGTAGTTTGAAGAAGAAAAATTGGTTTGTGCCATTGGTGAGGGTACTGTTGTTGGATTTGGAAGTTGCAGAAATGGAACAAAGGGGTTTTTTCAGGGTTTTTCTCATCTGGGGTTTTTAGTTCACTGGGTTGAAGTTGAAGATGCAGCAGCTTTTAACAATTTTCGAGGTGGTTCAGTTCAAATGTGTCTTCAGGCTTTTGGCACTTTTGGCTCTTGTAATGATGCAAAACTTCTGTTTAACCAGTGTTTAAGTTTGCCACTCATATGTTATAAATAGAAATCTTGCAAAATGATAGCAAAACGGTTCTATGGTCTAGCGGTTAGGACATTGGACTCTGAATCCAGTAACCCGAGTTCAATTCTCGGTAGAACCTCTTTGCCTTTTTGTTTTTTTCAGAAAATTCTATTGCACTATGGAAATAAATGTATATAAATATTCGAAGAGTTAATGAGTTTTTTTAGTGTGATATTTTTATATGTTTTGAATATATTGAATTGTTAATCTTTGCCTTTTTGTTTTTTTCAGAAAATTCTATTGCACTATGGAAATAAATGTACATAAATATTCGAAGAGTTAATGAGTTTTTTTAGTGTGATATTTTTATATGTTTTTTAATATATTGAATTGTTAATTGTTATGACTTATAATACTTTTATATAGATTTTAAATTGTAAATTTTGTTTTTTTAAAATTGAAAATTATATGTCTTTGCAATAAATTTTCAAGATATGAAAAATAAACTGCAATCACAAAATAAGAGATTTTTACTAATCAATTGTGGGTACAATTCGACAAGAGGGGTGGGGAAGGGTTGCTGTGATGGTAAGCAACCTCCACTTCCAACCAAGAGGTTATGAGTTCGAGTCACCCCAAGAGCAAGGTGGGGAGTTCTTGGAGGGAAGGATGCCGAGGGTCTATTGGAAACAGCCTCTCTACCTCATGGTAGGGGTAAGGTCTGCGTACACACTACCCTCCCCAGACCCCACTAGTGGGATTATACTGGGTTGTTGTTGTTGTTGTTGTATATTTCTCCAACGCTTAGGTTAGGTATTCTTCTCTCCTAACTATCTCCATGATTCGAGGGTTGAAGCAACTATTTCTCGAATATATGATGATGCAAATCTCCTAGGGATGTATTTGATCTCCAACTTCTTGAACTATTTGATTGTCAAGAAGTATCCGGCCACAAGGGTATACTAACCTCCAAGCAACTCTAATAGACTCCTATGAATTCAAGAGTCTTGTAGTATCTTGAATTTAGGATTTTGCTTGATCCGTAAAAATTTCGGTGTCTACAAATGCCCCTTACTTCAAGGTTTGTCAGGGTGTAGGCTTGCCGAAACTTGAAGACGAGACTTGAAGTACTCGACCATCACAACAAATGATTTTGAAACTTGGAGTTTTCGATTTACATGTGGAAGAAATGAAGGGCAAAATTGGTCCCACTGGGCGTGCCAAAATTTTAAACAATAAATTTGCGTCAAGAAAATATAATCGAGACCGAAAAGTATTGCAACAATCGTAATATTTTATTTCAAATAGTTTGAGTGTTACAATCTCTATGAATCCTCTGATTCTTCTTTCTAGTAGTAAATAAATTCAAGGGCCTTTGAGCTTGATCTTGAATCAGCATTTGTTGCCACGAACGATGGTCTTGAATTCAATTAGCACGAACTTTGATTTGAACTTGTACCCCTTGAATCTTGATTTGTTCTTCGTTCTTGAGCTTGAACTTGATTTCTTGAACTTGAACTTGATTGCTTGAAGCTTGTAAAGAAATTTGCAGTGTTTGATCCACGAGTTCTCTCTTGCTTCTTGTTATAATCTCTGATCCCTTTTCTGAGTTATGAAGACTCATATTTATAGTTGTGGTAGGGAAGAGTTATGATAAGAATAAATTCTTTTCGACCAATCAGATTGAAGCGTGACAGAGCCGTATTTGATTGGCTGGAATATGTCACTTGCACATGTAGTGCGATTGCATTGGCTTTTTAATTTGACTTGGCATGCTTGTCATTTTGACATGTGGCATGATCATATTAGCTCTTCTGTTTGACTTGGTGTGCCATGTCATTTGAAGCGTGGCACTGGCCTCTAGGAAGATGACATCTTGGGCCTAATGAAGTGGGTTCATCACTTGTAGCCCAATTAAATGGGCTAACCCAGTGGATTTGGACTTATTTATTTAATCCATATATATTTGACTTATATAACTAATTCAATTATATTAGTCCAATAAATTTATTTGGACAAAAATATCTTGAATTTAAAATATAGCCCAAATTATTTTATCGATTGAGATTCGATAAAATTTAAATGCTTACATATTTGTAAACACCGAAATTTTAATAGATCAAGCTAAATCATAAATTCAATATACTACAAGACTCTTGAAATCCTATGAGTCTATTAGGGTTGCTTGGAGGTTAGTCTACCCTAAACCCTAACTCACACATCTATAAAGGGATACATATTCCCTTAAAGAGGCGTCTCAAAAATCTT
Source organism: Nicotiana tabacum (assembly GCF_000715075.1). NCBI lineage: Eukaryota > Viridiplantae > Streptophyta > Magnoliopsida > Solanales > Solanaceae > Nicotiana > Nicotiana tabacum. The sequence goes on along the minus strand of NC_134102.1, from coordinate 18,563,739 downwards.
ATAAACTCTTGGGATATTCACAAAGAGATCAAAGTATGGTCGGATACGTCTTGACAATCAAATAGTTCAAGAAGCTGGAGATCAAATACATCCCAGGAGATCTACATCATCCTATATTCGAGAAATATGTTGCTTCAACCCTCGAATCACAGAGATAATTAGAAGAGAAGAATCAAGGAAGAAACATAATTGTACTCACAATTGATTAGTAAAAATCTCTTATTTTATGATTGTAGTTTACTTTTAATATCTTAAAAATTTATTGCAAACAAATTGGCACGCCAAGTGGGACAATCTCTACCTCTCATCTTAACTTTTCATTCACCAAAGTTCAAGAACATCGAAATGGCTTCAAAGAAAATCAACTCCAGATCAACTTCCACTAAAGCTCCTAATTCTATGTTGATATGGAAAATATCATAAATATTACCTTTGGAAGCGTTGGGCCAGTTACAAAGAGCAAAGTATGCTCTTTAGGATAACAAACACTTTAAGTGACGTCCGCATCAAATCCTATTTTCGGATCTTCATCCTCAAAAGAAACAAGATCCTCTACCAGCATGACCCAAAAAGGGAACAATGTCACTGAAAGGATCGACGAGGTACTTGCTCAACTTAGTTTATCTAAGTCTAAGACACCTTTCGTGCAAGCCGGTGATGATGAATTGAGCGTTGGATCTCCTCTGGTCTCCATTAATGCGACATCTAAGCTCTATTCCAACAATGATCCATATTATTATTCCTCCTCTATGGCGATCATGCAAGCAATGGTTATTGAAGCTTCTATTGTAGAAGAACAACTTGCAAATTTGACGAAAGCAGTTGGAAGCTTATCAAAGCACGTGCAAGATCAAGATGCTAAAATTTCAAAGTTAACAAATACATTGGATAGCATAGTAAAGGGAGAATCGACACAAACATCTTTAAATCTTCAAAGATCGCAAGAGAAAGAAGACACCTCTGAAAAGCAAAAAATGACAACTAAGGAGATTCAAGTCTCCGCTGAAGGTCTCATTCCCGTTGAGAAATTAAAAGACTTCATCATGGAGGCTATCAAAGTAAACCTGAGTCGTCCAAATTATCTCTCACATATGCAAAGCCGTATATGCAAAGAATTGATAACTTGAAGATGCATATTGGTTATCAACCTCCTAAGTTGCAACAATTCGACGGCAAGGGAAATCCGAGATAACATGTAGCACACTTTGTTGAAACTTGCAACAATGTTGGAATGTATGGCGATTATCTTGTCAAATAGTTTGTTCGGTCTCTCAAAGGTAATGCATTCGATTGGTACATAAATCTCGAATATGGTTCCATCAATAGCTGGGAGCAGTTGAAGAAAGAGTTTCTCAATCATTTCTATAGCACAAGACGCATCGTAAGCATGATCAAACGTACAAACTCTTATCAACGAAAGGATGAGCCAATTATTGACTTCATCAACCGCTGGAGGAGCTTAAGCCTCAACTACAAAGATCGCCTTAGTGAAACTTCTAGCATCGAAATGTGCATTCAAGGCATGTGTTGGGGGTCCACTCTATATACTACAAGGAATAAAGCCTAAAACATTTGAAGAACTAGCAACTCGTACTCATGATATGGAGCTAAGTATGGTTACAAGTGGAGACCAAAGGCTACATATCTTTGAGCCTTACGACGACGAAGAAGAAAAATAAGAAGACGAGGATGGGGACAAGTTTTCATCCAAAAATGAAAACGAAGAATCTATTCATGTTACAACGCTCCTTAACACACTAGCCTAAATTCCATGTTGCAATGCTCCTCAACGCACGAGCCTAAACTGCAAGTTATAATGCTCCTCAACGCACAGGCCTAAACTGCAAGTTATAATACTCATCAACGCACGAGCCTAAACTACAAGTTATAATACTCCTCAACGCACGAGCCTAAACTGCAAGTTATAATGATCCTTAATGCGCGAGCTTAAACTACAAGTTATAACGCTACTTTGCACATGAACCCATATTGTATGTCACGAATCTCCCCAAATTTGAACTAAATCTTCAAGACAAAGCTCTTCATATTCGAGCAAAGTCTTTAAATTGTAAAGCTCCTCAAATTCGAGCAAAGTGTTCAAGTCACAAGGCTCTTCAAATTCGAGCAAAGCATTCAAGTCACAAAGCTCTTCAAATTCGAGAAAAGACTCGAGTCCAAAGCTCTTCAAATTCGAGCAAAGACTCAAGTCGCAAAGCTCTTCAAATTCGAGCTAAACTCCAAGTTGCAAAGCTCTTCAAAATTGTGAAACTCATCAAGTTGCAAATCATTTCAAAACGTAAGCTAAATCTTCAAATTACTACGCTCCTATACACACGAGCCTAAACTGCATGTCATGAAGCTCTTCAAATTTGAGCAAAATCTTCAAGTTGCAAAGCTCCTCAAATATGAGTTTAAATTGCAAGTTGCTACGCTCCTTAACGTATGAGCATAAACTGCATGTTACTCTTTTCCTGCAAAAGTATAAACTGTGCACGGCCCAAAAAAAGAGGCCTGCTAAGTTAAAACCTCGAAAGAGGCAGCATAGGTAAAAGTTAAGACATTAAAAAAAAATCACACATTCTTAACTAAGGTATGACTTGATCCTCTTCACCGAGGTACGTAGGCAGCTTAGAGTTTTATTCTAAGTTCAGTCGCATGAGTTCAAAAGATACATATTTCCCCATTCATTATTCAAATGAATCATGATGGAATATGGTTCAATTGATTGGAACTTAAAAACAATCGGGCTTACAAATATTCTTTCGTTGAACTGTGTGCCTTATCAAAGATTGATGGTTCAATGGGGGCAAGCCTCCATAAAAATTGGCATCTCTGATGGACGGTATAGTATTTTAGTAGAAGGCCAAATCTTCAAGTTGAATTCGTCTTGGCTGCTACGCCTTCAGTTTGAAGTATTCAAGCACTCAAAGTCTTCAAGTCTGTTGATTTTCAAGCTCATCGATCTTCAAGTTAAAATGTTTAAGCCCTATATGTCTTCAAGGTGAAGTCTTCAAATCCGTCGGTTTCAAGCTCGCCGGTCTTCAAGTTGAAATGTTTAAGCCCTCTAAGTCTTCAAGTTGAAGTCGTCAAGTACGTCAATTTTTCAAGTTGAAGTTTGTGAGTCCTAGGTCTTCAAGTTGAAGTATTCAAGCATTCGCTGATCTTCAAGTTGAAGTATTTAAGCTCTCTAAGTCTTTAAGTTGAAGTCTTCAAGTCCGTCGATCTTCATATTCACTTGTCTTCAAGTTGAAGTATCCAAGCCTTCCAAGTATTCAAGTTGAAGTATTCAAGCCCTCCAAGTCTTTAAGTTGAAGTTTTCAAGTCTACTAATTTTTCAAGTTGAAGTTTAAAAGTCCACCGCTCTTAAAGATAAAGCATCAAAGTCTGCCAAGTCTGTCAAATCTTCAAGTTCGTCGGTCTTCAAGTTGAAGTGTGCAAAGTCCGCCAAGTCTTCAAAGTTTGGCAAGTGTTCAAGCCGAAGCCTTTAAGTCCACCATGCCTTCAGGTTGACGTGTTAGTCCTTTTTCACCTTAAGTTGGCCTCTTTGCGGGTTTTTCCTTAAAAGGAACTATAATTTTCCAATCTTAATATGGACGTTTAAGTCCCTTTGCATGTAAGTTGGCCTCTTTGTGAGTTTGCCGTTAAAAGGAGCTATAATTTTTCAATCTTAAGATGGACATTTAAGTCTCTTTGCACCTTAAGCCAGTCTTGTTGCGGGTTAATCCTTCTATATGATGTTGAGAATTTGTCCTTCTATATGTTGTCATGGATTTGTCCTTCTATATGTCGTATGAATCATCACATCCTAAGTTATCCCTCTATTTTATTGGACAGAGATGTGTATCCATCCCTTCACACCATATGATCGCCTTCTTCATGTGTGTATCATCTCGTTAAACAAGAACATATTCTTCTTGTTTGACCTACAAAAAGGGGGGGAAAGAACGACAAAGGATAAAAGCACAAGAAAAGAAGAAGAAATTACCTTCGTGTCAATGCTTCTTAGTCCACAAAAGTAGACTCAACATGGCTTGTAAATACTATGAATTGATGCTTAACAAATACGAGTACATGGATTTATATAGATTGTGGAGAGAAGACGTTAATAATTCGTGATACGATGTGGGATCAACTGCAGTGGAGTGACCTAATTCTTTTGTTTCCAAGTTGAAGTTGGAGAAGTAAGTTGATTCCTGGATGGATTCTAAGTTCTACTAGTTGAAGATAAAATTTATCACTGTTGAAATTGGTATGGACGTGTGGCTTTCATAAGGAATTATCTAACTAGGTGTGATCAACTGCTATCAAAGTTTCATGTTTATTTGAGATATATACATATGTCAGCCGCATGAAATTGGCACGATTTACGATAAAGTTTCAATTACAAAGTAAGGATTCCAGAGAGAATATGACGTGAACTTCAAAGTTATAAATGGGGTCATTTGTTCTTTTTGAAATAAGTTTGTTCATGAATTAGAAGTACATTTCAGAAGCAATGTTCAACGAATTACGTGACCATAAGTCCGTAAGCTCCGAAACGATTCGGTTATGCAAGGATTAATGTCTCTTAAGCTATCATTCAGAGAAAGTATGTCAAAATAAATTTATACTTCAAGCCTAGTCTTCAAAAAAATTAAAAATCTGACTAGTCTCGAAGTAAGGAGCATTTGTAAGCATTTAAATTTTTAAATCTAAATCGATAAAATAATTTGGGGTATATTTTAAATTCAAGATATTTTAATCCAAATAAATTTATTGGGCTAATATAATTAGATTAGTTATATAAGTCCAATATATATAGATTAAATAAATAAATCCACATCCACTGGGTTAGCCCATTTAATTGGGCTACAAGTGATGAACCCACTTCATTAGGCTCAAGAAGTCATCTTCCTAGAGCCCAGTGCCACGTGTCAAATGACGTGGCACGCCAACTCAAAAAGAAGAGCCAACGTGTCAAAATGACAAGGCATGCCAAGTCAAATTAAAAGGCAAATGAAATCGCACCATATGTGCAAGTGACATATTCCGGCCAATCAAATACGACTCTGTCACGCTTTAATTTAATGGGTCGAAAAGAGTTTGTTCTCATCACAACTCTTTCCTCCCACAACTATAAATAGGGGTCTTCATAACTCAGAAAAGGGACCAGAAGTTATAATAAGAAGCAAGAGAGAGCTTGTGGATCAAACATTGTAAATTTCTCTACAAGCTTCAAGCAATCAAGTTCAAGCTCAAGAACGGAGAACAAATCAAGATTCAAGGAATACGAGTTCAAATCAAAGTTCGTTCTAGTTGAATTCAAAACCATTGTTCGTGGCAACAAATATAAATTAAAGATCAAGCTCAAAGGCCCTTGAATTTGTTTACTATTGGAAAGAAGAATTAGAGGATTCATAGAGATTGTAATACTCAAACTATTTGAAATAAAATACTACGATTGTTGCAATATTTTTCGGTCTCGATTATATTTTCTTGACGAAAATTTATTGTCTACAAATTTTAATTTTTGAAGATATGAAAAATAACTGCAATCACAAAATAAGAGAAAAATATTCTTACTAATCAACTGTGAGTACAATTATGTTTCTCCCTTGATTCTTCTCTCATGATTATCTCCGTGATTCGAGGGCTGAAACAACATATTTCTCGAATGTAGGATGATGCAGACCTCCTGGGGATGTATTTGATCTCAAGATTCTTGAATTATTTGACTGTCAAGAAGTATTCGGCCATGTTTTGATCTCTTTGCGAATATTCCAAGAGTTTATGGGATTTTTGAGACGCCTCTTCAAGGGAATATGTATCCTTTTATATAGGTGTGAGTTAGGGTTTAGGGTAGAGTAACCTCCAAGCAACACTAATAGACTCATAGGATTTTAAGAGTATAGTAGTATATTGAATTTAGGATTTAGCTTGATCCGTTAAAATTTTGTTGTCTACAAATGCCCCTACTTCAAGGTTCGTCGGGGTGTAGACTTGCTAAAACTTGAAGGCGAGGCTTGAAGTACTCGTCCATCGCAATAAATGATTTTGAAACTTGGAGTTTTCGATTTACAAGAGGAAGAGATGAAGGGAAGAATTGGTCCAACTGGGCGTGCCAATTTGTTTGCAATAAATTTTTAAGATATGGAAAATAAACTGCAATCACAAAATAAGAGATTTTATTTTTCTAATCAATTGTGAGTACAATTCTATTTCTCCCTTGATTCTTTCTCCTGATTATCTCGGTGATTCGAGGGCTGATCCTAATAGACTCTTAGGATTTAAGAGGTTGTAGAACCTCTTTCCTATTTTTCTTCTTCAGAAAATTTTACTGCACTATGGAAATAAATGTACATAAATATTCGAAGAGTTAATGAGCTTTTTTAGTGTGATATTTTTATATGTTTTTTAATATATTGAATTTTTAATTGTTATGACCTATAATATGTAGATTTTAAATCTTAATTTTTTTTTAAAAAAAATAGAAAGTTTGCAATAAATTTTCGAGATATGAAAAATAAACTGCAATCACAAAATAAGAGATTTTTACTAATCAATTACGAGTACAATTCTGTTTCTTCCTTGATTCTTCTCTCCTAATTATCTCCGTGATTCGAGGGCTGAAGCAGTGTATTTCTCAAATGTAGGATGATGCAGACCTTCTGAAGATGTATTTGATCTCCAACTTCTTGAACTATTTGATTGTCAAGAAGTATCCGGCCATATTTTGATCTCTTTGCGAATATCCCAAGAGTTTATGGGATTTTTGAGACACATTTTCAAGGGAATATATATCCCTTTATAAAGGTGTGAGTTAGGGTTTAGGGTAGAGTAACCTCCAAGCAACCCTAATAGACTCATAAGATTTCAAGAGTCTAGTAGTATCTCGAATTTAGGATTTAGCTTGATCCGTTAAAATTTTGCTGTCTACAAAATGTTCAAATTCATAATAAAAACTAGATAATTTAATACCTCGTATTCATATTCGTGGAGTCATATAAAATGGGATGAACGAAATACTTATTTTAAAATTGTTATCCCTCACTTTCTATCTCACTCTATGTGATACAATTATCATTCGAAGAGTTAATGAGCTTTTCTAGTGTGATTTTTTCATATGCTTTTTAATATATTAAATTATTAATTATTATGATTTATAGTATTTTTATGTAGTTTTTAAATCGTAAATTTTATTTAAAAAAACTTAAAAATTATATGTTCAAATTCATGCTTAAAACTAGATAGACTAATATCACGTATTTAAAATCGTGGAGTCATACAAAATGGGAGGAAAAGGTGATTAGTGGATGTAACCCAAGTCCATCGGACGAGAATTTTTAGAGTGAGAAACTCTCATAACTCACTACACACAAATGGAGAATACAACCAAAACACCCAATATACCCCCCCTAAACCACCGGACATTAACCTCATGGAAGAAGATGCTAATCCAACGTATTCCTACGAGGAAATGCTATTAGACTAGAAATATACAACCCAAACGAAATACTACGCAAATGAACTTAGCAGAACAGAAAGCGATGTAATGGGCAAGGAAAACCTAGGCCTAATCATCCTATCTCAATATGACAAAACCCGTCTATATGAACCATGGCGTTTCTCGATTATTATTAAAATATTTGGTAGAAGAATGTCATATCACCTCCTTCGATCTAATTAATTAATCTATGGAACCCTTTCGAACAATTAATCTTGATTTACTTCGATTGGGATTTCTTTATAGTTAAATTTGGAAAGGAAGACAATTTGATAAAGGTAATACACCAAAGACCATGATTCCTATCCGGGAATTTTCTCTTAGTCAAAAGGTAGGAACCAAAACTTGTCCCACAAGAGACTAATATGTCCTTTACTATTATATGGGTTTGGTTGCCACAATTACCAACTGAATTTTACGACAAAGAGATACTTGAGAAGGTTGGAAGGAAACTAGGGAAACTTCTCAAAATTGATACGTGCATATTAGCTATATTATGGGCCAGATATGGGTGAATTTGTATACAAATACCACTGAAAACACCAGTAGAAATATCTGTCACTATCGGGGACCACAAATAAGCGGTGGTATACGAAGGGAAAAACATCATATGCACAGGTTGTGGAAGGATAGGACACACCCTAAAAACGTGTACTCACAGGCAAAAATCTCATTTTCCAACTCAGGACCAGCCTGAATGCTCCTCTTCAAAAGTCAACGTTGACGAGGGAGATGAATGGAAAATAATTATCTTTTCCAGAAAAAGGAAGTCAGGGACACCACCCCAACACAAGGCCAAACCACAACACTACAAGAAACGAAGGAAAAAAACTCCACTTCAACTGGAGGCATACAAGTCTGAATGTTCGATGCAAATTCCAGTAAGTTTCTTGAAACTAAAACATTCTGATGTTACTCTAAGACTAATCCTGTACTGGCCAATACCGAATGCCCTACCAACACAAATTACGGGCCAAGGAAAAATATTTCCCTATCAAAGAGTCAGCCCACCTAGGAACAACATATGCGGGAACAACCCAACACAAGCACAAGGAGAAAGGCGGGCCCAACAGGGGAAGACCCAACTCTCAGCAAAGAAAAGGGACCTACAAACCCAAAAGAGATTTTCCAAACGGCCCCTAGAGTAAACAAAACAGCAGTCCCAAAGAGAACAAGTGGGGGCCTGTCAGTTCAACAAAACGCAACCCACCAAGACCCAATTACCCTTTCCGTCACAAGGGCCATACCCACTTGAAGAACATCATTACCAATGATGGCCCCAATAGAGATACATCAATCTTACCAAATAATTATTCAAAAAAAACCTCTATGGATACTCAAGTGACATATTTGTTATTACCAAAGCTCAAGTGATTTGACACTTTCTGTCAACTCAATCGGATTCACATTTAATTCGAAATCTCTTGTATTAGACACAGGTTACGAAATATAAAACTCGGGTGATGATTTAACCCCCGATATCAGTGATGACCCTTGATTACCCCCAAAATCCCTTAATTAATACCAGCCCAAAAAAGAAAAATCAAAGAAACCAAAAAAGGAACAACCCACCAAATCCTCAGTAGTTCTAACTTCCACCCCTCCGCCACCAGACCACACTCCAGTGCCTTCGTTGGAGATAACACTCCACTGCTAGGGCCTGTGCTACAATTTTCAACTAGAAAACCAGCCAATCACCTTCATCATCCAATACCTGATCCATCTAGCATGTGTTACAATGAAGGCCCTAAACATGGGTTTGGCGACATTTGGAACCCAACTTTGGCAATCAATGATTCTACAGAGAAGCTTCAACCCTCTGGAGCCAACAATGCTCATTAGTGCATAATCTCATGCAACAATTCTTCAACTCGATCCCTTTATTCCCAGACCTAGCGACACCAGGCTAATGACGACACCTCAGTTCTCAGTGATGGAACAATGGCCTCAGCAGTACCTTTCATCTTCAACACCGGATATACAACAATCACCTCCACTAGGGAATATCTCGAAGGAGATAAAGAAAGCTCTAGAGATACTCAAGGGACAAGAAACCATCAAGGAGATGGCAAATCAGAGCTCCTACTGTCCACTAAGAACATACTCCATATGGCTGGAGGCAGTAAGGGTAGTGGAATTCATTGTGGACTACAACGAAGCCCTAATACTACTCTGCCCCAAAACACTTTCCAGATCTGGATTGAGCGTGAGCTCTCATAAGAGCCAGGGAGTGCTGAAACCACTACTGACACTGACTCTAGTAATAATATATCAGACACCGGCAACAAGGAAGAAGGAAACGATGCCTACCCAGGGAAAGGAAAAGGATCCGACAGTGGCTCCCCAAACAAACCACAACCCCCAAATAAATTTCATCATATGGAATGTTAGAGGGGAAAACTGTGTGGAGTTCATAAGACACTACTCAGAGATGATCAAAATGCATAAACATGCCATGCTGGTGCTGCTTCAGACCAAGATGGCAGACCATAAGAAGCTTACATAGGAACTGCATTATGACCTGCATATCCAGTTCCCAGCAATGGGTTCTGGGGGCATCATCATCATGTGGAAAGAGAACGTCCTCCAGGTAGATGAAGTATCAGTCACACCCCAAGGTATCCATGCAATGGTCAAGGTATTATCCTCTAACCCCCCATGGTTTTTCTCGGCTATTTATGCAAGTAACTATCTAGAGGATAGGAAAATCCTTTGGGAAAATCTGATAGATATTTCTAGTAGCATAAATGGTCGTTGGTTTGTGGGTGGGGATTTTAATGAAGTTTTAAAAGCAAGAGACAAGTTTGGTGGAAACTGCATTAACACAAACATAAGCAACTTATTCTGGAATTGCACTAACTAGTGTAGATTAGTTGACCTAGGCTACAAAGGTAGTAAATACACATGGACAAACAAGAGATATAGGAATATGACTAGACTAATCCTCAAAGAATTGATAGGTGTTTTGTTAATAACTGTTGGATCAGTGAATTTCCTAAAGGCTCTGTAACCCACTTACCTAGGACCCACTATGATCACTACCCCCTTCTAGTTAAGTTAAAAAATGGCACCCAAAGGGTTAATACTAGGCCTTTCATATTCGAGTCCATGTGGTGCAGTCACCCTGCTTTCCCTAGCCTCATTCAGGACTCCTTCCCACCACACTCCACCTTACTCACATCATCTCAATGGTTCAGAACTAAGGTCACTAATTAGAATAAACATACCTTTGGAAACATATTTCACAAAAAGAAGATATTGTTGGCTAGGATTGCTGGCATCCAAAAATCTCAAAATTACCAATTTAGTCAATTCCTCCTAAATTTAAAAAATACATTAATCAAGTAATTAGACTCAATCCTAAAAAATGAGGAGGATTTCTAGAAGTTGAAAGCTAGAATTAACTGGCTCTCTAATGGTGATGCTAATACCATTTTTTTCACAATTCTAATCTAAATATAAGGAGGAGAAATAGGATCCTCTCTCTTAAAGATAAGGCTGAAAACTGGCAGTATGAGCCCCATGAAATCAAAGAATCCATTACCAGTTTCTTCAATGCCTTTTACATATATTCACACACCAGTCCCCCATCTCTACCTCTATTCTAATATCTCATAGTCATTCACTGTCCACAATTCAAAAAGCCAACCTGGATCTTCCTCTCAGAGACAGTGACATCAAAAGAGCAATTTTCTCCTTGAAGTCCTTCATAGCCCCAGGGCCTAATGGATTACACCCCTTATTTTACCAAAAGTACTGGGACATTGTGGAGAAAGATGTTATCAGTTCTCCAAAGATTGTTGCTCATCCAAAATAATACACCCCAAAATGAATGAGACCCTTCTATGCCTCATATAAAAAGGCTTACATGCTAAAAAAACTTCAGGCCTATAGGACTCTGCAACACTATCTAAAAAATTATGACAAAAATCCTAGTCAATAGAATCAAGCCCTACGTGACCCATATAATTGGTCCAGTTAGGCTAGCTTCCTGTCCAACAGGAGAGCTTCCAACAATGCTATTATTGTCCAGGAATACATCATACACTTTGAAAAATGAAAGGCAAAATAGTTCACATGATCCTAAAGATTGACCTGGAAAATGCCTTTAATAGGATTGGGTGGTCCTTTATGAGGAACACTCTCTGCCATGACCCAATTTCACCTATAGGCCGTGATAGCGCCCAATATTACAGCTAGGCAAGCCAACCAGTAATTTAAACCCATATTCTATTATTCAAAATTAACCGAGTAATTAAACTCTTCTTACTTGCAAGATTTAAAATAATATGAAAAGATCTGGTAAATTAAAATAACCAAGAAAATAATTAAATCAAAACATTCTACTAGTGCGTGTGCCAAGATCTTGTATCACAAGTGTATGAGCATCTAGTAGATTATACAAAACTCCAAATACTGTCTAAAATAAAAATAGATATAATAAAAAAAAATACAAGAAGAGGCACTGGTAGCTGCAGGACGGCTCAGAAAGGTAGCTCACCACTACGCCCCTGGATAACAAGGATGTGCGATGATAGGTCCTCCACTAGTATCTGTCTCAGATGCTGCACAAAAAGTGCAGGAAGTGTAGCATGAGTACGTAAACAACGTGTACCTAGTAAGTATCAAGCCTAATCTCGACGTGATAGAGACGAGATGGGCGGCATTGCCACTCACTAAGGGTCAACAATAATAAATAGAATAAATTATAATTATTCAAATCAACATGATTCACAGAGTTAATAATAATTTTATTCAATTAGCAGAAATAATAAAAATCCTTCAAATGCAACAATTTCCAATCTATTAATTAAATCCTTCAATTTCAATAAATTTCCAATTTATCTAATAGCTTTACAAGCTGCAATAAACTGTCAAAGTATCGTGTAATTATTATTATTATTAAGCACGATTTCTGCCGAGGTCGTACGACCCAATCCAAAGTGTTGTGTATACTGCCGAGAGACGTTCGGCACGATCCATAAATGCATCTATCCTGCCGAGGCGTTCAGCCCGCTCCACAAGAAAGGAGGACATTTTCTTATGTACTTCTGGAAGGAGAGTATATTTATTATAAGATAAATTCGGGAGGAAGAACAATTTTTTTTAACAATTAATAAATTTAAACAGAAAGTCAAGCATATGAGATTTTCATCCTTTAATATTTTTATCTAACAATTCACTATATATATATATCTCAAATGATTCATGCTTTGAGTCCTAAACAACCCGGACTTTAAGCATTAATAGTAGCTACGCACGGACTCTCGTCACCTCGTGCGTACGTAGCCCCCGCAGTTAGCAACAATTATTTAATTTAATCACATATGGGGTAATTTTCCTCTCACAAGATTAGACAAGAGACTTACCTCGTCTTGCTCCAATTTAATCCACTAGTAGGCCTTTTTCTCGATTATCCAACTTTGATTGGCTCGAATCTACCCAAAAATAATTCGATACAGTCACCAAAATTTATAAAATCAATTTCATAAGAAAATACTACATTTTCAAAAAAAATTCCGAAATTAATTAAAAATTTGTCCGTGTGGCCCACGTCTCGGAATCAGGCGAAAGTTACGAAATATGAACGCACACTCAACCACGAGTCTACCTATACCAAAATTACTAAATTCCAATAACAATTTGACCCTCAAATCCTCAAATCTATCCAAGAGGGTTTTCAAACTTTTCCAACTCAATTCACCAATTAAATGATAAAAACAATGATGAATTCGGGTAATTTAACCAATATTGAGTTAAGAACACTTACCCCGTTATTTTCTCTAAAACTCTCCCAAAAATCTTCCAAATCCGAGCTCTAAATTGTTAAAAATGAAAAATGGGACGAACTTAAACTCTCTGCCTAGTGATTTCTTCTACGCGATCGCGAACTTCCTCACGCGATCGCGAAGCACAAATTTTACTGCCCAGAAAATAACCCTACGCGGTCGCATAAAGTCCCACGCGATCACGAAGCACTGACTTCGCAACCCTACGCGATCGCGAATCATTAAGCGTGTGGCCCAGATCCTCCCCAGTTTCCCCTACGCGATCTCAAACAACGACACGTGATCGTGATGCATAGGCCGACCTAACCTACGCGATCGCGGACGTGCCCACGCGATCGCATAGAACAAATTTCCAGCTACCCAAATTAAGCATACGCGATCGCAAACCCATTCACGCGATCGCGTAGAACAAATCCACCTCTGCCCAAATTACTCTACGCGATCGCAGACCAACTTACGCGATCGCGTATAAGGAAATGAGAAGAAAAATACCATAAACTATCAGCAGTCTCCCAAAGGCCAAAAGTAATCTGTTAGTCTTCTGAAACTCACCCGAGCCTCTCGGGACCTCAACCAAATATACCAATAAGTCCCAATACATCATACAAACTTAGTCGAACCTTCAAATCACACCAAACAACGCTAAAACTATGAATCATCCTCCAATTCAAGCTTAATGAAACTTAAGATTTCCAACTTCTACATTCGGTGTCAGAACCTATCAAATCAAGTCCGATTGATCTCAAATTTTGCACACAAGTCATAAATGACATAACAGAGCTATAAAAATTTTTAGAACTGGATTCCAACCCCGATATCAAAAATTTAACTCCCCGGTCAAACTTCCAATTTAAATTCTTATTTTATCCATTTCAAGCCTAATTTAACTACGAACTTCCAAATAAAATTCCGAACACGCTCCTAAGTCAAACATTACCATACGGAGCTATTGGAACCATCAAATCCCGATTACGAGGTTGTTTTCTCAAAATATTGACCGAAGTTAAACTTAGCATTTTAACATCAACTCAAAGAACCAAGGGTTCTGATTTCCACCCGAACACTTCCAAATCCCGAACCAACCATTCCCGCAAGTCATAAATTAATAAAAGCACATACATGGAGTTTTATTTAAGGGAACCTGGTTCTAAAAGTCAAAATGATCGGTTGAGTCATTACATTCTCCACCTTTTAAACAAACGTTTGTCCTCGAATGGGTTTAGAATAATACATGGAGTGCCGAATAAGTGTGGATATCTACTCCGCATGTTTTTCTCGGCCTCCTAAGTCGCTTCCTCGAATGGTTGGCCCCTCCACTGGACTTTTACTATAGAAATCCTCTTGGACCTCAACTGGCGAACCTGTTTATCAACAATGGCAACTGGCTCCTCTTCATAGCCCAAGCTATTATCTAGCTGAATTGTGTTGAAGTCTAACACATGTGACATGTCAGCATGATACTTCCGGAGCATAGATACATGGAAAACCTGATGAACTCCCGATAGACTGGGAGGCAATGCAAGCTCATAAGAAACCTCCCCAACTCGTCTTAATACCTCAAATGGGCCTATAAACCTTGGGCTCAACTTGCCCTTTTTCCCGAATCTCACGATTCCCTTCATCGGCCAAACCTTCAAGCGAACTTTTTCATCTACCATAAATGATAAATCACGCACTTTCTGATCTACATAACTCTTTTGTCTGGACTGTGTTGTACGAAGTTGCTCTTGAATCAACTTTACCTTTTCCAAGGCATCTTTCACCAAATCAGTACCATATAACTTAGCCTCACCAGGCTCAAACTATCCGATGGGCGAACGACATCGCCGACCATACACAACTTCAAATGGAGCCATCTCGATGCTGGATTGGTAACTGTTATTATAAGCAAACTCGGGCAAAGGCAAGAAATGATCCCATTGACCTTTAAAGTCAAACACACATGCCCTGAGCATATCCTCCAAAATCTGAATTGTCCGCTCTAACTGTCCATCGGTCTGCGGATGAAAGGTTGTGTTGAGCTCTACATGGGTCCCTAATTCATTTTGTACTGCTCACCAAAAATGTGAAGTAAACTGAGGGCCTCTATCTGATATAATGGAAATTGGCACACCGTGCAACCGAACTATCTCCTGAATATAAATATATGCCAGCCTCTTTGAAGTATACATAGTCACACCAGGAATAAAGTGTGCCGACTTGGTCAACCTGTCAACAATCACCCAAACTGCATCATACTTCCGCAAGGTTTGTGGCAACCCAACTACAAAGTCCATAGTAATGCGTTCCCATTTTCACTCCGTTATAGTCATCTGCTGAAGTAGGCCAACTGCCCTCTGGTGCTTATATTTAACTTGCTGGAAATTTAGACACCTAGCTACATACTCAATTATGTCCTTTTTCATTCGTCGCCACCAATAATACTGCCTCAGGTCACGATACATCTTCGTAGCACCTGGATGAATAGAATACCGAGAATTATGTGCTTCCTCTAGGATCTTTTTCCTCAGTCCATCCACATTAGGAACACATAGATGATCCTGGAGTCGCAGAACACCATCCGCTCCAATAATAACTTCCTTGGCACCACCCCATAGTACCGTTTTTTGAAGAACCATTAAGTGTGGATCATCATACTGGCGAGTCTTGATCTGCTCAAATAGTGAAGACTGAGCTACAACACATGCAAGAACTCGGCTGGTCTCTGAAATGTCCAACCTCACAAGTTGGTTAGCCAAGGATTGAATATCCAAAGCTAATGGCCTCTCCTCTGCTGAAATGAAAGCCAAACTACCCATACTCTCTGCCTTTCTACTCAAGGCGTCTGCAACCACATTTGCTTTACTCGAATGATATAGGATGGTAATATCATAATCTTTCAGTAATTCCAGCCATATGCGTTGCCTCAAATTTAGGCCCCTCTGCTTGACCAAATGCTGCAAACTGCGATGATCAGTGTAAACTTCACAAGACACCCCATAAAGATAATACCTCAAAATCTTAAGAGCGTGAACAATCGTAGATAATTCCAAATCATGTACCAGATAATTCTTCCTGTGGGGCTTCAAATGACGTGAAGCATATGCAATAACTCGCCCTTCCTGCATCAATACACAACCCAAGCCAATGCGTGAAACGTCGCAATACATTGTATACATTCCCGAACCGGAAGGCAATACTAACACTGGTGTTGTAGTCAATGTTGTCTTGAGCTTCTGAAAGCTCACTTCACAATCATAGGACCATCGGAACGGAGCACCCTTCTGGGTTAATTTGGTCAAATGTGCTGTAATAAATGAAAAATCTTTCACGAACCGACGATAATAACCTGCTAGACCCATAAAACTCCTGATCTCGCTCGCCGAAGTGGGACGATGCCAATTCTGAACTGTCTCAATCTTTTGGGATCAACCTTAATGTCTTCACCCGATACAATATGCCCTAAAAATGCTACAGACTCTAGCCAGAACTCACATTTGGAGAACTTAACATATAGCTTTTGCTCCCACAATGTCTGAAGCACTACTCTCATATGCTGCTTATGCTCCTCCTTACTACGTGAGTAAATCAAAATGTCATCAATGAAGACAATGACAAACGAATCAATATATGGCCTGAATACCTTGTTCATCAGATATGCTGCTAGGGCGTTAGTTAAACCGAAGGACATCACCAAAAACTCATAATGACCATATCTAGTTCAGAAACAGTCTTCGGAACATCCGAATCCCGAATCTTCAACTGATGGTACCCCGACCTTAAGTCGATCTTAGAGAATACCCTATCACTCTGCAATGGGTCAAATAGATCATCAATACGCGACAATGGGTACTTGTTCTTAATAGTGACTTTGTTCAATTGGCGATAATCAATACACGTCCGCATTGTTCCATCCTTGTTCTTCACAAATAATACTGGTGCACCCCAAGGCGATACACTCGGTCTGACGAACCCTTTGGATAGTAATGTTCTTTCATTCTTTCAATTCTTTCGGAGCCATGCGATACGGTGGGATAGATATAGGCTGGGTATCTGGAGCCAAATCAATACATAAATCAATATCATGATCATGTGGCATACCTGAAAGATCTGAAGGAAATACATCGGAGAATTCCCGAACTACAGGAACTGAATCAATAGCCGGAGTCTTTGCAGTAGTATCCCGAGCATAGGCTAGATAAGCCAAACAACCCTTCTCAACCATGTGTTGAACCTTTATAAAAGAAATAACTCGATTAAATGAACTAACAGACGAACCCTTCCACTCCATCCTAGGTAATGCTGGAATAGCCAAAGTAACAGTCTTGGAATGATAATCTAGAATAACATGATATGGAAATAACCAATCCATGCACAGAATAATTTCAAAATCGTTCATCTCGAGCAATAAGAGATCTGCTCTAGTTTTATAACCACATAATGTAATAATACAAGACCGGTAGATCCGATTCACAATAACAGAATCGCCCAAGGAGTGGACACGTAAATAGGAGTACTCAAGGACTCACGAGAAACACCCAGGAATAGAGCGAATAAAGATGACATATATGAATACGTAGATCATGGATACAATAATACTGAGGCATCTTTGCCGCAAACAAAAATAATACCTGTAATCACGGCATCTGAGGCCTCTACATCTGGTCTTGCCGGAAAATCATAGAACCGAGTTGGAGCACCAACTAGCTGGCCTCCACCTCTAGGACGACCCTTACCCACATGTCCTCCACCTCTTGGTGGTCGGACGACTGGTGGAGCAACTTGTGCGGTAATCATAGGCTGCCGACCCTGCTGCACTAGTCTACCCCGCAACCTAGGGCAGAATCTCCGTATGTGACTGGGGTCCCCGCACTCGTAACAAATATTTGGTGCGATGGGCTGCTGACTAAGAGCCTGGACCTGGGGAACTAAATACCCACTGGGAGGACCCTGAATAGCTGGTGGGTGATAAAAACTCTCTGGTATAGCACTGAGATAAGGTCGCACTGGAGCACCTCGAGGAGGCGGTGGTACTGGATATAGGGGCTTGCTAGACTACCCTCTCACGAACTGACCTCTGGCCCCAGACGGAGCACCTCTTAACTCTCTAGAATACCGGAACCGCTTATCTCTCATAACCTACTCTCGGCTCCGCTGACGCACACCCTCAATCCTCCGGGCTATCTCCACGACTAGCTCATAAGAAGTACCCATCTCAACCTCTCGAGCCATAGTGACCTGAATGCCAGTATGTAAACCAATTACAAACCTCTGTACTCTCTCTGACTCAGTAGGAGTATCATAAGTGCATGGCGAGAAAACTCAGAAAACCTCGCCTCATAATCGGTCACTGACATCTGACCTTGCTGGAGTTGCTCAAACTGAAACCTCAAATCTTCCCTCTGGGAGGGTGGAATATACTTGTCCAGGTAGATATGGGTGAACCTGTCCCAAGTCATGGGAGGAGAATTTGGTGGTCTGCCAAGAACATAAGATTGCCACCATCTGCGGGCTCTGCCCTCTAGCTGAAAAGTAGCAAAGTTTACTTCATGAGACTCCAATAACCCCATGTTGTACAATCTATCCTTGCATCGATCAATGAAATCCTGGGGATCTTCATGTCGCTCACCCCCAAAGACAAGAGGATGTAGTCTAGTCCATCTGTCCAATAGTTTCTGAGGATCAGCGGCTACAACTGTCCTGGGCTCAAGTGTAGCTGCTGCCACTGACTGGGCTCCACCCACAGGTAGTGTAACCTAGGTCTGCTATATAGCAGCTGCCTGTCCATGAGCTTGTGCGGTCGGAGTCTGTGCTCCGCCGCCCGCCTGAGATATGGCCGGGTCTACCGGAAATAAACCAGCCTGAGTCATAGTGTCCATGAATTGCAGCACACGACCCATAACATTCTGAAATCCAGGTGCAGATGTGAAATCCACCAGAACTGGCTCTGCTATAGGAACTTCACCCTGTTTCTCAATAATGGAATCCTCTGCTGGACCCAATGGTGGAATAACTGGAACAGTCGTGGGACGTCCTCTACCTCTACCACAGGCTGGAGCCCTCCCTTGGCCTCTGCCTCTAGCAACTGGGGGAGTAGCTCTTCCCTGGTCTGGAACCTCATTAGAGCGTGTTCTCACCATCTGTGAGAGAATAAGAGAAGGATATTTAGTACTACATCAATTGCACAATGGAATATGAAGAAAGGTAGTTTCCTAACACCCTATAGCCTCTCGAACATAAGTACATACGTCTCTGTACCGATCCGCAAGACTCTATTAGGTCTGCTCATAACTTGTGAGACCTACGTGAACCTAATGCTCTGATACCATGTTGTCACGACCAAATTTCACCTATAGGCCGTGATGGCGTCCAACACTAAAACTAGGCAAGCCAACCAGTAATTTAAACCCATATTCTATTATTCAAAATTAACCGAGTAATTAAACTCTTCTTACTTGCAAGATTTAAAACAATACGAAAATATCTGGTAAATTAAAATAACCAAGAAAATAATTAAATCAAAATATTCTACTAGTGTGTGTGCCAAGATCCGGTGTCACAAGTGTATGAGCATCTAATAGATTATACAAAACTTCAAATACTGTCTAAAATAAAAATAGACAGAATGAAAAATACAAGAAGAGGCACCGGTAGCTGCAGGACGGCTCAGAAAGGCAGCTCACCACTACGCCCCTGGATAATGAGGATGTGCGATGATAGGTCCTCCACTGGTATCTGTCTCAGATCCTGCACAAAAAGTGCAACAAGTGTAGCATGAGTACGTAAACAATGTGTACCCAATAAGTATCAAGCCTAACCTCGAAGTGGTAGAGACGAGATGACCGACTTTGACACTCACTAAGGGTCAACAATAATAAATAGAATAAATTATAATTATTCAAATCAGCATGATTCACAGAGTTAACAATAATTTTATTCAATTAGCAGAAATAATAAAAATCCTTCAAATGCAACAATTTCCAATATATTAATTAAATCCTTCAATTTCAATAAATTTTAAATTTATCAAATAGCTTTACAAGGTACAATAAACTGTCCAAGTATCGTGTACTTATTATTATTAAGCACGATTTCTGCCGAGGTCGTACGGTCCGATCCAGAGTATCGTATACACTGCCGAGGGACGTGCGGCACGATCCATAGATGTATCTATCCTGCCGAGGCGTTCGGCCTACTCCAAAAGAAAGGATGACATTTTCTTATGTACCTCCGGAAGGAGAGTATATTTATTATAAGGTAAATTCGAAAGGAAGAATAATTCTTTTTAACAATTAATTAATTTAAACACAAAATCAAGCATATGAGATTTTTATTCCTTTAATATATATATATATATATATATATATATATATATATATATATATATATATATATATATATAAATTAATAAAATAAAGAATATAATTTACACAAATAATTCATGCTTTGAGTCCTAAACTACCCGAACTTTAGTATTAATAGTAGCTGTGCACGGACTCTCGTCACCTCGTGCGTACGTAGCCCCCGCAATTAGCAACAATTATTTAATTTAATCACCTATGGGGTAATTTCCCCTTCACAAGATTAGACAAGAGACTTACCTCATCTTGCTCTAATTTAATCCCTTAGTTGACCTTTTCCTCGATTATCCAACTTTGATTGGTTAGAATCTAACCAAAAATATTTCGATACAGTCACCAAAATTTATAAAATCAATTTCATAAGAAAATACTACATTTTCAATAAAAATTTCGAAATTAATTAAAAATTCGTCTATGGAGATCACGTCTCGGAATTCGGCAAAAGTTAAGAAATATGAACGCACACTCAACCACGAGTTTACCCATACCAAAATTACTAAATTCCGATAACAATTCGGCCCTCAAATACTCAAATCTATCCAAGAGGGTTTTCAAACTTTTCCAACTCAATTCACCAATTAAATGATAAAAACAGTGATGGATTCATGTAATTTAACTAATATTGAGTTAAGAACACTTACCCCGTTGTTTTCTCTGAAAATCTCCCAAAATTCGTCCAAATCCGAGCTCCAAATCGTTAAAAATGGAAAATCATAACTTAAACTCTCTACCCAGTGATTTCTTCTACGCGATCGTGAACTTCCTCACGCGATCGCGTAGCACAAATTTTACTGCCCAGAAAATAACCATATGCGACCGCAAAGCACTGACTCTATAACCCTACGCGATCGCGAATCTCCTCACGTGATCGCGAATCATTAAGCGCGTGGCCCAGCTCTTCCCCAATTTTCCCTATGCGATCGTGATGCACAGGCTGGCCTAACCTACGCGATCGCGGACGTGCCCACGCGATTGCATAGAATAAATTTTCAGCTGCCCAAATTAATCCTACGCGATCGCAACCCCATTCAAGCGATCGTGAAGAACAAATCCACATCTGCACAAATTACTCAACGCGATCGCGTATAAGGAAATCAGAAGAAAAATACCAGCAACTATCAGCAGTCTCCCAAAGGCCAAAAGTGATCCGTTAGTCGTCCGAAACTCACTCGAGTCCCTCGGGATCTCAACCAAATATACCAACAAGTCCCAATATATCATACGAATTTAGTCAAACCTTCAAATCACACCAAACAACGCTAAAACTACGAATCATCCTCCAATTCAAGCTTAATGAAACTTAAGATTTCCAACTTCTACATTCGGTGTCGGAACCTATCAAATCAAGTCCGATTGACCTCAAATTTTGCACACAAGTCATAAATGACACAACAGAGCTATAAATTTTTTCGGAACTGGATTCCAACCCCGATATCAAAAGGTCAACTCCTCAATCAAACTTCTAACTTAAATTCTTGTTTTAGCCACTTCAAGCCTAATTTAACTACA
The DNA here is from genome assembly GCF_000715075.1 of Nicotiana tabacum. Taxonomy (NCBI): domain Eukaryota; kingdom Viridiplantae; phylum Streptophyta; class Magnoliopsida; order Solanales; family Solanaceae; genus Nicotiana; species Nicotiana tabacum. The sequence goes on along the minus strand of NC_134102.1, from coordinate 18,541,618 downwards.
GATTCTAAATAAAATTCCGAACACGCTCCTAAGTAAAAAATACCATACGGAACTATTGAAACCGTCAAATCTCGATTATGGGGTCATTTTCTTAAATTGTTGACCGAAGTCAAATTTAGCATTTTAAGGTCAACCTAAAGAACCAAATGTTCCGATTTCCACCCGAACACTTCCAAATCCCGAACCAACCATCCCCACAAGTCAGCAAGTCATAAATTAATAAAAGCACATACAAAGAGTTTTATTTAGGGAAACGAGGTTCTAAAAGTCAAAATGACCGATTGGGTCATTACACTCTCCATGCTTTCAACTTTCTCACTAACATTATCAATCTCATCCTGTCCTATGTAAGCTCATCCTCCATCTCAATTCTAGTAAATAGGGACCAAACTCCCTTTCAAACTATCAAGAGGCATTAGACAAGGTGACCCTCTTTTTCCCTATTTGTTCATCATGTGTATGAAAAAACTTTCTAGCTAATTGATGAAGTTGTTCATAATAAGGAGTGGTGGCCAATCCACATCAGCAAGTTTGGACCAAAGATATGCCACCTGTTCTTTGCTGATGACCTGACTTTATTTGCCAGAGCTGACCAAAAAAATTGCTCCACAATCATTAACACTTAAACTCCTTTAATCAGGTTTCAGGCCAAAAAATCAATCTCCCAAAGTCAAGAGTATTCTTCTCTGCCAATTGGCAACCCACCAGATGGAGACTAACTCTAACAACTTATAGTTTGGTCCTATATATTTCGGGTATGTTCCATCCAAGCCTCATCTACCTTTGGCAAGTATCTGAGATTCCCTATCTTCCATAAAAGTCCTGTTAACAGTGAAATCCAATTCATCATTGGCAACATGCACTTCAAAATAGCTGATTGGAAAACAAGCTTTCCAAACATGACTAGATGAACTACCCCAACAAAGCCTTTATGATAACATACCAAGCCATGTCATGCAATTCATCAATCTCCCCTCAAAAACCACAAAAGAAATTAATAAAATTCAGAGAAATTTCATCTGAGGTACTACACCCAATAAGAAGAAAATGCACTTACTAGGCCGGGACACTATTACTAAGCCTAAAAATCAGGGAGGGTTGGGAATACAAAGGGCTGAGTTAAAAAATAAAGCTATTCATTCGGGCTTTGCATGGAGTCTCTTTCATAACACCTCCTCCCTATGCGCAAAGGCCCTAATTGCCAAGCACGGTAATTGGAGCCACCCCACAAAAAAGCCAAATCCTCTACATGGCAGTGCATTCTAAAAGGCTTGGAAACATGTATGCAAGCTATTAGATGGGTAGTTCACAAAGGAGACAGAGTCAAATTCATAAATGACTCCTGGATCCCCAATTACCCACCAATCAGGGCCATGATTGAGGGTCCTCTCACCCAAACTGGCCTTTCAGCCACAGTTACTACCATCTATAACAATGAGACTTGAGACACGTTCTCCATATCCTTGAGCATCCCTCATAACATTAGAGACCTTCTCTCAACTATTTTTATTACACCTAATCCCATAAAGGAGGACAAAATTATCTAGGGCAACACCAGCAATGGCCTCTTCAGCACCAAATCAGCCTATACCGTCTTTGCTAACATAACTCCCCAGAAGGTGAAAGAGGATAACGATAATTACATGTGAATCTGGAATTTGAAGGTCCCTAACAAGATCAAAACATTCATATGGCTCTTATACCATGGAAGGCTTCCCACATGGGCCTATCTCCACAAAATTGGGGTTCATTGTAACCCAGTGTATTGTTTCTGCGCTATTGCTCTTGAGACATCTGCCCACATTTTCTTGGAATTCCCTAATGCTAAATCATTCTGGCATCGATTAATCTCAAAAAAACACCACAACAGCCCAAACCCAGCCCCCCACATTCACTAGCAGGTCCTGATCTAGCACTTGGTCAACCCTTAAAAGAAAATAATTCTACAACTTTCTTAGTTTGGAAGACCTCTTTCCCTTTAGCTTTCGGAAGCTATGGATTACTAGGAATAATAACCTCTTCAACAACAAAAAGGATAGTGTCCCTACTTCTGTTGCTTTGGCTAAGGCAACTGAGTATATCACTATATCAGTTAACCAAACACCCACAAAAGAGAAGACCATCTGGGTCAAATGGGTTCCCTCGTTAACATGCCATTACAAGCTCAACACTGACGGGGCAGCTTTTGGGAATCCTGGGAAGGGGTGTGTGGGAGGAGTCTTTAAAAACTCCAGCGGGAACTGGGTGCTGGATTTCATGGGAAGTCTACCCCATACCACAAACACACAAGCTGAACTTCGTGCAGTGCTGCGGGGATTACAAATTGCCGAGCAAAGAGGATTCATACCACTTGAGATCAACACAAATTCGACTGAGATAATAAGAATGCTTAGTTCGGATAACCATGTCTTTAACTCAATCATTTTTAAATGCAAGTCAATCATCCTAAGATTAGGAGACATGGTGGTGAAGCACGACTATATGGAGACGAATAAAGTAGCTGATATGATGGCAAAAGAGGATGCAAAGAAAGATTATTTTTGGTAGAACAAGATATGTGACAGTTCATCCGGTGTTTGCAAATAAAATTTTTTGGACAGACATCTTAGGAACTGTTTTTCCTAAAAAAATTTTGGATTGTAATATTAATACATTTGATCACAACTCAGGGGTTAACTCATACCCCGGAAAACAATGCTCTTGTTTTAACTTAGTTGGTAATATATATATATATAATCATCCAGTTAACCCAAAAAAAATGGGACGAAAGGAATACTTGTTTTTTAAAATTGTTGTCCCTCACTTTCCTCGTGCTTTTTGTGTTTCGAAGTTTGCGCTCTAAAGTTTGAATGGATTAGTCTTTTATATACCATTGTCACTTCTATTGTAGCAAAGGCTTTTAGCTTTCATTTAGAAGGAAGCTTTGTTCGTAATAACCGGTAAATTTGCTGTCATGTAATCAGGAAATTACGGGTTCGTGCCGTGAAAATGACATCTTGCAGAAATTCAGAGTAAGACTACCTACAATAAGATCCTTATGGGCCGGCTCTTCCCGAACCTCGCGCGTAGCGGGAGGTTAGTGCACCGAGCTCTCCTTTTAACTTTCATTTAGAAAAAGAGATTAATTTCAATTATTTGGTAGCACATATTAACGAAGAAAATAAAAAATTAAGATAAAAAAACATGTATACGCATATTAGGCATTTATCCTGGTTAGATAACGCTTCATCTATGTTTCGTGGTTAACAACACACGACATTATTAAAAGATCCATTCAAATTTCCCAACTATTGTTGCTGAAATCTCTATGGTGAATAATTGTTGCTTCTTAGCACAAGTAAACCAAGCAGGCAATCAACTCAAAAAAGAGGCCTAACAAATTGTATGTCAATCTTGAAATAAATAAAATTTCATGTGATGTTCTAATATAATCGAAAAATATTTGTTAAAAAACTAATTCAAAGTTGTAGTAGAAAACTAAAATTGTTCATGTCTATTTCGGATTTATAGTCAATCTATATAGAAATAAGTTTCTCGTTTCTAATTAAAATAGATTTCGTACTATTATATGAATCCAAACAAGTTGTAGTAAATTATTTTCTTTTATTTTTAAATCCCGGGTCAAGACTCAAAAGAGATGTTTGTAATTTTGCTTTAGAAAAAAGAGAAGGGAATATATTCCTATGATTTTTTAAGTTGTCAAGTGATGAAATTAGAAGAAGATAAAAGCATTTATAGGATTCTAGACTGTGGTTTTCAGTTCTCACAATTGAAGAACAAGAAAACTATTGTTGCATATAGGATAAGGGTTTGACGTTTTACTAATTATAAGCCATATATTTTTGTTGAAATTTTGACTAACTAAAGTGGCAACCTAGAATAGACATCGTGGAAAATGGGTTTATAGAATCATATGAAGAAACTGCAAATTGAAACTCTTCCCTCTCCCACCCCACCCCACCCCCACCCCCACCCCACCTCCCAATTTTTCTTTTTCTTTTGAGAAGGTTATAGAATAATCTAGCTGGCCATTTTAATTATTAATTAGCACTAACATTTTTAAACATTTCAAAAAAAATTGCCCATTGCATTTGAGTTGGATTTTTTGGGTTCTTTTGTTTTTCTAATTTATTTAATGATAGATTTGTTATTTATTGCAATTTTTTTGTTCACAAGCAGCTAGTTCGATTAATTAGAATTTACATTTGTAGGCTCATTATAGGATAAAACACTCTTTACCAAAAAAATTTACATATTCTTCAAAATCGAGATATCTATTTAAGAAAGAAAGAATCTCAATCATCTCATCACACATAGACATATCCTTAATGGCGAAAATTCCCTAGCATATCATTTTTTTCACAAAAATAAATATCCTTATAAGAAAATGTTTCTTTTACCAAAATGTCTACTAGGAGTAAACACACACACCGACCAACACTTTTAGCTAGCATTTCATTTTCTTTTTTATGTTCCTTGTGCGGGGAGTCGATCAAAAACAGACTTTATCTTCACAAGATAAGAGTAAGGTATATACACATTATCTTCCTCACACCCCATTTGTAAAATTATACTGGGTTTGTTATTATTGTTTTTGGCAAAATACAAAATTAATCCATCAAGCAAAACTAATTGCATTCGTTAATTATAAAGTATATATCTTTTATATATATATAAAAGATATAATTTATCGGTTATTATTTGTCCGCTAAAAATATACTTTTCTTTTTTTTGCGAAAGAAAAACCCCCCACCGACCAATTACCTACTATAGTACGACGTACGAAGTACAAACATTAAACAACTCCTTCCTTTTCCCTTTCGAACTTCCTTCTCTTTTGTAACAACCTACCAATCATGTCAGCTCTCAACAATTTTGCAAACCATGGCCACATCCTCTCTTCTCCCTCAAAATCCATTCAAGAATCCAGAAATACTCACTTCTTCTCCATCAACTTTTCTCCACACATCACCCGACAAAATTCACTAAAAATCCCATCTCTTTCTGCAAAAACTAGTCTTGTGCAACCCATAAATGCTGTCACAGAAGATAGGGAAGTAGACAGTACAGAAGAGATAAGCCAAGAAAATGAAAAGAAAGAATCAAATGGGAGTGAATTTGTGGAAACCAAGAATAGTTTGTCCATTTTGTTGGACAAAGATAGGTTTCTTAATGCTGCAATTGTACTTGGTGCTGGTACATTTGCCATCACAAAGTTACTCACAATAGATCATGACTATTGGCATGTAAGTCTTTTTATTATTTTTCTTTATTCTCTTTTATGCTATGTTTCCTATCAGGAAAGAAAAAAAGGTTCTTTTATTCATTTGCCCCTTGAGATCATAAACGAAACATTAATATTAATTGGATTTTCACAGGGCTAAATGATGACAAAAATGAATGAACTAAGTTGGATAGTCTTATATTGAAGATATATGTAATTAAATAAATAAAAGTATACCCCAGTCTTATGGTTCTTCATTATCTGCATATGGTCTTTTTTTCCTAGGTGCTCATTTTTGTCTGGGCTTTTAGTTTAATGTTTCTATTCAGTGGAAGTGGTTATTGGCAAGAACTTATTGAATCCATCGTTTGGGCTCATCTCTAGGAATTCCTTTCAACCAAGAGGGAGGGAATTTGAATATATTATCGAAATGGTTAGCTCCATCTATAAATCTTTTGCATCAAAAGTCTCGAGCGAGATCGATTTTTTGTTCGAGGTTCAAGAGGAAGGAAAGGAACCACCGCCTAATGGTGCTTTTACGAAAGTATGGTCACCGGTGGCTAATACCTTCTCGAGACTATCGAACCTGAAATCCATTTTCCATCGCTCTTTTTAGGTTGGCATAATATAGAAAGAGAGTGCCAAGAAACAACACATACCTATCACTTTTGGAAGGTTTGGAACCCTTACTCAACATAGGGTTCAAAAACCTGACATACCCTTTTTTTAGAGCATATAAGGGGAAAAGAGTTCTAACAGTTTAAGCTTTTAGATGAGATAATTACAAAATTCAACATGGTATAAGAGCCATGTTGAGATCCAAGTCGCATTGCCATCCATTATCAAAAATAATTTTCACGCGCTTATACCATGAAAAGAACCAGGACCCCACGTGGAAGGCACGTTGAACATATAATTGAGTAAATAAAAGTTAACTCTCTATAAGAGTTAACCTTTTAGATAAGATGATCACACATTTCAGCTTCATATAATTGCAACTTACTTTTTCTTTTCCACTTTGTATGGTTTTAATTTTCTTGATTGTGTACTCAGGGATGGACCTTTTACGAGATATTAAGATATGCGCCGGAGCACAACTGGATTGCATATGAGGAAGCACTGAAAACAAATCCTGTTTTAGCCAAAATGGCGATTAGTGGTATTGTCTACGCTCTAGGAGATTGGATTGCTCAAGTAAGTATTGTTTGTTTCTTAAATTTGTTTTCCACCATTTTTTGAGCTTCTTTTTGGATCTAATTTTTTGTTGTTTATGGATCTTAGTGTTATGAAGGGAAACCTCTTCTTGAATTCGATCGAACTCGCATGTTTAGGTCTGGTCTTGTTGGATTTTCACTTCATGGATCACTTTCCCATTATTATTACCAATTTTGTGAGGTGATGCTTGTGGCTTTTATTTTGATTGATCAAACATACTCTCACATATATGCTAAAAGCTAAATAGTTTCAACTGTAACAGGCTCTTTTCCCGTCCAACGACTGGTGGATGGTTCCTGTTAAAGTTGCTTTTGACCAAACCATATGGGCAGCTGTTTGGAATAGTATCTATTATGTGGTTCTTGGTTTCTTGCGTCTTGAATCTGCAGCCAATATTTTTGGCGAACTCAAAACCACGTTTTGGCCCATGTTAACCGTAAGGAATTCTTCTAATGATCTGTTAAGGTGCTTACACCGAGTACCTTATGTATTTCCTGAAATTTAATATAGCTGTAACGCGAACAACAGCGTATTAGCTCAAGATTTTTCAATTTGTTTATGTTGATTCAGCAGAATTTAGTCCAAGTTGTCTGTTTGATTTGCCTCTTTTTAACGATATATCCTTTTAGTAAGTATTGCCATACGGTACTGGAAATTTTGGGAATGATGATACTTATCAGTTCTTCTTGAGATCTAGGATGGCCTTCGGCTTCTTGTTAGCTAGCAATATGTCCAGAGTGGTAGAATTTTAACATTGGACTATCCGTCTATAGGATTCTACCTGTTGAATGAGGATAGCTGTTCTTTTGGAACTCAAGGAGTAGAATTCTTTGGAATAGTTACTATATATATATAATGTTTATATATGCCCTTAGAATTTTGATTCGGCAAATGAAGCCTACAACCAAACCGATGGCATTTCTGCTGATCAACCGTTACGACTCTTTGTTTTCTCCTTAATGCAGATAATGTTTGGGTGGCGTAAGTCCGGCTGTTGAAGTTAGCTATTTCTATTTCCACTAGAATTTTGACATCATGATCGCATAAAGAGCTTAATGTCTTTTCGTATAAATATATTAGTGAAAGACATGTAAATGTGAAGTTTCGGACCGATAAAATTATGAAGAAGCTATTTGTATCACTTCAGCTGAACAATGAGATTATGAAGATGCTATGTGTGTATCATTTTAAGCTGATCTTAAGCTTGAATCACTAAATGTTTTGTGAATTATTCTTCTCTTAGATCATTGCGCTAGTTCCACTGCATTTTATACAGAGTAAAGGACAGCCTGGTGCAAAAAGCATCCTGCATTCACATAGGGTCCGGGGAAGGGCCGCACCCCTATGATTGTGATGTAGACAGCCTACCCTAGTAACAAGCATTAGTGGCTACTTCCACGGTTCGAAACCGTGACCACCTATACTTCAGATAGAGATAACTTTACCGTTGCTCCAAGGCATTTTAGACAAAATATATGCTTATATTCCTAGGAACTGTACATTGCTGCAGCTCTGTATACTCCTAGATGACTAGATGTCTATGCCTGTCTTTCTATATTTGTTAATGAACTCTGCTTGGTTTGGCTTATTTATTTATGTGTGGATAATACATTATAAGAAACTGAGATTTTGTACATAAGTTGGTTTGGAGATCGTCGTCATAAAAAAAAAAAAAAGGACAGATAGAGAGAGAGATTTATATTTTTATACTCTGAAAAATAAGTTGGCATCTGGATGTCTTGGAGAAATACTAAATCAGTTATTAATTTTTTCAGGCAGGGTGGAAACTTTGGCCATTTGCTCACCTAATAACTTATGGTGTTATTCCTCTTGACCAAAGACTCCTTTGGGTGGACTGTATTGAACTGGTTTGGGTTACTATACTCTCAACGTGAGTTTTTGATTCAATTTAACAATTGCTTTCGTACAGCCAGGGACAACAGTAGTACATGTAAATTGCTTGTATTCTCCTCGTTAACAAATTTAAGGAACAAACTAGCAAAGACATTTTGTAATCATGCCATAGATGTCACTTGTTAATTTTTTCAATATCATCTACGGATTAAGATAGGCGTCTCATTAAACTACGATTATATTCGTTTCTTCTTTGCCTTGTGAATAAACAATCCTACTAAGGTTCTTCTCAAGAGATAGAAATATGTTGAGGCTGGTGTGTGTGCTGCACCGATCTTTCAGAATTAGCGAAACCTCTCTAAAATAGTGTATGAACAAAATTGTGTATCATAACTTTGTCTGCCCTACCCACCTCCTGGCCATCAGTGGATGCTTATATTTTGTTCCCGAAACTGCGGGGCAGTTGAGGCAATGGTGATTTTATTGAAAGAAAGAGAAAGGGAGTTTACGACAGAAAAGTGGTCAGAAATTAGTGGCGAACATTGTAGCACAATCTGCAAATGGATGGCTTATATAGGTTAAAGGCAAAAACTCAAGTTGGAAGTTCATCTTTTTCTCTGCTCTAAAGACGGAGTTTAAACCGGAGAAGTAAAGGGATCGGAGAGAAGTGAGGACATCCAGGAGGAGATCAACATTATGGTACATGAGCTATCTGATATGGAAGAATGAGAGAAAAAACACGAATCTGAAAATAGAGAAGTTCATGATTCTTCTTCATCCTTTCTATCTGATTTTTGCTTTGTCATTGTGCATGGTGCATCAATTCTGCAATGTTACTTATTTCCTATATGAAAAAATGTCGGAGATTATGTTGACGCGAGACCAGTCTTTTTCATGCCTTTGCATTTATGTTATCTGTCCCAATGCCTGACATTTAGATTTTGGTTGAGTGACCTTCTGAATGCTATAAGCATATTTAAGTGACTTTTTTGTTACAAACAGAAGAAACATGACTTTACTATGTAATTTCGGATAGTTGAGTAACCATTTGAGTAATGGACTCCTTCAAATTCTGCCATTGTTGAGACTTTGCAATGCGAAGTGTGTCTACATGTCATAATATGTACACTAAAACGTTATAAAAAAGGAGTTGTATCTTCCTGACGCTTGAAATTCATTGCTGCAGTTATTCGAATGAGAAATCAGAGGCACGGATATCAGAAGAATCATCGGAAGCTAAATCTGATTCATCATCGAGTAAATTGCCCGAGGTACTAGTCCAGACTAAACTGCCTTCTTCAATCTCTGTGTTTTAAAGCACTAAACCCTATTCTTGTGTTTGCATTGCAGGATTAATCAAGTGAACAACATTAGAGATTTCACGAGTTCTTTGATCAAGTTATAATTAAACCTGAGAAACGAAGTCATAGGCACGTAGATTCAGGGCTAGACCGACTACTCCAAGAGCACTTATCCATAAACCGGTTACTGGCCAGCCTATGGAAAAGCTATTTAGGAAATTAAAAGTGTCTAGTATGGCCAACAATGATTTTCTTCTTCTATATTTAGTTATTATTACTTGCTCTCCTTGCCCCTACCCCTTGTTGAATGTGGGGAAGATAGAGAAAATGCAAAAATTAGAATAGAAGAGTTTACAGTGTGGAGGTGATTTATAGATATACATATTTTCTACCTATTCAGAGAAACATTATGTAACTTTATGAGTTGGAATAAGTAATTTGGAAAGTAATTCAACCAAAATATACATCATGTATACTTTTAAGATACAAAAAGGGAAAAATATCTATTGGTAATGGAGTGATGTTTAAACTTTGATGAGCGGGTTAATTGGTTATCTTTATTGGTGGAAGGTTGCAGATATCTAGTGGAATAGTCAATGTGTGCGCAATTATAAAATTCAGTTTAAAAGAAACACAATTTTATTGTATAAAATATTTATACAAAATATTTGTTGTACACGGTCACTTTCTATTTATATAATATTTCCTTATCACTTTGTTTAGTTAATTTTGGGAATTCAGATTAAATACCTTAAAGAAAAAGATTAAATACCCTACAATCTTAGACTTGTGACTCTAATTATATTAATATTTTGTTTACACTCCTTTATTGTTTCATTTTCAGTTATAGCAGATTTCTTTTTAACCTATGTGCATTAAAATAAATTCTTCATTTCTAAATGTTAATTTCATGCAACATACTGTGATAACGAGAGATCACGATTTAAACTGTAATGTCACGAATTTATCCCTTAATTTTTTTTCGAAACAAATTTATCCTTTAGTTACTATTATTCTGGGATCTTTCCTATTTTTCTATTAACTTTACAATAAAAAAAAAAGGCAATTTCTTTATATTAAGAAAATAAAAATAAAAGCATCCCCACTTCCGATAAATCATGTGACTTTATTATTGTTTGGATGACGGTTACCTATTGTATTGTATTGTATTGTTATTTTAAATATAATATTTGTTTTGGTTGTTATTTAAATTTTATTGTATTGTATCGTTAAATCAGTCGTTACGTAACGACGAAATGTATCACTTTATGTAACGACCGATTTGGTGTGATCGCGTTATTATCTTATTTTTTTCTCTCATCTCACCCTTTTATTATTAAATAATTTTATTTTATCATTTACCTATATTTTTATATAATAATTTTACCCCGAATCATAATTTTTCTTTACAATACATATATTAACAACCATTCAAACAAGCTGTAAGCGTAAGCTGAGATAATAAAAATATTTACTTGGAGTAAAATTTATGTAAAAGAACACATTATTTTCTCTTCATATATCTTCCCAACAGAATAAGATCTATTGCTACATTGCCTTTGAAATTTTCGATTTGCTCTTCTGATTGTATTATTAATGGCGAAGCTGGAATCAATGGAAGACACATCAAAGAAGAAGGCAAATAGGAATTACGGATCCACCAAATTATTTGTGATTGCAGATTATCTTTACCTCTTCATATTCTTATGTTTCCTCTGCTTCTTCCTCGTCAAAATGGCCAGAATTTGATCCAGCCCAGGTGATTTCTTGCTACCCTTTTTTGTTAAATTCCATCTTAATTTCTTTTCCTATTTTTATCCATTATTTACTATTATGCTCGTTTGAAAATTTGAATTTTTTTGTTACATGGAGGTTTTCAAGTGATAATGTGTTGTAAGCTGTTGAATATACTTTTACTTATGCAAGCATTTGGTTTAGATGGATCTTTTAATTTATAAAATATTGACTAAGAAAAAGTGTTGGAAGTTTGGAGCTGAAATTGGGCTGGTCTACAAAGCTATTTCTATATTGGTAAAATGACATTGTATAGCCGCTCTCAAAATAATAGCCGAAAAATATATACTTTTTGTATATATATATATATACATTTATGTATGCTATATACAAAAACTATACAAATTTATACACTTTTGTAGCTACCTGATGTAAGTAGTTTCGGCCGCGGAGGAACTTCCTGGTTCCTGGTTAATTGACATAAACTTGTTAATGATCAAATATTTATGTATATGTGTTTAGTTATATTTTTTTGTTGGGGATGTTTCCAAGCTATTCAGTCTAATATTGAACTCTCAGGTCCAAATATCAAAGTTTATAATTTTTCTTTGATAGGTAAATAAATTTGATTGAGAAAAAACGAGGAGAATGCGTATAAAAGAAGAATACGTCGAAGAAACCCTAATCTGATGTAGCTTATGAATTTTGTATCCTGTCCTAAAAATCTTGTAAAAGTTGTTCTAATTACTTTCTTAGGAAGAAAATTTAGCAAGTTACCCGTTGTTGCTAAAGCACTGTGCACAGTGGTTATACTTGTATTGTTTGCCTTGTTGGTGTTGGGAGTGTGTGAACAAAGTCGTTTGGCCCAAAGCGGACAATATCACACCATGTTAAAAGTATCTTTGGGCCGTTTTACCCTAACAGTCGGTAGCGGTTATGCTGAATGCCTTATCACACTTTATTGCTCTTATGACATCCTTGTTGTGAATAGTATGATACATTTGAGAGCACTAACTTTTTAGGTTGAGTGAGCAGTTCTAATGAGAACCTAATGTAGCTAACCTTAACCAAGCTTTCTAAAACACTTACTCCCTTCGTCCCAATTTCTGTGAAGGTGTTTGACTGAGCACGGAGTTTAAAATCTAAAAGAAATGTTTTGAAACTTGTGATTTAAAACAAGCCATAAAAATTTGTGTGACTAGAAATCATCTCATCAATGGTAAAAGGGAAAATTTAAAGTTGAATTGTTTATGCAAAGATGTCATTCTTTTTGGGACTGACTAAAAAGGAAAGAGTGTCATATAAATTGGGACGGAGGGAGTACTTTTTACAGAGTAATCATCTTTCCATATGGCATTTAGTTGCTTATATAGATGAAAAGACTCAAAAATTGGGGGGGGGGGGGGAGGAATCAACCCATCTGTATCTGGTATTTCTTTTCTTGATGAAATAAGTGGAATATCATTAACAAAAAGCATCAAGAAGACTCATAGGTTACAAAAGAGATGGAAGTATCAGCTCAAGAATAAAGGGGGAAAAAAACTATTATAGGATTAAGGAGCTGATAAATTCCAAAAAGTGATGATGCTTCATGATGTTTTTTTTTATACGATGTGCAAATACCTTGTGTTAACTTTATTATCTGGGTTTGATGAATAAGAAAAAAATTGAATACGACGGATTTATGCAAAAAGCTACTAATTTCCTTCAAATCCGATAATATAGTCAAAGAAGAAATAAGAAGAAAAAAAAGAACGAAGTAATTCCTGTCTTCTAAATCTTCTTGAAGATCATTTCCAAACACATCAATTATCACATATCGCCGTTGTCCATGTCCGATTGTCATCATCAGAGATTGCTTATCACAATTATCGTCAATCTACACTATTGCACCCACCATATTATCCATTATATCACTGGTCTCTCTCTGCTCCCTCGTTTCATTCTCGCTCTGCATCTTAACTTGTCATCTTTTGCATTACCACTGTCTTTTCCACAAGCAACATTTACTTTACTGCCTTGTCCTCCTCCCACCTGCAATCTGGCATCTTCTTCTTCTTCATTGCTGCTGATATAGTCTTCATCATCATTATCATCACCTTTTGATATAAGTTATTATCTTCTCCATTATCCAAAACGATCATCACCACCTTCTCCTAGATTGCTGTTCCACACCATTTTCTCTTCTCCATGAGCAGTCTAAAATACTAAAACACAGGTTCTTTACAATTAAGTTGGCAACATTATACTTGGAAAAAGAAAGTCAAGCACAATCGGGAACTTGCTTTTCTTGGAACTCTTACTTTTAACCTTGTTGCACTTCCAAACATCAAAACGTTTAACCTTTTATGCAGGGTGTTTCAAACTTTCAATCTCAATTTGTTGAATGTAGGATTTTGAAGCAGTAGTTGCTACAAATGGTTACTTTGGTGTGATTGGAGATCATGGAATGAAGGTTCTATTTGCATGTTTATTGAATTGATTAGTGACTGGTGCCAGGCTGATAGTTATCATTTAGGCAAGTTAGAAAGTGAGGGTAAAAAGAGTTTTTTCCTGGATAGTGATCATGGTAATGCCAAATGCAGAAGTCATGGACATCTATATTACCTAGAGTTGAGAATGCTATTAGATAAGACAAGAATCTGTCCTTGACACTGCTGTAGTTTTTGCAGGTTTTGTATTCGAAAGTAAATATGTAGTACTTTATGATTTTGTATGCCAAAACTGGAACAAAAGGCTTGGGAAAGATTGGCCAATATGGAGCAATATTGTATTCCTGGATCCAAGGTCTAGTGTGTTTGACTTAAGCTGGTTGATATCTATAAGCATATTGAACTTGTAATATCCTAACATGATAGCATCATGTGTTAGCTGATGTTATTTATTATATCCACTGCTTACTGATTGAAGTACGGACATGATGTTACTGAGTTATTCATTTGTATGCACAATGAAACCTTTGGCTAACTTGTCGGCTAGGTTACTTTTTTGGAGTGATGTGACAATATTATATCGTTTGTCTAGTTTCATCAAAAGTTTATGGTACTTTATTAGCGACACCATTCAAAATATACTACTTTGAAATGGATTTTGGTGTATGCTGCTGCTTTTCTTTTGAAATTTATACCTTATATTTACTTTGATATGTTAGGAAGTGTAAGCATGTTCCAGTTTTATTCGTGTAGTCGTTTCTGACTGAAAATGCTTATGCGGAATAACATAGCCCATGAAATAGCATATGTGAAGCCTGAAATTATCCATTTTTCTTGTGGTTTATTCTTGTTGACCTGTAAATTCGTCTTAATTTTCAGACGATTGTAAGCTCGTCTCCAGATCAGGAGCAGCTGTAAGTTTGAGAACTTCAATTGTTTGACTCCAATTTAGAGTTTGTTTTCTCCACATTTTGGGCCAGTGAGATTTGGAGAGGAATGAAGTTATCACACTGGTGGTGTCTCAAATTCGTCGGTGTGCAACACAAATGACATAAAAATTCCTCATACATAGATATTCCAGTAGATTTCTTGGTGTACTTGACTACTCATTTACTGTAATATGGCTCCAAAATTTTGAAACTTAATTCACAATTGCTAGTATCACCTCGGCTGGTGGGAAATCTAAAATCATGCGAATCAAGATTTTGTTCACGTTGATAGTGACAACAGTTGTTATCTTTATGTGTTGAAAAATCAGTGTTATCAAAGGCGAAAGCGCAAAAAAGCTCTAAGGTTTATTAGGTCTTTAAGCGCAAAGCGCAAATAAAGTGTGGGCTACAATGAAGAAAGGCGCAAATGGAGAAAGACTACAAATATGTGTGTAGTCCAAGACTAATATCAATAAGTATGAATACTAAATATAAGGACAAAGAAATTGAAGAAAATTTACGATAAAAGTAAAGTATCAATTGGTTAGTGTCGCCTTTTTAAGATTACGCTCATTGATAAGAAAAAGTATACCTTAGAGCCTTGATGACAACGCTGAAGCGCGAAACGCTCAACATGTTTTAAGCCTCGCTTTAGGGTTTAAGCGCGCCTTTGATAACACTGAAAAATAGTTGCTGATCAGGGTTTGTTTCTAATTTTCTTCTGTAATAAAACATAACATCATAGAGGCAGACTAGGACTTTAAGCCAGTAGGTGACATTTTTTTCCAAAAAATATATTCCTTAAAAATTATGTGCATGTACGTACGTACATGATGCATATATATATATATATATATATATATATACACACACGCGTATGGCCAAAGCCTGCATCCATTCATTCGTTATTCTCGACAAAATAGCCATTTTTATCAGTGTGTACTAATTTTACTTATGCACCTGCTTTAACCACCTGCTACTTTTTCCTGTGCAGCGGAAGCAAGTAGCACGTAATATAGACAACAAATAATCATGTACCTCCGCACATGCAGAGCTATTCCTAACATATTTTGTAAAGCAATTATCCAAACACAAATGATTATTCAGATAACTCTAGACAATATAATTTCTGAAGAACTGTCTAAATGCAATTTAGATCATAAATCACAGGCTAAACTCTCATCAGATAGAGAGCATACATAACATAAGTTGCAACAATTGTCATGCCTTTGAAGGGAACATCCTAATAATTTACAATTCATATGAATGCCAATTTAACTTGCTGAACGAACCAAATTAACCCGAAAATGTAACATAAACAGGATAAAGATAAAAGGCTTACCCCGCGCATGAAAGTGCACTCTATCAGTGCGAGATTAGGGGAAGGGTGGACGTATACACGGTCTAATGCTACAGAAAAAATATATTTGCACAAGATATAGAGGATGGCAATAATGCCACTCTCTATTTCATCTTTGAGATGAAAGAATGTGAATCATAACAAATCATCATTGAATAACAAGGTTAAGGTCCTGGACGTTCTTCTGAAAATCTTGGAAGCTGAACCAGAGAGTTTACTCGAGTAACACCTTCTAACCCTGACCATTTCTGATCTTCTGTTACTACGGTTTCTTGATTTGCTTCTGCTTCGGCTACTACTCGTTTATAAGCATCATTCTCTTCACCTGATCTAACAGTGAAATTTCTCTGTAGAGATGGCTCGGAGCTGTGCCCATCATCTGATTCAGCTGCGTTATCAGAATGGTTACGCTGAAGAGTAGCAGAAGAGAAGCATTGTTCCTCATTGTCGGATTCCATGTCCATATGTCCGTCCAAGAATAAGCAAACAACAGCACAATCATCCATTTTTGAAGTTGGATATTTGGTTTTCCATTCAAGAGCAGCAGAGTCGACTAGGATTCTGGCAGCTGACGACCGTGTAGGAGCTGATGACACTATATCAACAACTTCTTCATTACTCAATACATCCCAAACCTGCAATTGAGAAGATATTCAACTTAAAACAGTAGCCACGATACAGTCATAAAGCATCTACCTAACTTACAATTATAGCCTTGCAAGTTTCTTTCTTTGAATTATCAGTATAGACTATAGAAAAACAATATCTTGCTTAATGGAGCAGAAGAGTGAACTCATCTTATAAGGAGAGAGATCCTGTCAAAAACTACTCTACCAATATAAAGTTTCCAGTTATATTTCTCAAATAATACTGCGTTGAAGCCTGAGAGCCGTTATATATTTGATATCACTAGCGCAATTTGTAGATGATTTCCCCCATTTATTTATTTTTTGATTACCGAGAAATCTCCGAGGGCTAGTGGGGCACGGTTCGAAACTCGGTATATAATGCGCGTACACGCAAATACCAGATTTTTGTCCGGGACATGATTCGAACCCATGATGTGCGCCTAAACTAGATATCATGTGTTGCACTCTTACGGTTTTACCACAAGACCAAAGCCTTGAAGCATGATTTCTCCCTTTTACTAGAATTGGGAAACCCATTCTAAAGGTCCAATAGATTCCCTTGATCTATTTAGGGAGAAACATCAAAGTTTTTAAACTGAAGGAGAATGTTTCAGAAAAATAACTATTGAACATGATACCCGGGGAAGAAAAGGTAGCTCAGAAAAAGTAAGAGTAAAAATGATAACACCAAAGGTTTGCGGGATACTATGAAACAAAAGGATTGGTGTTTCGTTTGCTTTTTGGGAAAAAAACAATGTTATTGTGGTTTCTGAAACCAAAACTACTTTACATGCCAAGCACCCCATTATCTCAAAAACCAAAAAAGTTTTATGTCCTACACTCACTTCCAGCAACAAAAATTTGAAAAGTTCAAGTGCAATGTATTTCGAGGGCATGGAATAGTGCTTCAGATCAGTGTTGTCAAAGGCTCACTTTAAGTGCGCTTAAGCCCTGAAGCGAGGCGCAAAGCATGTTGAGCGCTTCGCCTCGCTTAGCAGGTGCTTCGGTGTCATCATCAAGGCTCTAAGACATACTTTCCTTGCTAAACAAATGATATTTCACTACATTGTTTTTTTAAAATTTCTTTGTCCTTTATTTGTTATTCATGCCTATAATTATTAGTCTTGAACTGCACATACATATTTGTATTTTTTTTTTCCATTTGCGCCTTTCTTCAATAAAATCCACACATTATTGCGCTTTGCGCTTAAAACCCTAGCGAACCTAGAGTTTTTTTGCGCTTCTCGCCTTTGATAACACTGCTTCAGATTATAATTTAGTCAATCACTAATAGCTAATTAACATTTAAGCTAACATTCTTTTTTCAAGAGTAAGCTTCAAATGCATAGGAGCACTGTGGAAAAGAAGGAAAGGGTGCTGCAGACAACCAAACAAAGATAAATAGTACAGTAGGATTTTTGCTTTTGCAATTAAATTTTTTTTCATTTTCTTTCCCAAAGAGGTGGCTGATAGAACATTGTCGGCCAGAAGTCTTGAGCCCTCAGTCATGCTATGAAGACGTGGCACCCAAAATTGTTTCAAGTTAGGTTCACTTTGTAGCATTAGTTAAGTATTAAAACAAAGTTATTGATTTTTAGGATCCACTATAATAGAAAGACTGCAGATGCAGAAAGTAGGCGTTGGTCTCAAAGGCACAATTAAATTAATTTCAAATGTGAATGGAACATATCAAGGATTTTGCAGTTGTATGAACAAACAAAACAAACTCATGAAAAGAATCAATAAATTTTATTCCATAACTAATTACAAACGAACGCATCCACTTCTAGGTCGTGATTTTTCTAGCAAAAAGTATGATGGGCAGGTAAATAGAGACTCCATCAAATACCAAAAGGTAGATCAGAAGGTACAAAGGTTTTTAACATTTAAGCAAAATACATTATATGATTCCTTCACACGGGTAGAAACATTTGGTTGCATTCATTTAGGCTAAACTGCTCAGCGGTCAAAGAACTGCTAGAGACCGTTTAGGGTTGTCTGCTAAAGCGCAAACCACCCTTCAAAGATCAACAATCTCCATTTTCTAGACAAACCTACTAACGTAGATGAGCTAATACATGTTTTCTTACTTTTTTACAAGTAGCTGAGGTAATATCTATTTGAAATACTAAATGGATAGTTTGCTTATGAGGACTCTTGGCACATCTGATTCAAGAAACTATTTAAAATCCTTTCCTCCGAGGTACAAATGTAAACACCTGTTGTTAAACCTACTGGACTCAAAGACAACGTAACATAACATGTCCCTCTCTTCCATGATAGACAAACAACTATGATAGTCTGACCAAATACCTTTAACATACTAACAAACAAAAGCTACTTCCCACCAATCGTATTAATTCACGAGTGAGAATGATGGCCAAGTGTCTTTGTTATGTAGGTAGCAATCAACAGTTGATGCTTCAAACTAGCTTTGATAGATCATTGTTAGCGGGTATATAATATCCAAAGTCTTAGCAATTGATATAGGAAGCTGGGGTAGGTGATCGTATACAGAGAATCATTTTTCTGTTTATTTGTATAATTATGAAATGAAAAGGAAACTGAACTTTCAGAGTTATAATGCGTCATTTTTCAATTCGCTCTTTTTTTCATATCATAATATATTGCTCCATTTAACATATTGCATGTACTTATGCGAGCACACACAAGCACATATAATATTTGATTATATAGTTCCAATTCATCTAAGTCAAAATGCAGGATACAGGAAAGTCACATTCATCAAAACAGTAGTATTAGAATCTTCCATAAGTCCAATACCAAACTAATCGCAGGTCCTTCCGAGGATTGCATGTAAATAACTGTTGTTAAAACTACAGCTTCAAAAATTAAATAACTGCTGTCGAAGCTGACACTTCAAATATCACCAGTCTCCATTTTCTTTCTTCAACACCAAAAGCTAAGGAATTTACAACCTACTAAAATAGATGAGCTAATAACTTTTCAAAATACTAAAAATAATAGCTACTTTGCCGATGAGTAGACTTTGCACATCTGATTCATAATACTAATCAAATCCGCCTCCTAGGTACAAATGTACACATATCACCAGTATGTTTTTTCTTTCTTCAACACCAAAAGCTATAGAATATTCAACCTACTAAAGTAGATGAGTTAATACCTTTTTTCCAATACTAAAATGATAGCTACTTTGCCTATGAGGAGTCTTGGCACATCGGATTCACACTTAATCGAATCCGTTCCTCCTAGGTACAGACGTAAAACCTAATTGTTGAACTTTCCAGATCCATGACAATGTAAATGTCCCTTTCTTCCCCCAAAACCAGAAAGCTACATGACAGACAACCCACCAAATAGACAGACCTAATACCTTTTTCATGTACTTTAGAATAAACCTACTTCCCACCTATTCATAATATTACGCCGGTGAAAACAACACCAAATGCTTGCCTATGTAGTTTCCCATCAATAACAATGCTTGGAACTTACTTTGGTAGATTATTGTTAATTTATGTAATCTCCAAAATCTAAGCAATTGACACAGGAAGCTGCAATAGGTGGCCATATAGAGGATTTAATTGCGCAATTACAAAATTAGAAGAGAGCGAAATTTCAACTATATAATGCATCATTCAACAATTTGCCCTTTTTCCTAAGTTACATTACGTCACGCCATTTAACTTATGAAACACATACATAGACCCAGAGAAACATATTATTAATTATATTTAACGCCAATTCAACCATGCCAAAAAAGATTTTACTAGGACGTTCAAGGTTGTAACTTTTACCATAATACTAGCATTAGAGTCAGCCAAAAGGATCAATTTGTTACGGAATTCTCAATGAGGCTTTATTGACTTCTTTTTTTTTTATAAGGGAAGCTTTATTCTCATATACTTACAACAACTTAACAAATATCATTCAGGCTGGCTTCAACACTTCCGAAAAATGATTAAGCTAACAAATGAAA
Source organism: Nicotiana tabacum (assembly GCF_000715075.1). Classification (NCBI taxonomy): domain Eukaryota; kingdom Viridiplantae; phylum Streptophyta; class Magnoliopsida; order Solanales; family Solanaceae; genus Nicotiana; species Nicotiana tabacum. The sequence goes on along the minus strand of NC_134102.1, from coordinate 18,520,982 downwards.
AAGAGATTCAGATAGCATAACATACCCCATCAGAAGCAAGAACAATGAACTGGTCCCTCTCTGTAAGAACCCGGTGAGAAAATTCTGGCATAGAAATTACCCCATATTCCTTAACACAAAAATCGCCAAATGCGCGAGCCATTGCTAATCCAGGGGCATTATCATATGGCAACCAAACTCTGTGCACCTCGGGCTCATCTTGCAATGCAAAAACCCGACCTTTACACTGTTTTATCCTCTCAGCTTCCTCTGCCGCCCCACCAGAAATACTAGATTATCTAATAGGAATTCAAGAAATGATTGAAAAATTCGCTATAAAAGAGACATACTAGGTAAATCGGGTTTCAGATCAACAGTCAACTGGACTGCTACCATGGAATCATTCTCATCCTTTGACGCCAAGATTGCTCGAGAATCACCAATATAGCCCATATAAAGGTTTGAACCCTTAAAAAAGGAAAGAACAAAAATAAGGTTAGAATTAAAGAAAACAAAATGACAGAAATAACATGAGGAAAATAATGACAAATGTGACTCATCTTACCTGTTTTATTAGAGTAACAGCAGTGCTGCCGCTGCAAAAGCAATCTAAGTTAGGTTGGGACCTCAATTCTTTGTCCATTGCCTTGTATGATTGAAGGAAAGCTTCTCTCCACTGAGTGTCCACTTTATCCGACATCACTTGATCCTTATCAGGATCCACAGCTTCCACTTGTGGATTCTCATTGCGATTTGATTCAAATGACTGCAAGAGGGCTTTTAGCTTCAGGGGCAGTGCATCCCTTACTTTGCGAGCAACAAGATGGCCATGTGGACCATGGCCATCAAATACACCGCAAAAAGTCACATCTTCCGCCATGAAATCCTACACAAGTACATTCACATAAGATATCAGATTTTGAAAGATGCCAATGACAGTTCTAGGCGTAAAAACACGACTTACCTCCCACACGATCATTGCGTCCTGGTTTATGCCTTTACGTCCCTGTTGCGTGAATATGCAAGAAGTCCGGCTCTTGCCATTCGTAAAGATCCGATTTGGAATCGAACTCAGATGCTGCAATGCAGCAGCAGGATCAGAAAGACTTCTTCTAATCCTCTTTCGACCGAACATGCTTATTCCCAAACATTCATGTGAAACTTTTTCTCCATTGCTCCTACTACTACAAGTACTCGAGCTGCTACTCGAGACACAACCTCCCATTTTGCTCAGACTCACAAAGTGATCATCTGATTGACAACAAAGCTGAGATTTATGGTCAACTAAGCAAAACAATGTTGAAATGACAAGATTCCAGCACAGCAAAAAGGTGTTTTTTTGGGCTTAATGCAAATAATTAAGTTCTCTTTCTTCCTTGGTCAAATGTCAATTCAGTCAACTAATAAACCAGCTATACAAAAGAAGTAAAGATTAATTAATGCAATTTTTTATTTCAAAGTACATAAGAAGATGGAAATGCCAGCAAGCCATGAAACTGGACTAATTGACCAGCACACAGTTTAAAGGACTTTTGCATGTGAGCTATGAAATATAATATAATTACTGGACTGTCTTAAGCTGTTTCCTTCCATGGGAATCTCAATTATACAAATCAAATTGATAGACTTTTATGTACTCTCAGTGTTCAATAAAGACATACCATCAAACAATTGTTTTAGCCCCATATTTTGTTAAAGCTTCATCTTTTTTCAAACATTTGTTTTAGTCCTTCACAAATCAAAATTTCTTACAATTCACAAATCTGATAAGTATGTTATTTTCCAAACTTAAAATAATAGAAACACCCCTTTTAGGGACCTAACGCGTAGAGGCAAACCCAGGATTTGAAGGTTGCGGGTGCACTTTTTGATTCAACCAAAATATGTTTTGTATATAGGGTGCCTACTATTAATATATCACTATTTTCTAAAAACATATACATGTATATACGAATATTAATGATGCCTTGAAAGCGCTAATACCCCTATATGTGCTTTCCAAGGAACAAATATGAATTAGTCAAGCTAGTTGTTTTGGGATGCTAGATAGTATAAAAGAGAATGATTACTACTCCTATGTCTTAAGAGTTCGACATCATTATCGTATCAGCAAGTAGTTAAAATGCTCAATTACCAAAAATGGAAAATAAAAAAGCTAGTAGAAATAAACATGTTACAAAAGAAAGAAAAATTGTGAGCACAAATTCCAACATTCAACCTTTTTAGATCAGATACAAACTAAAGAAAAGCAGTAACATAGACACCCAAATTGTAAAAACTGGAAAGTAGAGGATATAAAAGAGAAAAAAAGGCAAAAAGGTGGATGTTCAGGAAAAAGATGAGATTTTTAAACCTAAATTATCCTTTTTTATTTACCAAAAAAGAAAAAGATGAGCTTTTGAAAGCTTTAAAAGTCAAGAAACATAGAGAAAATATGGGTATGATAGTACCTTTTAACTTGGTTTTGCAGAAATTCAAGATTACTGATAGTTGAGATCAACAATGTAATCTCAACTTTTTAGTCTTTTTTTCAGAAAGAAAGGAGAACAATAAGAAGTAGAGATCCAAGAAATGGGAAAGGAAAAAAGGATGGCATATTAATTGCAGAACCATGAAAAAGGAAGCAATGAAGAGCAGAGTGGAGGGAGAAAGTAGGATAGATTGAGCTCTGAGTTTACCAGTGTTTTTTTCTTTATTTTTTCCATTTTTAGAATTCCAATCCAAAATAACTTATTAGGCGTTTGCACATAAAAATTGTAATTTTAGGGGGAAAAAAGAGTAAAAAATAGTATTTAAAATTATATTTGAATATGTATTTTACTTGAAAAAATATTATAGTTTTGAGAATATAAATTTTAAAATTTTGAAAAAGTGGTTTCTGAAAAACTTATTTTGAATTTTTTTCAAAAACTTGCAACATTTCATGGACCAACATATTTTTGAAAAAAAAATCGAAAAAAAGGAATTTTTTTTCTATGGACAAATAGGTCCTTTAGAATTCGAATCCAAAATAAGTAGCATTTGAACATAAAAATTATGAATCTTGAAAAGATTAAGTATTTAGAATTAAGTTAAAAAATATTCGAATTTGAAATTGTATTCTGACATACATTACACTTGAAAAAACATTACAGTATTGTGAGCGGGAAAAGAAAATTCCAGAAAACTTAAAAAGTTCTTGAAAAACATTTTCGAAAAAATCTTCAAAAAACTTATAAATTTTTACGGACAAACACTTTTTAAAAGAAAATTTCGGATTCATAGACAAACTTGCCAAAACATACTAGGAACCTCCAAATTCAAATTCAGACATACGACTAAGTCCAAGATCACCATATGAACCTATTGGATTCATCAAATCATCAATCCGAGGCTGTTTACACAAAAATCAAACTTTGGTCTACTCTTATTACTTAAACTTCCACCCAAAGAACTACGTGTTCCAATTCACTCCAACACATTCCCAGAACCAAATCAATCATCCATGCAAGTCATAAAAACGACAATCAAACATATAAGAGGCATCAAATAGAAAAACGGGGTTCAAATACACAAAAATGATCGGCCGGTTTTGAACCCATAATGTAGTAGAATTTTGAATATGAACCCATAAAATATAAATCCTAAATTCGCTTTTTTGATGGCGTTAATTGACTGATATTATTACTAAGAACTATGAATAGGCTGCTTGATTATACGCTTTTTTTATTACTAGTCTCTTTGTCCGTACGTTGCATGAAAAATGCGTATTGAAAATAATAAACTTTCAATTGCTTACATGGTTGAATATGTACACAGTAGGAAGTTTAATAATCAATTCCTTAAAATAAAATTAATATAATATATAATTCAAATCAGGTTATCAATAGCGTTTTTGACATAATATAGGAGGAAAAATGGAACTACTTAAATATTTCGAATCACAACTTTATGTGATTAAAGTTGTAAACTCACTTTACAAAACAACAATATTACCGGTATAATCTCATATAGTGGGGTCTGAGAAAGGTAGTGTGTACGCAGACCTTACCCCTACCTTTGTGGAGGTAGAAAGATTGTTTCCAATAGATTATCGGCTCAGGTAAGCATAGGTACCACAATAATAACAAGAAACAATACGGGATAACACCGAAAAATCATGTAGAAACAGAAGAAGAAGAAAAAAAAAAGAAAAAAAAAACCTACTACCAACCAAATGTGTGAGTACGTACTAACACTATCGGTATGAATAATCTAGACTATCTAACCTACTATCCTAATCTTAGACCTACACCCCTTCCTATCACGAGTCATGTCCTCGGTCAACTGTAGTTGTACCACTATTGTAAACTCACTTTAAAATACAATATTATTGACTATTGTTTGTAAAACGATGATTTACTTTAGTTAGGCCCGGTATACCAAAGTCTAATATGTTAAACATTGCATTGGACGTTATTTTGTTTCAATTATAATATATGTCTAAAAATATTAGATTTCTTAGCCGCACATTCAAAACACATTTGTTTAATATATAGAAGAAATCATATTGTACAAAAGTGGCAGTGGTGCTCCGCATACGCGACATGGAGGACGCGTTCGCGAAGAAGAAGCTTGGACGAGGCTTGGCCTTCGCGTTCGCGAAGGCATGGCCGCTCGGATAGATCAGATCTCGAGAGCGCCGCCGGTGTTAAATGGACCGAATTCCAAGAAGTATACGCATTTACCGTTTAAACCAAGTGTGGCTTCGGAGTTCATGCCAAAGAGGTTTAAGATGCCACATTTTCCAGGTACTGCTGTATTCACGTCTCTCTTACCGCATAATTCCCTTGCATTTGGTTTACTACCAGTTGCGAGTCACTGGCGTGTGCGTCTCCTACCGATGATCGAGGCTCAAGAAAGACCGGCCCAAGTTTCTCAGATTGTCCCTTCGAGCCAGTTTACAACGATCTCAAGTTAGCATACAATAATACTAATTTGACGGTATATATATATATGTGCAAAAGCTACTGAATTTACTTAAACTCATAGATTATATGATAGATCCATCCACCCCTAGGTGATGCTACTAACTTGATTGAGTGCATGCCCTAAATGTGACTCCTTTTTAATTAGTTTGTTACAATTCTATCTAAGTGAACATTTTTTTTTTATTTCTCTTTCCCTTTGACGCGTTAAATTACTTAAATGAACACTTTTTTCATAAGCAATTTTTAAGATTTACGGGTTCTATATTATATTACCAAATGGTTCATAATTTTGAATATCTTAATAACATCTTTAATAGTAACCCCTGCATGCCAATTTGAGGAATTGACATCCATCCTAATTCATCCATGACAATTGAATTGATTACTTTCTTGGGAAAATACATAACCCCCGAACTTGTCCCGAAAATCGAGTTAAACACTTAAATTAGACGGGTGTTTCCTTACCCGCTAGACACATTTTGGTGAATTGTTTCTCTCTAACAGCTATTGTGGCAAAATAATAAAACTTATAGGCGCATAGATAACAAAAAATAAGAAGATGGGCACCCTCTTCTTCCTCATCCCCTTATCCTTCCTCACATATAGTGCAACAACAGATTACCCCAAAAAAATCAACTCAAAACCACCCAAAATCCTTCACCAAATAGTCCCAAATTTATATAGACTCCACAAATTTGACCCAACAAAATTCAGCAACACTCACTCGAAATAACATAAAAGAGAAGGAAGAACATGCTATTATCATAGATGTTGAAGATTAAGAGGGAAAGAAGAAAGGAATCCCGCTTTTCATGCATTTTAACTTTGAAACACAATCCTGAAGCCTTGCCCGAGAAAGATAACTTAGTACAAATAAATCTTGCTTTCTGACGTGGCACTAACATGGCGATGATGTGACGCGTGTGTTAAGCACCTCATATTATGAGACTGCCCGTTTAGTTTAACTGTTCAACCTAGTTTTCGGGACAAGTTCAAGGTAGATTTTATATTTTTTCCCTATTTTCTTAAATTAGACTCACATAAATGGACTTAGATCCCATCCAAAATGTTGAAAACTGTATACAGTCAAAATCGATTCTCGGTCATAAAGACTGGTCGAGACGATGACGTCTCGATCGAAGGGTATCCACATGACAAGCTCGGACGAATTTCGGAGTAGGGGCGTCGAGTTTCGAGCTATAAAACCGATCGACGGTAAAACTCGGTATCATTATCGAGCCCGTATCCGAATCGAACTACGAGGCAACACCGACCGACACAGGCCCCGAATATCAATGCCCCAAGGCAGAATCGAGCTCGAACCAAGACCGGGTGTTCGATCTAACACCGAGCTCGAGCCAGTGCCAAGCTCGCAGACAAAAGCCGTTACAACCGCACCAAGGGAGAGAATCTTGGCAGGAATCAAGGAAAAGACAAACCATCATGGGTCCTCCACTATATGCATTATTTTATTATGTTGTTATAGATAAAGTAATGACCCTCTATTATAAAAAGGGACATAGACTGCAATAGACTCATCTCCCCCAAGATACATTGAGATTTCATGGTGCTCATTCAGCCTTCCTATTCATTATTCCCACCTTATAGCAAAAATACTTGTATTATTATTTTTGTATCATAGGAATTTGCGTATCCTTAGAATCATACATAAATTTAACGTTATCCGATTTTTCGGGTAAACAGTTTGGCGCCCACCGTGGGCTAAGGGTAACAGTGATTGTTTGATATAAATTTATAGTACACTCCAGCTTACAACCTCAAATCAGCAATGGCTCTACCTATTGACCTCGAAACCGACCTTCAAGATGAAACCAACAACTTGGCGCCCGGGGCCGGAAGGCTACCTGACGATGGCAACGAGGCTCGAATCGAAGAACTCGAAATTCGAACCGAAGTACCATTGGATATCAATTCACAAATAACTCTAGAAGCGAATCAGCGTTCTGAACCAAAAGAAGCGTTTAGGGCGGTGCTCGACCCATAGCCCGAGACACCCACAGCACGGGGGAAATCGGGGTCAGCTTGCGTATGATTTTCGAAATGCTGCAAGCCCAACAAGCAGCGATAGCTCAGTTGTAGAGCCAAACTCATATGCAAAGCAGGCCGAACTTCAATCCACTTCTTCGAGAAGTCACCCCCAGAACGGAGCCCGCCGTAGTGAAATCAAACGAGCAAAAATCAGGGACCGCTCCTGAAATTGCTAAATTACTCGAGGAACTCACAAAACGAGTCGAAGCCAACGACAAAAAAGTGGAAACATATAATGCTAGGGTCGATCAAATCCCGGGGGCTCCACCGATGATAAAAGGGCTTGATTCAAAAAAATTCATACAAAAGCTTTTTTCCTCGAGCGCGGCCCCAAAACCAATCCCCCAAAAAATTCGTATGCCCGAAATTCCCAAATATAACGGTACAACCGATCCTAACGAACATGTCACCTCCTACACATGTGCCATCAAAGGCAACGACTTAGAGGACGATGAGATCGAATCTGTATTGTTGAAAAAGTTCAGAGAGACCCTCGCAAAGGGAGCAATGATCCGGTACCACAATTTGCCGCCAAATTTCATTGATTCTTTTGCCATATTAGCAGATTCGTTCGCAAAAGCACATGTTGGTGCCATAAAGGTCACAACAAGGAAATCAGACCTCTTCAAAGTAAAACAAAGGGGTAACGAAATGCTGAGGGAATTCGTATCCCGATTCCAAATGGAACGTATGGATTTTCCACCGGTCACAGACGATTGGGCCATACAAGCTTTTACCCAAGGGTTGAACGGGTTAAGTTCGACAGCATCACGTCGGCTGAAACAAAATTTGATCGAGTACCTGGCAATAACCTGGGCAGATGTACACAACCGGTACCAATCATAAGTCAGGGTCGAAGATGATCAATTGGGAGCTCCGTATGGACCCGCGCATCAGAACCGCACAACCACTAAAAATCAGAGGGAAATCAATAGAGAACAAAGATCGAACAGAGACCGATAACAACCATACGTCACAGATCGGATGGACAACGGTTCAGCACATGATACAGTTCAGAACAACCGAAGGACTGATCGGGGGCAAAATTCTCGGGGACTTATGAGCAAGAGCGGCTTTGATAAATATGTCGATCCTTTAGAAGTTCCTCAATTATCGGAATATAACTTTAGCATTGATACATCCGCCATCGTATCGGCCATCGGACGCATCAAAGACACCAGGTGGCCTCGACCCATGCAGACCGATCCTGCCCAAAGGAATCCCAATCAAATGTGCGAATATCATGGCACCCATGGCTACAAAACGGAAGATTGCAGGCAATTAAGAGAGGAAGCAGCCCGCTTATTTAGCAAAGGACACCTTCAGGAATTTCTGAATGATAGGGCGAAGAACCATTTTAAGAACAAGGACTTCGGCAAGCAAAATGAGCTAGAAGAATCGCAACACATCATTCACATGATCATCGACAGCACCGATGCCCCTCAGGGACCGATGCTTAAACGTACTAAAATATCGATTGTGAGGGAAAAGCGATCTCGAACTCAAGATTACACACCCATAGGGACTTTGTCCTTCAATGATAAAGATACAGAGGGAATCATCCAACCCCAAAATGATGCACTGGTAATATCTGTACTCATGAATAAAACTAAGATTAAGTGTGTGTTAATTGATCGAGGTAGCTCGGCCAATATTATCAAATCGAGGGTCGTAGAACAGCTCGGCCTGTAAGATCAGGTCGTACCCGCAACTCTGGTTCTAAACGGATTCAATATGGCATGTGAAACCACCAAAGGCGAGATTACCCTACCGATAAACGTGGCCGGAACCATCCAGGAAAAAAGTTTCACGTGATCGAAGGCGATATGAGATATAACGCCCTTTTCGGAAGGCCGTGGATCCACAACATGAGAGTCGTATCCTCGGCCCTACACTAGGTCCTCAAATTCCCAACATCGAGAAGTGTCAAAATAGTGTACGGAGAACAACCGGCCGCAAAGGAAATGTTCTCCGTCGAAGAAGCAAAATCAATATCCTCGTCTTCGCTGATAAAAGGATCAGGTTCAGAAGGAGACACAATCGAAGAGCAGAGCGCCAAATAGCAATCACAGACATCGGCTTCGACCCAGTAAGGTAAGCGGAACATTGAAGAAGATGATGATCGATGGATCCCTCGATCCTTCGTAACCCCCGATGATTCCGATGCCACCAAATCAACAATTGAGGAACTGGAGCAAATCATACTGATCGAACGCTGGCCCGAGCGAAAGGTATACCTGGGAACGGGTTTGAGCCCCGAACTCAGAAAGAAACTCATTCGATTTCTTATCGATAACATCGACTGTTTTGCCTGGTCCCATCTAGATATAACAGGGATCCTACCGGACATAACGACGCACCAGCTAAGCTTGGACCCTAGGATCATACCGGTGAAGCAAAAAAGAAGATCCCAGTCCGAGGGAAAGCACACATTCATAAAGGACAAGGTAACCAAACTTCTCAAGATAGGATCTATTCGGGAGGTAAAATACCCCGAATGGTTAGCCAATGTAGTTGTAGTGCCTAAAAAGGGGAACAAACTTAGAATGTGTATGGACTATAAAGATTTGAACAAAGCATGCCCCAAAGATTCCATTCCACTGCCCAACATCGATCGCATGATCGATGCCACGGCCGGCCACGAGATCCTCACCTTTCTCGACGCCTATTCTGGGTATAATCAAATTCAGATGAACCCGGACGACCAGGAAAAGACTTCATTTGTGACCCAATATGGAACATATTGTTATAACGTAATGCCATTCGGGCTAAAAAATGCAGGAGCTACTTATCAACGCCTAGTAAATAAAATGTTCGAAGAGCAAATAGGTAAATCAATGGAAGTCTATATTGATGACATGCTAGTTAAGTCCCTGCGTGCAGAGGACCATTTGGCCCATTTGCAGGAAACGTTCGAGATTCTGAGGAAATACAACATGAAGCTCAACCCCGAAAAATATGCTTTCGGGGTCGGTTCGGGCAAGTTCCTCGGCTTCATGGTGTCAAATCGGGGAATCGAGATTAACCCCGATAAAATCAAGGCCATCAAAAACATTGCCATCGTGGACAGCGTGAAAGCTGTACAAAGGTTAACGGGAAGAATTGCAGCCTTAGGCAGGTTCATTTCAAGATCATCAGATCGAAGTCACAAATTTTTCTCCCTACTCAAAAAGAAGAACGACTTCGCTTGGACACCAGAATGCCAACAAGCGTTACAGGAATTGAAACGATATCTATCAAGCTCACCACTACTTCACGCTCCGAAAACCGGCAAAAAACTGTACTTGTACTTGGCGATATCGGAAGTCGCCGTAAGCAGTGTCCTAGTTTGAAAGGAGCAAGGTACGCAATTTCCCATTTATTACGTAAGTCGGACCTTAGGAGAAGCGGAAACTAGGTATCCGCACTTAGAAAAATTGGCACTTGCGCTAGTAAGCGCCTCTAGAAAGTTAAGGCCGTACTTTCAATGTTACCCCATACGCGTATTAACCACCTGCCCACTCCGTAATATTTTACATAGGCCCGAACTATCAGGCCGATTGGCCAAATGGGCCATCGAACTCAGTGGGTACGATATCGAATATCAACCTCGTACGACCATCAAGTCTCACATTTTAGCAGACTTCGTGGCCGACTTCACGCCAACCCTCATACCCGAAATCGAAAAAGAACTCCTTTTGAAATCAGGTATATCGTCAGGGGTATGGACCCTTTTTACGGACGGGGCATCGAATGTAAAAGGGTCCGGGCTAAGCATAGTTTTGAAACCCCCCACGGGTAACATTATTAGTCAAGCTATTAAAACTATCAGGTTAACTAACAACGAGGCCGAGTATGAAGTCATGATTGCAGGTCTCGAACTAGCTAGAAACTTGGGAGCAGAAATCATTGAGGCGCATTGTGACTCTTTGCTGGTGGTGAGTCAAGTAAACAAAACCTTCGAAATCCGAGAAGGTAGGATGCAAAGGTATTTGGACAGACTGCCTATCACTTTGCACCATTTCAAACAATGGACTCTACGGCATGTTCCACGAGAACGAAATAATGAGGCTGATGTTCTTGCGAATTTGGGATCGTCGGTCGAGGTAGATGATTTGAGCTCGGGGACTGTCATTCAACTTTCAAGATCCGTAATCAAAGATGGGCACGCCGAGATAAATTCTACTAGCTTAACCTGGGATTGGAGAAACAAGTATATTGAATACTTAAAAAACGGAAAGCTCCCGTCAGACCATAAAGATTCCAGGACCCTACGGACTAAAGTTGCTCGATTTATGTTAGCCACTGACGGAACACTATATCGAAGGACCTACGATGGACCGATGGCAGTATGCTTAGGTCCGGGGAGATACCAATTACATCCTCCGGGAAATACACGAGGGCACTTGTGGGAATCACTACGGTGCCGACATATTAGTTCGAAAAGTGATCAGAGCGGGGTACTATTGGATCGATATGAGCAAAGATGCAAAAGAATTTGTTTGTAAATGTGACAAACGTCAAAGGTTTGCGCCAATGATCCATCAACCCAGAGAGCAACTTCACTCGGTCCTATCCCTATGGCCATTCATGAAATGGGGAATGGACATCGTCGGCCCTCTGCCATCGACCCCAGGTAAAGCCAAATTCATTTTATTTATGACTGACTATTTTTCTAAATGGGTTGAAGCGCATGCGTTCGAGAAAATAAGAGAGAAGGAAGTTATAGACTTTATTTGGGATCATACCATATGCCGATTCGGGATACCCGCCGAAATAGTGTGTGACAATGGGAAGAAATTCGTTGGCAGCAAAGTCACAAAATTCTTCGAAGATCAATCAAAATAAGAAGGATACTATCAACGCCATACTACCCCAGTGGGAATGGACAGGCCGAATCAACAAATAAGACTATTCTTCAAAACCTGAATAAGAGGTTGAACGATGCCAAGGGAAAATGGAGAGAAATCCTGCCCGAAGTCCTTTGGGCATACCGGACAACGTCAAAATCCAGTACGGGGGAGACCCCATTCTCCTTAGTATATGGTTCTGAAGCATTGATACCGGTCGAAGCCGGTGAACCTAGTCCTAGATTTCGATTCATGACGGAAAAATCAAATAACGAGGCTGTGAACACCAGCCTTGAATTATTGGACGAAGGACGAGAAGCTGCCCTCATCCGATTGGCCGCCCAAAAGCAACGAATCGAAAGGTATTATAATCGAAGAACTAAGCTTCGCCATTTCAAACCCGGGGACTTTGTGTTAAGAAAAGTCACTGTCAATACCTGGAATCTAAACGAAGGAAAATTAGGACCAAATTAGGAGGGACCATATCAGGTGCTCGAGGGGGTCGGAAAAGGATCATACAGGCCCGACATCATAAACGGCAAACAACTATCAAGCAGTTGGAATGTATCACATCTAAAACGGTACTACTGCTAAGGTACGACCTTTCCATATTCATTTAACTGACCCCTGCAGAAAGTCCGGACAAGAGCTTAGGTGGATCTTTCGCTTAAAAGCACGTGTTGCACTCTTTTTCCCTTAGACCGGTTTTATCCCAAATGGGTTTTTCGGCAAGGTTTTTAATGAGGCAACCATCGATTGTGCTGCATTTTTAACAGTATCCGAGGCCTCTTTCCAATCGACCTCGAATACCGGGGGGGGGGCATCAGGGCCTCAAATACATTAAGTTCAGATACAGGAAAGTCATTTCACAACAATAGGGTTCCAAGAGGAAATATTGTAAGAGCCAAATGGTCAAAACGAACCATGCTCATGTAGATTAGCCCGAACATAGGCGCAAAACATGAACACATATATAATGATTTGAGATTTATTGTGCAGCCAGAATTAAGATTCACTCAACTACTAAGCCTACGGGCTATGTTTATTCTGAGTTCGAGCAAGCACTCACTCGACCATTACGCCTACGGGATACAATATCTCGAGTTCGACATATTCACTCGACTATTAAGCCTACGGGCTACCTTTATCTCGAGTTCGAAACATTCACTCGACTGTTAAGCCTACGGGCCACATTATCTCGAGTTCGATACATTCACTCAACTATTAAGCCTACGGGACACATTATCTCGAGTTCGAAACATTCACTCGACTATTAAAGCCTACGGGCTACCTTTATCTCGAGTTCGAAATAATCACTCGACTATTAAGCCTACGGGCTACCTTTATCTCGAGTTCGAAACACTCACTCGACTATTAAGCCTACGGGCCACATTATCTCGAGTTCGAAATATTCACTCGAGTATTAAGCCTACGGGCTACCTTTATCTCGAGTTCGAAATAATCACTCGAATATTAAGCCTACGGGCTACTGTTATTCCGAGTTCGAGCAATCACTCACTCGACCATTACGCCTACGGGCTACAATATTTCAAGTTTGAAACATTCACTCGACTATAAAGCCTTCGGGCTACGTTTATTCCGAGTTCGAGCAAATACTCACTCGACCATTACGCCTACGGGCTACATTATCTCGAGTTCAAAACATTCACTCGACGGCTAATAAGCTACTTTTATTTTGAATTTACATTAACTCAACCGTTACATTACACCTGCGGATTATGTTCCTTCAGAGTTTGAATCATTGACTCAACAAGCAAACCTAGGGGCTACAAATCTGATTGATCGGAGAGACTACGAGGTCAAAAAAGTCTTCACAAAATAAAAATAAGTCGACCTCGTTATACATATATATACAAAAATTGCCTACGTGATTAATTTACAAACATGAAGAATTAGAAACTAAGCTTCCTGGTCGAGCTCTTCCCCGTCCTCAGATCCGCTTTTGCTACCATCATCATCATCAGAAGCCAAGGCTTCAGCTTCAGCTTCGAGCTCTTTTGCCTTTTTTACCTCAACGGTAAGGTCGAAACCTCGAGCGTGTATCTCCTCGAGGGTCTCTCTCCGAGACCTACACTTAGCAAGTTCGGCAACCCAATGAGCTCGAGCATCGACAGTCTTCACCGCTTCCCGGGCCTCCATCTGAGCAGCCTCAGCCTGATATATAGCAATAGACTTATCCGCCAAGACTTTCGACGACTCAACCTTCGCCTTAGCCTCAGCAAGTCTTGTTTCAAGCTCATCGATCTTCTTAGCTTGAACCGACCCCTTTTTCTTGACACTTCGAAGTTGAACGTCGGCCGATAATAATTTTGTTGATATGGTTTCTTTTTCCTCTGCCAGGCGGTCGATGGTCTCCTTTCACCGATTGCATTCAGCGCATATTTGATCGACTTCTTCTCGAAGTAACCCGATCTTTTTGATCTTTTGCTGCAACTGAGACAATGAAGGATTAACTTCCACAGTTGAGTCAGACCCATACTTTAACAGAAGGAGGCTCACCTGCTTATCGAGCTCGACCCCTTCTTCATGGACCTTAGCCAAATCCCCTTGGAGATCCTTTATAGCCTCGTCCTTTTGGCTGCAAAGAAACCGCAGGGCATCTCTCTCACCTGAGACCTTCCGGAGCTCGGCCTCATATTGGCTAAGATCGACTCGAAACCTACTAATGGCCTGCACAGTAAGAAACAGGAGTCAAGTATGGAAAAGAACAAAGAAACCAAGTGTGGAAAAATCATTACCCGAGTAATGAAACGTTGAGCCTCCTCTAATAAAAGAGAAGCGTCACCGATATCGGAACCATCGTCGACTCCAGTAAAACAATCCCTAAAAGGATCCTCTGCACCAGAGCCTGCGCCGATATCGGGAGTCTTCAACTCTCGAGCTTCCTTCAACGCCTCCTCAAAAAAAGATGGAAGAGAAGGCGAATGACCCATTGTCATAGCCCCGAGCAAATCACTCGGAGTACTCCAGTCGAGACTCAGGTCTTCGGAACCAACCCCGACAGGCACAGCCGCCATCAGCTCGGGAGCTCTAGCAACCTCGATGGCCTTCGTAGATCGGATTACCAAAGCCGATGAGCTATCTTCTTCTTCTTTTTCTCTCAGTCGTTGGATCGAGTCAATCGAAAGGACAATTGCTTTTCTCCTCACCCTTCGAATTTTGGGCTTGGGGTCCTCTGACCGAGAGGAAGATCTTCGCTTCTTATCTTTCCCCTGTTTGGGGACCATGGACTTGTTTCCTTCTTCACCGCTCGAAGGCCTCAAAGCGGCATCCCTGGTTACGCCTGCACAAAAGGAAATCGGTAACAAAAAGAACGCAAAGAATTCTTCGAAGGAAACAAGAAGCAAACCTCACCATGGTTCTTGGCCTCCCATCTGCCTTTTGCCAAATCACGCCAAGCGCGTTCGGTATAAGAGGAGGTCGAGGCTAAATTCCGAACCCAGTCCTCAAGGTCAGGCACCGCTTGTGGAATCCAAGGGGCAGCTGAACATCAGGGAAGGACATCAGAAAAAATCAGAAAAGGACATGAAAGGTAAACAAGAATCACTTACGGTCAAAATTTCATTCTTCAGGGAACGACATCTTCTCCTCCGGAATAAGATCACGGGTCCTCACTCGAATATAACGACCCATCCAACCCCGATCCTTGTCTTCATCGATGCTCGACATCAAAGCCTTCGATGCTCGACGATGAAGTCTAATTAGTCCTCGAAAAATCTGAGGCCGGTACAGTCGTATGAGATGGTTCAGAGAAAAATCCAACCCCCGGCTTTGATAGAGAAGAAGCGCAACAAGATCACTATACGCCATAAAGAAGGATGAATTTGGCCAAGAGTGACCTGATATTTTTTGCAGAAATCAACAATCACCGGGTCGACGGGTCCCAATGTGAAGGGATAAGTATAAACACTTAAAAAACCCTCCACATAAGTGGTGACGCTCTCATCGGAGGATGGAATTTGCAACAGAACCTCGGAACCCCAGTTTCAGTCTTTTCTGACGGCCTAGAGGTGATCCTCCGTTATAGAGCACGTATATATCGATACGTGCTCACATCGACCCGGAAAGGATGAAGGATTCTCCACCTTAAAATCGGTCTTCAAAATGCACGGGCCAGGAATATAGTCATGAACGGACGGCTCCACCGGTGCCTTATCATCAAACGGCCGTGAGGAAGAAGCTTTCTCCTTCTGAGGTATGATTTTGGAAGTTTTCGCCATTGATATGAGAGGAAAAAGTGCAAAGGAAGGTGAAAGAATGGACATCACCAAAACTTTGGTATGGGCGGCCCTGAAGAAGCGAAATAGAGAGGGTAAATAAGAGAATTTGGAAGAAGAGAAGGCGCAAAAGTGGTAAAGGTTGTATGGAAAGACTATTTATAGGTTAAGGCATGACGATTCGGTATTAGCGGTGGCCGACCACCGTCTGACACACATTAAAAGCCTCGGTAAAACCGAGCCGATGGGACAGTTATCACATACGTCATGATCGGGGACGATAGAAACGTCGGCATAAATTTGATCGAGCTGTAGAGAAATCATATCGTTTCTCGCCACATCCTTTCCGAGAAATGAGGGGACTATCTGTGTACGGTCAAAATCGATTCTCGGTCATAAAGACTGATTGAGACGATGACGTCTCGATCGAAGGGTATCCACATGATAAGCTCGGACGAATTTCGGAGTTGGGGTGTCGAGTTTCGAGCTATAAGACCGATCGGCGGCAAAACTCGGTATCATTATCGAGCCCGTATCCGAATCAAACTACGAGGCAACACCAACTGACACAGGCCCCGAATATCGATGCCCCAAGGCAGAATCGAGTTCGAACCAAGACCGGGGGTTCAATCTAACACCGAGCTCGAGCCAGTGCCAAGCTCGCAGACAAAAGCCGTTACAACCGCACCAAGGGAGAGAATCTTGGCAGGAATCAAGGAAGAGACAAACAATCATGGGTCCTCCACTATATGCATTATTTTATTATGTTGTTATAGATAAAGTAGTGACCCTCTATTATAAAAAGGGACATAGACTGCAATAGACTCATCTCCCCCAAGATACATTGAGATTTCATGGTGCTCATTCAGCCTTCCTATTCATTATTCCCACCTTATAGCAAAAATACTTGTATTGTCATTTTTGTATCATAGGAATTTGCGTATTCTTTGAACCATACCTACATTTAATGTTATCCGATTTTTCGGGTAAACAAAAATATTGTAGTAATATTTCATGTATTTTAAAGTTTTCAATCGTTTGAAGCAATCTTCACCGGCAAAATGATATCTTCAAATAACATTATCATTCTTCATGCCAAAGCAAGAACGCTGACTTTGTCATTTATATACTCCTCTTAGAATATATTTTAAATTCGGTAAAGGGCCAAATATGTCATTCTATTTTCAAAAATTATCTAAAAATACTCTTCGTTATGCTATTGAGTTATCTATACCCTTGCAGTCATACTTTGGGTTCAATTATACACCCTCATTTAAACGGAGGGACACGTGTCATCGTCTTGTTGGTCAATTCTAAATATCTCTTAATTAATTAAAAAGACCCATTACCCATACACGATTTTTTTTATTTGTAAAAACTGGAAAAAACTGAAATTATTTTTACTAAAACTGAAAAAAATAAAAATATTTTTTTTTCAGTTTTTACAAAAAAGCTACCTTAGAAAAAACTGAAAAATATTTTCTAAAACAATATTTTTGTAAAAACTGAAAAACAAAAGCTGAAAATCAATTTTCTAAAGCAAATTTTTTTAAAAAACTAAAAAAAACTGAAATAGTTTTTACTAAAAACTGGAAAAAAATTTATTTTTTCAGTTTTTACAAAAACATTGCTTTAGAAAATTATTTTTTAGTTTTTTTTCAGTTTTTACAAAAATATTGTTTTAGAAAATATTTTTTAACTTTTTTTAAAGTAGTTTTTTTGTAAAAACTGGAAAAAAAAAGTTCATTATTACTAACTATGAATAGGCTGCTTGATTATACGCTTTTTTTTTTATTACTAATCTCTTTATCCGTGCGTTGCACGAAAAATACGTGTTGAAAATAAAAATAATAAAAATTATAGGCGCATAAATAACAAAAAAGAAGAAGATGGGCACCCTCTTCTTCCTCATCCCCTTATCCTTCCTCACATATAGTGCACCAATAGATTACCCCGAAAAAATCAACTCAAAACCACCCAAAATCCTTCACTAAATAGTCCCAAATTTATATAGACTCCACAAATTGGACCCAACAAAATTCAACAACACTCACTCGAAATAACATAAAAGAGAAGGAAGAACAGGCTCCCATCATAGAGGTTGAAGATTAAGAGAGAAAGAAGAAAGGAATCCTTCTTTTCATGCATTTTAACTTTGAAACACAATCGTGAAGTCTTGCCCGATAAAGATGACTTAGTACATATAAATTCTGCTTTCTGATGTGGCACTGACATGGCGATGATGTGACGCGCGTGCTAAGCACCTCATATTATAAGACTGCCCGTTTAGTTTAACTGTTCAACTCAGTTTTCGGGACAAGTTCAAGGAGGATTTGATGTATTTTCCCTATTTTCTTGAATTAGACTCACATAAATGGACTTAGATCCCATCCAAAATGTTGAAAACATTGTAGTAATATTTTATGTATTTTAAAGTTTTCAATCGTTTGAACCAATCTTCACTGGCAAAATGGTATCTTCAAATAACATTATCATTCTTCATGCCAAAGCAAGAACGCTGACTTTGTCCTTTATGTACTCCTCTCAGAATATATTTTAAATTACTAAGTATTGTGATTTATTGTTTGAGTGCCTTTAAGTAGTTTGTAAATGATTTTTTTTAAAAGAAGATAATATGTTCAAATTTACATCTATTTGTGTGTTTTGACCCTTGTAATGCAAAACCTTTAACATAATATGGGTCGAGAAGATCGCAGATTAAACTATCATATAATGACACATAAAGCAAATAAAAAAAATCACACAAAAATCTAACGAGTTTCGATCATGGTTGCATTCCCGAGGTAGAAGACAGAAAAGAGTTTTCTTATACGGAAAATGGTCAAAAATGTCCTTGAACTATTTGAAATAGCTCAAAAATATCTTCGGTTTGTTTTTGGTACCAAAAATATCCCTTTCGTCTATATTTTGGACCACAAATGCCCTTAATCCGTTTGTCTTGCCATTGAATGTGACATGGCAGTCCAACTGGGTTAGATTTGCTTACATGGCCATCCACCTAAGCAATCCAACATGGCAAAATTATTTTTTCGGAAAAATTATTTTTTCGGATTTTAAAAAAAAAATACAAAATTAACCCTTATTTCGAAAAAAATAAAAAAAATTCGGAAAAAATTTTTTTCCGGATTTTTTTATACTTTTTTTCGGAATAAGTGTTGATTTTATATTTTAAAAAATAATTTTTCCGAAAAAATAATTTTGCCATGTGGGATTGCTTAGGTGGATGGCCATGTAAGCAAATCTAACCCAGTCGGACTGTCATGTCACCTTCAATGGCAAGACTAACAGTTTAAGGACATTTGTGGTCCAAAATATATACGGCAAAAATATTTTTGGTACCAAAAACAAACGAAGGATATTTTTGAGCTATTTTAAATAATTCAAGGGTATTTTTGGCCCTTTTCCGTTTCTAATATGCGTAACTTATTCTTTAACATGATGTGATACTGTTAACTTTGAGCCAAATCTGCATAGTTTTCTTAAAAGATTTCATACTATTTAAGAGTACTTTGTATACCTTACAGCTCAATCAGTGTGAAGCTTTATTTATACGCCACGAGATTAGTGGCGGAGCCACATGCACTTAAGGGGTGTCAACTGACACCCCTTTATAAAAAAATTTACACTGTATAGTTAGGTAATTTATATATATATATATATATATATATATATATATACACACACACACACTATACTATATATACATCTTATCTCCAGATTGTTTGACCCAAAAACGTAAATCTTGGTTCAAATAATTAATTTCAGTTAAACATTGGTTAATTTTAGTTAAGAATAATATCCTCGGATCTTGTAAATCAGAAAAGGTGGTTGAATAGCATTTACGAGGGCAACAATGATTCTATGTAATAATTTTTCTATCAAGAACAACAACAATGTGTGTATGATTTTCAATAAATGATCGTGAGTTTATTTTTTTTATAGTTTGACCCTTTTGATAAAAATTCTGGTTTCGCCACTGCACAAGACCTGTAAAACATACAACTATAAATGATGAAGTCAGTTGTTATTGTAGTTGACGTTTGAGTAACTTGATAGCGGTATGATTCTTTACATAATCTATATATAAAAATAAACTTTTGTGGTATGTACATTGCCACAAATGATACTTTAGGGATCCAAATTACATCTAACTCAAACATCAGAGACCATAAAACATATTTCCTTCATTTGAGGTTCGACCGGCTCACTAGATTAAATGTTAATCTATCATTATATCCAGAAATGTTAATTTTGCTACTCTGCCAAAAACCAAAAAAGTCTTAGTCACATTTATTGATATGTCAAAAGAATTATTACGAACATTAATGCATATGTCAGTTCAATTTTATTTTATTTTTGTCGAAAAATTATTTTGATGACCCAAAATATCATCTTTAAATTTAATAAGTAATTTTGTGTTCTAAGAACTCAAAAGGCATAATTCAACATTCTTCGACTTCCGTGTATAGTCCGTACAATTTTTTCGAAAGTTTTCATGTGAAAAATAAATTAAAATGTGAAATAGAGCCTTAAAACTCAACTGAGTTGACTTTGGTCAACATTTTGAGCAAACGGACTCAGATCAGTATTTTGACAGTTCCGATAACTCCGTATCGTGATTTGAGACTTGGGCGTATGCCCGAAGTTTAATTTGGAGGTCCCTAACTCAAGTTATGACCATTTAACGGAACTAGCAATTGAAAGGCTAAAGATTCCAAGTTTGACTACGGGGTTGACTTTTTGATATCGGAGTCGGAATCCGATTCTGGAAATTCGAACAGCTTCGTTATGTCATTTATGATTTGTGTGCCAAATTTGAAGTCATTTCGGATTCATTTAATATGTTTTGGCACGATGTTTGCAAATTGAAAAGTTTAAAACTCAAAATCTGAATCGAGGTGTGAATTGCAATTTCGATATTATTTGATATGATTTGAGACCCCGAGTAAGTCCGTATTATATTACGGGACTTGTTGGGATATTTGGATAAGGTCCCGAGGGGCTCGGGTGAGTTTCGGATGGTCACAGGATGTTTTGAACTTAGAATATTTTGGTGGTATAACTGAACCTGTTGCAGGCCTCTGATCTCGCAATTGCGAGATCAGGCATCGCAAATGCGAACTATGCAGGTATGGCAATTGCGAGAATTTTATCGCAATTGCGAAGAAAGCCTAGGCCAGCAGTTCTCTCAATTGCGAAGGGCCAATTGTCGCAAATGCGACATAATATTCGCATTTGCGAAGGCAGCGGGATTGTGAAGGGCATTGCAATTGCGAGTGTTTCTTCGCATTTGCGAGCTTCGCATTTGCGAAGCTCAGGTCGCAATTGCGACACCTGCAGCTGAACAAAATCACTTTTGGATGGGATTTTTGATTCATTTCCCAAATCTTCAAAACCTAAAAATCTCAAGAGGCGATTTTGGGCGATTTTCACGGGAAAACATTGGGGGTAAGTGTTCATTATCCTATA
Organism: Nicotiana tabacum; assembly: GCF_000715075.1. Lineage (NCBI taxonomy): Eukaryota > Viridiplantae > Streptophyta > Magnoliopsida > Solanales > Solanaceae > Nicotiana > Nicotiana tabacum. The sequence goes on along the minus strand of NC_134102.1, from coordinate 18,499,448 downwards.
TTGATTATATTTCATGATTTCATACTCTTTTATATCATGAATCCGTGAATTTATGGAAGAAAAATCAGATTTTTATAAAATCTTTTAAAAACAAAAATTTAAGATTTGAAGGTTCATTTAATATCGGAATTGGACAAATTTGGTATGGTTGAACTCGTATCGGAACGGGTGTTCGTATTTCGCAAGTTTTTCGGGAATTGAGACGTGGGTCCCACTGTCGAATATTTTAATGAATTTCGGATTTTATCCTAAAAATTTGTAAATTCATATGGAATTAATTCCTATGATTCGTATTGAATATATCGAATTGTTTGTGAATAGATTTGAAGTTTTCAGAGGCAAATTTAAAAGGAAAAGCTGTGGTTGAATAATTGATTGGAATTTGCAAAGCGAGGTAAGTGTCGTGGTTAACCTTGACTTGAGGGAGTAGAACACTTAAATTATTTGTTATGTGTGTGAACGATGTATAGGCGAGGTGATGAGTGCCTATACGTCGTCAAATTAATTGTTTGCATAATTACTTGAAAATTCATAATTATTTTAAATCATGAATTTATTATAATAATAATTGTTTCTCTCCTATTCTTTGCCAAATATTAATTCTTGAATTCCTGCATTAATTGTTACATGCTATTTGAATTATGTGTCTTACTTGTTATTTGACATTTAGCATATTAAATATTAAACCGCCTATTTTCTCCCTGATTTCCATAATAATTTGCTATTTGTTATTGTTTGTTTTATAATTAAATCATAATTATTGTATGCTTGTTGTCTTATAATTTTATATTAATTATTGTATTTATTGGGGAAATTTCTTCTATAAGAATTGGTAAATGGATATATTGGAGGATCGAGTTTCACGCCGCAGCAGAATTGATTGAAATTTATATATTGGAGGATCGGGTTGCACGCCGCAACAGACTTATGAAAAGTCCATATTGGAGGATCGGGTTGCACGCCACAACAGACTTATTTAAAAGTCGATATATATATATATATATATATATATATATATATATATATATATATATATATATATATATATATATATTGGGGGATCGGGTTGCACGCCGCAACAGACTTGATTAAAATGAATATATTGGAGGAGCGGGTTACACGCCGCAACAGAATTGAATATGAAAATATTGTGAGAGCGGGTTGCACGCTGTAACAGAATTGAATGTGAATATATTGTGAGAGCGGGTTGCACGCTGCAACAGAATTGAATGTGAATATATTGTGAGAGCGGGTTGCACGCTGCAACAGAATTGGTTGAAATAATAATGGATTTTGACTGCTGGGTTGGTTTCAATTATTATAATTGAGTTACCTGATTTATTTCTATTATTTGTTGTTATTATTAATATTGCGTACAAGTTAATGTAAGTGAACCGCCTTAGCCTCGTCATTACTTCGTCGAGGTTAGGCTCAACACTTACCAGTACATGTGGTCGGTTGTACTGATACTACACTCTGCACTTCTTGTGCAGATTTTGGAGTTGGTCCTAGCGGCGTACCATAGACTTGCTCGGATTTCAGCTACTAGAGGAGACTTGAGGTATAACTGTATGGCGTTCGCAGTTCTGAAGTCCCCGTCTATTGAACTTTAGCTGTGTGTTTATTTCGAGACAGCTTTATTTTATTGAAACCTTTATTTGTATTTATTCTAGAAGCTCGTGCACTTGTGACACTAATTATGGGATGATATTTAGACACCGTTGTTTTTATGGATTATTTCAAAATTGCTTCCGCATTTACTTTCTTGTTATTAATAAATTTAAAATTATTTTAAAAATGGATAATATTATTCTAACGTTGGCTTGCCTGGCAAGTGAAATGTTATGCGCCATCACGGTCCGAAGGTAGAAATTTCGGGTCGTGACAATTATATTGTGTAACCAGTTAATTTTTTTTATGTATATATACTATATATTGACACCTCTTAACTTTTTTGTAAATTTAATTTTTTATATTTATAACCCCTTAGTAAAAATTATGGCTCTAGCTTATGATGTCCTTCACAAGTATACTGTTGTCCAACCACAAACGCCTTAACTACTCTCTATATATGAGTTGTACTGTAGTATTAAATTTAAAGGAAACCAACCTTTTTTTCTTTTTTTTTTCTTTTTGGTTAATGTTAACTGTTAAGGGATCGTTTGGTACCCGAATTAAATTATTTTGGGATTATAATTTTGAGATTATATTCGCTGGACTAATTTATCCCATATGAAAAGTGGAATAATATAATCCCAAATTTGATGGGATACGATGAATAAGGTGGGATATCATGTATTAAGATTGATATTAAATTTGTACCATATTTGATTGACGGTACAAATTAATCGTGAAATAAATTTATACTGTCAACTAAATATGACATAAATTTAATCTCACACCATCCACTTTATTTATCCTGCGTACCAAACAAGGTACACAGTAAAATCAAGGGACAACTGTTTCATCCACTTGAATATACCCATAAAACAGTGACAACCTTAAGTCATAAATATGTGATTTTCATTTTCCGTTTTTTTTTTCTGGACTCTTTTTTTTCTTTCATTTTTCTTGCTTTTTTTAAAACTCCATTATAATACGGTAGATTTTGACCTGTAAAAGTTTGAAGCTCCGGACATTATGTTGGGTTTCACACCTTCAATTTCACTACATAAAGTTTTGCCTCCATTAATATGCAGGAGGTTCGAACTCCAATACTGCCATTTTTTTTGGGTTTCACATACACAAAGTTCCACCTTGAGCACATTATCCTGAAACTAAATATGCAGAAGGTTCAAAATTCAGTATATTATTTTGAATTTTATTTTGTGTTTCAACTAAAATATTTTTGTTTAGATTTTATCTCTGTATTAAATAGTAGAGCAATTTTCGATAAGTTTATAAAAGCTAGCTATTTTTGTAAAAAATGCATGGGGCGTCCTGTTTGGTCGCCCCTTTTTAACTTATACCCGTTTTGTTTTTCCGTTTGCATCCGTATTCATTTTTTTGCTTAAAGCTTAAAAAGATGATTTTGCCCTTCTTTAATAAAAGACTATTGACAAACTGCAGGACAAAAACTTAAGCATGTTTAGGCTGAAGTTTTAGCGAAAAAACAAAAAATCTTCAGCTTGTTTAGACTAAAGTTTCAAATAAAACTCAGGACAAAACTGTAGACTATGTTACAAAACTTCAGCATGTTTTGGTATGAAATTTTAGCAAATGAACTATATAACTTCAGCATGCATTAGCAAAAACTCTTTAGAAAATTACATATTGCAAGATAAAAACTTAAGCATGTTTAGTCTGAAATTTTAGCAAATGAACTAAAAAACTTCAGCATGTTTAGTCTGAAATTTTAGCAAATGAACTAAATAACTTCAACATATTTTGTCTGAAGTTTTAGCAAATGAACTAAATAATTTCAGCATGTTTAGTGTGAAGTTTTAGCAAATGAACTAAATAATTTCAGCATGTTTAGTGTGAAATTTTAGCAAATGAACTAAATAACTTCAGCATGTTTAGACTGAAGTTTCGGATAAAATTTATGACAAAACTGTAGACTGTAGGATAAATAAATTCAGCATGCATTAGCATGAAGTAAGGCTGTCCAACGGGACGGGCCGTCCCATCCCGTCCCATCTCGTCCCGCGTCCCGTCCCATCCCATCCCACTTAATTCTAAACGGGATGGGCCCATGTTAAACGGGACACGGGATAGGATGCGATGGCTATTTCGTCCCGTTTGTCCCGTCCCGTCTGTCCCGCGTCCTATTTATTTTTTGTGCATTATATATACAAGAAACTTTTAATCCTGTTTTTCAAGGTTTTCCTAAGACCACGATTAGAAATGATATTTTTAAATTTTAAACTGAATATCTTCAGTATATTCTGTTGTATATTTTTTCACTTAGATTGTAAAGTGTCTATCACATATGATATAGGTCGTAGTCCTAATGGTTGTAATTATTTAACTGTTACATGTCATTGGGTTGATCATCACTGGAACATGCAAAAACGTATTATTGGTTATAAATTTGTTGATTCAAAACACACTGGAGCATATATTGCAACTATTATTCTACAAATTATTGATTTTTTTGGACTCATTGATAAAATTTTAACTATCACCTTAGATAATGCTTCTGCTAAGTGCTAACACAACTGCAACAACTAGCTTAATGAAATGATTGCAAAATTTTAAAAGTATTTTTTTCCTATTCCCCAAATTTATTTAATTTCTACTATACTTAACCCATCTTTAAAAGTAAGAGGTGCAAATGGACTTTTTCATAAAAATTATGAGAAATTAGCAATTCAAGAAAACGAACAACCATCTCTCGAAGACTGCCAAGCTAACATATATTCTTATGTTAGATCAATATTTGATAAATATAAATTTATGGAAACAACAGGTGATGAAACTAAGGAAGAAGAAGAATACAATGAGATACTTAGCACTGGGAGCTATGACAGCATGGAACTCATGGAACATCAATCAACATTGCCAATTCCAGAACAATGTCCGAGAGAAATTATAGATAAGTTACAACGAAGTTATATATGAACTTACAAATATTAATATGATAATTTGTAATTGGCTACTAAAAGGTCTAGTTCAAAGAGAACCCTTCCTAGAAGGTGGCTGCGTAGATTATGTGCTCTTCAAAAGAATTATATTTGTATGTGAGATTTGAAAGTTTTATTAATAAAATAAAAGGCTCTAGGCGTTTAATTTTTTTTATGAATTGTCTTACACTCTTACTTAGTTACTTAATGGCTTAAAATTATAATAAATAAATTATAACTCTATTATAAATTTATAATTACTAGAATATTCATTACAAGTTTTTTGTTTTAATATTTTATAATTCTTTACTTAGTTTTCTAATTTTTGTTTAATTTTTAAGTTTATTAAATAAGTCAAAAAATTAGTTGTTGCAAATTTTAAAAACTTAGTCATTGTCAAAAGAATAGACGTTGCCAAACTCAATGCTTAAATATATATATTTTTTAAATAGCACTTAAGGCCCGCGAACCCGTCCCGTCCCGTCCCATCCCGTTTGTTAGCGGGACGGGATGGGCCTACCGTCCGTCCCGTCCCGTCTCGTCCCGTTTGTTAGCGAGACGGGATGGGCCTACCGTTTCGTCCCGTCCCGCCACCGTCCCGGCTAAATGTCGTCCCGTCCCATTAATTTTGTCTCGTCCCGTCCCGTTGGACAACCATAGCATGAAGTTTTAGCCTAAATGTGAAACAACTTCATGCTATATTAGCATGAAGTTTTAGATTCAACATGAAACAACTTAATGCTACATTAGCACGAAAATTTAGCTTCAAGGTTGAAACAACTTCATGCAAGTGTAATTCTGAAGATGAATCTGGACAAGTTTGTAATTTTTTTATATAGTTGCTGAGAGGAGAGGAGGAGATCGTTTTATATCTTTTGTCAGGGGTGTAATTGTCATATTATTACGGTTTTTTTGTGAGATGGCTACCAAATCAATAATTTTAAAAAATAGGGTACATGTTAAAAGGTGGCACAAATGTAAGGTACAAGTGCAAATCCCCCGCTATTTTTCTATTACCAGTCCCAAAAATACTGGGCTTGCCTGTGACATGGACTGGTTTCCATTGTTTGTACTTTGTACTTTGTAAGCTAAGGAATCGGGCTAAACTGTTGGCAGCAGCCCAACAACTAACCCTATGTCTATCCGATAATACCATGAGATTTTTACACAGTTGCTCACTTTTAAAAAAATTATTCTCATAAAAAATAGTACTAGTACTTGTCGTTTATTCAAAAAATAAGAAATTTTTTACCATTTTAGCTGATCTAATTTTAAATTTATATTTGAAGGTTTGACCAAATTTATCACATTCCTAAAAGATCCTTGGAATTCAGAGACAATCTTGCCCTTAATACTATCCGACGATAATCGGTTTTATGACTCATTATAAATATTTTTTTAATTATAAGAGCTTAATAATTGGTTTTATCAAATATTACATATGCAACTCCTTGTATGTAATGAGAAGTAGTAATTGTCTAGTGGCCCATCAAGAACCCATCTATGTAAAAATAGCACAGGCTAGCCAGTTCTCGGATTGGTAATTGAAAAATAGTCAGCTTTTACAAAGTTATTAAAAAATAGTCACTATTTTGCTGCAACACGGACCAGTACAACATAATATACTGGAGATTGGTGCACATATGTATGAACTTCCAGCATAATGCATATTATGCTGGAACTCCAACACGCGAAAAGTTCCAATATAATATACTGGAAATTGGAACACCTGTGTATGAACTTCCAGCATATTATGTTGGACCGGTATATTATACTGGAACTCCAGTATATTATGTCGGAACTCCAATATATTATGCCGGAACTCCAGTATATTATGCTGGAATATTTTTCGGATTTTGAACAGTGTTTTCATTCAGATTTATCTTTATATGAAAAGTGACTAAATTTTGATTACTTTTAAAATTGTAACTATTTTTCAATTACCACTTATAAATCTGGCTGTTTTTGAATTTCTCCTCTCTATTCGCCTTTAGAGCCCACTACAGTTTTTGTAATGGCAGTCCAACTAATCAACTTCTTTTTTTTTAAAAAAGTTTCACTTACTAAACTTATTTAAACTTATAACAGCTCACGTTATTAGCGTAACTTAACTGGTTGTCAACTAATTGTTGTGGTAAAGATTTATTTGTAACTAGTAAATTCACTCGCCTTCGCGATCTCAAAAAATAAATAAATTATAAGAAAGTAATAGTAATGTCTTAAATTTTATAAAAGAAAAATCAATCTTTACTAAGAAAATATTCTTCCCGATTCTACTATGTGTTATAGTCTTACAATGTAAATGACATGTTATGATTGGTTAACACATATTAACAGAGAAAAATCTTCTATAATGTTATTCCTTAACCTCTCTTCTCTAAGCATTTGAAAGTGAAGTAATTAATTAGTTACATCTGTTATATCAATGTCTTGAATTGTTAATGCTCTTGTCATTGTATTTTAGATTTGAGTATTTACTGATTAGAGCAAGTATGTGTGTCGATTTGACTATTCAACCATAGATATCTTCTGTTTATGCAATTATACTTTTCCTCTAAGGTGAAACTTTATATCAAAGTAAGAACTTAAGTAATGAGGAAAAGAGGATATTTTTATGATTCCGCTAAAAAACAATTAAGGAAAAAATAAGAAACAACACGTCCATCTTACCGTTCAAAAGTAATGTTGCTGATTGCCTTTCAAACACTAACCAATACAAGCATCTACGAAAATATATAAGACCATTAAACTCTTGAAATTTGATGTTTTCTTAATCATTATACTCTTTCTTTTTACAAAGAAACACTTGCTGAATGGCAGAGAAATATACTCCATCCATTCTATTTTATGTGAACTTTTTTTTTTTTTTTTAATCTGTTAAGAAAATGAAACTTTTGTTTATAGTAAAAAAATATTTTTTCGATATAAACATCTGGTATCCAAAAATCCTCGCTCGGAAAATTTTGGTACATATCTTGAAGGGAAAATCGCTCCGTATAAAAGATTTCTCTAGAAAAATCATTGCATATTTAAGATCCATGATTGTAAAAAAAATTCTTTTCTTGCTTAACTAAGCATAACTAAACAGGTTTAATTATATGAAAAGAAAGTTAAAGGAGTACATATTATGCACGGAAATATTATACATCACACTTTTAAAAAAGATTCTTAAACTCAATGCCTATACTGATTCATATAAAATAAAACCGAGGGAGTACATATTATACAACATAATGATGTGCATAACATTGGAAAATAACATATTAACATGTCTGTATCAATGTCAAGGAAAATACTACTTTGAGAAATTGTACAAACTTACAAAGGTAGGAGGATTAGAACTATGATTTGTCTTGTAATAAAAGTAGTAAAAACGAAACAGGAAAAAGCAAATAAAAGAAGATTAAGATAAATCTTCAACGAAAGTGAAAAATTTCCCAACCGCTGTCATTTCAATCTTCTCAACAGCTGCCTCGGCAGGAGCATCTCTTGAGTTCAGCAACAACCATAAAATCTGTCAATCTCTAAGCCTAACACAACATTCTCCACACAAAAAAAATCTGCACTACTTAATAATCAAGTTTCTTCATGGACTCTAACCCACAAAAATCAAACCGAACAATATTATTCCTCTTTAATTAAAGGATATGGAGGAAGAAAGCGAAAAAAGGAACAGCTATGGCGGCAAAAGTACTCTCAATGGAACGCTTATTCATAGCCTTCGCCTCTTTCCCCATCTGAAGATTTTTTGATGCTGACTTCTTGTACGAGTGAACGTTTCTTCGTTTATTTTTTTTGGAATATAAGAAGGCTGTTTATGAAGTATTACTTTGTAAGTAAAGACGTTAAATAGGTTAATTAAGAGGGGATGCACGTTATATTTGAGCAGTAATTTATGGGAAGTTAAAACACAAATGACTACTGACAATGGATGGGAAGAGGCGTGTTCTTTCAAAATGGCCAATGAACCATTTATTTTAATAAGTTACTACTCAAAATGGACGAAAAAAAGAAAGATAGTCAAAAAAAAAAGGAGATAAAAGAAAAATGATATTACTGGAAATATGGAATGCCACATCATCTCTCAAAGGCCTTGCTTTATATATATATATATATATATATATATATATATATATAGATAGATTATGTGATGATTGACATGATCGGCGGCAGAGCGAGCCTACTAGGTGTGAGTCTAGTCTAACTCAATCACCTTTACTTAGATAATGTATTTTTATTAAGAAGTTTGTTAAATATATATAAATTTTTAATCACGAACCAAGTAATAAAGATGAGCAATTGGTTTCATGGCAAATTCAAAACACATAAACTTCAAATTTTTGGCTCCGCCTCTGGTCACCTGATAATGTAATTATTTTTACCACATCAATGTATAAATTCCACTCAAAACTGTTGATAGAAAGGGAGATGGTAAAAAAGTTAAAAACTGGTCAAAAGGATGATGAATTTACCTTTCTATACACTATTTGAAAACTTATTAACCTCCCCACTCAAGTTTTAATTTAATTACATGGTCATATACAATTTACCAATTATATACAAATAAGTTTTAAATGAGTATCTCTTTATATTAGGAATTGAACAAAGAATATCAGTTATTTCCTTATCCCTTTATACTTGCCCACACTCTCACTCTGTCTCTTTCTGTCCCTGTCTCTCTCTTCGTCTCTCTACTCTCCTTTTTTATTTTTTCCCCAATTTTTCTTCATTTGATGTTCTCTGTTTTTTATGCTTTCTTGTTGTATAGAGTTTTAATGGAATTCATCAATCGATTTCAACCGTTTTAACGTAGCAATTTCCTTTCATGTTGCATAATTGGTATTCAAATTGAAATTGTCAATCAATAAATTTTGAAGGTGTTTGACTCTCCACCATTGACAACAATTAAAAAGCTTTGAAACTTTAAAATCGAATTTGAGTTTTTAAAAACCATTATTTGTTTGGATTGGGTATTGTTGCAAACAATTGAGAATATTGTTTGGAGTTTATATTTCAATTTTGAGGGTGTTTTGGTGAAGATTAGACTTAATTTTGGATTGAAACTCGTCGAAGAAGAAGAAGAAGAACACATGACATACAATATACTTACGAAATTGTAGTAAAGTTATATTAAAATTGTATGTAAATTGTATTATGTTATATATATATATATATATATATATATATATATATATATATATATATATATATATATATATATATATATTTGAATGTTGTATGAAAGTTGAAAAATAATTGTATAATGTATGAATCGTTATATAAAATTTGTATTTAAGTTATCAATAATATCTTTGTACATAAAGTTGTTGATATGTATCAAAATTGTATTAGGAGAGTAAGTTTTGATTGAAATTTTAGAGAGGAAGAAGCACACACCACATACAAAATATATACAAATCAGATACAAAATATACAAAAGACATATTGTATAAAATTTGTATAAAAATTGTATTTAAGTTATATGATATTGTAATTATATTTAACTGGGTAGAAATAATATATGAAAGTTGTAAATAAAGTTGTAAATAAGTTGTATAATATATAATTAGTTGTATGAAATTTATTTTTACTATGTATGTTATTGTAGATATTCAAATTTTCATTAAATTTGTATGAATTTTATTTTTAATTTGTATGTTGATGTACCATATATTTAACTGGGCAGTAATAAGATTATATTTGACATTGAATAATGCATCTTTTGATTGGATCCGCCATTGAAACTAATGACTGCGTGTTTAAGGCGTGTTTCTATAATTTAAAATTTGGAAGTGTCTCTTAGTATTGTTTGTCCCGAGGAAAGAAACTAAAAGAGCTACATTATCGTGCTATTTATGGAATGCAAGCATATTGTTAGGTGATGAAGACTTCATATTTTTAGTACATATCCATGTCATATAGTGGGAATCCTCTTTTCAGTTTACGAAATTTCTTTTGAATTTTTTTGTATCTCATTTTCTTTCCAATTTCCGTAGTTAATTATGAACCTAAGAATATGAAGGAGGAGATATTTCTTAGACTTAAGGTTCTGATTCATCCATTGTGGTACACAAAAGAACTAACTCTCGAAAGGGTATTTCCAAAAATAACCTGGAGGAATTTTTACTCTTTTTACACTGGGATTTGGAAAGGGGCTTTAAGCAACGAAATATATGTTTCTAAGCAAGATAATTGAGGTTAATGCCATCCGTTACTGCCAAGATAATTGAGTTCCTTGATTGAATGTACTAATAATGGATTTGAAGTATTTTAAGGTGGAATGTATATAATTTGTAAGTAATTTTTGTTTAGGACGAGTAATATATAAAATTAGAATAATTTTGATAAATAAGTTTCAATGTATATGAACGAAAAATTCTAGAAATAAATATCTTTGGAAGTCGTGCTTGAATTATCAAAGCAGCCCATACGTTGGAATTTGGAACCCAACATTTGTAAATTGGACTGAGTCTACAGTCAAGGATTGATATCCAAACCATTACCTAACAAAATCTGTAAGACCACTTCATTTTGACCGGAAACCTTCTCATCACAAAAAAAAAAAAAAAAAAAAAAAGAGTCAAAGATTGTGGTGGTCAGCATAAAATCTCTCGACTCTTAACAAGAGATCTCGCGGTCGAGACCCGAGAATAGAAAAACTTCTAGTCGGCAATGCTTCCCCTTCACCAAAATAAATAAATCAATTAACGTTACATGGATTCCATTGCTAAATAGTATATTTTCGTCGCTAAATCAAATTAATGATGATTAGAAATATATTATCAAAAAATTTATTAGCTACAGATTATTTAACAACAGACTAGCGATGAATTTTATAGCTAATTTTTATTTTTTAAATGAGGCTTACGCGATGCATATTTATATTAGTATAAGCTCCAAAAAGAATATCTGAGATTCCCTTTTTGGAGATAGAAAAGAAAATCAATAGAATGAGATTCCCATTTCCTTAGGCTGGTCAAGAATTTTATCTTTTTCTACAATTTTCTATAGCAAGATTCCTGTTTTATTATTTGATGTATCAAATATAGGCAAGGTTTTAAGACACATGCGACTAATTTGGGATTGAGACGTACATAAATAATTGTTATTCTTCTCACTATGTTGCCCGATATTCTATTCATGATAAATTTCAAGTGTAACAAGTGTAAAGGAATTCGAACGAGATCTTAATTGCTTTGCTTTTCATTAGTTCAATTTATGAGTTCAAACCATTTGTTTGGCCAAATTATAAGAAACCAACACTCAGAATAGATATTTTGTAGAGGGACAATTTGACATAATTATTTATTATTTTATAGGATTAACATTTACGAGGTATTGAATAAAATTCAGGATTAATTACACTAAACACTCCTATAATATAACTTAGTTTTGGAGTATATTTTAAAATTAAATACTTACATTCCTTATACTATGAAAATTCTATATTACACTCCCAATGAAATATATTCGTAACTAAGAATATTAAAATATAATTATTAAAATAAAAAATAAAAAAATAATTTAAATGTCTTTATGTATTTGTTTTTATGAAATTTTAAAAAAAAAGATAAACCTTTTTATTGAAAATATTTATTCATGTCTTTAATTAAAAAAGAGAATATAATTGAGATGACATAATGAGTAGTGACTAACGGCTTGTTTGGATTGTTATTACATGTCGTTTCATATTATATCGTATTGTATTGTATTGTTTGATGAATACAATGTTTGGATAAATTGTATCGTTTGCCGTCGTTTCATGATGTCACACACTAACAATATGAAGAATAAATTTGTAATATTACTAAAAAAAAAAAGATACAGAGTAGAATTATTATATAAAAAGTAGGATAAAGAATAAAATATGATTATTTAATAACAAAGAAGGGAAAGATGCGAGGAAAAAAGCAAAGAAACGATGTCACCACACCAAATGCGTCATTTCATAAAGTGACACTTTTCGTCGTTACATAACGATGAATTTAACGATACGACACAATAAGATTAAAGTAACTATCAAAACAAATATTGTATTTAAAGTAACAACTCGATACAATACGATAGGTAACTGTTGGGATTAAAGATTGGTGAATGTGAAATAGAGGGAAGAAAGTGGAGGGAAAGTGAGCTCCCTTTTGCTTTGAAAAGAGCAAAGTGCCCCTCATTGGTGGTGGGAAGAAAAGTGAATGTGTTTATATTGAGAAAACACTTCTCTTGGTGTTAAATGAGTTGGAAAAAAAGTAAGTCTCGCGTCGTCGTCGTCGCTCGGTCGGCTTCTGCTTCGGTCAAAGATTGATTGATTAATCTTTTTGGATAAAATTTCTTTCAATTATTTAATTAATTAATTTAATTAATAAATAAAAATTCAACCCGAAATAACCCAGGACCCGCCCGTTTTCTTTCCCGGATTATTTTAAATCCGTTTTTCTGCAATATTTCAAACATCCTGTTCCAACAGCCATGGCTGTTTCTGAAAGGTTGCAAGCCTTTTCAGAAACAGTGCCAGAAAGTCTATAAATATGCTTTGAATCCCAGAATCTTTAATTACAAAATTTTCTGCTCTTCTTCTTCTTCTGCACAAAATTTTTAGTGTGTTTTACAGCCTTGGAGTGATTCGCTGTTTCATCGGCGTTTTTGGTACCAACACTCCAGTGAGTTAAATCGTTCTATCCTGGAAGGATAATATTCCACCACCTCGGGTACTTGAGGGGAATAATTTTCTTACGGACACACTGTGCATTCAGTGGGCTCGATTTATTCCGAAATTATTTTTCCAGAAATTATTTCGACATTCTGTTGTTGCTAGTTTTCTGTTTCTATTTTTCCTGTTTCAGAAAGTTTACTGTTTCATTATTTACAGTAATACATATTAACTAACAATCTTAAGGAAATTATTTTATTGTATTCTGTATTCTGTTTTTTGGAGATTAAAACTTGTGTGATTTTCTACTCCATCTGATTTTTTCTATCTGATTTGAAGATATAAAAACTTCATCGGAGTATTAAAATTCAGAAATGATTTAAAGAACATAAAAAACTTCATCGATTACTGTGAAATAATACATAAAAAACTTCACTTTTTATTTATTAAACGTACTGTTTATCGTTCATTACAGTACTGTTTACTATTCTGTATTTTTTTTGGCCATTAATTGAACTCTTCTGTTGTTGACAGTGAGAAATTGCAATTAATAATGAAAATTCTTCTGCGACTATTGCGGCAATGACAATAGCCTCGTCAAGTCGAACTGCTGTTCCACCGGTCGAGAAACCAGAGAAATTTTTTGGAGCCAACTTTAAAGGATGGCAGCAAAGGATATTTTTCTGGCTTACCACACTTGGTATGCAGAAGTTCACCAGTGAAGACCCTCCAGTGCTTTCCGCCGACATGCCAGACAATGAGAAGTTTATGATTGTTGAGGTGTGGAAATATGCAGACTTTCTTTGCAAAGGCTACATCCTAAGTGCTTTGGAGGATGACTTGTACAATGTCTACAGTGCTGTGAAAACTTCGAAAGAATTGTGGGACGCACTTGAGAAGAAGTACAAGTCTGAAGATGCATGCTTTAAGAAGTTTGTGGTTGCCAAGTTTTTAGACTATAAAATGATAGACAGCAAAACCGTTGGAACCCAATTTCAAGAACTTCAACTTATTTTTCACGATCTTATTGCTGAAGGTATGGTCGTGAATGAAGCATTTCAAGTGGATGCAATGATTGAAAAATTACCTCCTTCGTGGAGAGATTTCAAAAACTATATTAAGCACAAGCACAAAGAAATGAAGTTAGAAGATCTTGTGATTCGTCTCAAGATTGAGAAAGACAACAAAACATCCGAGAAGAAGTCTCGTGGAAATTCAACGATCATGGGAGCTAATATCGTTGAGGAGACTGCTCCAAAAAGTAAGAAGAGAAAGAGGTCTTCTAGACAGACTAAGGAGCAGAAGAAAAAGAAATTCAAGGGCAACTGCTACAATTATGGAAAAGCTGGTCACAAAGCCCTTGATTGTCGTCTCCCGAAAAAGGATATGAAGAAGGGACAAACCAACATAGTGGAGAAGAATGATGATATTGATGATCTGTATACAATGCTTTCGGAATGCAACCTAGTTGGAAATCCGAAGGAGTGGTGGATTGACTCTGGAGCCACTCGACATGTTTGTGCTGTCAAAGAAGCATTTGTGACTTACTCTATAACTGGTCCCGAAGAAGAGCTTTTCATGGAAAATACTGCAACAACCAAGATTGAATGTTATAGGAAAATATTCCTGAAGATGACTTCCGGCAAGGTGTTAACGCTCAACAACGTTCTTCATGTTCCTACTATTAGGAAAAATTTAGTTTCTACTTCTTTACTTGTAAAGAATGGATTCAAATGTATATTTGTTTCTGACAAATTTGTTGTAAGAAAGAATGAAATGTATGTTGGAAAGGGCTACCTCACAGAGGGCCTTTTCAAACTCAATTTAATGGTTGTTGACAGTATGAATAAAATTTCAGCTTCTTCTTATTTATTGGAGTCAAATAATTTATGGCATATTTGATTAGGATATGTCAATTATAAAACCTTGCGGAAGTTAATTAATTTAGAAGTATTATCTAAATTCGAGCGCAATAAATCAAAATGTCAAATATGTGTTGAATCTAAGTTTGTAAAATATCCTTATAAGTCAATTGAAAGGAATTCAAATCCTTTAGACTTAATTCATACTGAAATTTGTGATATGAAGTCGACACCACCTCGAGGTGGAAATTTTTTTTTTATTACTTTTATTGATGATTGCACTCAATATTGTTATGTTTATTTGCTTAATAGTAAAAGCAATTGAATCATTTAAGCAATACAAGAATGAAGTGAAGAATAAATTAAATAAAAAGATCAAAATAATTAGAAGTGATAGGGGTGGAGAATATGAATCTCTGTTTGCAGAAATATGTTCGGAATATGAAATTATCCATCAAACTACTGCCCCCCTACACACCTCAATCCAATGGAATTGCGGAAAGAAAAAATCGGACATTAAAGGAAATGATAAATTCTTTATTAATAAGTTCCGAATTACCACAAAGTTTGTGGGGGGGGGGGGGAGGGGGAAGCTATCCTTACAGCTAACCGAATACTCAACAGAGTACTCCATAGAAAAACGCAATCAATTTCATATGAAAAATGGAAAGGAAGAAAATCCAACTTGAAATATTTCAAAGTGTGGGGGTGTTTAGCAAAGGTACAAGTTCCTTTACCCAAAAGGTAAAAATCGGACCAAAAACCATGGATTACGTTTTCATTGGATATGCTACAAATAGTAAAGCATGTCGGTTTTTGGTTTATAAATCTAATAATCCTGAAATTCATGTTAATACGGTAATTAAATCAGATAATACTAAATTTTTTGAAAGCATCTATCCGTATAAAACTGAATGCGAGTCGCTAAGTGAAAGACCTAAACGGCCGAGGGAAGAACCAAAGGAAAATATTCCAAGTGAAGAAGATCGAAGGCGTAACAAACATCAAAGAACATCTACTTCCTTTAGACCAGATTTTGTGACATTCTTGCTTAAAAATGAGCCTCAAACTTTTAAAGCAACTATGTCACCTTCTGATTCAACATTTTGGAAAGAGGCAGTCAATAGTGAGATTCAATCAATTTTAGATAACCATACATGGGAATTGATTGACCTTCCTCCAGAAAATAAGCCTTTAGGTTCGAAATGGATCTTGAAACGGAAAATGAAAGTTGATGGCACTATTGACAAATATAAGGCAAGACTTGTTGTCAAAGATTATAGACAAAAGTAAGGCCTTGATTAGTTTGACACTTACTCGCCAGTAATAAGGATAACATCTATTAGGGTGTTAGCGGTGCTGATGGCCGTGTATGGTCTTGAAATCCATCAAATGGATGTTAAAACAGCTTTCTTAAATGGAGAATTGGAGGAAGAGATTTACATGGAATAACCCGAGGGTTTTGTGGTTCCGGTTAAAGAAAAAAAAGTGTGCTTCCATACCTTATCTCAGGTTACCCCTTAGTGCGGGTATGGGGCACTTCATCAGCAGTGGTTCGTTTAGCACTTGTTAAGTCGCTTTATGGACTTAAACAAGTACCCAAACAATAGCATGCCAAATTTGACCAAACAATGTTGTCAAGTGGGTTTAAAATTAACGAGTGTGACATATGTGTTTACATAAAAAATACTTCAGGACATGAAGTTATTGTTTGTTTATATGTTGATGACATGTTGATAATGAGCAAAAATATGGCAGATATAAATGCTACTAAGCGCATGTTGGCTAGCAAATTCAACATGAAAGACTTAGGAGTTGCTGATGTGATCTTAGGAATCAGAATTCACAAGACTCCACAAGGTCTAGCATTATCACATTCTCACTATATTGAAAAGGTACTTGACAAGTTCAAGTATTTGGATTTCAAAATTGGCAAGACTCCAATTGACGTGAGTTATGCACTTCAAAAGGAAAGCGACTCACAACTGGACTATGCAAGAGTATTGGGAAGTTTGATGTATATCATGAATTGTACGCGACCAGATATAACATGTGCTATTAGTAAACTGAGTTAATTTACAAGTAATCCCAATAAAATACATTGGATGGCAATGAAACGAGTTTTGGGGTATCTGAAACATACCCAAAATTATGCTTTGTATTATAACAAACATCCCTCCGCGATCGAGGGATATAGTGATACAAATTGGATCACTGGATCATCTGAAGTTAAATCTACGAGTGGATATGTTTTTACAATTGGGGGTGGAGCAGTGTCTTGGAAATCATCCAAACAAACGTGCATCGCCCGTTCTACAATGTAATATGAATTCATATCTTTAGATAAGGCTGGTGAAGAAGCTGAATGGCTCCGAAATTTCTTAGAAGATATTCCATTTTGACCTAAACCTTTGGCACCAATATGTATACATTGTGATAGTCAAGCGAAAATAGGCAGGGCAGGGAGCGTTATGTATAACGGAAAATCTCGTCATATATGACGGAGACACAATACCGTTAGACAACTACTCTCTAGTGGTGTTATCACAATTGACTACATAAAGTCAAGAGATAACATGTCAGATCCACTTACAAAAGGCCTATCTAGAGAGGCAGTTGAAAGATCATCAAAGGGAATGGGGTTAAGGCCTAGGACAAGTCATCATGGCGGTAACTCTACCTAGCAGATTGGAGATCCCAAGAGCTAGGTTCAAAGAGATCAAACAAAGTTATGAATGACGGTTCAACATTGTTAAATAACTCAACGTATTCTCGTGATGAAGACAATGTTTAGAAATCGAGGTAAAGCCTTAAAGCTTTTTGACGAGTCAATTAAGCTTAAATCTTTTTAATGATTTGCTAAGTCTGGCAGGATATAACCAGATAGTGTGTCTATAGAATTATATGTTTAAAAATCATCTATGTGAGTGTGAAGTGTAATCCGCTTCAAGGGGAATGCAAGTACAGGCCCATTCTCTAAGAACTCATGAAACTAGGCAGTGTTCATGGCTGAAATGAACACAACCGTGAGAACCATAGATGGTTAATGGTTGATTGTGTGACTTATGTTGTCTAGGTATATAACAAAGCTCGACGGTTCAAAGATATAAAATCTATCGATTGACCGAGTATATACGATATAAGTTAACTACGGAAAATTCAAAGGGAAACCTACTTATCCAGATGTAATTAATACTTGCATGTAAAACACACACTCGTCCGTGCATTCCTTTGTCTTATATCCATTCCCCATTCATGTGGGGGATTGTTGAGATTAAAGATTGGTGAATGGGAAATGGAGATAAGAAAGTGGAGGGAAAGTGAGCTTCCTTTTGCTTTGGAAAGAGCAAAGTGTCCCTCATTGGTGGTGGAAAAAAGAATGAATGTGCTTATATTGAGAAAATACTTTTCTTGGTGTTAAATGGGTTGGAAAGAAAGTAAGCCTCGCGCCGTCGCTCGCTCGCTCGCTCGGCTTCGGCTTCGGATTTGGTCAAAGATTGATTAATTAATCTTTTTGGACAATTTTATTTTAATTATTTAATTAATTAATTCAATTAATTAACGAAAATTCAACCCGAAATAATCCAGGACCCGCGACGCGACCTGTTCCGGTTCATTTTCTTTCCCGAATTATTTTAAATCCGTTTTCCACAATATTTCAAACAACCTGTTCCAACAACCATGGCTGTTTATGAAAGGTTGCAAACCTTTTCAGAAACAGTGCCAGAAAGTCTATAAATATGCTTTGAATCCCAAAATCTTTAATTACGAAATTTTCTGCTCTTCTTTTTCTTCTTCTGCACAAAATCTTCAGTGTGTTTTACAACCTTCGAGTGGTTCGCCGTTTCTTCGGCGTTTTTGTTGCCAACACTCCGGTGAGTTAAATCTTTCTATTCTGAAAGGATAATATTCCAGCACCTCTAGTACTTGAGGGGTATAATTTCCTTAAGGTCACACTGTGTATTCAGTGAGCTCGATTTATTCCGAAATTATTTTTTCAGAAATTATTTCGACATTCTGTTGTTGCTAATTTTCTGTTTCTATTTTTCCTGTTTCAGAAAGTTTACTGTTTCATTATTTTCAGTGATACATATTGACTAACAGTAATAACTATCCAAATAAGTTGTAATAGAAGACAAGGATTTAAAATAATAAAGATAAAAATACTTGGTGATTTTTACCTATTTGCCTAACTTTTGGTGTAGTACCATTATTGGAAAAAATGGAAGACAAGTGAAGATCTCATTATTGTCGCAAGGCAAACTAGAAAGGCGAAAATGTAAATTTTATTTTTATAATTAAACCCCATTTTCCACGTTTATTGTCTTTTAGATTTTCTTTATGAACTCAAAGCAACTTTTAGAAGATTTGTTTTTCCCGATTAATTGAGTAGTGGTTTCTACTTTTATGTCGCATAAAATCTTCATTAAACGACAAAATTTAAAAATTAAAACTGTTGCGTACGTCATGTGTGTTATGAGACGTTAATCAATTTAACCTAATCTTTATTTAATGTAAATATCTGTTTTTTGTTGTTGAGAAAATAGTAAAATTGAAATCATATATAATCATGATTAACGTTTTTGTTTGTTTTTCTTCCTAACTATACTTTTCTTTCTTGCATAGGATCTGAACTGGATTGCTTTTGATATTTACTATTTAATAAAAAATAAATACTCCTATAAACACAAGATAAAGTATATCAAGTGGCATGTTGGTTAGTCTTATAAGGGAACAATAAGTAATACAAGAGGTTCCCTCTGAAGGTGCACGTTAAGTAAGATCGCTAACGTACACCAACAACTATGAACAACCATCAACGATAAGCTTCGATGACGAAAAGCGCTACAGAACACATTGAGGGATCGATTAGTAGACTGGTAACACCAGAATCTGGAATTGAACAACAATTAGGTCCTCGACAACTTATCTGCTAGTTGTCGGGGATGGGAAGTGCACCAACAGTCATGCAAACGGCAGCGATGAAAGATTCTCAACCACCGGTGAAGGGAATCACTACAATTCCACTAGAAGCCTCAATCTCACTGGAATTAGGAACGACAACTACATCGTGCAAATTAACCTACTCAGCAGGATTACCAGCTAAATCTATGACTGAGGTGATTAAGGGCAATCGAATGAAGGACCAAGGAATGCAATTGAAGTCCTACCCACCGGTGATCAAGGATGGAGTGAAGCTGGTTGAATTGAACCAAAATGCAGTGGAGCGCCAATGTCAGCAATGGAAAAATGCCCTAATTGGCTATGTAATTGGGGGTAATCCACTATTCAAAGAGATGCTTAAGTTTTTCTATGGAATATGGAATTCAGTGGCTACACCAAAGGTACTACTACATGGTGATGGTTATTTTATCTTTCGATTTGAATCTATTGAGGATAAGAACATGATTATCCAAAAATGGCCCGTATACATTTAATAACAGACCCATGGTATTGAAAGATTGGACTCCAGACTTCAACATAAGAAACGAATCTATGGGTATTGTTCCTATATGGGTGATGTTCCCAAGTTTACCAATACAATTCTGGGCTGAGGAAAATCTAGGGAGGTTAGCGAGATACATTAGAAAACCTTTGTGCACTGATAAGCTCGCAACTCACTGTGATAGAGTCTCTTATGCTAGAGTGCTCATAGAGGTTGATGTCACTCAACCTCTACCTGATGTTCTCCCTGTTATTAAGGCAGATGGTAATATTTGAAATCAAGATGTAAAATACGAGTGAAAGCCTATGTTCTATCTAGAATGCAACCAATTTGGCCACACGACTAAGAAGTGTCAAAGAAAACAACCACAATAGGTGCAACCAGAAAAGAATAGAACAAGAAAAAGAAGAAGGAGGAATGGGAATGGAAGACAAAGGCTGTAGAGCCAATTGATACAGTTGCCCCTGAAAACACTAAACCTCCTGAGACACCTTCAGTTGAGAAACCAACAGAAGAATCACAATATGTTCAGATACAAATGCAGCTATCAAATAGAGGGAAACAAGTTGTGGTTCATCATGGTTCAAAGAAAAAAAGTGGACATCACATTGACATACATGATATTGCCAGGAGGAACCAATTTGCTCCATCAAGGATACTTTAGAGAGCACAACATGAACAAGACCAAACTGACATAAGGGAGGATCAATTGGTTGATAAAGGAATCAAGTCAAACAAGACACCTCCACCATGGTCTTCAGCACTTGGAACATAAGGGGGCTGAATAAGCCCTACAAACAAAAAGAGTTTAAATTATTTTTGTTTAACAATAAGATAGATATGGTAGTATGCTTTGAAACCAAAGTAAAAAAGTCAAAGGCTGCATTTATACAAAAGAAGCTTGGAGCAGGATGGAAATTTGTATATAACTACTCCTTAGCACCAAAGGGCAAAATCTGTATTGGATGGAAGTCAATAAATGTTACAACTACAATGCTTCAATCCTCTAGCCAGCTTATCCACTGTTATATCCAAGATAGATATACAAGTTTCTGCTGCTATAGAACCTTTGTTTATGGATTGACAGGAAGCCTCTATGGGATCAACTTAAGGCCATACATGCGAAGCTAAGTGGCCCATGGATCATTCTAGGAGATTTTAACAGTATTCTATCAGCGAGGGATAGGATAAATGGAGCTCCAGTACACCAACAGGAAATGATAGATTTCCAACAATATATTAAGGATATTGGAGTAGGGCAAATCACCAAACGAGGTTGTCAATTCTCTTGGAGCAATAAAAGAGATGTAGATAAGAGAATATACAACCACATTGACTGGGCCTTTGGCAACCCTGCTTGGTTCCAGACATATGCAGGTATTGAAGTTGTGTACTTACTTCCAGGAGTTTCAGACCACTGCCCAATCATGCTGAATACAGTAGTAAACCGTTCTAAAGTCAAGAGACCTTTCAGACTCCTGACAGTGCTTTTGCAACAGGAAAACTATAGAGAAGTAGTCAGAACAATTTGGACACAACAAATTCAAGGCCACACTATGCTTAAGATATGTAGGAAGCTGAAGATGTTGTAAATCCAAACTAGGGACATCCACAAAGAATTTTTTTCCATTGATAACAAACTAGAGAGCCCGAGGAAGAAGCTAGATGTAGTTCAAAGGGCCTTAAATGAGGATCATTTCAATCCAACACTCATAGAGGAGGAAAAACTAACACTCACACTGATTGAGAAATGGGATGCAATACAAGAAAGAGTTCTTAGGCAAAAATCAAGAGCTCTATGGATAATATAAGGGGATTCAAACTCCAAGTACTTCCATGCCTATCTAAAATCTAGACAAGCAAGGAACAAAGTATCTTGCATCTACACTGAACAAAATGGTAGACTAACTGAGCCAGACTAGATTCAGAATGAGTTTATCAGCTTTTTCAAGAAGCTATTGGGAGAAACAACCCCTATATTGCCTGGTTTAGACATCAACATAGCTAGGACTAGCCCCACTTTGACCCTAACCCAATAAAAATCAATGTTAAGCACTGTGACAAAAGAAGAAGTCCTGCAATCAGTTATGGATCTCCCAGATGATAAAGCACCAGGATTAGATGGATACCCGGCTGAATTTTATAAGAATTTCTGGTCAATTATAGGGGAGGAAGTGACAGAAGATATCCAATAATTCTTTGAAACAAGCAAGATGATCAAAGAGATAAACTGTACCACTGTCACCCTGATCCCTAAGGTCGACCACCCAACATATGTTAAAGAATTCAGGCCAATCGTATGCTGCTCTACTATATACAAGATCATCGATAGGATTATGACTAAGAGGTTAAAAGCAACAGTGGATTATCTTGTTGGTCCATCTCAATCTGCCTTCATAGAGGGGAGAAATATTTTAGACAATGTCATACTTGCACATGAGTTGGTGAAATTATACACAAGAAAATCAATGTCTCCAAGATGCATTATAAAGATTGACATTAGAAAAGCCTATGACTCAGTAGAATGGAGTTTCCTTGAGCAACTACTGATTGAATTTGGGTTTCCTCACAAGATGGTATGTCTGATCATGGAGTGTGTAACCACAGTAAGCTATACATTGCTGATAAATGGTAATATAATAGCTAGATTCCCAACAAAAAAAGGTCTATGGCAAAGGGATCCTATGTCACCATATCTCTTTGTGCTTTATGATGGAATACCTAAATAGAGCACTTAAGTAGTTACAAAGAATTCCAAACTTCAACTATCATCCTAAATGCTCTAAGAAACACATCACTCATATATGATTTGCTGATGACATGCTCTTGTGTTGTAGAGTAGACAAAATTTCAGTGCAAATCATGATGAATTACTTTGAGCACTTCTCATATGTATCAGGACTTAAAGCTAATATGGAGAAGAGCTCCTTGTAGATTGCTGGTGTCAAGGCTGAATTCAGGAAACAACTCCTGGCTGAACTCCACTTCTCTCTTGGCAGCCTTCCCTTCAAATATCTAGGAGTACCACTATCTGCTACAAAACTGACTATCAACCAGTGTATACCTTTGGTGGAAAAGATTGTGGCAAGGGTCAGATATTGGTCTTCTAATTTTTTATCCTATACAGGAAGACTCCAATTGATAAAAAGTATTTTGTTTGAGATTCAAACATACGGGGCTCAGATCTTTCTACTCCCCAAAAAAGTAGTTAAACTAGTTACAACAGTTTGCAGAAATTTCCTCTGGCATGGTACAAAGGAGAATGCTAACAGGGCACCCATTGCCTGGGAAACAATATGCCAGCCGGGATCTACAAGATGCTCGAAGCATTAACAAAACGGGTGGAGTCAGGCGAGAAAAAGATTGAGGCCAATGACAAGAAGGTAAAAACATACAATTCCAGGGTCGATTAGATCCCGGGAGCACCTCCGATTTTGAAGGGATCGGACTTCAAAAAATTTATCCTGAAGCCCTTCCCCCGAGTGCTACACCGAAGCCAATCTCGAAGAGGTTTCGAATTCCCGATATTCCTAAGTATAATGGGACCACGGATCCAAATAAATATGTAACCTCCTATACATGTGTGATCAAAGGGGACGACTTGGAAGATGACGAAATCGAGTCGGTGTTGCTGAAAATGTTTGGGAAAACTTTGTCCAAGGGGGCAATGATATGATATCACAACCCGCTTCCAAATTCCATTGACTCATTTGTTATGCTTGTAGATGCTTTAATAAAGGCCCATGCCGGGGCCATCAAGGTCGAGATCAGAAAGTTAGATCTTTTTAAGGTGAAACAAAGGGATAACAAGATTCTCAGGGAGTTTGTGTCAAGATTCCAAATAGAACGGATGGACCTGCCACCAGTTGTGGATGATTGGGCCGTTCAAGTGTTCACTCAGGGGCTCAACCCCTGAAGTTTTGTGTCCTCTCAATAGCTAAAACCAAATTTGGTGGAGTACCCAGCGGTAACCGGAGCCGACGTCCACAATAGATACCAATCGAAGATCAGGGTCAAGGAAGACCAACTCGGGGCCCCTTCTGGATCTATTTACCCCATCAGAACCGATGATGATCTAAGAGAGCCCATGATCAGAAGCCAAGGCCGGTCCGAGATAGGTATGAACCATATAATCGGAGGGGAAATGGATCCAGGCGTCACCCAATTAGGAACAAGAAGATAAGTGATTATCGGAGTACAATTTCAATGTGGAGGTCGCAAGCATCGTGTCTGCCATAGGGTGCATCAAAGAGACCAAGTGGCCCTGACCATTGCAGTCCGACCCTACTAGAGAGATCCTAATTTTATGTGTAAGTATCACGGCAGTCACGGTCATAGGACCGAAGATTAATGATAGTTAAGAGAAGAAGTTGCTCGATTATTCAACAATCGACACCTCCGAGAATTCCTAAGTGAGCGAGCCAAAAACCACTTCAGGATTAGGGACGCCAACAAACAGGTCGAACAAGAAGAGCCTCAGCATGTGATCAACATGATCATTGGGAGAGTCGATGTCCCCCAAGGGCCAATGATAAAATGCACTTAAGTGTTTATTATGAGGGAAAAATGCACCTGGGATTACGTTCCGAAGGGAACTTTCTTGTTCAGCGACGAAGATGCTGAGAGCATCGTACAACTTCACAATGATGCACTGGTAATATCTATACTTACTAATAAATCTCGGGTTAAATGTGTAATTGATTGATCCAGGTAGCTCGGACAACATCATAAGATCAAGGGGTGTGAGAAACTGGGGTTACAAGATCAAATCGTACCGGTGGTCCCGGTATTGAATGGGTTCAACATGGCATGTGAGACCACGAAAGGAGAGATAACTTTACTGGTGAACACTGTCGGGATAACACAAGAAACGAAGTTCTATATGATCGAAGGGGATATGAGATACAACGCTTTGTTCGGAAGGCCATGGTTCCATAACATGAAGGCAATACCTTCAACTTACACCAGGCGCTAAAATTTCCCATGCCGGGGGGAATTAAAAGTGTCTACAGAGAGCAGCCGACCGCCAGGGAAATGTTTGCTGTTGATGAAGTGATTTCGGTACCCGTGGTCTCAACATCAAGAAGCGCGGAACCAGCCAAAAACAAAGAAACTAAATAGCAATAAATGATACCAGTCTCAGCCGAACCAAAAAAACAAGAAGAACAAGGAGCAGATGATGAGGACGATTACAGTGTGTCGAGATCATTCATAGCACCTGATGACACCAACGTCACCAAATCAACGGTCGAGGAGTTGGAGTAAGTTATTTTAATCGAGCACCTACCGGATCGAAAAGTATACCTGGGCATGAGGTTAACCTCCGAACTCATGAAAAACATTATTGATTTCTTAAAGCTAACGTCAATTTTTTTTCTTGGTCCCATCTAGACATGAAATGGATCCCACTGGAGGTAACCACTCACAAGTTGAGTTAGAATCCGAATTTCCATTCAGTCAAGCAGAAGAGATGGCCACAATCCGAGATTAAACAAGCGTTCATCAAGAATGAGGTATCCAAACTTTTAAAAATATGTTCCATCCGGAAAGTTAAAAACCCGGATTGGTTAGCTAATGTAGTGGTAGTACCTAAAAAGGGGAATAAACTGAGAATGTGTGTAGATTATAAGGATTTAAACAAGGCATGTCCGAAGGATTCTATCCCTTTGCCTAACATCGATCAAATGATCAACGCGACGTCCGGACACGAGATACTCACTTTTCTCGATGCCTACTCCGGGTACAACCAAATTCGGATGGACCCAGACGATCAAAGCAAGACGTCTTTCATAACAACGTTCGGCACCTACTGCTATAACATAACGCCGTTCGGACTAAAGAACGCCAGTACCATATACCAACGCCTAGTAAATCGGATGTTCTAAGAACAAATAGAAAATCAATGAAAGTTTATATTGACAATATGTTGGTCAAGTCCCTGCGAGCACGAGTCCATTTGAAACATTTGCAGGAAACCTTCGACATACTAAGGAAGTACAACATAAAGCTAAACCTAGAGAAGTGTGCATTTGCTGTCGGTTCAGGAACGTTTCTCGGGTTCATGGTATCTAATCGGGGGATAGAGATCAAACATGACAAAATAAAGGCCACAAAGGATATCGCTGTAGTCGACAACGTCAAGGCAGTTCAAAGACTAACTGAGTGGATAACAGCATTGGGATAGTTTATCTCGAGGTCGTCGGATAAGAGCCATCGGTTCTTCTCAGTATTGAAAAAGAAGAACAATTTTTCTTGGACTCCAGAATGCCATTAAGATTTGTAAGAACTCAAGCGCTACCTGTCAAGCCCCTATTTGCTGCACACTCCGAAGGCAGGCAAACATTTGAACCTCTACTTGGCGGTTTTCGAGGTAGCAGTAAGTGGTGTCTTAGTCTGGGAGAAAGAAGGTACACAATTTCCTATTTATTATGTTAGTAGAACCCTAGGCGATGCCGAAATAAAGTATAGAACCCTAGGCGATGCCGAAATAAGGTATCCTTACATAGAAAAGTTAGCGCTCGCCTTACTAAGCGCTTTGAGGAAACTAAAATCGTACTTTCAATACCACACCATATGTGTCGTAACCTCTAACCCGCTGAGGATATCATGCATATACCCGAGCTCTCGGGACGACTTGAGAAATGGGCCGTGGAGATTAGTTGGTACGATATCAAGTACCGACCCCGGAATGCTATAAAATCTAAGATTTTGGCAGACTTCGTGGCCGACATTACACCGGCCTTGATACCTGAGGTCGAAAGGGAATTACTGCTCACCGCGGGGACTGATTCGGGAATCTGGACCCTATTTACGGACGGTGCATCCAACGTGAAAGGTTCCGAGCTCGGTATCGTGTTAAAACCACCCACGAGCAGTATAATTAGACAGTCTATTAGAACTGTTAAATTGACTAACAATAAGCCAAGTATGAAGCAATGATTGTAGGTTTAGAACTGGCTAAGAGCCTTTGGGCCGAAGTGATCAAAGCCAAATGTGACTTCCTCCTCGTCGTAAATCAAGTCAATGGAACGTTCGAAGTAAAAAAGGAATAGATGTGGAGGTACTTGGACAAATTGTAGGTAACCCTGCACTAATTCAAAGAATGGACTCTGCAGCACGTACCTCGAGATCAAAACCGTGAGGCCGATGCACTAGCCAACTTGGGGTCGTCTGTCGACTCTGATGAATTCAGCTCGGGGGCAGTGGTGCAACTGATGAACTAGGTAGTATAAGAAGGTCACGCCAAAGTAAACTCGACAAGTCTTACTTGGGATTGGATAAACAAATACATAGACTACCCGAAGATAGGAAAATTGCCATCGGATCCCAAGGAATCGAGAGCTCCGCGCACCAAAGCAGCTAGATTTAGCTTAGTCGAAGGGGCATTATTTAGAAGATCCTTCTTCGGCCCACTGGCTAGATGATTAGGTCTGGGAGAGACCAAATACGCCATGAGAGAAGTCCACGAGGGCACTTGGGGGAACCATTCGAGGAAAGAATCCTTACTTTGGAAGTTAATCAGAGCCGGCAACTACTAGAATGAAATGGAGACGGATGCAAAATTCTTCGTACGGAAATGCAACGAGTGCTAAAGACACGCCCCGATGATTCAACAATCGGGAGAGATGATCCACCCGGTCCTGTCGCCTTTGCTGTTTATGAAGTGGGGAATGGATATTGTCGGTCCCCTACCATAGGCGCCCGGTAAGGTCCAATACATACTATTCAGGATCGATTAGTTTTCCAAATGGGTCGAGGCTCAACTATTCGAGAAGGTCTGGGAGAAAGAAGTCATTGTCTTCATATGGGTTTACATAAAATGTCGATTTGGGATACCAGTTGAGATCGATTGCGACAACGAAAAATAATTCGTCGGCAGCAAGGTAAGTATATTTTTCGAAGACCACAAGATCAAGAAGATATTATCATCACCTTACCACCCTAGTGTGAATGTGCAAGCAAAATCGACGAACAAAGCTGTACTCCAAAACCTAAAAAAGATATTGATCGGTTCGAAGGGAAAGTGGAAGGAAATCTTGCCCGAAGTCTTGTGGACATATCGTACGACTTCAAAGTCAAAAACCGGGGTGACCCCCGTTCTCTCTAGTCTATGGAGAGGAAGCCTTAATACAAGTAAAGTTAGGGGAACCGCGCCTCAGGTTCTAGTATGCTACCGAAGTGTCAAACGACGAGGTTATGACTACGAGCCTTGAATTATTAGACGAAAGGCGGGAAGCCGCCCTGGTCCGGTTGTCCGGCCAGAAGAAGCGAGTAGGGAGGTACTAAAATCGAAGAGCCAACCTTTGATATTTTTAAGTCGGGGACTTGGTATTGTGAAAAGTAACACGATACACCAGGAACCCAAACGACGGAAAACTGGGCCCAAATTGGGAAGGACCGTATAGAGTTGCCGGAATAACCAACAAAGGCTCGTATAAACTCGAATTACGAAACGGATGTCCAACTACCGAACAACTAGAATGTGGCACACTTAGAGCGGTACTGCTGCTAAGGTACGAACTCAATTCCATTTTAATTTCGTTACGTTACATACTAACTTATGCAGGTACTTGGCCAGGGGTAAATGTCACTATTAGGTTTGAAAGCATGTATTGTTCTCTTTTTCTCTTGAACCGATTTTGTCTCATAGTGGGTTTTTCGGCAAGATTTTTAACGAGGCAACAATAAAATATGCTACCTTAGTTTTGAGGACCGACTTTATACTGGAATTGTTGATTGTTTGCATCGACCCAACAGTATCTGAGCCCTCACAAGTTCAGCCTCAAATACTGCGGGCTATTACCCCAGGTTAAGATCTTTATAAAGGGAAAATTTTATATGTTAAAAGCCAAGGCTTAGTGACTAGGATTCATTTTAAGGTCAAATAGTCAAACGAACCATGCCCATGTAGCCCACTCTAGCCACGGCACAAGGCTTATGCGCCTTCGATTATGTACCATACATATAAAATAATGAAAGAAATATTTTCTTCCCTCATACTTTATTACTACGCATTTCGCTTCGTTGATGCCTCACAACAGATCTGAGATCCTAAAGCCAATGGGCAACCATGACTCGGGGACTATCATCCGATAAACAAATTGGATGGCCCAGGATATTGAACCTCGGAGGCACCGAGCCTATTAGGCAGTGCTCAAATATGAAAGTCTACGACCACCCTAAAATGGCTCAGAGACGTCCGAAGTCTATACTAAAAAAGTAAGGCCCTTATGTATAATCAAAACATATTAAAGGGTTACCCTCGGCAAAAACATCATCGTATATGACTGAAACACTTAAGCATATTAAACGCCTTTGATTTTATCGAAATTTCGAAGCTACAAGTAATCTGGAGCTGCCATCGAGATCGAGCCCCATTCGGACCTCCAAAGAATGAATACTCTAGATTACATTTGATGCTATGCTAAGGTATTATGGATGATATGAAAATAAAATGACAAATAAATGTTGAAAAGTAAAAACGCGAAGTTGCCATAGGGAACATTTTATATACATATCTCAAAACATATTTACAAAGGAACGATAAAACGAACTCAAATAAAGAAGAAAGGCCAAAACCTCAGCACCGGATCTTCACCGGAGCTTGACTCAGCACCGGAGCCATCGGAACTTTCGGACTCATAGAGTTCCCTTGCCTCGGCCTCGAGCCTCTTGGCTTTTTTGATCTCGGCCGACATGCCAAAACCTCGATCGTGAATCTCCCTCCAGGATAGTTGCTTTACATAATGAGTCTTCATCTTTAAGCGAGCCTCGGTTATCTCCACATCAGCCTTATACTGGGCCAACATTTCCTCAACTTTGGAGGAATCAATCAAAGTTGCCTCCAATTTGGACTTCACTACAGTATATCCGTGGCCAAGGGCATCCGTTCCGAGGCGGCTGAAGCCAGTTGTTCCCGAAGGTCGTCATTTAGCCGTGACCACTTTTTGGCCTTGTCTTTTGCCACCCAGAGCTGGCCCTTGACCGATGCCAGCTCCTCTTTTGTGACCTCCTTTTCCGAAGCCAGCAGGCCCATTATGCCCTTTAGCGCCGCAGTCATGGTCTTGACCTCATCCATCTCGGCCCGAAGTTGGTTAATCAAGTCTATATTCTCTTGGACCTGCGAGGTTGCGTTGTTAGTCATCACGGGTAGGTTCTCATTTTTAGCCTAAAAAATCCTTACCTTCTCGACCAAATAGGCATGCTCCCGTTTCACGGACGAGGCCTTCTTATGTGCCTTTTTCCAGCTCAGATCGGAGAATTAGGAGGTCCTATAAGGCCTCATCTTGTTGTTCACTAAAAGACCTATATAAGTCCTTCTTCCGGATCTGCTCTTTGAGCTCAAACTCGAGTTGGATGATTTTCATTCGAGATCGAAGGAAGATTTCATAGTGGAGCACCGAAGCCTACAAAACAATAAAGGTCGTTAGAACATGCTAAAACTAAGCGAAATTCACAAAGGGTACAAGGAGTAGACATCTTATCCGGTTCAATGCCTGTTGTGCCTCGTTGAAGAGGCTCGATGTGCCCTATTCGTTAATCTTTGCCTAGTCCTCCTCATTCACCAGGCAACGAAGATAGCTGGCCACACCCACTGGAGCAGACAGCACACAGGCGTCCGTCAGGATAGTAAATATGACCTTTTTTTTACAGTTGGGATCCACACTCGGGGCAGGGAACTGCCTCACTATCTTCGGGATCAAGCTCGGCTCGCCCGCTCCCGATGGCACGTACTCTTTTGGGACCTCCAGGTGACCAAGCCCGGAATAGTCCTCTAACGTGCTCATGTCCATGCCATCGAAGAACATGTTGAGAGCATCATCTGCGCCTCGTGCTGTCTCGTTTGATTTCTCTTTATCGGATTGAGACTCTTTGAGCATAGACTATGTGTGGGACGACGTCTCCATGATGTCTATGACACCTAATACTTCCTTCGGGGAAGGAGTGGCTTCTCAGGAGGTCGTGGCCTCCGATTCTCCTTCTGATTCCCGAGATGGGGGGATTGACCTCTTGGCCACATTTTTCGGTTGCCGCCTGCTCTCCATCATCAATGGTCGACTCCTGAGCAATGAACTCTAGATCCTTGTCCTCAGGGTAATCCCAGATCCGGAAGGGGGAATCGAGGTCTGGTACCCTGGCTTTGTTATTCTTTTTATTACTTTCCTGGGCCTAAACATCTACCCTCTTCTTCTTCACCTCGGTGTCGGGTGAGCCATTTGATTTCCTTTTCTTCTTCTTTTCCTCCTCATTTGCGGTAGCTCCGGGATGTCTCGAAGCGGAGGGTTCAGCAAGCGAGGACGGGGCCTCATCCTCATCTAATAGACGAAGCCCGGTGGTCTTGGGCAAGCCTGTAAAAAATAAACTTAGCAAAAATAAAAGTTAAGTATGTAAATGTAATTATTCAGGAGAAGTCTCGCCATGGGAACGGGGCTCCCAATTTCCCTTAGAGAGCTTGCGCTATTCGCGCTCGAAATAAGATATTTGTTTACAGATCCCCTCGATCTACTCCTTGAAGTAAGGGACTGCATTGGAAACCTATGCGACAGCTGTACAACGGTAGACACATTCTATTAGAAAAAGATTAAAAGGAAATGCCAAGTACCCAAGAAGGAAAAGACTTACGGGGATAAGGTCCACTTTTCAGGGAACGATAGAAATTCAGGGGGAATAAGGCCTTTGATTTTCACCTGAACAAATCTTCCTTGCCAACCTCAATCTCGATCTCCATCGATGCTCAAGAATGGAGCTATGCTTGCTCGGTGAACGAGCTTGATCAACCCCCCTCAGAAGATTCAGGGACTACAGAGGCGAACAGGTGGTCGAGGGTGAACCGAGGAGCTTCAATGTTGTTTACAAAGTGGCGGAGGAGGATTACGTTCCTCCAAAAGGACGGGTGAATCCGCCCAAGGTAGATTTCGTACCTTTTGTAGAAGCTGAGAACTATAGGGTCTACCTGGGCGAGCGTGAATGGGTAAGTGTAAACATATAGATATCCCTCCACATGAATGGTGATGTCTTCGTTGGGCTGGGGACAACCACCTCCTTGCCCTCCCAATTGTAGTCCACCTTCACTATGGGGAGTGTGTCCTCAGTAATGGAACATATGTACATCCATACTCCCTCAGCTCAGTCCTATTGACTGGAGGCCTTCTCGACGTTGAAGTCATTCTCGATGAAACATACCCCAGGGACAAAACTCTTCAAGGGAGGCTCCTGGGACACCTCAAGAACGGCCAACTCGACATCCGTGGGTTGGAAGATGAAGGGGAGGTCTGTTAAGGCACAAATTTGGAAGTTTTAGCCATAGGGTTCTGGAAAATATGAAGGTGTGAAGATGGGGATGAAGGTATGAAGGCCTGATTTGAAGATGAGCATATGAAGATCTAAAACGCAATGTATGTAGATTTGAAGGGGTTAGAGTTACGTGGTGAATTAGAGGGTAAGTCAATGAGCTTTGGAATCAGAAAGTAAAAAAGTGAAAAAGGGTCGAAGCTTTTATATAGGGAGGATAATCAATGCGTGACGTTACACATTCGAGGATAGTCAACCGGCGGTTGACACATGTCCGAAGTCAGAACGACGCGACTGATGAGATATTTCGTTGACCCATCAACTCGGTTGTAATGTACGGAAGAAGGTACCGGGGTTAATTTATCGCTCCCCGTCACTTCGATAAATCTACTCTCTGAAAAATGAGGGGACTATCTGTGTATGGGTATAATCGGGGGTAAAGTTTTTCCCGATTCCCCGATGAGAGAACGAAGGTGAAGCGCGGCTCGGCGTGATTCTAATCGAGACCAAGAACCCCTCATATCGAGACCCATGGAGAATGAACTATGTATCTGAGATCGAATACAGTAAAGTGATATACCCCAGACCAAGTACAACTTCTGGACCTCGGGAGACGCAGCGAACGATTATGCATGGCGGATAGGGGCTGTAATATTCGCCCTAACCGGATATTACGACGCGGAGCCCATTCAGTATCAATTATGGATCAATAATTATCGGTAAAAGAAGATTTTTATCCTTTTTAGACTTGTACTAGGACTAAAATTCTCCTACTATATAAATGGGAAGTTTTTTTTAATCTAACACATTGTAACACGCAATTCAAAACAATAAAAGTTTACTCTTGTCTTCTAGCTATTGTTCATGGCATTACTCATTTTTTCTTTTCTTCACTCGCAACCGATCTTATACCGAGGGTCCAATCGAGGGCGAGTCGTACTGTTCAATCTAAGATGAGGCTTGGTCATTACATTGCGATTGGTTTGATCGTTTATTTCATCTTTAATTCATTTATCTGTTATTCTTAATTATTCGTATTGAGTTAAACTACGTATCCTTTAAATCACGTACAAATTTAATTGTTACTCATTTTCGGGGTAAACACATATAAATATTTTTGTTGTATAGGATAAAATAATTAAGAGTAAATTAAAGTGATGGGCAGAATAGGAAGTATATATTAGTTGCTCCTACTAAACACAATTTCATATGTCAAATTAGGATTAATCTTAAAATAGAGTCCCCACAATAACTATTCAGGATTTCACGTGGATCATATCTCACAGGAACAAATCGTTTTCTCCAATCTTTCCGACTTTATGTTAGTTTTATTCATTAAAGTTGTACTATAATAAATCGATACATCCATCAAATTAATAATCAAATAAACGATGAATTCTATCGCTATTAAATATAATGTTATGAAAATAAAACTTGGGCCACAAATCATTAGAAAGATCTAACAGTTAGAACCTAGGTAGATAAGCTGAGAAAGGGAATTAAAAAAAGTATTTGTGTTGCAAGAGTGTGAGTTGTTTAATTAACATAAATAATTAATGATACTCCTCCTAATCTCTCGTCTCTGTTTCTTAATTAACGTGACACTTTTTCCTTTAGTCATTTTCAAAAAAAAAAATACATATTTTTATATTTAGTAATAATTTAATTTTAATTTTTTTTATTTTTTCTAAATGTGATGATTTATAGTCACATAAATTTCTATGGCTTGTATTAAACCATAAATTTAAAAAAAAATTCTTTTATTTTTAAATTACTTTCTTCTTTGTTACCTGCCATATTGAATTTGTACGTGAAAAAAAAAGAGATCTTGTTCTTGTTTTTTTTTTTTTACGTTAGTGATCCGTGTTAGTTATAGATCTAGAGGAAACTAAAAATTTAACTAGAAAATTCCCACAGACGGCGCCAAACTGTTTGACCAAAAAGTATAACTTTCGGTTAAAACTATTGTATTTATGTAATGATGGGTTAAACCTAGTTAATGATAATGTCTCTAAATGCTAATTCTCAACATGTGGATAATGTGGAACAGATCTAGTGGGAGACTGACAATAACATACATTAAATATTCCAAAATGTATGAGCAATAATGGAAGAGTAACGAGTAATAAATAACAATAAATGATATTTAAGTAAATAAGAGGAGTGGTTCATCCAATAATGAATGAACTAGATGATTGTTCTTCCTCACAATAATGAGTGACAGATAAATCCTAGAATGTTCGAACTACTCTCGGATCTGATGGAAAGACGTGAAATAATAGGAACAAGAATTTTGATGAAAATGTAATCTTGTATATTTTACAAGAGAGAGAATCTTTATCAGAAGTATGTTCTTATCTAGTGAATATCACATGCCCCCTTTCCTTATCTTTTTTCCTCTTTATATGGGACATATCTCCAAAAAATCCTAATAGTGCATGTGCCCAGAATATTTTTTAGAATATTCCCTCAATAATACTATTCTAAAAACTAGCCGTTACAGTCCTTTCCACAGTGCTCGACCTCGGTCATTGCTGACATTCCGACCACGAGTTTCGCCATTTGATCGACATCGATTGACTCTTCCCTCGATACTACCTCTCCCTAAATGCTCAGCGGTAGATTTTGATCTATATAGTTAGTCCCTCTGCATATTGAGGTCGTCCTCATACGACCTCGATGAGCAGATTTTATGGGTTATGGTCGAGAGGAGTGGGCGAGTGGGTCGAGTAGTTAAGTTTGGGATGAGCTGGCAACGTGGCCTTTCGTGAGCCATAACTTTTGGGATTACGTCGTTTCTGCACTAGAATGATGTCATGACATCATGCGTCAATATGGCACATTTTTCCGATGCTTTGCATCGTTTCTCATGCGACTGTCAGTTGGGGCTGCCGTATCGATTCCAGTGTTGGGTAATGATGGCATAATCTCTTGGTTTTGATGCCCGAATTCTTATAAATAGAGATGTGATGACATTCATTTATTCTTTACGTGTTTTTCTCATCAAAACCTTGTGCCTTCTTCTCTTTCTTCCATTGTTGTGTGTCTTTTTCCTGGTCTTTATGATTCCTGTTGCTTCTAATCCTTCTTTGCTTGAATATCCTTTCTCTCATCAAAGTTATGGCTAACGTAACCTCGGGTTCTAGTGTGGGAACTTCCCCTGCCCCTTTGGCGGTGCTTATGACTCCTCACGCTGATGGAGGCTCTGTCGCCATCAAAGATGAGAACTTTCTTACAGTGGAGAAAATAATTCCTTAGAGCGATAAAGTCGGTCTGACTTCTCGAAGGCGCCTGAAGACGAGCCCGAGGTCTCTGAGTTGGCGATGAAAGAGGTCGATCTAACAGATCTTAGAGAAAAATTCAACATTCCTGCCCGCATCGATTTGGTCCCAGCAGGGCATGATGTGGTACAAATCCACCACCCCAGGTATTGCGCATTCTATGCATATCCCTTCCAGGTCGGCTACACTCTTCCTCGCCCCATATATTGTCACTACTATGGTGTGTGCCCAGCTGGACTCGCCCCATATATCTACAAGCTCATCAGGATGCTTACTAAATTTGGAGAGTTGACCGGGGTCGAGATCACACTTCGGCATCTGATGCATCTCTTCGCCCCTAGTTTCTATAGGGGACAATGTTGAACCTTCGCTATCGAGGAGGTAAATGCCTAGTGATAAAGATGGATGATAAGGGAAATCGTCAGTTCTGGCATAATTATTTCTTTGTCAGAACCGAAGACGTGGTGGCCAACGCAGACGGCTTCTCTGAGACTTGGAATTACACTCGTAAGCATCTATTCTTCTTTTGTTTAAACATTTGATTTGTCTATTTTAGTCATAGGCTATGAACTTTTGTCCCCTCTTCGTGCAGCCAAGACTACGCCCCCTCCTTTGGTTGGGGATATTTCTGACTGGGTTGGTCGGGTTCTGCCTCACATCGTGGGAATTCGTGAGTG
The DNA here is from genome assembly GCF_000715075.1 of Nicotiana tabacum. NCBI lineage: Eukaryota > Viridiplantae > Streptophyta > Magnoliopsida > Solanales > Solanaceae > Nicotiana > Nicotiana tabacum. Next base: position 18,462,682 of record NC_134102.1, on the reverse strand, counting down.
GCCGGGCTTTTTTAAGAAGTTCGGGCATGTTCCTTCCTTGGCCGGTGAGTTTATCTATATATATTTTTGCTGTTTTGGCCTTATAGTCGTCTACTTATTATATTTTGCTCTTGGTGGTGTTGATAACTTTACTTTGATTTTTCTTTTCCAGCCCAAGGATCTTCGAGGAGGCCGAGGGTTCCTTCTTCTACATTTTGTAAGAGGAAGGTTGCCTCCTCTTCGGCGTCTGACGACTGCAAAACACACACTTAAATATGTTCGCTAGTCGACTATAGTATAATATAATATCGTATCCACATGGATTGGAGTTAAATAATATTTTCATAGTTTATAGCTTGATTACTATCCAAAATGATCAACAATTTAGATTTATGTGATTTAAAACTAAAAATTAACTAAGAGTCTAAACTATTGACTAATGACAATACAAACAATGAGTAAGGAAAGATATCAATGGGAGAAAACGGGGTTTTCATGGAATAGGAGCAAAATAATTGTTTGGGATCTAACTCTAGATAATTCACTTCTAATGTTCAAGTGAGTCTCTCGAATTCACTCAATTATTAGTTCACACATTTAGAAGAAACTCCTCTCTCGATTAAGTCCCAACCTCGCAAGATGAACTAAGTTAAGCTCGGTGAAGATATGCAAGAATTCGTGCTGATTGGTCTTTAGGAGAACCTCTCTTGATTATCCTCCAAACTAAGTTTAATCAACAACTCAACTAGCCTCTCTCGATTAATAAGAAGAATCATTGAATTCAACCCACAAAATATAATGCAAATATATCACAAGTTATGTCTCTCTCGATTACATGAACTAATGAATATAGATGCACCAATTAAAACATCCAAAACGATTCAATACATAAAAACTAGAGTTATAATCCACAAATAAGTATCAATCCACCAAATCCATCAACCCTAAAGAGAACTACTCCATAGATATGGAGCAATTCATCACAAATACGTTTAAAGTAAAGAAAAACATAAAACGATCCAAACTTGTGTTTTGAGTGAGGATTGAATGATGAATCCCTTATGCTTTCACTTCTCTACCTCCTCCTTAACCTCCTTAGGTATTAGATGTGTCAAACATATATAAAATAATGTTTTCCCATGTATATATACCAAGTCGGGTTGGGCCCAAGCAAAGTAGGACACTTTCCGGCGTTGGACATGCGCAGCCGTGCACCTGGGAGTGTGCCCGCGCTTATGGACGCGCACTTTGGATAGTGTTCTGCCTGACTTGCGCGCCTATTGTGCACTCGCGCACCTAGGTGGCGTCCTGCTCAATTCTTCATTTCTCTCGTTATGTGCACTATTGTCCGTTGATCCCCGAACACGATCTGAACTTAATCCTTGGGCTTTTACTCAGACTTCAAAGCTCTAGAATAGCTTGAATTAATTCTATAACATCTACATAACTCGGACTTACTCCTACAAGGCATAAAACACACAATTAATGTAAAACACTAGCGATTAAAGCTCAAACTCAATTAAAGTGCAGTAAATTAGAGTGCGATAAGCAACTAAAACAAGAGATTAAAGCCTACCATCATCGTCTATTCCCACTGTGACCACGACTAGGCATGCTTGATCATCTGCTTTTGTTCCTTCCTCAACCGTGGCCAGGTCTGCTCGGTTGTCTGCCCCATCTACTGCTGCCTCAACATCGATTTCTTCTCCGCCTGTCGATATTTTAACAGCGGAGCTTCAAGAATCCCCCTTGAACTATCTTGTGGAGGAGGAGGAGGAGTCATCGCCGAGCAACGATAATTTGGTTCCCCGTAAGAGAAGATCAATGGACGTTGGTGATGGGGTCGCATGAGCTGTAGATTCAGTAATGGATGATTTTGTCATCCATATGACAACGACCATAATACTTGAGGATGACGTCGAGCTGGCGTCTGATGTTCCGATATCGGCGGAGGCCGTTGAGGGGGTACCTCTACCTTTGCAGCGGTAGGATCCGAAAGGCCGCCCGCTGTGGCTTCTGATAATTTGTGGCAGGAGGGGTCATCCAGTTTGTAGCCGGCCAATGATGTTTCTTTGCCGGCTGATGGGAGAGGATGTCTACGGGACGGGTTCTGATCTCGATGCTGACGAGATGAGGATGATGGAGGATGGATTTACCCAGTTGGAGGTGAGACTGGAGGGGTCCACGCAGACTATTTCGATCCAATGGATTGGATTTATTAAAAGATACAGAGAACGTGGTTCCTTCCCTCGGTTCCCTTTGATCCGACATGGAGGGTCGCACTCTCTAAGAGTTGAATGATGCTACCTTATCGAGGAGCATAGCCGGCCTCTCTCTTAGGGTATTTTTTTTATGCTTCTCGTTTTTGTTTGTTATGTTTAACGTTTTGGCTTCATTCTTACTTTGTCTGTTTTCTTTTTCTATCTTTTTCAGACCGTGATCTTGGAAATTGAGAAGCGCCCGAAGAGAGGAGAGGCATAAGGCTATTGTTATGAAGTTGCTGCGAAAATACCGCGAGTACTATGGCAAACACCGGGATATTTGTAAGCATTTTGGTGAGAACGGCAATTTTTAGACCCTTCCAGATGAATTGAAATAGAAGCATGACGAGCTGGTGAGGGTCATCGAAAAGTGCAGCATCTTTGAGGGGACGCTAAGAAATAATGAGGAAGAGCTCGAGGTTAGAAGGGCCGTAGAGGCTCAATGTGGAGATCTCTAGGCACAGGTGGTCTAGTTGCATAGGCAGTTGGAGAAGTGTCGCCTGCAGATGGAGGTTCTTCACAACGAGATTACTGAGAAGCAAAACGAGTTGGAGAGGGCAGAGTCTGCTCGTTCGACGGCTTCGAGGAAAGTAGAGGTCCTCGAGGTGGTGATCCAGACTCTCCGTTCTGAGCGAGAGAATGATTTGGAGACGGCAAGATTTAAAGAGGAGCGACTCGATGAGAGGAATGGGGAGTTGGAGAAAAATAACTCCCTCCTTCAGCACCAGGTGGCCGCCTTAGAAGCTCAGAAGGATCAAATGTTTGCGCAACCGTCATCTTCTCACACTTCAGATTTCCCAAACATTCCCCCGGACCTGTACGAGGAATGGGTTCACGCTCAGACTCAGTTGGATGAGTTCTGAGATTTTCATGCAACATGATCTGTTCCTAGGGACTCCCTTAAAGATGCTCATGTCATGGCTCGTGAAGATCGAATCGCTTGCAGGTATGATCCTTCTACGTCCAAGGATGATGACGAAGAGAGGGAAGTGGGTGTGGATGTCACGACCCCAATTTCCCTCTGTAGGATGTCGTGATGGCACCTAGTCTCTAAGACTAGGTAAGCCTAACAATTTTCTGAATAACTGAATATAAAACTGAACTCAAATCTCATCACATGAAGTATAAATAGAAATAAGTCACAAGCTTCTAAGAGAAAATACCAAGTGTCTTTATACATTAGAGTCTAAAGAGAATAAGGAAAAATAACATAATAAGGATAGAGGGGGAGCTCCGAGGTCTGCGGACTCTGGCAGATATACCTTAAAGTCTCCACGTACAGTCCAGCTCACTAGTATCTGGCATGGTAGGAAGAACCTGGATCTGCAAAAAAGATGTACAGGAGTGTAGTATGAGTACACCACAAATGGTACCCAATAAGTGCCAAGACTAACCTCAGTAGCATAGTGACGAGGTCAGGTCAAGGCCCTACTGGAATAAAAGAAAATGAGGCAGAAAATATAATAATACAATGAAATGGCCGAGAAATGAACAACAAGAAATTACAAAAAGGTAACAACACAACAAATAGAGGTAAACAACAGGGGAGCTCTGGAGGTATCGCCTTGTAGTCCTAAATGTATATACACAACAGGGGGATCTACCAAGGTACCGCCTCATAGTCTCAAAAGTAAATATGCAACAGGGATCTCCCGAGGTATTGCCTCGTAGTCCCAAAAGTAAATAAGCAACAGGGGATCTCCCAAGGTACTGCCTCGTAGTCTCAAAAGTAAATATGCAATGGGAGATCTCCCGAGGTACCTCCTCGTAGTCCCAAAAGTAAATATGCAACAAGGGATCTCCCGAGGTACCACCTCATAGCCCCAAAAGTAAATACACGACAGGGAGAGCTTCAGAGGTACCGCCTTGTAGTCCCAAAAGTAAATACACAACTCATAACCTATGGAACAACGAATTTACAACAAGGAATCATACAGTTAAAGACTGAATACAAGATCACCCAGACAAGTAATTCACCTAAGCATATTGCACAAATTTCAAGTAAATGTTAAGATATGTAGACATGTGATACTAGGCTAAACATGACAGCTAAACATGCTAAGACAACTCAGTTAAGGAATTTAAAGGAAGTCTACTCAGCAAGAACCGAAATTTCCACATTTAACCCGTGTATGCACTCGTCACCTCGCGTACACGGCACTCACATATCACAAATTCTTACAATAGTACCAAATCCTAAGGGGAGGTTCCCCCACACAAGGTTAGGCAAGTCACTTACCTCAAATCTCGCTCAATCAGTAGATAAGATTGCCTTTCCCTGGACTTTCCGACTCCGAACGGTCCAAATCTAGCCAAAAGCAATTACATACTATAAATACAACTACAAGAAATTAGTTTAAATAATGAAACTACGACTTTAGCAAAGAATTGAAAAATCTCTCCAAAAAGTCAACCTGGGCCCATGTCTCAGAATCGGGTAAAAGTCATAAATCGAGTTCACCCGTACCAAAATTACCAAATTCTGATATCAACACGACCTTCAAATCCTCAAATCTTATTTTCAAATCCCTATGCCCATTTTCCTCTAATTTCACCTCAATGATTTACCATGAATTCTCGCTCAAATGATGCCTCAACCCGTGTTTGAAAGGTCCAAAATGACAAAAATGTCGGACCCTTCTATTTTTCAGTGTTTCCGCTTCTACGGAATGCTTAATCGCATCTGCGGTCTCGCAGATGCGAGGTCCTCCCCGCTTATGCGACTTCTTTCTATTCTATGGACTAGAGGTCCGCTTCTGTGGCCTCGCTTTTGCGGTCGACACTATCGCTTCTAAGGAACCAGCTGCCCCCCTTCACTCCGTATCTGCGGCGCCTGGCTTCCACCTACGGTCTCATAGATGCGGAAAACTTCATGCACCTATGGCGTAGACCCATGCCAAGACCCAAATACACTTCTATACCTTGCTATCCGCGCCTGCGGCAGCGCTCCTGGGAGAATAGTTCCGCAGGTGCAATTGCACCAGAAGTCAAAAACTTCCAGCTTTGCTCTAAGTCTCATTTAGATCTGTTAACCTTCTAAAACTCACCCGATGCTCCCAGGACCTCAACCAAATATACCAACAAGTCCTAAAACATCATACTAACTTAGTCTAGCCTTTAAATCACATCAAAGAATGCTAGAAATACGAATTGCACATCGATTCAAGCCTAATAAACTTTAAAACTTCAAACCTCTACATCCGATGCCGAAACCTATCAAATCAAGTCTGATTGCCCTCAAATTTTGCACACAAGTCATAATTGACATTATGGACCTACTCCAACTTCCGGAATCACAATCCAACTCTAATATCAAAAAGTCTACTCCCGGTCAAACCTCCCAAAAATCATTCAATTTCCAACTTTCGCCAATTGACGCTAAAATGAACTACGGACCTCCAAATCAATATCCGGATACGCTGCTAAGACCAAAATCACCCCACAGAGCTATTGAAATCGTCGAAACTCCATTTCGAAGTTGTCTTCATATAATTCAAACTATAGTCAATTCCTAGAACTTAACTTCTAAATTTAGGGACTCTGTGTCCCATTTCACTTCGAAACAAAAAACAAATTCTCCCGGCAAGTCGCCTAACCACAAAATTAAATAAAATGAGCAATAAATAAGGGTTCAGAGCTAATTCCTGCAAAATGACCGGTCGGGTCATTACAGTGGACCAAATGGAAGAGGGTGCCTGGTACGAGGACGCATACTCTGAGGGCGGTGGTGATGGTGAGGGCGCAGATAGAGATGGACCAGATGGTCAAGGCGATGGAACTAACAGGCCTGGCAGTGACCAATAGTTTTTCTTCTTCCTTCTTATTTTTGCTGTGAACTTGGGCATATTTTGTAGGCGTCTTTACGAGCCTTTGTAAAAATACTCTAAGTATGATATGTCAACTTTGTTATTTGAACCTTATTCTCTTCCTGCGGTTCGTACTTGTATGTTTTTTGATTTTGTCGCTTGGTTGCCTTGATTTTCTTAGCCGTAATCACTTAGTTCAAATAAGGTCGAGCATATCCTGAATTTAACTTTGGCCGAGGGCCAGTAAATGTTTGTTCGAACGAGGTCGAACATAACATATGTTTGACTATGGTCGAGGGCCAGTAGGTGCTAGTTCGAACAAGTTCGAACATGACCTATGTTTGACTATGGACGAGGGCCATTAGGTATTAGTTTGAATGAGGTCAAACATAACCTATGTTTGACTATGACCGAGGTCCATTAGGTGTTAGTTCGAACGAGGTCGAACATAACCTATGTTTGACTATGGCCAAAGTCCATTAGGTGTTAGTTCGAACGAGGTCGAACATAACCTATGTTTGACTATGGCTGAGGTCCATTATGGTGTTAGTTCGAACGAGGTCTAGCCGTTACAACCCTTTCCACAGTGCTCGACCTCGGTCATTGTCGACATTCTGACCACGAGCTTCGCCATTTCCTGATTGACCTCGATTGACTCTTCCCTCGATACTACCTCTCCCTAAATAATCGGCAATATATTTTGACCTTTACACATACGTGCTAGATGCTATGAGCCTATGCTTAAAAATGACTCTCCCTATTGTTTATATTTAGCATATCTTGCTTTAAGTTATAATTCATCCAAATTTACTTGGGTAAAAATGAGTTTAGATAATTCGAGTTGAACGACAACTCAATGCCTCCACCCCCACCATCCCTACCCCCCAACCACCCACCATACCCTGCATACCCCACTCTCATCCCGACCCCGACCTACCATCTTCTACCTTCACCCATTTCATCTCCTATAACATTTTTCTAAATTATATATTTTTTTACCTAACTAAATATAACAAAAGGTAAGAAAATCACTTATTTTCCTTCATCAACCACACCATATATCTATCTATACTATATTAAAAAGACGAAGCCCTTTAGCAAAATGTCGTTCGCCTTTTTTACCCTTTAATAACAAATTTTCACACTACACACAATAGTCAATTATTTTCCTAATTCTTAGAACTCTAAAATCAACTAAGTTTTATTTATTGAACCCTTTCTTATCTGAATTAGGTTAGAAATTCTAATACTTAAAAATTTAAATTCTATTTAGATCTAACACTTCAATTGGAATAAACATATAAAATTGAGTACAAATGTAAATATTGAACTTTTACGCAAGTTAATACTTATGTGATCATTAAATGACACTTAATACTTATATTAAAATAAGCAAAACATATAAATATTATAGCTATGTATGTAATATAGGATTCCTAAAATAAAAGCACACTCATAATACCGTTTATTTATAGGAAAATATGCAGGACAACGTTTCTTGCCTTATTGAATAATTAGATAAATAAGATACAATAATTATTATTTTAAATTTTTATAACATTTTCCATTATTGTGCAGAAAGCACTAGCATCCAAATGCCCTAATATGGGATATATTTGACTTTCTCCCTTTAAGTAACTCATTGGGAGTCTTCTCAACAAGAGGTCTAGTCATGCGCCTATTTATGATGTAGCATGCAGTGTTCACAGCTTTTGCCCAGAAGCTATGGGCAATTTACTAGCAACTAGCATAGTCCTAGCCATTTCCTCCAATGTCCTATTCTTTCTTTTAACTACTTCATTTTGTTGTGGAGTCATAGGAGCAGAAAAATTATGATCTATGCCATGCTCATCACAAAATTCAGCAAATTTAGCATTTTCAAATTGAGTACCATGATCAGACATAATTGATGCAAGTTGATTACCTAGTTGTTTCTGAGTTTTTCTAACAAATGAAGTGAACATGTCAAATGCTTCATCTTTAGATGTTAAAAATAGTGTCCAAGTAAACCTAGAATAATCATCAACAAGCATCATAACATATCTCTTACCACCTCTGCTTAATGTTCTCATTGGTCCACAAAGATCCATATGGACTAGTTCTATCGTCCTGGTAGTACTTACCATTTTCTTGCTTTTAAAATAGGATCTTATATGCTTCACCCTTGCACAAGCCTCACAAACTTTATCTTCCTTGAACTTAATGTTAGGCAGCCCTATCACCAACTCATTGGAGATTAGTTTGTTAAGTTGGATTAGACTGGCATGTCCAAGTCTCTTGTGCCAAAGGAAGGGATCATTATCCAGCACACTTAAGCAAGTGAGTTCATTATCTGAAAGTGTGGACAGATCCACAACATATATGTTGTTCACTCTTTTTCCCTACAAAACTATCTTGTCAATTGTAAGATTAATCACAAAGCATTTTGTAGAGGTGAAGGCTACCATGTTACCTCTATCACACAATTGTGATACACTTATTAGACTGTACTTTAGTCCATCTATCAAGTAGACATTATCAATAGAGTGAGAATTAGTCTTACCTACCTTTCCTACCCCAATGATCTGACCTTTCTTTTTATTTCCAACGGAGACATTACATCTTTTAAGGTCCTCAAGTGAAAGGAACCGATTCTTGCTTCCCGTCATGTGCTTTGAGCAACCACTATCTATGTACCATATTTGGTTGTCCCCTTCACATGGATCTGCAAAAAGAAATCAGGGGTTAGTCTTAGGAACCCAAACTAGTTTGGGTCCCTTTCTATAGGTAAAAGGATAAATCACATTCTTTTTAGCCCAACTTAGCAGCATATTTTTCCCTATAACAAAATTTTTGTTCTTTTGACTTGCCTTCTCTTTTGCAGTGCATTCACTTTTATAGTGACCAGTATTACTACAATGTGTGCAAATCTTGTTCTCAGGGAGTGTGAGGTACTTGCTTTTGGGATCACACTTAGGTTCAAAGTTCCCAAAGCCAAGTTCTCTTCTGTTGCTACTATGATGTTCTTGTAGCCATGAAAGTGCATTAGAGGACATGTTCCATTTATAAGTTCTGTCTAGCTCATGTTTGACCTTGTTTAGATCTTCCTTTAGGACTCTTACATGTTCATCCCTCTTATATAACTCATCTTTTACCTTTCCTATATCTTTTTCTAGTGTGAGTTGTGTGACACTAGCTATTTCTTTACCTATTCCTAACTTCAATTTTAGATTATTAGATCTAAGTTCTAAGATAGTTGTGTCAATCACATGAACCTTGTTCTTCAAAACAGTATTTTCTTTTTAAGTTTCACAAGTTGTAATTTCTAGATTTTTTCACTTTGCTTTTAAAAAGTTACACTCAAGTTAGCAATAGTTATGATATTCTATCTTTAGAAAAGAATTTAATTTTATCCTTTAGGTCCAGAAGACTTATCTCAGATTCTTCATCAGGTTTATCTTCAGATTCTTGAATTGCTATAAGAGCTCGTTCAGTATCATCATCATCATCATCATCATCATCATCATCATCATCATCATCATCATCATCATCATCATCAATGTCCTCATCTGAACATTCTTCCCAGATAGCAACTATTGCTTTGGATGTCCCTTTGTTGTATTTCTTCTTATCATGAACATGTTTCTTCTTTTTGTTTCTTCTTTTAGATATATCCTTAATCCACTCGACTTCCCACATAGGACAGTTCTTGATCATATGGTTCTTTTTACCATATTTGAAGCATCCATTAGTCATCTGCAAGTAATCTCTTCTCCTCTCATTCCATAAGCAATAGTAGTTATCATTGGATAGTGGTGGCCTAAGTGGTGGATTTCTCTTTATAGTTTCAAGGTAGTGCACTCATCTTGATCTATTCCTAAGGTATTAGCCTCTTCAAGGATAACCTGCTCTGATACCAATTGATGTTTTATATTTCAATACCACACCAGAGGGGGGTGATTTGTGTGGTGCCTGATTTTTGCGTGCACTGGATTATCGAAGGACCTGGTTTTTCTATGTGTTCCTTACACTACAGTTGCAGAATAAATAATGCAGAAAGTAAAGAACAAAAGGAATTTTACGTGGAAAACACCCGGGTCAAATGGTGTAAAAATAACGACCCACTACCCAGTAGGATTTTTCCCAAACACTTCACTATAACTCTGAGCCAACAACAAAGTTTACAAACTCTTGTAAACCTAAGGATTACCTCTAATCCTTGTAGCAACCAGCCACAGGCTGTTGCACCTCCTTCAAGTTAATTCTAACTTGAACAATACAACTAGAGTTTACAACCTCTAGCAAACCTAAGGAGTAACTCTAATTCTTATAGCAACACGCCACAGTCTGTTGCGACTACTTTAAGATAACTCTAACTTGAAAGATACAACTCAGGTACCTAGTACAATTTGCTTCTTAGAAAACTGAAAGGTACAACTCAAAATGCTTACTATATTTTGAACTAGAAATAAAGAAAGACACATAAAACTAGAAATAAAGAAAGACACATAAAACTCTTTATGGAGCTGGTTCTTCAATCTGGTTCGTGTAGCTTTAGGATCGCACTCTTAAATCTCACAGGAATTGCTCATAAAATGCCTTGCTATTTTTCTCTCAATTCGTGCTTAACTTCAGTATGTGTGCATCACCTGCAAAAAAGAACTAAACTGATATTTATAGAGTTAGTAGAATAAGGATTAACTAGAAGTTTAATGCTTTACTCTTTCTTGGTGGAAGAGTTCTAGTTATCTTCAATTTCTAACTCTTTAATTATCTTGGATTGAGTTCTTTTCAAGTAAAGAGTCCTGCTCTTTATCAAATATGCAACCTTTTTATTCAGGGATTATCAGAAATAATCACTTATACTTATCCCTTTCACGTGCATGCCTTTTGCTTGATGCTGCCCGTCACATGTGTATACTGTCCCTGGGCCTGGTTCATGTATGTGTTACTTTGTCAATCATCAAAACCCAAACCACTTAGGTCAACACATTATTCGACAATAACCTAAATATGCACTCTTTCTCAAGCAATACATAATAAATAGGCATAGTCAATCGATGGCCATTCAATCCACAACAATAAACACGTAGTTGAACAAGTAGAGATATTCAAAGGCAAAATTATATTAAAACGTAACAAGAATTCATCCTCAAAAAGGTTTCATAAACCCTATATTAGAGAGTTTAGCTACTCATAATTGTATAAACAATCATAGTCATATTCAAAAGCATTAAACTACAAATTAAAGAAGAACAGAGAGAAAAACTCTTATGATCCACGCTCTAGAGTGTTTTGTAGCCTTTGGCTCTCCAATAATGTCTCTCCCTCTAAGAACTAAGTTTAGGAGGTATTTATAAGGTAGGGTTGAGGTCTACACGTCCAAACATAATGAGAAAACAAAAGTTGCTCGGATAATGTCACGACCCAATTTTGCCCTCCGTAGGACGTCGTGATGACACCTAGTCTCTAAGACTAGGTAGGCCTAACAATTTGCGGAATCAATGAATACTAAAACGGAAATCCAATCTCAACATATGTTATATAAATATAAAACTTCCATTCAATAATTACAACTCCCAAAACCCGGTGGGAACAAGTCACAAGTTTCTAAGAGCAAATTCTAGGTGTCTTTATACATAAGAGTCTAAGGATAATAAGGAAAAACAACATAGTAAATATAGAGGGGGACACCGAGGTCTGCAGACACTGGCAGATATACCTTAAAGTCTCCACGTGCGGTCCAACTCACTGGTATCTGGTCTGGTGGGAAGAACCTGGATCTATACAAAAAAATGTGCAGAGTGTAGTATGAGTACACCACAACAGTACCCAGTAAGTGCCAAGCCTAACCTCGATAAAGTAGTGACAAGGTCAGGTCAGGGCCCTACTGGTTTAAAAGAAAGTAAGGCAGAAGATATAATAATTTTTTGAAATAACTGAGAATTTAAACAATAAGAAGTTTCTGAAAAATATCAGCACCGTAAATGGAGGTAAACAACAGAGGCACTCCCGAGGTACCGCCACGTAGTCCCAAATGAAAATATGCATGACATGGGGGGTTCTCCCGAGGTACTGCCTCATAGTCCCAAACTAAATATTCAAGACAGGGGGGATCTCCCGAGTAAATGCCTCGTAGTACCAAAGTAAATATGCAGAACATGGGGATCTCCGAAGTAAACGCCTCGTAGTCCCAAAGTAATTATCCAGTACAGAGGGATCTCCCAAAGAATCGCCTCGTAGTCCTAAAGTAAATACGCAGTACATGGAAATCTCTCGAGGAACCACCTCGTAGTCCCAAAGTAAATATACAGCAGGTAATCAAAGGAAACACGAATTTACAGCAAGGATCTTACAGTTAAAGATTTAATTCAAATCAAGGAAAGCAGGTAATTCAGCTAAGCATGTTGCACAAATTGCAAGTAAGAGTTAAGGCACGTAGACATGCGATACTAGGCTAAACATGATCACTACATATGCTAAGGCAACTCAGTAAATGAATTTTAAAAGAAGATACCTCAGTTAAGGAAATTCAAAAGAAGACAAATCAGCAAGAACCGAATTTTCCATATTCAGCATGTGTACGCACTTGTCACCTTGTGTATACAACACTCACATATCATAAATGGTTACGACAGTTCCAAAACCTAAGGGGATTTCTCCCTCACAAGGTTAGATAAGTCACTTACCTCAAATCTCGCTCAATCAGTCAAGTAGTATGCCTTTACCTCGACTTTCCAACTCCGATCGTCTCTAATCTAGCCAACACAATTTCATACTATAAATATAACTACAAGAAACTAATTTAAATAATGAAACTACGACTTTAGCAAAGAATTGAAAATTCGGCCCAAAATGTCGACTCGAGTCCACGTCTTGAAATCGGATAAAAATCACAAAATATGAATACCCATGCAACCACGAGTTCACCCATACCAAAATTACTAAAATCCGACACAAACCGCCACTCAATTCCTCAAATCAACTCTCCAAATCCCTAACCTCAAGCTCCCAATTTTCACCTTAAATACACACTAACTAGGTGGGAAAATCAAAGGGGAAACACGATTATTGATAAAAAATAAGTACAAGAGACTCACCGTAAGAAACCCCTCGAAAAGGCTCTCAAACATTGCCAATCCCGAGCTCAAAATGTGCAATAATGATAAAAATCACGAACACTTGCTTTTAAGTGTTCTGCCCAGCTTTCTCGCTTTTGCGGTCACATTAGCCACTTTTGCGGCACCGCTTTTGCTGTCCGTACCTCGCATATGCAGAGTCCACTAAGACGCCCAACCGCTTCTGCGGGCGCAAACCCTATTTCTGCGGACCAACCTCAACCCCAGTCAAAACCTTCGCATATGCGTAACGTAGCCCACACCTGCGATCAAAGCTCCGCATATGTAGTTACACCGGCAGAGTCATACTTCAACCATGCACCAAGTCCCTTTTTCAATCCGTTAGCCATCCGGAATCCACCCGAGGCCCCCGGGACCTCAACCAAACATACTAACAAGTTCTAAAACATCATACGAACTTATTTGAGCCTTTAAATCACATCAAACAACTCTAAAAACACAATTCGCGCATCGATTCAAGCCTTATGAACTTTAAGACTTCAAATTTCTACTTCTGATGCCGAAACCTATCAAATCAAGTCCGATTGACCTCAAATTTTGCACACAAGTCATAATTGACATTACATACCTACTCCAACTTTTGGAATCAGAATACGACCACAATATCAAAATGTCCACTCCTAGTCAAACTTCCCAAAATTTATCAAATTTTCAACTTTTTCAATTGACACTAAAATGACCTACGAACCTCCAATTCAACATCCAAACATACTCCTAAGACCAAAATCACCCTACGGAGCTATAGGAACCATCAAACCTCCATTCCGCAGTCGTATTATCACAGTTCGATGTACGGTTGATTGCTATGCCTCTTTTTCTTTGTCCTTCATTTGTTGAGTGACCGTACAGTCTAGGGCGATGTGGTAGCATTCTCGAGATATGTGTTGTTCCCCTCGTATACTGAATATTCCCCATGGAGTTGAGAATTTGATGCCTTGGTACAAGAAGGAAGGGATGGCTCTCATGGTGTGTATCCATGGTCACCCTATTATGGCGTTGTACATTGTGTCTTTGTCCATGATATGGAGCGTGGTTTCTAGAGTGATGCCACTAGCCAGGACGGGGAGTGTGATTTTTTCGGATGTTCGCTCAACTGCATTGTTAAAACCCATTAGCATGATGCAATGCGGCACTATCCTATCTTCGACTTTCATTTGTGCAAGCACTCGAGGGTGGATAATGCACGCGCCGCCCCCATCGTCTACCATAATGCGTCTCACATCGATTTTTAAAATTCGTAAAGTGATAACAAGGGCATCATAGTGAGGGAAAACCAAACCGTTGGTATCTGACTTATCGAATATGATACTTTCTTCGAGTTCATCATACCGTTTGTGGGTGATAGATCGTTTGAGCTTGTGGGTTGTGATGAACTTCACACTGTTCATGGAAGCATCATTGCTACCGTCGATGATCATGTGGACGTTGTGGGTTAGCGAGGGCGATTTTGGCTGTCCTTGATGTTTTTCACGACCTCTGGAAAAGTTGGGCCTTCCCCGGTCGCTCAGCAACTCTTTGAGATGTCCCTAACGTAGCATGTTTACGACTTCCTATCTTAGGGCGATGCAATCCTCAATTTTGTGCCCTCGCTCTTGGTGGAACTCGTAAAGGGCATCCAATTTTCTTGTATTCGGGTCCGACCTCATCTTTTGCGGCCACTTCACCTTTGGTACGAGCTTCTCCAGGGCATATACTATTTCTGTAGGTGACATACAAAATTTGTGAGAGGATTATAAAAGGGTCATACCTCTTTTGTTTCGGTGGGTCCCTGTCCTTGATCTGGGTGGGCCCTATTCGTGGCGGGAGTAGGACGCAGTGGCAGTTTTGACATATGATAGATATCGTTCCCTATTGGATCACAGAGTTACGAGATCCCTTCTGATACCATTCCTTCGATCTTTTATAGATTCGTCTTGTACCGAGGTCAATCGATGAGTCAGTCCATTAAGATCGTCCTCGTCTGCTCGGACCTCGGCATAATACACGTTATGTATTTCATCCCAAGTAGTTAGGGGTACTTCATGAGCCGACTTAATAACTTTCTTGTTTCCCTTGAACCGTTCCTTCTCAGCCTGTTATGAAAGGCTGCGACTACCATCCCTTCCGATACGTTTGGCAAAGTCATTCTTACTCGGTTGAACCGGGCGATGAAGTCCCTTAATACCTCTCCCGGGTATTGTTTAATAGCAAATATGTCGTTTACTCTTGCCTCGGCCATCTCGGCCCCAGCATGGGCCGTTACGAACTTGTCGGCCATTTCTTCAAAAGTTTCAATGAAACGTGCAGGTAGTTGTGAATACCATGTCAATGGTCCTCCCGTGAGGGTCTCGCCGAATTCTTTCAAAAAATGGAGGATACTTGTTCCTTGGCGAGATCATTTCCTTTCACGACGATGATGTAGTGAGTCACATGGTATTCAGGGTCAGTCGGGCCATCATATATTTTCAGATAGGATGATATTTTAAATGTTTTTGGTATGGAATGTAGGGCGGCATCATCACTATACGGCTGCTCGATGAACTGACCGACATCCCTCTTCGGCAAGAGCTTTGTGGCGCCCGGTATCTTATTGACCCTTTCTTGGTATTCTATCATTTGGTCCCGAAGCACTTTGTTCTCATTCTCCATTTCCTCCATCCTTTTTCAGAACGGCTGCGAGAGTGTTGTCACCTGCACTATTAATGACATTGTGAGTAACACCTATCGTTGGGGGAGGATAAAATTGGTGATGTTTGTCTGCTGGTTGTATAACACAAGTCCTTGCATTTTTTGTAGTCGTGTCTCGAGTGGGCTTATGGAGGACACTGGTTAACGTGTCAGTTAGCCATGTCTCAAGGAGCTTTTTTACAGATGGGCGCGTCTCCTCCGCCACGGATGTAGAGGCTCCCTTACCAACATATTTTGTGATGCTGGAGTGAGGAGGATATGATCCATCTTGTCCAGGGGAGGCATTGGGCATTGCGTCCCCGTCTGCTGTTTCACAGCTCTCGTTGATGATACTCATGAGGTTGGTAGGGAAGTCACTTATTATTCTTGTCCTTTCTTCCCTGTTACCTGCCATATTGAATTTGTACATTCAAAGAAATGAGATCTTGTTCTTGTTTTTTTTATGTTAGTAATTCGTGTTAGTTATAGATCTAGAGAAAACTAAAAATTTAACTAGGAAATTCCCACAGACGACGCCAAATTGTTTGACCAAAAAGTATAACTTTCGGTTAAAGCAATTGTATTTATGTAATGAAGGGTTAAACCTAGTTAACGATAATGTCTCTAAATGTGAATTCTGAACATATGGATAATGTGGAACAGATCTAGTGGGAGACTGACAATAACATGCGTTAAATATTCCAAAAGGTATGAACAATAATGGAAGAATAACTAGCAATAGATAACAATAAATGGTATTTAAGTAAATAAGAGGAGTGGTTCATCCAAT
This sequence comes from Nicotiana tabacum, assembly GCF_000715075.1. Classification (NCBI taxonomy): domain Eukaryota; kingdom Viridiplantae; phylum Streptophyta; class Magnoliopsida; order Solanales; family Solanaceae; genus Nicotiana; species Nicotiana tabacum. The sequence continues at coordinate 18,446,082 of NC_134102.1, read as the reverse complement.
AATGAGTCAACTAGATTCTTCTTCTTCCTGACAATGATGAGTGGCAGATAAATCCAAGAATGTTCGAACTATTGCTAGATCTGATGGAAAAGTGTGAAATAATATGAACAAGAATCTTGATGAAAAGGTAATCTTTGTATCTTTTACAAGAGAGAGAATCTTTATCAGAAGTCGGTTCTTATCTAGTGAATATCGCATGCCCCCTTTCCTTATCTTTTTTCCTCTTTATATGTGACATATCTCTAAAGAACCCTAATAGTACATGTGCCCAGAATATTCTTTAGAATATTTCCATTATTATACTATTCTAAAAACTAGTCGTTACAACCCTTTACACAAAGCTCGACCTCGGTCATTGTTTACATTCCGACCACGAGCTTCGCCGTTTCCTGATTGACCTCGATTGACTCTTCCCTCAATACTACTTCTCCCTAAATGCTCGGCGGTAGATTTTGACCTATACACATACGTGCTAGATGCTATGAGCCTATGCTTAAAAACGACTCTCCCTATTGTTTATATTTAGCATATCTTGCTTTAAGTTATAATTCATCCAAATTTACTTGGGTAAAAATGAGTTGAGATAATTCGAGTTGAACGACAACTCAATACCTCCACCCCCACCAAACCTACCCCCACCCACCATACCCTGCCTACCCCACTCTCACCCCGACCCCTAGACCCCAACCTACCATCTTCTGCCTTCACCCATTTCATCTCCTAAAATATTTTCCTAAATTATATATTTTTTTACCTAACTAAATATAAAAAAAGGTAAGAAAATCACTTATTTTCCTTAATCAAACATACCATATATCTATCTATACTATGTTAAAAATACGAATCCCTTTAGCAAAATGTCGTTCGCCTTTTTTACCCTTTAATAACAAATTTTCACACTAGACACAATAGTCAATTATTTTCCTAATTCTTAGAACTCTAAAATAAACAAAGTTTTATTTATTGAACCCTTTCTTATCTGAATTAGGTAAGAAATTCTAATACTTAAAAATTTAAATTCTATTTAGATCTAACACTTAAATTGGAACAAACATATAAAATTGAGTACAAACATAAATATTGAACTTTTACGCAAGTTAATACTTATGTGATTGTGAGCACCTAATATTTGACTATATTTGAATTTTTACCACCTTCTACTATGTAATTACTTTTAGAAATTGAATATATATTGTTTTTACCTTAGTTATATTTTTTTTGATATAGGGTAAGAATTATAAATAATTTAAAAGGCCAAATTATTACTATTAGTATTATTTTCTTTTTATATTTATTTTTAAATAAAAATAATTTAAACAAAAACCGAAACAATTTAAAAAACATTTTCCTTTTCGGATGGAAATAAAATAATAAGAAAATTAAAAGTATGGAATAAAAAAAGTAAAAGTAAAAGTAGGTGGAAATTATTTTTTTTTTAAAGTAAAAGAAAGTGGAAAATTAAAAAATTAAAAGTAAAAGAATGTGGAAATTTAAAAAAATGAAAAATAAAAGAAGTTGAAATTTAAAAATAAAAGTAAAGTTAGCTTAAGGTTTTTTTTTTAAAAAAAGTAAAAGAAAGTAGAAATGAAAAAAAAGAAAAGTAAAATGAGTGGAAATTAAAAAAAAGAAAAGTAAAATAAGTGAAAAAAAAGAGTAAAAAGTGGGAAATTAAAAAAATAAAAGTAAAGAAAAGTGGAAAATTATTTGTTTTTAAAAAAGAAGAAAAATGGAAAGTGAGAATTCTTTTTAATTATAAAATAATAAAAACTATCTGAAAAAATTCCGAATTGTTTTTCTATAAAAATTAGAGATATGTGAGTAGAGAGGGAGAGGGAGAAGGAGAAAAAAAGAAGGGAGGAGGGAATCGAGAGAAATTGTTTTTCTTCTTCTATGTTAAGGGAATTTCTACTCGTGTCATTCTTTCTTCGTATTTCTTTCGAAAAATCTAGCTATTCATCAACCAAAACCCAACAAAAATGCTTCATAACATCCCTTTTTACACGCCAAAAAGTGAAGTCAATAGTCGAGGATTCCGTTGGAGCTCTGTTCACTAGCTTTGATGTTCTTCTTCGCTTATGCTTGTTTGACATTCGTCTGAGTTACTGTACCTATTCTTGGAAACTCATTTAATTGGAAATTTTGCATTAAATGTTTATTCTTTCCTCTATTCTTTTAATCTTACTTCATGTGAGTTTATTTATTTGCCTTTAAACTTTATAAATAATAATGTAAATTAGAGGGGTTGCTCTGATGGTAAGCAACCTCCACTTCCAACCAAGAGGTTGTGAGTTCGAGTCACCCCAAGAGCAATGTGGGGAGTTCTTGGAGAGAAGGATGCCGAGGGTCTATTGGAAACAGCCTCTCTACCTCATGGTAGGGGTAAGGTCTGCGTACACATTACCCTCCCCAGACCCCACTAATGGGATTATACTGGGTTGTTGTTGTTGTTGTAATGTAAATTAGTCCTTAAATGTTATATACTTAATCATGGTTCTGGAAATATAGTATTCAAACTTGCTTTAAAGTTGGGAAGATTTGGACCCTAATAAATATGGGCTTCAATTGTTGGATTGTAGGGTAATGGTAGATGTTGGTTTATTTATTCAAATATCTAAAATCATACACTTCTTCCACAAGTAATTCCATAATTCATGACCTTACAATAATCTTAAAAATATAGGAAGAATAATGAACACCGATAGAGTGATTTAGGCACGCCTTTAATTAGTTTATCGTGATTATATATACGTTCGTGTGGCATAATTGTGATTTTCAAAAATAAAACCGAAGTATGTGTTAACTTTGGCCAAAACAATCTTAATAATAAAGTGCTATTGATTGTGTACACTTACACGTGACATGATTTTGGCACAATAAACAAAACGGATTCACACACGTGATTCGTTTAAAAGATAATTCAATATTTTAATAATTTAAAGCGGATAGATAAAACATGAAAACCAATAAATAACTGTTTATCCAAAATTAATTCAAGCCAAATATAGTCAATAAAGCGACCGTGCTAGAACCACGGGACTCGGGGAATGCCTTACACCTTCTCCCCGGTCAATAGAATTCCTTACCCGAACTTTGTTTTCGCAGACCAATAATAATAGAGTCAAACCTTCCTTTGACTAAGGATTCAAATAAAAGGTGACTTGGAATACCAAAAAAAATCAATTTCAAGTGGCGGCTCTGTAAATAAAATAATCCCTAATCAAATTTGTCACTTTAATTAAAAAAACTCTTTAATCCACAACAATCCATACATATATCTTTTGGGGCAAAAAGAGGTGTGACAGTTCTGGCGACTCCGCTGGGGAACAATAACCAAGAAGCTCTGGTTCAGGGTTCAGAATTCGAACTTGTAATGTGATCTATACTTGGCTTTCTTGATTGTTGATATTACTATATTTGTGAACCTAATGTGCTAATTGTCGCTCATTTACCGCTTTGATATTATTTGAACTGTATAAACTGTCTTCTTTCGCCTCCCTTCTGAGTCTTCTGAATTTATGATGCACATGTGCGCGTGGCCCACTTTTATGTTAAAGGTCATACCACATAAAATGAGGCTGGATCAGCAACTAGGCCGGGTAGACTTTCGTTCTCCCGGTACGTTGCCCCCACCTTTGCTCGATCTGTCCGCTTGGGTAAGCCAGGTCTAAAACACTCCCCTAGGATATTAAACCTACAATAACATATCCTCATGTCGGATCCCTAGTAGGAACGTTTGTTTGCATCATGTGCATTTGACTTTGGGGACTCAACACAGGGGTTGGGTCCGTCTAGGACAGGTATACCCAAAAATAAAAGACCATCCTGATGCATCCTACGTGTTATTTGTGCATTTATTTATTTTGGCTTGCATGTTGATCGGTTAGGGAAAGAAAATCAAGAGAAAGACCAAGAGTGAGGTATGAGAGAGAAATTTGCCCGGTTCTGAAAACCCTGGTATTTGAAAAATTCCCGAAACTCTGCCGAAACTTTTGAAAAAAAAATTAAAAGAAGATTATGTCATTTCTAAACGAGTCAATATCTTCAAAAGCATGTTTTCCCAGTTGTGCCAAAACTGACCGAACTACGCAGGTCTGATTCTCACTAGATGTGAGATACGTAGGCAAACCTAATCGGTTCCGGCCCTAATTTTCCAAAAATTCAAAAAATATTTTCCCTTTCCTTAATTCCCACTTTAGAAAATTTTCCTTAGAAAATCCAAAAAAAAAAAATTAAATCCAAAAATATTTTTCTTCTTTTCCAAAGTCTTTCATTCGAAAAACAAAAAGAAAAAAAATTCAAATAAAAAATCCAAAATATTTTCTGTCTTCTTTAGAATTATATATATTTTTTTTTAAATTCAAAATTCCATAAAAAGAAAAAAATCAAATAAAACAATATTTGAAAGTCTTTATTAAAAAAATGGGTTAGTCTATTCCTGATCTTCCCTGAACTACGTAATGAACTGATTCATGCGACGCCATGATACGTAGGCAATCCCAATCGGATTCGATCATAGCCATAAACAAATTGAGTGAAAAATAAATCGGAAAAAAAGAAGAAAAATATTAAGTGAAAAAGAAAGAAAAGAGTGACAAAAAACAAATAACAAAGAAAAACAAAGAGCGAAAAACAACAAAAAGAGAAAGAAAAAAGAAATCAAGGTACGAAAAAAATATTTCAAAAAAAAAAAGAAAATAGAAAAAAAGGAGAGCCTCCCGAGAAGGAATCAGTTCACCCCTATTGGTGAATCATACTCGAGCTTGTTCCAAAAAGCTAGTCAGGCTAGGTCTACTACAGCCAGTAGCCCCGAACCGGCGCACCGGGCTAATGCTAGATGTGAATACCACTCTGGAGCAATGGGACATGATACAAAAAATTGTTGGATTCTTAAGAGAGCAGTGGAAGACCTCATCGAGGTCAAGGCAATAGTGCTTAAGGAAGAAGAGGCCCCTAATATGATTAACAATCCTCTGCCTACTCACATCAATAATCCATTAGTCGGAATGATCTGTGAAGATGAGGAATTTGATCCAGCACTGAAAGCCACAATAGCCATTTCCGCGGCAGAAGAGAAACCTAAAAACGGGCGCTAAACCTGAAAGGTTCTCTGTTAGATGGGAGCCTCGGTAGTCGGTCTTGCTTTTATCAAGGTATGAAAAAAATATTTCAAAAAAAAAAAAAATAAAATAGAAAAAAAGGAGAGCCTCCCGAGAAGGAATCAGTTCACCCCTGTTGGTGAATCATACTCGAGCTTGTTCCAAAAAGCTAGTCAGGCTAGGTCTACTGCAGCCAGTAGCCCCGAACCGGCGCATCGGGCTAATGCTAGATGTGAATACCACCCAAAGTAATTATGCATTACAGGGGGATCTCCAGAGTAAACTCCTCGTGGTCCAAAAGTAAATATGCAGTATAGGGGGATCTTTCGAAGAATCGCCTCGTAGTCCCAAAGTAAATATGAAGTACATGGGGATCTCCCGAGGAACCACCCCGTAGTCCCAAAGTAAATATGCAGCAGGTAATCGAAGGAAACACGAATTTACAACAAGGATCTTACAGTTAAAGATTTATTTCAAATCTAGGAAAGCAGGTAATTCAGCTAAGCATGTTGCACAAATTGCAAGTAAGAGTTAAGGCACGTAGACATGCGATACTAGGCTAAACATCATCACTACATATGCAAAGGCAACTCAGTAAATGAATTTTAAAAGAAGACAACTCAGTTAAGGAAATTCAAAAGAAGACAAATCAGCAAGAACCGAATTTTTCAAATTCAGCCTGTGTATGCACTTGTCACCTTGTGTATACGGCACTCACATATCATAAATGGTTACGACAGTTCCAAAACCTAAGGGGATTTCTCCCACACAAGGTTAGACAAGTCACTTACCTCAAATCTCGCTCAATCAGTCAAGTAGTATGCCTTTCCCTCGACTTTCCAACTCCGATCGGCTCTAATCTAGCCAAAACAATTTCATACTAAAAATATAACTACAAGAAACTAATTTAAATAATGAAACTACGACTTTAGCAAAGAATTGCAAATTCGGCCCAAAATGTCAACCCGAGTCCACGTCTTGAAATCGGGTAAAAGTCACAAAACATGAACACCCACGCGACCACGAGTTCACCCATACCAAAATTAAAATAATCCGACACCAAACCGCCACTCAATTCCTCAAATCGACTCTCCAAATCCCTAACCTCAAACTCCCTATTTTTACCTTAAATACACACTAACTAGGTGGGAAAATCAAAGGGGAAACAAGATTATTGATAAAAAATAAGTACAAGAGACTCACCTTAAGAAACCCCTCGAAAATGCTCTCAAATATCGCCAAGCCCGAGCTCAAAATGTGTAATAATGATAAAAATCACAAACCCTTGCTTTTAAGTGTTCTGCCAAGCTTTCTCGCTTCTGCGGTCACAATATCCGCTTCTGCGGCACCATTTTTGTGGTCCGGACCTCGCATATACGAAGTCCACTAAGACGCCTAACCGCTTTTGCGGTTATAACCCTGCTTCTGCGGGCGTGCTTCTGCGCAACAAAACCCGTTTCTGCGGACCAGCCTCAAACTCCAGCGTCCGCTTCTACGACTCTCCAAGCGCAGATGCGAATCCGCATATGCGGAGCACCCTCAGCATCTGCGCTCCACAGCTCCCAGTACAAACCTTCGCATATGCGTAACACAGCCCGCACCTTCAAGCTCGCACCTGCGATCAAAGCTCCGCATATGTAGTTACACCAGCAGAGTCCTGCTTCAGCCATGCACCAAATCCCTTTTTCGATCTGTTAGCCATCCGAAATCCACCTGCGGACCCCGGGACCTCAACCAAACATACTAACAAGTTCTAAAATATCATACGAACTTATTCAATCCTTTAAATCACATCAAACAACGCCAAAACACAAATCGCGCATCGATTCAAGCCTTATGAACTTTAAAACTTTAAATTTCTACATCCGATACCGCAACCAATCAAATCAAGTCTGATTGACCTCAAATTTTGCACACATGTCATAATTGAAATTACATACCTACTCCAACTTCCAGAATCAGAATACGACCCCAATATCAAAATGTCCACTCCCGATCAAACTTCCCAAAATTCATCAAATTTCCAACTTTCCTCCAATTGACGCTAAAGTGACCTACGAACCTCCAATTCAAAATCCGAACATGCTACTAAGACCAAAATCATCCTACAGAGCTATAGGAACCATCAAACCTCCATTCCGCAGTTGTCTTCTCAAAGTTCGAACTACGGTCGATTCCTACGACTTAAACTTCCATTTTAGGGACTATGTGTCCTATTTCACTCCGATACCAAAATCTATTCCTCCCGGCAAGTTACATAACCACTAAATGAAGTAGAGGGAGCAATAAATAGGGGTTTGGGGCTACTACTCTCAAAACGATCGGCCGGGTCGTTACATCCTCCCCCTCTTATAACATATGTTCATCCTCGAATGAGTATAAAGACATACCTGAAGTGGTGAAAAGATGAGGATAACTGCTTCGCATATCATGCTCGGTCTCCCAAGTCGCCTCCTCGATCGGATGACCCCTCCACTGAACTTTCATTGAAGCAATATTCTTTAACCTCAACTTTCGAACCTGTCTGTCCAAAATAGCCACTAGCTCCTCAACATAAGATAGATCCTTGTCCAACTGGACTGAGCTGAAGTCTAACACATGAGATGGATCGCCGTAATACTTCCAGATCATGGAAACTTGGAATATTGGATGAACTGCAAAGAAACTAGGTGGTAGTGCAAGTCTGTAAGCCACCTCTCCAACCCTCTCAAGGATCTCAAAAGGCCCGATATACCTAGGGATCAACTTGCCCTTCTTTCCGAACCTCATAACACCCTTCATGGGCGAAACCCAGAGCAGGACCCATTCCCCAATCATGAATGCAACGTCATGAACCTTCCGATCCACATAACTCTTCTGCCTGGACTGGGCTGTACGAAGTCGATCCTGAATCAATTTAACTTTATCCAAGGCATTCTAAACTAAGTCTGCACCCAATAGCCTAGCCTTACCAGGCTCGAACGAACCTACTGGAGACCAGCATCGTCTACCATACAAAGCCTCATAAGGCGCCATCTGAATTCTCGACTGATAACGGTTGTTGTAGAAAAACTCTGCAAGTGGCAAAAACTGATCCCAAGCACCCCAAAAATCAATCATACAAGCACGAAGCATATCCTCCAATATCTGAATAGTGCACTCGGACTGTCCGTCCGTTTGAGGGTGAAATATTGTACTCAACTCCACACGATTACCCAACTCATGTTGTACAACCCTCCAGAACCACGATGTAAACTGCGTACTTCGATCAGAGATGATAGATACCGATATGCCATAAATCCTAACAATCTCGCGAATGTAAACCTAAGCCAGCTGCTCCGAAGAGTAAGCAGTAACCACAGGAATGAAATGAGCTGACTTGGTCAATCTGTCCACACTTACCCAAACTGCATCGAACTTCCTCTGAGTCCATGGGAGCCCAACAACAAAATCCATAGTGATCCGCTCCTATTTTCACTCTGGAATATCTAACTTGTGAAGCAATCCACCTGATCACCGATGCTCATACTTCACCTGCTGAAAATTTAGGCAACGAGCTACATATTCCACTATGTCCTTCTTCATCCGCCTCCACCAATAGTGCTGCCTCAAATCCTGATACATCTTCATGGCACCTAGGTGAATGGAATACCGCGAACTGTGGAGAATCAACTCACGCGAACTATCTACATTAGGCACACATAGCCTGCCCTGCATCCGTAACACACCGTCATCTCCAATAGTGACTTCATTGGCATCACCGTACTGAACCGTGTCCTTAAGGACAAGCAGATGAGGGGTCATCATACTGATGCTCCCTGATACAATCATAGAGAAAAGACTGAGAGACCACACAAGTCAAAACTCTAATCGGCTCGGAAATATCCAATCTGACAAACTGGTTGGCCAAGGCCTGAACATCCAAGGCTAAAGGCCTCTCTACTACTGGTAGATATGCTAAACTTCCCAAACTCTTTGCCTTGCGACTCAAGGCATCGGCCACCACATTAGCCTTCCCGGGATGATAGAGAATGGTGATGTCATAATCCTTAAGCAACTCCAACCATCTCCGCTACCACAAGTTAAGATCCTTCTGTTTAAACAAATGTTGTAGACTCTGGTGATCGGTGAAAAACTCACAAGGAACGCCATACAAGTAGTGCCGCCAGACCTTCAAAGCATGAACAATAGCTGCTAACTCAAGGTCGTGGATAGGATAATTCTTCTCATGCACATTTAACTGTATGGACACGTAGGAAATCATCCTACCGTCCTGCATCAACACCGCACCGAGACCAACACGTGATACATCACAATACACTGTATAGGACCTCGATCCTGTAGGCAACACTAACATTGGGGCTGTAGTCAAAGGAGTCTTGAGTTTTTGAAAGCTCTCCTCACACTCCTCAATCCACCTGAAAGGAGAACCCTCCTGGGTCAATCTGGTCATACGTGGTACAATAGACGAGAAACCCTCTACAAATCGACGGTAATACCCCACCAAGCAAAGAAAACTCCAGATCTCCGTAGTTGAGGATGGTCTAGGCCAACTCTGCACTGCTTCAATCTTCTTCGAGTCTACCTTGATCCCCTCACTCGATACTATATGACCCAAAAATGCTACAGAATCTAGCCAGAATTCACACTTCGAAAATTTTTCATATAAGTTCTTCTCCCTCAAGGTCTGAAGCGCAGTCCTCAGGGAGTATACCATAATGTCGTCAATAAACACAATGACGAAAAAGTTAAGATAGGGCTGAAATACACTGTTCATCAAGTGCATAAATGTTGTTGGGGCATTGGACACCCCAAAAGACATCACAAGTAACTCGTAATGACCGTACTGAGTCCTGAAAGCAGTCTTCGGGATATCTGGCTCCTGAATCTTCAACTGATGATAGCCTGAATGCAAGTCGATCTTAGAGAACACCCTGGCACCTTGAATCTGATCAAATAGGTCATCAATACGTGGCAATGGGTACACGTTCTTCACTGTAACCTTGTTCAGCTGGCGATAATCAATACACATATGCATAGAACCATCCTTTTTCTTCATAAACAAGACAGGAGCACCCTAAGGCGACACACTGGGCCGAATGAAGCCCTTATCGAGCAGCCCTTACAATTGTTTCTTTAACTCTTTCAATTCTTCTGGGGCCATCCGATAAGATGGAATAGATATGGGCGGAATGCCTGGTAACAAATTGATGCCAAAGTCAATATCCCTGTCGGGCGGCATGCCCGGAAGATCTGCTGGAAATACGTCTGCAAAATCCCTCACTACCGGAACTGATTCGACGGTAGGAATATCAACACTAACATCTCTCACATAGGCCAGAAACGCATCATACCCCTTCTCAATCATTCGCTGAGCTTTAAGAAATGAAACAACCCTGCTAGGAACATGATCCAAGGTACCTTTCCACTCTAGCCGAGGTAGACCTGGTATAGCTAATGTCGCCATCTTGGAATGACAATCAAGGAAAGCAAGATAGGGTGACAACCAGTCCATGCCCAAAATAACATCGAAATCCACCATACTGAGCAATAATAAATCGTCTCTGGTCTCAAAACTACTAAGAACAATCAAACACAACCGACGGTCAACAACAATGGAATCACCATAGGAGTAGATACATAAATAGGTGAACTCAGAGAAATACACCCAAATAGGAAGCAAAATAAGATGACACATAGGAATAAGTGGAGCCTAGATCAAATAATACTGATGCATCTCTATGGGTGTAATATCTGGCTTGGCCTCCCCCTCTAGGGCGACCTCTACCTATCCGACCTCCACCTCTCGCTGGCTGTTGATAAGTAGGGATTTAAACCTATTATTTGCTCTCTTTTACTTGTGTTTAGGGCCAAAAATGCGTCAAGGTATTCCCGGAAACTAATGTAATATGCTTGCTTGTAGGGATTGTTCAAAATGAGCCAAAGGAGTCATAATTGACTCATAAAGAAGTCAAAACTTGAACAAAAACCAAGACTGGGCCAAAAGATAGAAACGCGGACTGCACAAATATTGTGCGGCCGCGAAATCTATAAGGCGGTCGAAAGGAAGATTCAGAGAGATGTATTTTTTGGCCAAAACATGAACGCGGACCGTGTCAGAAAGGTGCAGTCGTGAAAGTACTTGCGCGGCCGCGATTGGAATTACGCGGACCGCGGTTGCTGAGATTCAGAGAGATTACATTTTAAGAAAAAACAAGAAGTGCGATATGCGTCAAGATTATGCGGCTGCAGAAGTCTCCTACGCGACCTCGATGGAAATTTCACGGTCCGTGAAACCATGCTCAACCCAGATCCAAAAATGAAGAACGTGGACCACGATTAGAATTACGCGGCCACTAAATCAAGAGTGTGGCCGCGTAACCTTCGTAGGGGTATTTTTGTCCATAACGTTTTGTCATTTTTAGGTTATGTGGTGTATTTGCTGAGCATGTGAGAGGACTGGAACTTCTCTTTTTGGAAAATTATATATTAGATTCACCTTATAACATTAGATTTTTACCTTTTAATCTAGTATTATGAATTTTATCTTCTTTTCATCTTTGATTTCTGCTATTTCTATGAGTCGATAGACCCATAGCTAGGGTTGTGACCCATCCCTAGTGTGGGTATTTAATGGGTACTGAATTCTATGGCTTGACTGTTTATGGGTTAGTGATATTTAGCCTAGTTCTTGCTAGAATTGTAGAATTAGTGGTTGCAAACACTGATTCATGCCTTTATGTCTTAGTCTCTTCTTGAGAAAGAGAGACTAAGTCTAGGAAAACTAGGCTAACAAGGAATTGGGGCAAACTCAAGAAATTGATAGCCTCAATTAAAGGGTTAAACCTAGAGATAGTAATACCCGACTTGAGCTAATATCACGTGACTTGCATGAATACCCATTTGGACTTGAGAAAGCCAAATTGGATAAAATCACTCAAACTATCGAGAGGTATAGAGTGAGTACTTGAGTGTGATAGCTATATTACGACCCCAAATTAATCAAGCTTGCCCTAGATTCTTGCTACCCGTTAGATATTCATCTAGGCGGAAGTCACTACCCTAGTCCTTTTAAACACTTGAAAACCAACATCAAAAAGATATTGTACTTAGCTTTAATCATTGCATACAATAGAATAGAATTAGAAGTAGAACCAAAACCAAAATGTGTGGAAGCTTAATTAGGAACAAAACACGCATCTAGACTTAGACATAAACCTAATTCCAAATCAATTAACTCCATGTGGATTCGATCCCGACCTTGTTGGGTAAAAAGTGCATCGACCATCCTCGCTACTCAATAGTAGTGCAGGCTTGGACCCGATCAGCTGTGCAGGTGGGGTGGTAGCTGATGCTGTAACCATAGCCTGAGGACCCGGTAGAGCACGCGGTGCCTGAGAAATCTGTGGAGGTGCACCCTTCCTGAATCTGGGGAAATCCCTCACCAAATTACGAGTATCACCACACTCAAAACAAGCTCTCGGAGGATGTGGTTATTGCGACTGGCTCAGGCCTGATCGTCTGGACTGACCACTGGAAGCACCCCGCACAGGAGGCACACTAGACACTGGCGATGCATAATAAGGATCTTGGGCCTAGTAGTGGCCAGAGCACCGCTGGTAGCTAGAAGTGCTGAATGAATAAGGCGACCTATATAACCTCTGCCCTGATGAGTTGTAGCTGGGGTACGAGTACCACTATAAGTTACAGACTCTCGAGACCTCTTGGCCTCTCTCTCCTCTCTATCTCAAGTCAGCATACCCTCCAACCTCCTAGCAATCCCTACTACCTGCCGGTACGCAATATCCATCTCCAACTCTTGGGCCATGCTTAATCTGATACTGGGGCTGAGCCCCTTAATAAACCGATGAACCCGCTCTTAAACGGTAGTAACCAAGGCTGGTGCATGCCTGGCCAAATCACTGAATTGGATTGCATACTCTGACTCAGTCACAACACCCTGGCGTAACTGCTCAAACTCTGCGCGCCAAGCATCTATGAGACTCTGAGAAACATACTCCCCCAGGAACATATCTGAGAACTGAGTCCAAGTGAATGAAGATGCCTCAGCCAGACTATCTAACTCGTATGCACGCCACCACTGATAGGCCGCTCCTCTAAGCTGGAATGTAGTGAAAGAAACCCCACTAGTCTCCACAACACCCATAGTACAGAGGATACGGTGGCACTCTTCAAGAAAACCCTGGGCATCCTCTAACGCCAAGCCACTGAAAGTAGGTGGGCGGTATTTCTTGTACCTCTCAAGTCTGAGCTGCTCTGCCTTAGAAGCTGTTGCCTTAACCTTGGGCTAAACTGGAACTACTGGTTGTATCGGTGTGATCTCTGGATCCTGGTCTACTTGAACCCGCTGCTCTGGGGTACTGGTGACGAGAGTCTGTGCTCCTCCCCCGGCCTGAGATGTGGCAGGAGCAAAAGGTATCAATCCTACCTGAGCCAAGGAGTTGAACATGCTCAGAAACTAGGCTAGAGTCTCCTAGAGAGCTAGTGTAGTAACAGGCGTCTCAGGTGTCTGCCCTCCAACTGGAGCTGTTAGTAGATCTTCTGTGGTAGCTCGTGTGGGTGCTATGGATGCATCACGTGGACTTCCTCGGCCTCTACCCCGGCCTCTTACGGCTCTAGCAGGGGGCGCGGGTGTCTGATCTTCCGATCTGGTTATACATGTCCTCACCATCTGTGAGAGAATAAAAAGACATAAGTTTAGAGTCTAAAATAAAAATCTCGCACGATAAGGAAATAAAAGAAAGTGAAACATTTCCTAACAGTTCCATAGCCTCCCGAAGATAAGTACAGATGTCTCCGTACTGATCCGCGAGACTCTACTAAACCTGCTTATGACTCATAATACCTATGAACCTAGAGCTCTGATACCAACTTGTCACGACCCCATTTCCCCCTTCGTAGGACGTCGTGATGGCACCTAGTCTCTAAGACTAGATAAGCCTAACAATTTACAGAATCAATGAATAGTAAACTGAACTCCAATCTCAACACATGTTATATAAATATAAAACTGTTATTCCATAATTACAACTCCCAAAACCCGGTGGGAACAAGTAGCAATCTTCTAAGAGCAAATACTAGGTGTCTTTATATATCAGAGTCTAAGGAGAATAAGGAAAAACAACATAGTAAATATAGAGGGGGACTCCGAGGTCTGCGGACACTGGCAGATATACCTTGAAGTCTCCACGTGCGGTCTAACTCACTAGTATCTGGTTTGGTGGGAAGAACTTGGATCTGCACATACCTGGATCTGCACAAAAAGATGTGCAGAGTGTAGTATGAGTACGCCACAATGGTACCCAGTAAGTGCCAAGCCTAACCTCGGTAGAGTAGTGACGAGGTTAGGTCAGAGCCCTATTAGTTTAAAAAAAAGTAAGGCAGAAGATATAATAATTTTTTGAAATGATTGAGAATTTAAACAACAACAAGTTTTAGAAAAATATCAGCAAAGTAAATAGAGGTAAACAATAGGGGCACTCCCGAGGTACCGCCTCGTAGTCCCAAATGTAAATATGCACGACAGGGGGGATCTCTCGAGGTACCGCCTCGTAGTCCCAAAATAAATATACAAGACATGAGGGATATCCCGAGTAAACGCCTCGTAGTCCCAAAGTAAATATGCAGCAGGTAATCCAAGGAAACACGAATTTACCGCAAGGATCTAACAGTTAAAGATTTAATTCAAATCAAGGAAAGCAAGTAATTCAGCTAAGCATGTTGCACAAATTGCAAGTAGGAGTTAAGACACGTAGACATGTGATATTAGGCTAAACATGATCATTACATATGCTAAGGTAACTCAGTAAATGAATTTTAAAAGAAGACAACTCAGTTATTCTCAGTTAAGGAAATTCAAAATATGATAAATCAGCAAGAACCGAATTTTTCATATTCAGCCCGTGTATGTACTCGTCACCTTGCGTACACGGCGCTCATATATCACAAATAGTTACGACAGTTCCAAAACCTAAGAGGATTCCCCCCCCCCCCCACAAGGTTAGACAAGTCACTTACCTCAAATATCGCTCAATCAGTCAAGTAGTATTCCTTTCCCTCAACTTTCCAACTTTGATCGGCTCAAATCTAGCCAAAATAATTTCATACTATAAATATAACTATAAGAAACTAATTTAAATAATAAAACTACTACTTTAGCAAAGAATCGAAAATTTGGCCCAAAGAATTGGCCCAAGCCCATGTCTCGGAATCGGGGAAAAGTCACAAAATACAAACACCCACTCGACCACGAGTTCACCCATACCAAAATTACCAAAATTCGACACCAAATCACCACTCAATTCCTCAAATCAACTCTCCAAATCCCTAACCTCAAACTCCCAATTTCCACCTTAAATACACACTAACTAGGCGAAAAAATCAATTGGGAAACAAGTTTATTGATCAAAAATAAGTACAAGAGACTCACCTCAAGAAACCCCTCGAAAATGCTCTCAAACATTGCCAAGCCCGAGCTCAAAATGTCCAATAATGATAAAAATCATGAACCCTTACTTTTAAGTGTTCTGCCCAGCTTTCTCGCTTTTGCGGTCACATTAGCTGCTTCTGCGGCACCGCTTTTGCGGTCCGGACCTCGCATCTGTGGAGGCCACTAAGCCGCCCAACAGCTTCTGTGGTCATAACATCGCTTTTGCGGGCGCGCTTCTGCGGACCAGCCTCAAACTCCAGCGTCTGCTTCTATGACCCTCCAAGCGCAGGTACGAATTCGCACCTGTGGAGCACCCTCTGTATCTGCGCTCCACAACCCCTAGTCCAAACCTTCGCATCTGCGCAATACGGCCCGCACCTGCGATCAAAGCTCTGCTGGTGCGGTTACACCAGCAGAGTCCTGCTTCAGCCATGCACCAAGTCCCTTATTCGATCCGTTAGCCATCCGGAATCCACCCGAGGCCCCCGGGACCTCAACCAAACATACCAATAAGTCCTAAAACATCATACGAACTTATTCGAGCCTTTAAATCACATCAAACAATGCTAAAACACAAATCGCGCATCGATTCAAGCCTAATGAACTTTAAAACTTCAAACTTCTACATCTGATGCCGAAACCTATCAAATCAAGTCCGATTGACCTCAAATTTTGCATACAAGTCGTAATTGACATTACGGACCTACTTCAACTTTAGGAATCGAAATCTGACCCCGATATCAAAAAGTTCACTCCCTGTCAAACTTTCCAAAATTTATCAAATTTCCAACTTTCGCCAATTGACGCTAAAATGACCTACGAACCTTCAATTCAACATCCGAACACGCTCCTAAGATCAAAATCATCTATGGAGCTATATGAACCATCAAAACTCCATTCCTGAGTCATTTTATCATAGTTCGAACTACGGTCAATTCCTACGACTTAAACTTTAATTTTAGGGACTATGTGTACCATTTCACTTCAAAACCAAAAACAAATCCTCCCGACAAGTTACATAACCACTAAATGAAGTCAAGGGAGCAATAAATAGAATTCAGTGTTACTATCTCAAAACGACCGGCCGGGTCGTTACAGATAAGTATCGTCGACGCGGGGCATTGTCAGAGGCACCAACATTACTCCGCGAGGCACTGTCAGAGGCGCCTACATTTCCCCACGAGGCACTGTTAGAGGTAGGGGTGTCAATGGTTCGGTTTGACCGATTATTTTATAAATTTTATACCATACCAATTTTTCGGTTATTCTATTATGTATAACCAAAATTAGATTTTTCGAAACCGTCACAATCATGTCGATTTCACTTCGATATCGGTTCGGTTAATTTTTGGTATTTTTTAAAATTTCATGTAAAATTCACCAGTAGAAGTAGAATGCAATAACATATGTTCTTTTATAGGACTTAGCATAACTTTCTAGACATTTTTACTTTTTAAATGGGTTTGAATTAAAAAAACATGAAAGATGGCTAGAGTATAGATCCATAAACTATTCGACAACAACGTAAAAGAAACCAAGTAAAAGCAAAGAAAATATAAATCACACAAGTGAAAAGATATTAACCAAGCTGAGACTCAAGAATAAAGTCTATATTAAATATTTTAAAAAATAAATCTAAATTATATGAAAGAAAACATATTCAATACATTGGAGTTTGCTATTAATAATCGCTAGAATACTTTGTGTCTTGCTAATAAAGATACTTGAAATAACTTAGTTTAAGTATAAGTAGCATAATAAGTTTTAGGAATTAGTATTTTGAGTTTAATTAGTTGTTGGCTTGTAACAACTTTCATAATTCCAAGGCCCAATGAAAAATTTAATGCTTTATTAGTTTTAAACTTACTATATAAATAATCCACACGTAAAATTTATTCGGTACGGTTCGGTATTTTTTCGGTTTATTTTTATAAAATAAAAAATATACCCTAATCATCGGTACTGTTATAGATTTATATAAAAATGTACAGTTTCTTTAAAAGAAACATAAAAATCGGTACGGTGCGGTACGATTCGGTCAGTTTAATCGATTTTAAAATATCCATTGATACCCCTAGTTACCAATGGCAATGCCTTGCACTGTCTATGGCCGTGAATTTTCATTGCCTTGCACATCTTTTGTTATTGCTAAATTTTTTAGCTTTGAGATACCATTTCGTGCAACGTTTCTCCACTTCATGTCCAAGAATTCCTACATGTAAAATAAGCTCTATTAAGCTCGATTGTCGCACAAATTAACATCCAAAATATATGGAATTATAGCACGGCATCAGACCCCGGACCAAGTGCAGCTTCTGGACCTCGGCGCAGTGAACAATATGCATGGCGGATAGAGGGCCGTAATATTTGCTCTCAATCGGATATTACGGCGCGGATCCCGTTCAGTATCAATTAGACTTGTACTAGGATTGAAATTCTCCTACTATATAAAGGGAAAGTTTTTCTTTAATCTAACACATTATAACACGTAATTCAAAGCAATAAAAGTTTAGTCTTGCCTTCTAGCTATTGTTCAAGGCATTACTCATTTGTTCTTTTCTTCATTTATGTCTGGGCTTGAACCGAGGTTCCAATCGAGGACGAGGTCACTGGTCAATCTAAGATAAGGCATGGTCATAATATTGCGATTGGTTTGATCGTTTATTTCGTCTTTAATTCATTTATCTGTTATTCTTAATTATTCGTGTTGCGTTAAACTACGTATCCTTTAAATCGCGTACAAATTTAATTGGTTACTCATTTTTTGGGTAAACAATTTAAATGTTTTTGTTGTATAGGATAAAATAATTAAGAGTAAATTAAAGTAATGGGCAGAATAGGAAGTATATATTAGTTGCTCCTACTAAACACAATTTAATATGTCAAATTAGGATTAATCTAAAATAGAGTCCCCACAATAACTATTCAGGATTTCACGTGGATCATATCTTACGGGCACAAATCGTTTTCTCCAATCTTCCCGACTTTATGTTAGTTTTATTCATTAAAGTTGTAATATAAAAAACTGACCTATATATTGGGTACAGAAATGATTAAGCTATATAGGTTATATTTATTCGATACATCCATCAACTTAATAATCAAATAAACGATGAAATCTAACGCTATTAAATATAATGTTATGAAAATAAAACTTGGGCCACAAATCATTAGAAAGATCTAGCAGTTAGAACCTTGGTAGATAAGCTGAGAAAGGGAATTAAAAAAAGAGTATTTGTGTTGCAAGAGTGTGAGTTTTTAATTAACATAAATAATTAATGATGCTCCTCCTCCTACTCTCTAGTCTTTTTTTTTAATTAATGTGACACTTTTTTTATTAGTCAGCTTCAAAAAAAATAATTTTTTTTATATCTAGTCACAATTTAATTTTATAACTTTTATCTTTTTCTAAATGTGATGATTTATAGTCACTTAATTTTCTACAGCTTGCATTAAATCACCAAATTTTAAATTTTTTTCTTTTACTCTTAAACTAAGCGCACAATCAAATCATACATAAATTGAAATGAAGATAATACTATTAAAAAACTCCTACTACGTAAGTGGTGGATGGTGATTGGACCAGCATCTATATATGCATGCGTGCTAGATGCTGAGTCTATGCTTCAAAAAGACTCTCCCCTATTGTTTATATTTAGCATATCTTGCTTTAAGAATTAATTCATCCAAATTTACTTGGTGAAAATGAGTTGAGATAATTCGAGTTGAACTACAACTCAATGCCTCCACCCCCACCCCAACCACCCACCCTAACCTCCTCTACCTTGCCTCCCCAACTCTCACCCCGACCCCTAGACCCCAACCTACCACCCCTTACCCATTTCATCTCCTATAATATTTCCCTAAATTATGTATATTTTTTTTTATCTAACTAAATATTAAAAAATAAGTAAGAAAATCACTTATTTTTCTTCATCAGCCACATCATATATCTATCTATACTATATTAAAAACACGAAACTCCTTAGCGAAATGTCGTTTGCCTTTTTTACCCATTAATAACAAATTTTCACACTAGACACAATAGTCAATTATTTTCCTAATTCTTAAAACTCTAAAATCAACTAAGTTTTATTTATTGAACCCTTTCTTATCTGAATTAGGTAAGAAATTCTAATATTTAAAAATTTAAATTCTATTTAGATCTAACACTTCAGTTGGAATAAACACATAAAATTGAGTACAAATGTAAATATTGAACTTTACGCAAGTTAATACTTATATGATCAGTAAATCTATCTATCTATACTATATTAAAAGCACGAAGGCCCTTAGCGAAATGTCATTCTTCTTTTTTTTTTTTTTACCCTTTTTAAAATAAAGTTCATATTAGACAAAATAGTCATTTGATTATTTTTCTAATATTTATAAATAAATATTTAATTAATTCCCTACTATTTAGGAATAGTTATTTAATTACTCTTTTAATATTTATAATATTGAAACACATGCTAGGAAACATTTTCGTTCTCTACACAATAGGAAGTTTTCGTTCAACTTCATATTTAGGAGTATTATTAAATTTTTCTTTCTAATTTAGGAGGATCTTTTTTAGTTAATAAAAATTTGTCTAATTCACACAAAATAGGAAGGTTTCCGTTTTTCTTTAGTTAATAAAATTTTAACTAATTCACATACTAGGAAACTTTTGATACTTTCAACTATATTTAAATTTAAGGGTATTAAAATTTCAACTAAGAAAGTTTTGATATAAACTTTCGACATTGAATTTTTTTATAAATTATATTAGATGAAGACGAGCTCTTTGAGAATTTATTAGAGTCTTTTTTGTAATAAAAATTTTACACAAATTTATATACGCATGTAATTCTATAAAAGAAGTTACAATTTCACCTTTTCATCATCATAATTCTGCCTTGTTCGAGCAATAACTACAAAATTAAGGGTTTCAGGTTCTCTTTCTTTGAGCAATTTTTTTTTATATTAGTAGTTAAATTTTGCATTCATGTATTTGTATTAGTAGTTGAATTTTACATGCACATATTTAACCGATACATCTTATTTTGATGTTCTTTCTGAGCTACCTTTCTAAACCGTTCTACAGCTACCAGTGTCTCTCCTTGTATTTTTTTATTCTGTCTATTTTTCTTTCAGACAGTATTTGAGGTTTTGTATAATCTACTAGATGCTCATACACTTGTGACACCAGGTCTTGGCACACACATTTGTAAAATTTGGTATTTTATTATTTTTTCTTGGATTAAAAATTTAATCAATATACGTTTAATTTATTAGTTGGCTTGCCTAGTTGTAGTGTTGAGCGCCATCACGACCTATAGGTAAAATTGAGTCATGAAAATATGGTATCAGAGCACTAGGTTTACGTAGGTCTCACAAGTTATGAGCAGACCTAATAGAGTCTTGCGGATCGGTACGGAAACGTTTGTACTTATCTTCGAGAGGCTATAGGGTGTTAGGAAACTATCTTTCTTCATATTCCATCGTGCAATTAATGTAATACTAAATATCCTTCTCTTATTCTCTCACACATGGTGAGAACGCGCTTTAATGAGGTTCCAGACCAGAGAAGAGATACTCCCCCAGTTGTTAGAGGCAGAGGGAGGGCTCCAGCCCGTGGTAGAGGGCGAGGACGTCCCAGGACTGTTCCAGCTATGCCGCCAGTGGGTCCAGCGGAGAATCCCATTATTGAGGAACAGGGTGAGGTTTTTTTGTAGCAGAGCCAGCTCCGGTGGATTTCATATCTGCACCAGGATTTCAGGATGTCATGGGTCGTATGCTATGGTTCATGGACAATATGACTCAGGCCAGTTTATTTTCGGCAGACCCAGCCACATCTCAGGCGGGCGGGGAGCACAGACCCCTACCGCACAGGCCCATGGACAAGCAGTTGCTGTATATCAGACCCAAGGTGCACTACCCGTGGGTGGAGCCCAGCCAGTGGCAGTAGCTATACCTGAGCCCAGGCCAGCTGTAGCCGCCGATCCTCAGAAATTATTGGACAGATGGACTAGACTACATCCTCTTGACTTTGGGGGTGAGCGACACGAGGATCCACAGGATTTCATTGATCGGTGCAAGGATAGACTGTACAACATGAGGATAATGGAGTCTCATGGGGTAGACTTTGCTACTTTTCAGCTAGAGGGCAGAGCCCGTAGATGGTGGCAGTCTTATGTTCTTGGAAGACCAGCAGATTCTCCTCCCATAACTTGGGACAGGTTTACTCGTATCTTCCTGGATAGGTATATTCCACCCTCTCACAGGGAAGAGTTGAGGTTTCAGTTTGAGAAGCTCCAGTAGGGTTAGATATTAGTGACCGATTATGAGACGAGGTTTTCTGAGTTATCTCGCCATGCACTTATGATACTCCCTACTGAGGCGGAGAGAGTCCGGAGGTTTATTGTGGGTTTACATACTGGCATTCAGGCCACTATGGCTTGAGAGGTTGAGATGGGTACTTCTTATGAGCTAGTCGTGGAGATAGCCCACAGGATTGAGGGTGTACGTCAGCGGAGCCGAGAGCAGGGTATGAGAGATAAACGGTTCAAGTATTCTAGAGAGTTCAGAGGTGCTCCATCTGGGGGAAGAGGTCAGTTCGTGAGAGGGCAGTCCATATCTAGCACCACCGCCTCCTCGGGGTGCTCCAGTACGACCTTATTTCAGTGCTATACCAGAGAGTTCTTATCGCCCACCAGTTATTCACGGTTCTTCTCGTGGGTATTCAGGTCCTTAGGGCCAGACCTCTAGTCAGCGGCTTATTGCACCGCAAAGTTGTTACGAGTACGGGGATCCTAGTCACATACGAAGATTTTACCCCAGGCTTCGGGGTAAACTAGTTCAACAGGGTCAGCAGCCTATAATTACCAGACCAGTTGCTCCACCAGTCGTCCGACCACCTAGCGGTGGAGGACAGGTGGGTAGAGGTAGTCCTAGAGGTGGAAGTCAACCAGGTGGAGGTCAGCCAGTTGGCGCTCCAGTTCGGTTCTATGATTTTTCGGCCAAACCAGATGCAGAGGCCTCAGATGTCGTGATTACAGGTATTATTTCTATTTGCGGCAAAGATGCCTCAGTATTATTCGATCCAGGATCTACGTATTCATATGTGTCATCTCTATTTGCTCCATTCATGGGTGTTTGTTGTTAGTCCTTGAGTACTCCTGTTTATGTGTCCACTCCTGTGGGCGATTCTGTTATTATGAACCGGATCTACCGGTCCTGTATTATTACATTCTGTGGTTATAAAACTAGAGCAGATCTCCTATTTCTTGAGATGACCGATTTTGAAATTATTCTGGGCATGGACTGGTTATCTCCATATCATGCTATTCTAGATTGCCATGCCAAGACTGTTACCTTGGCTATTCCAGCATTGCCTAAGCTGGAGTGGCAGGGTTCGTCTGTTAGTTCATTTAATCGACTTATTTCTCAACACATGGTTGAGAATAGTTGTTTGGCTTATCTAGCATATGTTCGGGATACTACTGCAGAGACTCCGGCTATTGATTCAGTGCTTGTAGTTCGGGAGTTCTCCGATATATTCTCGTTCAGATCTTTTAGGTATGCCACCTGATCGAGATATTGATTTTTGTATTGACTTGGCTCCAGATACCCAACCTATATCTATCCCACCGCATCGCATGGCTCCGAAAGAATTGAAAGAATTGAAAGAACAGCTTGAAGAGTTACTAGCCAAAGGGTTCATCAGACCGAGTGTATCGCCTTGGGGTGCACCGGTATTATTTGTTTAAAAGAAGGATGGAACAATGTGGATGTGTATTGATTATCGCCAATTGAACAAAGTCACTATTAAGAACAAGTACCCGTTGCCGTGTATTGATGATCTATTTGACCAGTTGCAAGGTGCTAGGGTGTTCTCTAAGATCGACTTGAGGTCGGGGTACCATCAGTTGAAGATTTGGGATTCGGATGTTCCGAAGACTGCTTTTCGGACTAGATATGGTCATTATGAGTTTTTGGTGATGTCCTTCGGTTTAACTAACGCCCCGGCAGCGTTTATGGATTTGATGAACATGGTATTCATGCCATATATTGATTCGTTTGTCGTCGTCTTGATTAATGACATCTTGATCTACTCGCACAGTAAGGAGGAGCATGAGCAGCATATGAGAGTAGTGCTTCAGACATTCCGGGAACAAAAATTATATGCTAAGTTTTCTAAATGTGAGTTCTGGCTTGAGTGTGTAGCATTTTTGGGACATATTTTATCAGGCGAGGGTATTAAAGTTGATCCCAAAAAGATTGAGGCAGTTCAGAATTGGCATCATCCCACTTCGACGACTGAGATCAGGAGTTTTCTGGGTTTGGCAGGTTATTATCGTCGGTTTGTGGAAGGTTTTTCATCTATTGCAGCACCTTTGACCCAATTAACCCAGAAGGGTGCTCCGTTTCGATGGTCCGATGATTGTGAGGTGAGCTTTCAGAAGCTCAAGACAACATTAACCACATCACCAGTGTTAGTGTTGCCTTCCGGTTCAAGGATATATACAGTGTATTGTGACGCTTCACGCGTCGGCTTGGGTTGTGTATTGATGCAGGAAGGGCAAGTTATTGCATATACTTCATGTCAGTTGAAGCCCTACAAAAAGAATTATCCGGTACATGATTTGGAGTTAGCTACGATTGTTCAAGCTATTAAGATTTGGAGGCATTATCTTTATGGGGTGTATTGTGAAGTTTACACTGATCATCGTAGTTTGCAGCATTTGTTCAAGCAGAGGGACCTAAATTTGAGGCAGCGCAAATGGCTGGAGTTACTAAAAGATTATGATATTACTATCCTGTATCATTCGGGCAAAGCAAATGTGGTTGCAGATGCCTTGAGCAGAAAGGCGGAGAGTATGGGTAGTTTCGCTTTCATTTCAGCAGAGGAAAGGCCATTAGCCTCGAATATTCAGTCCTTGGCTAACAGACTTGTGAGGCTGGATATTTCAGAGCCCAGCCGAGTTCTTGCATGTTCTGTGGCCCAATCTTCACTATTTGAGCCGATCAAGGCTCGCTAGTATGATGACCCACACTTGATGGTTCTTCGTGAAACGGTACTACGAGATGGTGCCAAGGAAGTTACTATTGGTGCAGATGGTGTTTTGCGACTCCAGGGTCGTCTATGTGTTCCTAATGTGGATGGACTGAGGAAACAAATCCTAGAGAAGGCACACAGTTCTCAGTATTCTATTCATCCAGGTGCTACGAAGGTGTATCGTGACCTGAGGCAGCATTATTGGTGGCGACGAACGAAAAAGGACATTGTTAAGCATGTAGCTAGGTGTCTAAATTGTCAGCAAGTTAAATATGAGCACCAGAGGCCAGATGGCCTACTTCAGCAGATGACTATACCTGAGTGGAAATGGGAACGCATCACTATGGACTTTGTAGTTGGGTTGCTGCGGACCTTGCAGAAGTTTGATGCAGTTTGGGTCATTGTCGACAGTTTGACCAAGTCAGCACATTTCATTCTGGTTGTGACTATGTATACTTCAGAGAGGTTGGCCCAGATTTATATTCAGGAGATAGTTCGGTTGCACGGTGTTCCAATTTCCATCATATCAGATAGAGGTCCTCAGTTTACTTCACATTTTTGGAGAGTAGTACAGAGTGAGTTGGGGACCCGTGTAGAGATCAGCACAGCTTTTCATCCGCAGACCGACGGGCAGTCAGAGCGGACAATTCAGATTTCGGAGGATATGCTCAGGGCATATGTGATTGACTTTGGAGGTCAGTGGGATCGTTTCTTGCCTTTGGCCGAGTTTGCTTATAACAACAGTTACCAATCCAGCATTGAGATGGCTCCATTTGTGGCTTTGTATGGTCGACGATATCGTTCGCCCATCGGATGATTTGAGTCCGGTGAGTCTAAGTTATATGGTACTGATTTGGTGAAAGATGCCTTGGAAAAGGTAAAGTTGATTCAGGAGTGACTTCGTACAGCACAATCCAGACAGAAGAGTTGCGCAGATCAAAAAGCGTGTGATTTATCCTTTATGATAAGTGAAAAGGTTCTCTTGAAAGTTTCGCCGATGAATGGAATCATGAGATTTGGGAAAAGGGAAAAATTGAGCCCAAGGTTTATAGGCCCATTTGAGGTGTTGAAACGAGTTGGGGAGGTTGCTTATGAGCTTGCATTGCCTCCCAGTCTATCGGGATTTCATCCGATTTTCCATGTATCTATGCTCCGGAAGTATCATGTCGACCTATCACATGTGTTAGACTTCAGCACAGTTCAACTAGATAATAGCTTGGGTTATGAAGAGGAGCTAGTTGTCATTGTTGATAAACATGTTCGCTAGTTAAGGTCCAAGAGGATATCTGCAGTTAAAGTCCAGTAGAGGGGCCAACCAATCAAGGAAGCGACTTGGGAGGCCGAGAAAAACATGCGGAGCAGATATCCATACTTATTCAACACTTCAGGTATAATTCTAAACTCGTTCGAGGATGAACGTTTGTTTTAGAGGTGGACAATGTGATAACCCAAAATATCATCTTTAAATTTAATAATTAATTATGTGTTCTAAGACCTCGAAAAAAGCACTATTTATCATTCCTGGACTTGTGTGCGCATTCCGTAAAATTTTCTGGAAAGTTTTTATGTAAAAAAAATGGATTAAAATGTGAATTAGATCTTTAAAACTCAATGGAGTTGACTTTGGTCAACATTTTGAGTAAACAGGCTCGGATCAGTGTTTTGACAGTTCCGATAGGTCCGTGTCGTGATTTGGGACTTGGGCGTATACCCAAAATCAAATTCCGAGGTCCCTAGCCCGAGATATGGAATTTTGATGAAAATTTAATAGTTTAAGTTCAAATAGTGACTGGATGTCTAATTATGTGAAAACGACCCCAGAATAGAATTTTGATAATTCCAGTAGCTCCGTATGATGATTTTGGACTTAGAAGTGTGATCGGAATTTTATTTGGAAGTCCGTAGTGAAATTAGGCTTGAAATGGCTAAAATGAGAATTTAAAGTTTGGAAGTTTGACCGGGGAGTTGACTTTTTGATATCGGGGTCGGAATCCAATTCTAAAAATTTTCACAGCTCTGTTATGTCATTTATGACTTCTGTGGAAAATTTGAGGTCAATCGGACTTGATTTGTTAGGTTCCGACATCGAATGTAGAAGTTAAAAATTCTTAGTCTCATTAAGCTTGAATTGGGGTATGATTCATGGTTTTAGCGTTGTTTGATGTGATTTAGAGGTTCGACTAAGTTGGTATAATGTTTTAGGACTTGTTGGTATATTTTGTTGAGGTCCTGAGGGCCTCGGGTGAGTTTCAGATGGTTAACGGATCAAAAATTGGATTTAAACAGCTGCTGCAATTTTTCTCTTCTACTGGAAATTCTAGGCTGTGATCGAGCCCAAGATCAAGCCCAAAATCGAGGCCCAAGATTGAGCTCCCAAGATCGAGGTCCCAAGATCGAACTCCCTGATCGAGCTCCCATGATCGATCTCCCATGATCGAACTCCCATGATCGAGCTCCCAAGATCGAGCTCCCAAGATCGAGCTCCTATGATCGAACTCCCTGATCGAGCTCCCAAGATCGAGCTCCCTGATCGGGCTCCCCTGATCGGGCTCCCCTGATCGAGCTCCTTGATCAGACTCCCTGATCGAGCTCCTTGATCGAGCTCCCCCATTCGACCCATTTGCCATTTTTGACAAACTTGAGCTTGAGCAGAGGCGACCTTTGACAAATTTTCAAGTAAAGACATTTGGAGTAAGTGATTCCAACTCGGATTTGGTCTATATACACAAATATATCATTGTTTTCACCATTTAATTAGTGTTTTGAGATTGAAATTTAGAAAATTTTAGAAATCTCATAGAAACGAATTTTTGAGATTTCGGTATCGATTCAGAGTCGGATTTGAGTGAAACTGGTATGGTTGGACTTGTAATTGAATGGGTTGTCGGATTTCATAACTTTTACCAGATTCCGAGATGTGGGCCCCACAGACGAAGTTTTAATTAATTTTGGGATTTTTATTGAAAATGTAGTATTTCTTATAGAATTGATTCCTATAAATTTTAGTGATTGTATTGAATTATTTATGGTTAGATTCGGGCCAATCAAAGTTGGATAATCGAGGAAAGGGCCTTCTAGTGGATTAAATTGGAGCAAATTGAGGTAAGTCTCTTGTCTAATCTTGTGAGGGAGAAATTTACCCTATAGGTGATTAAATTAAATAATTATTGCTAATTGCGGGGGCTACGTACGCACGAGGTGACGGGAGTCCGTACATAGCTACTATTAATGCCAAAGTCCGGGTAGTTTAGAACTCAAATCATGAATTACTTGTGTAAATTATATTCTTTATTAATTAAAATATTTGATGTATATATTGTGAATTGTTATGAAAGGTTAAAAAAATATAAAATTTTCATATGCTTAATTTTTGTTTAGAATAATTAATTGTTGAAATAAATTGTTATCCTCTCGAATAAATTTTACAATAAATACTCTTATTCCGGAGGTACATAAGAAAATGTTCTCCTTTCTTGTGGATCGGGCCGAACGCCTCGGCAGGATAGATGCATCTATGGATCGTGCCGCACGTCCCTCGGCAGTGTATACCATATTCTGGATCGGGCCGAACGACCTCGATAGAAATCGTGCTTAATAATAATAATTACACGATACTTTGATAGTTTATTGTAGCTTGTTAAGCTAATTGATAAATTTGAAAATCTTTGGAATTTAAGGATTATTATCCCTATTAGCTAAGGAATTATTGTTATTCCTGTAAATAAGATTAATTGATAAACTGAAAATTTATTGGAATTGAACGAATTTAGTATATATATTGAGAATTGTTCCATTTGAAGGAATTTAATTATTTCTGTTGGATAAATAAATTGTTGTTATATTCTGTGAATCATGCTAAATTATATATTCTAGTTTTATTTCAATTATTATTATTGACCCGTAGTGATTGTCAAAGTCGGTCATCTCGTCTCTACCACTTCGAGATTAGGCTTGATACTTACTGGGTACACGTTGTTTACGTACTCATACTACATTTGCTGCACTTTTTGTGCAGGACCTTAGGAAAGTACTAGTGGGGGACCTATCGTCTTACACCCACGTTATCCAGGGACATAGTGGTGAGCTACTTTTCTGAGCCGTTCTGCAGCTACCGGTGTCTCTCCTTGTATTTTTTTCATTCTATCTATTTTTATTTCAGACAGTATATGAGGTTTTGTATAATCTACTAGATGCTCATACACTTGTGACACTAGGTCTTGGCACACACATTGGTAGAATTTGGTATTTTATTATTTTTTCTTGGATTAAAAGTTTAATCAATATACGTTTAATTTATTAGTTGGCTTGCATAGCTGTAGTGTTGGGCGCCATCACGACCTATAAGTGAAATTGGATCGTGACTCAAGTGCACAAGCTTCTAGAATAATACACATAAAGGTCTAAATAAAATAAAGCTGTCTGAAAATAAACACACAGCTAAAGTAAAGTAGACTGGGACTTCAAAACTGCGGACGTCGTGCTGTTATACCTCAAGTCTCCTATGGGTAGCTGAAGTCCGAACAAGTCTATGGTACGCCGCTGGGACCAACTCCGAAATCTGCCTAAGAAGTACAGAGTATAGTATCAGTACAACTGACCCCATGTACTGGTAAGTGTTGAGCCTAACCTCGACAAAGTAGTGACGAGGCTAAGGCAGGTCACTCACATTAACTTGTACGCAATAATAGTAACAACAACAATAATAGAAATAAATCAGGTAACTCATTTTTAATAGTTGAAGCCAACTCAGCAGTCATAATCAATTATTCTTTCAACCAATCTCCGTTGCAGCGTGCAACCCGTTCCCACAATATATTCATTTTTAACCCTCCAATATATTTATTTTAATCAAGTATATATATATAGACTTATAAATAAGTTTGTTGCGGCATGCAATCCGATCCCCCAACATAGACTTTTAAATAAGTCTGTTGTGGCGTGCAATCTGATCTCCTAATATAGACTTTTTAAATAAGTCTGTTGCGGCGTGCAATCCGATCCCCCAATATAGACTTTTAAATAAGTCTGTTGAGGTGTGCAATCCGATCCCCCAATATAGACTTTTAAATAAGTCGGTTACGATGTGCAATCCGATCCCCCAATATAGTTTTTTAAATAAGTCTGTTGCGGCGTGCAATCCGATCCCCCAATATAGACTTTTAAATAAGTCTGTTGCGGCATGCAATCCAATCCCCCAATATTCATATATTTACTTTCATTTCCATTGCGGCGTGCAACCCGTTCCCCCAATATAACTTTAAACAACTCAAAAATATAATAAAAATTACTCCAATAAATACCACGTCCAATGAGAAACTATTAAGCATCAAGGTACACAATAAATATAATTTATTTATGAACAAACAATGGCAATTAGCAATTAATTGTGAAAATCGTGAAAAAAACAAGCAATTTAATATTTAATATGCTAAATGTCAAGTAACAATTAAGACACATAATTCAAGTAGCATGTAGAAATTTCAGAATTTATATTTGACAAAGAATATGAGAGAAACAATTATCATAATAATTAGTTCGTGTATTAAAATAAATTTAGGATTTTCAAATAATTATGTAAATAATTAATTTGACGACGTATAGACACTCATCACCTCGCTTATACGTCGTTCACATGCATTTCACATAACAAATAATTTAAGGGTTCTATTCCCTCAAGTCAAGGTTAACCACGACACTTACCTCCCTTTGTAAATTTTAATAAATTATTCGACCACAGCTTTTCCTTTTGAATTTGTCTCCAAAAGCGTCAAATCTATTCACAAACAATTTGATATACTCAATATGAATCATAGAAATTAATTCCATTTGAATTTACTAATTTTACGGATAAAAATCCAAAATTTATTTTAATATTCGACAGTGGAACCCACGTCTCAAATCCCCAAAATAAAACTCGCGAAATCCGAACACTCGTTCCGCTACGAGTTTAACCATACAAAAATTATCCAATTCCGATGTCAAATGGACCTTCAAATCTTAAATTTTCGTTTTTGGAAGATTTTATAAAAATCTAATTTTTCTCCCAAAATTTCACGGATTCATGATATAAATGAGCATGGAATCATGAAATATAATTAATATAGGATAAGGAACACTTACCCCCAATGTTTTCCCGTGAAAATCGCCCAAGAATCGCCTTACCCGAGCTCAAAAATTGGAAATGGTTGAAAATTGGACGAATCCCATTCTCCAGAACTTAAATTATGTTTCTTAGATTTTTACTCATCGCGATCGCGGAAATTCGTTCCCGATCGCGTAGAACACTTTTGCCCAGGTTCATTTTACTCTTCGCGATCGCGAAAATGGCTTCGCGATCGTGAAACACAATTTGCACAGGCTGCCAATTTAGTCTACGTGAATGCGACAACTCATACGCGAATGCGAAGCATAACCCCGTAGACTTACGCGATCGCGGACCATTTCATGCGAATGCGAAGAACAAATTTGAGTACCCCAGCTTCTACCTCATTTCCTCTTCGCGAACGCAAGGATTCGATTGCGAACGCGAAGCTTTGCACTTCGACCCTTAGCGAACGCGTGCCCTCGGTCAAGAACGCGAAGCACAATTGTGCCAGCCCAACTTTCCTCTTCGCGATCGCAGGAATGGCTTCGCGATCGCGAAGCATTAAACACCAGATGACAGCATAAGCTAAAAAAACAATTTTTTCTCAAAGTTCAAATGGTCCGTAGGCTATCTGAAACTCACCCGAGCCCTCGGGGCTCCAAACCAAACATGCCCACAAGTCTGAAAACCTCATACGAACTTGTTCGCGTGATCAAAACACCAATTTAACACTTAGAACTACGAATCAGACACCAAATCAAAGGAAATTTTTAAGAAAACTTTAAAACTTATATTTTTATAATCGGATGTCCGAATCATGTCAAATAAACTTCATTTCTCGCCAATTTAGGTAGACAAGTCATAAATATTATAGTGTACCTATACCAGACTCCGGAACCAAAATACGAACCCGGTGTCAATAAATCCAACATCAGTAAATTATTAAAAATCATTAGGCTTTCAAACTTTTAATCTTTCATCAAAATTCCATATCTCGGGCTAGGGACCTCGGAATTTGATTCCGGGCATACGCCCAAGTCCCAAATTACAATACGGACCTACCGGAATTGTCAAAATACTGATCCGAGTCCGTTTGCTCAAAATGTTGACCAAAGTCAACTCAGTTGAGTTTTAAAACTCTATTTCATATTTTAATCCATTTTTCACACAAAAACTTTCCAGATAATTATACGGACTGCGCACGCAAGTCGAGGAATAATAAATAGTATTTTTAGAGGTCTTATAACATGGAATTACTTATTAAATTTAAATATGACACTTTGGGTCATCACATTCTCCACCTCTAAAACAAACGTTCGTCCTCGAACGGAGTTAGAAAAAGTACCTGAGCTGGAGAAAAGGTGTGGATATTTACTCTGCATGTTCGACTCGGACTCCCAGGTAGATGGCTCTATCGGCTGACCTCTCCATTGCACTCGAACTGAAGGATAACTCTTAGACCTCATCACCTGCCGGGCTAGAATAGCTACCAGCTCCTCCTCATAAGTCAAATCTTTGTCCAATTGTTCTGAGCTGAAATTTAACACATGGGATGGATCACCATGATATTTTTGGAGCATAGACACATGGAACACCGGATGAACCGCTGATAAACTAGGTGGTAATGCAAGCACATAGGCTACTTCACCCACCCTTTCAAGAATTTCAAAGGGTCCGATATACCTAGGGCTCAACTTGCCCTTCCTTCCGAATCTCATTACATCTTTCATAGGTGAAACCCGGAGCAATATTCTTTCTCTAACCATGAATGCAATATCACGAACTTTACGGTCGGCATAACTCTTTTTCCTAGACTGAGTTGTGCGAAGTCGATCCTGAATAATCTTGATCTTATCCAAGGCATCCTGTACCAAATCGGTACCCAACAACCGAGCCTCTCCCGGTTCAAACCAGCTAACAGGCGAACGACATCACCTTTCATATAATACCTCATATGGAGCCATCTGGATGCTCGACTGGTTGCTATTATTATAAGCAAACTCCGCAAGTGGCAAGAATTGATCCCAAGAATCTCCAAAGTCTATAACACAAGCACGGAGCATATCTTCCAATATCTAAATGGTGTGCTCTGACTGTCCGTCTGACTGTGGATGAAATGTTATACTCAACTCAACCCGCGTGCCCAACTCACACTGTACAGCCCTCCAGAAGTGTGAGGTAAACTGCGTGCCTCGATCTGAAATAATATACACGGGCACACCTTGAAGGCAGACAAACTCATGAATGTAAATTTCAGCTAACCTTTCTGAAGAATAGGTAACTGCCACTCGAATGCAATGTGCTGACTTGGTCAACCTGTCCACAATGACCCAAACTGCGTCAAATTTTCTCTGAGTCCGTGGGAGTCCAACAACAAAATCCATAGTGATATTCTCCCATTTTCACTCAAGAATTTCTAACTTCTGAAGCAAACCACCAGGTCTCTGATGCTCGTACTTAACTTACTGCCAATTCAGACACTGAGCTACATATGCAACTATATCCTTTTTCATTCCCCTCCACCAATAATGTTTCCGCAAATCTTGATATATTTTGGCGGTACCTGGATGAATAGAATACCTGGAACTGTGTGCCTCTTCAAGAATTAATTCACGAAGCCCGTCAACATTAGGCACACAAATATGACCCTGCATTCGCAGAACTCCATTTTTCCCTACAGCAACCTGTTTGGCATCACCGTGCCGCACCGTGTCCATAAGGACAAGTAAATGAGGATCATCATACTGCCGCTCTCTGATGCACTCATATAAAGAAGACCGAGCGACTGTGCAAGCTAGAACCCGACTGGGTTCTGATACATCTAACCTCGCAAAGTGATTAGACAAGGTCTGAACATCTACAGCTAACGGCCTCTCACCTACCGGAATATACGCAAGACTGCCCATACTCACAGCTTTTCAGCGCATGAACAATGGCTGCCAATTCTAAGTCATGAAAAGGATAATTCTTCTTGTGAACTTTCAACTGCCGCGATGCACATACAATCACCCTGCTATCTTGTATTAATACTGCACCAAGCCCAATGTGAGATGCATCACAGTATACCGTATAAGATCCTGAACCTGTGGGTAATACCAGCACTGGCGCCGTAGTCAAAGCGGTCTTGAGCTTCTGGAAGCTCAACTCACACTTGTCTAACCATCTAAATGGGACACCTTTCTGGGTCAGTCTGGTCAATGGGCTTGCTATAGATGAAAACCCTTCCACGAACCGACGATAATAACTTGTCAAATCCAGGAAACTCCGGATTTCTGTAACTGAAGTAGGTCTAGGCCAATTTTGAACAGCCTCAATCTTCTTAGGATCAACCTTTATGACTTCTGCGGATACAACATGCCCCAAAAAGGCAACTGAGTCTAACCAAAACTCACATTTTGAAAATTTGGCATATAATTGATTATTCATCAAAGTATGAAGCACACTCCGAAGATGCTACTTATGCTCCTCTTGACTGCTGGAGTAAATCAAGATATCATCAATGAATACAACCATAGAAGAATCCAAATAGGGCTTGAACACCCGATTCATCAAATCCATAAATGTTGCTGGGGCATTTGTCAACCCAAATGGCATCACTAGGAATTCGTAATGCCCATATCGAGTCCGAAAAGCTGTCTTAGGGACATCAGATGCCCTAGTCTTCAACTGATGGCAACCAGACCTCAAATCGATCTTCGAAAATACCTTGGCACCCTGAAGCTGATCAAATAAGTCATCAATTCTTGGCAGCGGATATTTGTTTTTGATAGTGGCCTTGTTCAACTGTCGATAATCTATACACATCTACATAGAGCCATCTTTGTTCTTTATAAATAGTATTGGTGCACCCCAGGGCGAGACACTGGGTCTAATGAATCCCTGATCAAGCAAGTCTTGTAACTGCTCCTTTAATTCTTTCAACTCCCTTGGGGCCATACGGTATGGTGGAATAGAAATGGGTTGAGTTCCCGGAGCCAAATCAATACAGAATTCAATATCTCTGTCGGGTGGCATCCCCGGCAAATCTGTAGGAAATACTTCTGGAAATTCACGAACAACTGGTACTGAGTTCATAGAAGGGACATCTGCACTAGGATCGCGAATATAAGCCAAATAGGCTAGACAACCCTTTCTTTACCATACACCGAGCTTTAATATAAGAAATAACCCTGCTGGCAGAATGACTAGGAGTTCCTTTCCACTCTAACCGAGGTAACCCCGGCATGGCTAGGGTCACTGTCTAGGCATGACAATCCAATATAGCATGATAAGGTGACAGCCAATCCATACCCAAGATGACATCAAAATCTACCATATCAAGAAGTAGAAGATACACACTAGTCTTAAGACTACCGATAGTAATCACACACGAATGATAGACATGATCTACTACAACAGAGTACCTCACCGGTGTAGATACACACACAGAAGCACTCAGAGAATCACAAGGCACAACCAAATATGAAGCAAAATAGGAGAACACATAGGAATAAGTAGATCCTAGATCAAATAGAACTGAAGCATCTCTATGGAAAACTGGAATAATACCTGTGATCACAACATCAGATGACTCGGCCTTAGTCCTAGCTGGAAAAGCATAAAATCGAGGCTGAGCCCCACCACTCTAAACTGCGTCCCTAGGACGGCCTCTAACTGGCTGGCCTCCACCTCTAACGGTCTGACCTTCACCTCTAATGGCTTGACCTCCACCTCTAATTGCCTGACCTCCACCTCTAGTTTCCTGACCCCTACCTCTAGCTGGCTGAGCAGGCGGTGAAGCAACTGGTGTCGGTATAATAGTACGCGAATCCTGTCGAGATCTGTTACTCGCCAACTTAGGGCAATACCTCCTGATGTGACCAGCATTCCCACACTCATAACACCCATCCTAACGCCGTGGTTGCTGAAGCTGAAGCTGACCCGAATAGACCGGATAACTATTTTAGTGACTCTGGAGTGGTGGTGCACTGATAGGAGCTGAATGTACACTAAATGTTGGCTGCCCAGAGTAAGGCATAATAGAACCGTGACTCCCTGAAGAGCCAGGAAATGCATGAAGTGCTGAATGAAACGGTCTGGGAGAATGACCCCTACCAAAATTACCCCTGCCTCCAGGCGAGGCAGCACTAAAACCACCGAACTGACGAGGCCTCTTATCAGACCTCTGCCCTCTTTCCTATGCAAGAACCATCTCGATCCTCCTCGCGACATTGGCAGCTACCTGAAAAGAAATCTCGCTTCCGATCTCCGTGGCCATCTGAAGCCTGATAGGGTGAGTGAGTCCCTCAATAAATCTCCTCACTCTCTCTCCCTCAGTAGGTAATAAATAGAGAGCATGACGGGCCAAATCCACAAAACGAGACTCATACTGAGTAACAGTCATATTGCCCTGCTGTAGACGCTCAAATTGCTTGCGGTAATCCTCTCTCGGTGTGATAGGAAGGAACTTCTCCAGAAATAGTTGAGAGAACTACTCCCAGGTAAGTGCAGGCGATCCGACTGGTCTGGTCAATGTATAATCTCTCTACCACCTCTTGGCGAAACCCATCATCTGAAATACAACAAAATCAACCTCATTGGTCTCAACTATACCCATGTTTCGCAGAACCTCATGGCAGCGGTCAAGATAATCCTGTGGGTCCTCAGGAGGTGTACCACTGAAGTGAACTGAAAAGAGCTTAGTAAACTTATCCAGTCTCAATAAGGCCTCAAAAGACATGGCGGCCTATCACCGGTCTGTGCTGCAATAACTAGCTGAACTACCCCAACTGGCGGGGCTGCTGGAGCCTGATTCTGGGGAGCCATCTACTACAGAGTGGGAGTAGTGGGAGTTTATGCTCCTCCTCCAGCCTGTGAGACGGCTGGTGCCACTGGAAATGTACCATTCTAGTGCCACGCCCTCCATAAGACTCAAAACGGACTAGAGCTTCCTGAAGCACTAGAGTAGCTATGAATCCTTCCGGGACCTGAACTGGTCCAACTGGTACATTCTGGACTAGAACCTCCTCCTGAAGGTCCCCTGAGGTTCTACAACAGGACTTGTTGCTCGAGCTCTAAACTGAGCTCTACCTCTGCCTCTGTCTCGGCCTCTAGCATGACCTCGGCCTCGACCTCTACCCCTAGTCATAGTTGCCACTAGGGGCTATGGTCCCTGTCCATCGGTAGATATATTACGTGTTCTCACCATCTGCGAGAGAATAAGAGTAGAATGGTTCCATCATCGATGATAGAATAAAATCGCACAACAGAAAAAGAAAGAAGTGATATTGTTCCTAAACTTCATAGCCTCTGAGAGATAAGTACGGATGTCTCCGTGCCGATCCTTCAGACTCTACTAAGCTTGCTCGTGACTCGTGATACCTATGTAACCTAGTGCTCTGATACCAACTGTCATGACCCAAAATTCTCACCTTCGGGACCGTGATGCCACCTAAAATTTCACTTGCTAGGCAAGACAACGTTAGAATAATATTATCTATTTTAAAATAATTTTTAAATTTATTAATAACAAAGAATTAAATGCGGAAGTAAAGTCTGAAATGTAGTGAATAATCCATAAAATAACTGTGTCTAAATAAAATACCAGAATTGGTGTCACAAGTGCACGAGCTTCTGGAATAATACAAATAAAGGTCTGAATAAAATAAGACTATCTGTTGCAGTGTGAAATCCGATCCCCCAATATAGACGTTTTAAATAAGTATGTTGCGGCGTGCAATCTGATCCCCCAATATAGACTTTTAAAATAGTCTGTTGCGGCGTGCAATCCGATCCCCTAATATAGACTTTTAAATAAGTCTGCCGCGGCATGCAATCCGATCCCCCAATATAGATTTTTTAAATAATTCTGTTGCGGCGTGCAATCCGATCCCCCAATATAGACGTTTAAATATGTAACGGCCCGGATGGTCGTTTTGAGAGTTAGAGCCCCGAACCCCAATTAACTGCTTTCCCTATATTTATTTCTGCTATTGTGACTTGCCGGGATGATTGATTTTGAGTTTCAGAGTGTTTTGGGACACTTAGTCCCTAAATGAGAGCTTAAACCTTAGGATTTGGACCGTAGTCGGAACTATATGAAGACGACTCCAAAATGGAATTATGTCGGTTCCATTAGCTCCGTTAGGTGATTTTGGGTTTAGGGGCGTATCCGGATTGTGTTTTGGAGGTCCGTAGCTCATTTAGGCTTGAAATGGCGAAAGTCAAATTTTTGGAGTTCTGGGCCGGTAGTGGAATTTTTGATATCGGGGTTGTTTTTCGATTCCGGAAGTTGGAGTAGGTCTGTAATGTTGATTATGACTTGTGCGCAAAATTTGAGGTCAATCGAACGTGATTTGATAGGATTCGGCATCGGTTGTAGAATTTTGAAGTTTCAAGTTCTTTAAGTTTGAATCGGAGGGTGATTCGTGATTTTAGCATTGTTTGATGTGATTTGAGAGCTCGACTAAGTTTGTATGGTGTTATAGGATTGATTGTTAGGTTTGGTTAAGGTCCCCGGGGGCCTCGGGTGTGTTTCGGATGCTTAATGGAATGAAATTGGACTTAGAAAAATCTGGTGCTTTTGTTGGTTCTGCTGTAATCGCACATGCGCAAGGCTGCCCACAGGTGCGAGAAAATTAGCACAGAAGCAAGAAAATGGAGGAGTGCCAGGGGTCGCAGGTGCGAGGTGTTTTTTTTGTATCTGCGATGCCCGCGGATGCGTTAGGGGTCTTCGTAGGTGCGCAAGGTCCGCAGAAGAGGAAGGGAATTCCGCAGGCGCACACGCGCAGATGTGGCCCTTTCATCGCAGGTGCGAAGGCAGAGGGGGCAAGTAAATTGCGCAGATGCATACAATTTCTGCACAAGCGCACCCGCATGTGTGAGCCCAGGTTCCGCATGTGCGGAAATACTTGGGCAGTGGTTCGAAGGGTTTCATGATTTTTGTCATTTTTGACTTTGCAAACTCGGTTTAGGGCGATATTTGAGAGCATTTTTCAGGCATTTCTTGAGGTAAGTCTCTAGTGCTTATTTTTGATCAATAATATTTCTTTGCCATGTATTTTCCCACCTAGCTAGTGCGTATTTAAGGTGGAAAATTGGAAGTTGGAGGCTAGGGATTTGGAAGTTTGATTTGTGGATTTGGAGGACCATTTGGTATCGAAATTTAGTAATTTTGATATGGTTAGACTCGTGGTGGAATGAGCGTTCCTATTTTGTAACTTTTACCCGATTCCGAGACGTGGGCCCTACGGGTAATTTTTGAGTTAATTTCGGGATTTTTGTTAAAGTGTTGATTTCATTAATTAGATTAGTCTATTATTGTTGTATTTATGATATGTAATTACTTTTGGCTAGATTTGGGCCATTCGAAGCTGGATATTCGTGGGAAAGGCATTGTGACCGATTGATTGAGCTTGGTTCGAGGTAAGTGGCTTGCCTAACTTTGTGTGGAGGAAATCCCCTTAAAATTTGGAACTATTGTGATATGTGAGCGCCGTGTACGTGAGGTGACGAGTACGTACACGGGCTAGTTGTGGTAAAACCCGATTTTCTTACCGAGCAACAACATGTTTTCCTGTTATTTAGAGTTATACTATTTTAATGAGTACTAATCTATTTTCATTCTTAATTGAGTTATTCCAATATGTGTAGCTATCATGTTTAATCTAATACAACATGTCTACGTGTCTTAATTGTTTATGTAAATTATGTGCAGCATGCTTAGTGAATTTCCTGCTTCTTCCCTGACTGATACTTAGTCTAAATTATAAGAATTTCGTGATGTAGTTGTATTTCTACCAATCCGCTGCATATTTACTTGGGGACTATGGAACGGTATTCCGGGAGATCTCCATGTACTGCATATTTACTTTGGGACTATGGAACGGTATTTCAGGAGATCCCCATGTACTGCATATTTACTTTGGGACTATGGAACGGTATTTTGGGAGATCCCCTTGTCTTGCATATTTACTTTGGAACTACGGAACGGTATTCCGGGAGATTTCCCTGCACATTTACTTTGGAACTACGGAACGGTATTCCGGGAGATTCCCCTGCACATTTACTTTGGGACTACGGAACTGTATTTCGGGAGATCCCCCTGCTCATTTACGTTTGGGACTACTAGACGGTATCTCAGGAGATCCCCTATTGTGTTTCTGTGTATTGAGTTATTACCTTCTATGATTTCATTGTTGTTAAATTTTGGCCTTTATTTTATTATGGTATTACATTCTATATTGTTTTATTATATATTTATCAGTAGGGCCCTGACCCGACCTCGTCACTACTCGACCGAGGTTAGGCTTGGCACTTACTGGGTACCGATTGTGGTGTACTCATGCTACTCTTTACACATGTTTTTCGTGTGCAGATCCAGGTGTACCTTATCAGCTGCACTATCAGTGAGACGGGACAGTTTTGGAGACTTCAAGGTATATATGTCGCGTCCGCAGATCTCGGAGTTCCCTTATACTCTTTCCCATGTCCATTATCTTCTGTATTTTTCCTTGTTAGACTCTGATGTATAGAGACATTAGATCTTTCCTTCTGTAGTTTGTGATTCACGATGTTTCGGGGTTTGGGATTTGTTGTGTATTTTTGAATAGTTGGTTAAATTTATATTTTTATTTCATATTTTCGCAAAAATGTTAGGCTTACCTAGTTGTAGAGACTAGGTGCCGTCACGATGTCACACGGAGGGGAAATTGGGTCGTGACAAGTTGGTATCAGAGCTCTAGGTTTGTAGGTGTCGTGAGTCACAAGTCGGTTTATTAGAGTCTCGCGGATCGGTATGGAGACGTCTGTACTTATCTTCGGGAGGCTATGGAACTATTAGGAAATTTTCACTACTTTGATTCCTTGTCATGTGAAAATTGTTGACTTCAGAGATTCTAAATTTCTGTATTCTATTCTCTCACAGATGGTGAGAACATGTACAAACCGATCTGATGAACAGGCACCCGCGCCCCCTGTTAGAGACGCGAGAGATCGGGGCTGGGGTAGAGGCCGAGGACGTCCATGTGGTGCAGCTAGAGCACCCGCACGAGCTGCTACAGAGGAGCCCTCAGTAGCTCAAGCTGGAGGGCAGACACCTGAGATACATGTTGCTGCACCAGCCTTCCAGGAGACTCTAGCCTAGTTTTTGAGCATGTTCAACACCTTAGCTCAGGCTGGATTGATTCCACTTGCTCCTGCCACATCTCAGGCAGGGGGAGGAGCACAGACTCCCGTCGCCGATACTCCAGAGCAGCGGGTTCAGGTCGACCAGGTTCCAGAGATTGTACCAATGCAACCGATAGCTCCAGCTCAGCCCGAGGTTAGGGTAGCAGCTTTTGAGGCGGAGCAGCTCGGACTTGAGAGGTACAAGAAGTACCACCCACCTACCTTCAGCGGATTGGATACAGATGATGCTCAGGGTTTTCTGGAGGAGTGTCATTGTATTTTCCGTACTATGGGCGTAGTAGAGACGAGCGGGGTTTCTTTTACTACATTTGAGCTTAGAGGAGCAGCCTATCAGTGGTGGTGTGCTTATGAGTTGAGTAGTCCGACTGAGGCAGCTTTACTTACATGGACTCAGTTCTCGGACATATTTTTGAGAGAGTATGTCCCTTATAACCTTAGGGACTCATGGCGCACGGAGTTTGAGCAGCTGCGTCAAAGTGCTATGACTGTGTCAGACTATGCAGTTGGCTTCAGTGATTTGGCCTGACATGCACCGGCCTTAGTTACCACAGTTCGAGAGAGGGTTCGATGGTTTATTGAGGGTCTCCATCACAGCATCCGAAGTAGTATGTCCAGGGAATTGGAGATGGATATTTCTTATCAGCAGGTTATGGGTATTGCCAGGAGATTCGAGGGCATGCTTGCCCGGGATAGAGAGGAGAGGGAGGCCAAGAGGTCTCGAGAGGATGGTTATTATTCGGGAACTCGTACCCCAGCAACTCGCCATGGTAGGGGTTATGTGAGCCGCCCCGTTCATTCAGCTCTTCCAGCCTCCAGTGGTGTTCCAGCTCCTTCTAGACCCCAGGAGCCTTATTATGCACCGACAGTATCTAGTGTGCCTCCTGCACGGGGTGTTCCTAGTGGCCAGTCCAATAGAATTGGCCCGAGCTAGTCACAGCAGCCACGCCATCCCACAGCTTGTTTTGAGTGTGGCGTCACTCGTCACATGGTGAGGGATTGCCCCAGGATTAGGAGGGGTGCACCTCCACAGACTTTTCAGCCACAACGTACTCCACCGGGTCCTCAGGCTATGATTACAGCACCAGCTGCCACCCCACTTGCTCAACCAGCTCGAGGTGGAGGTCGGGGAGGTAGAGGTTGCCCTAGAGGGGGAGGCCAGGCCAGATATTATGCACTTCCTACTCGTGCAGAGGCAGTTGCTTCTGATTCTGTCATTACAGGTATTGTTCCAGTTTGTCATAGAGATGCATCGGTATTATTTGACCCAGGCTCTACATATTCTTATTTGTCCTCTTATTTTTCCCCGTATCTGGGCATATCTCGGAATTCTTTGAGTTTCCCTATTTATGTATCTACTCTTGTGGAAGATTCTCTTGTTGTGGACCGTGTGTATCGGTCGTGTTTGATTGCTCTTAGTGGTTTTGAGATCAGAGCCGATTTATTATTGCTCAGCATGGTGAACTTTGATATTATTTTGGGCATGGACTGGTTGTCGCCTCATTATGCTATTCTTGATTGTCACGCTAAAACTGTGACACTGGCTATGCCAGGTTTATTGCGATTAGAGTGGAGAGGTACCTTAGAGTATACTCCCAACAGAGTTATTTCTTTTCTTAAAGCTCAA
Organism: Nicotiana tabacum; assembly: GCF_000715075.1. Taxonomy (NCBI): domain Eukaryota; kingdom Viridiplantae; phylum Streptophyta; class Magnoliopsida; order Solanales; family Solanaceae; genus Nicotiana; species Nicotiana tabacum. The sequence goes on along the minus strand of NC_134102.1, from coordinate 18,403,641 downwards.
CAAATGATTGAGAAGGGGTGTGACGCGTATCTAGCTTATGTGAGAGATGTCAGCATTGATACCCCTACAGTTGAGTCAGTTCCAGTAGTGAGGGACTTTCCATATGTGTTTCCAGCTGATCTTCCAGGCATGCCGCCCGACAGAGATATTAATTTTGGCATTGATTTGTTGCCGGGCACTCAGCCCATCTCTATTCCTCCATACCGCATGGCTCCTCCTGAATTGAAGGAGTTGAAAGAGCAGTTACAAGAATTGCTTGATAAAGGCTTCATTCGGCCCAGTGTGTCACCTTAGGGTGCTCCTGTCTTATTTGTGAAGAAGAAGGATAGTTCTATGCGGATGTGTATTGATTACCGCCAGTTGAACAAAGTCACAGTGAAGAACAGGTACCCATTGCCTCGTATTGATGACTTATTTGATCAGTTACAGGGTGCCAGAGTGTTTTCCAAGATTGACTTACGTTCAGGTTATCATCAGTTGAAGATTCGGGAGCCGGATATCCCGAAGACTTCTTTCAGGACCAGATATGGTCACTATGAGTTTCTTGTCATGTCATTTGGGCTGACCAATGCCCCAGCAGCCTTTATGCATTTGATGCACAATGTGTTCCGGCCTTATCTTGATTCCTTCGTCATTATATTTATTGATGACATACTAGTATATTCCCGGTCTCGGGAAGATCATGAGCAGCACCTGAGGACCGTGCTTCAGGCTTTGAGGGAGAAGATATTGTATGCAAAATTTTCTAAGTGTGAATTCTGGCTTGATTCAGTGGCATTCTTGGGCCACATAGTGTCTTGTGATGGGATCAAGGTAGATCCGAAGAAGATTGAAGCAATGCAGAGTTGGCTCAGGCCGTCCTCAGCTACAGAGATTCGGAGTTTTCTTGGTTTGGCGGGGTATTACCGTCGCTTTGTAGAGGGATTCTCATCTATTGCAGCACCTATGACCAGGCTGACCCAGAAGGGTGCTCCGTTCAGGTGGATAGAGGAATGTGAGGAGAGCTTTCAGAAGCTCAAGACAGCTTTGACTACAGCCCCAGTATTGGAATTACCTACAGGTTCGGGGCCTTATACTGTATATTGTGATGCATCGCGGATTGATCTCGGCGCGGTGTTGATGCAGGACGCTAGGGCGATTGCCTACGCGTCCAGACAGCTGAAGGTGACCAAAAAGAACTATCATGTCCACGACCTTGAGTTAGCAGCTATCGTTCATGCCTTGAAGATATGGCGGCATTATTTGTACGGTGTTCCTTGTGAGATTTACACCGATCATCGGAGTTTGCAGCATCTGTTTAAGTAGAAAGATCTTAACTTACATCAGTGGAGGTGGTTGGAGCTGCTTAAGGATTATGATATCACTATTTTGTACCACCCTGGGAAGGCCAATGTGGTGGCCGATGCTTTGAGTCACCGGGCAGAGAGTTTGGGGAGTTTATCATATCTACCAGTAGCAGAGAGGCCATTGGCATTGGATGTTTAGGCCTTAGCCAGCCAGTTTGTGAGATTGGATATTTCTAAGTCGAGTCGAGTATTGGCTTGTGTGGTCTCTCGGTCTTCTCTTTATGATCGTATTAGGGAGCGTCAGTATGATGACCCCTATTTGCTTGTCCTAAAGGACACGGTCCATCACGGTGATGCTAAAGAGGTCACTATTAGAGATGATGGTGCATTAAGGATGCAGGGCAGGCTATGTGTTCCCAATGTAGATAGTTTGCGTGAGTTGATTCTTTAAGAGACTCACAGCTCGCGGTACTCCATTCATCTGGGTGCCGCGAAGATGTATCAAGACCTGAGGCAGCATTATTGGTGGAGGATGATGAAGAAAGACATAGTAGAGTATGTGGCTAAATGTCTAAATTTCCAGCAGGTGAAGTATGAGCATCAGCGACCGGGTGGGTTGCTTCAGAAGATAGAGATTCCGGAGTGGAAATGGGGGCGGATCACAATGGACTTCGTTGTTGGTCTCCCACGGACTCAGCGGAAGTTTGATGCAGTTTGGGTGATTGTGGATAGGTTGACCAAGTTGGCTCATTCCATTCCTGTGATGACTACCTATTCTTCCGAGCAGCTAGCTCAAATCTACATCCGTGAGATCGTCAGGCTTCATGGCGTACTGATATCTATTATCTTTGATCGGTTTATGCAGTTTACATCACGATTCTGGAGAACTGTACAGCATGAGCTGGTTACTAGGGTTGAGTTGAGCACAGCATTTCACCCTAAGACGGACGGGCAGTCCAAACGCACTATTCAGATATTAAAAGATATGCTCTGTGCGTGTGTGATAGATTTTAGGGGTGCTTGGGACCAGTTCTTGCCACTTGCGGAGTTTGCTTACAATAATAGTTATCAATCCAGCATTCAGATGGCACCGTATGAGGCTCTGTACGGTAGGCAGTGCCAGTCCCCGGTGGGTTAGTTCGAACCCGGTGAGGCCAGATTATTGGATACGGACTTGGTTCAGGATGCCTTAGAAAAAGTGAAGGTGATTCAGGATAGACTGCGCACAGCCCAGTACAGACATAAGAGTTATGCGGACCGGAAGGTTCGCGATGTGGCATTCATGGTTGGAGAGTGAGTCTTGCTCCGGGTTTCGCCTATGAAGGGCGTTATGAGGTTTGGAAAGAAGGGCAAGCTGAGCCCAAGGTTCATTGGTCCATTTGAGGTGTTGCGTCGAGCTGGAAAGGTTGTTTATGAGCTTTCCTTGCCTCCCAGTCTAGCAGGAGTTCATCCGCTATTCCATGTTTCTATGCTCCGAAAGTATTACGGCGATCCGTCCCATGTGTTGGATTTTAGCTCAGTTCAATTGGACAAGGATCTATCATATGTTGAGGAGCCAGTGGCTATTTTAGATAGGCAGGTCAGAAAGCTAAGATCAAAGAACATTGCTTCCGTGAAGGTTCATTGGAGGGGACAGCCGGTCGAGGAGGCGACTTGGGAGACCGAGCAGGATATGCGCAGCTGTTATCCTCATCTTTTCACCACTTCAAGTATGTCTCTATGCTCGTTTGAGGACGAACGATTGTTTTAAAAGGGGGGAGGATGTAACGACCCGGCCGGTAGTTTTGAGATTTAGAGCCCCAAACCCCTATTAACTGCTTTCCCCATATCTATTTCTGCTATTGTGACTTGCCGGGATGATTGGTTTTGAGTTTCAGAGTATTTTGGGACACTTAGTCCCTAAATGAGAGCTTAAGCCTTAGGATTTGGACCGTAGTCGGAACTGTATGAAGACGACTCCGGAATGGAATTATGTCGGTTCTGTTATCTTCGTTAGGTGATTTTGGGTTTAGGGGCGTGTCCGGATAGTGTTTTGGATGTCTGTAGCTCATTTAGGCTTGAAATGGTGAAAGTCGAATTTTTAGAGTTTTGGGCCGGTAGTGGAATTTTTTATATCGGGGTCGTTTTTCGATTCCGAAAGTTGGAGTAGGTCCGTAATGTTGATTATGACTTGTGCGCAAAATTTGAGGTCAATCGGACGTAATTTGGTAGGATTCGGCATCGGTTGTAGAATTTTGAAGTTTCAAGTTCTTTAAGTTTGAGTCGGAGGGTGATTCATGATTTTAGCATTGTTTGATATGATTTGAGAACTCGACTAAGTTCGTATGGTGTTATAGGATTGATTGTTAGGTTTGGTTGAGATCCCGGGGGCCTCGGGTGTGTTTCGAATGCTTAACGGAATGAAATTGGACTTAGGAAAATCTTGTGCTTTTGTTGGTTCTGTTGTAATCGCACCTGCGCAAGGCTGCCCGCAGGTGCGAGCAAATTGGCGCAGAAGCGAGAAAATGAAGGAGTGTCAGGGGTCGTTAGGGGTTTTCGCAGGTGCGCAAGGTCCGCAGAAGCGGAAGGGAATTCCGCAGGCGCGCACGCGCAAATGCGGCCCTTTCATCGCAGGTGCAAAGGCAGAGGGGGCAAGTGAATTGCGCATATGCGCATAATTTCCGCACACCCACACCCACAGGTGCGAGCCCAGGTTCCGCAGGTGCGGAAATACCTGGGCAGTGGTTAAAACCGAAGGGCTTCGTGATTTTTGTCATTTTTGACTTTGCAAACTCGGTTTAGGGCGATTTTTGAGAGCATTTTTGAGGCATTTCTTGAGGTAAGTCCCTAGTGCTTATTTTTTATCAATAATCTTGCTTTGCCATGTATTTTTCCACCTAGTTAATTAGTATTTAAGTTGAAAAATTGGAAGTTGGAGGATAGGGATTTGGAAGTTTTATTTGTGGATTTGGAGGACCATTTGGTATCGGAATTTAGTAATTTTGGTATGGTTAGTCTCGTGGTGGAATGTGCATTCCTACTATGTAACTTTTACCCAATTCCGAGACTGGACCCCACGGGAAATGTTTGAGTTAATTTCAGGATTTTTGTTAAAGTGTTGATTTCATTAATTAGATTAGTCTATTATTGTTGTATTTATGATATGTAATTACTTTTGGCTAGATTTGGGCCATTCGGAGCCGGATATTCGTGGGAAAGGCATTGTGACCGATTGATTGAGCTTGGTTCGAGGTAAGTGGCTTGCCTAACTTTGTGTGGGAAAAATCCCCTTGAGATTTGGAACTATTATGATATGTGAGCGCCGTGTACGTGAGGTGACGAGTACATACACGGGCTAGTTGTGGTAAAACCCGATTTTCTTACTGAGCAACAACATGTTTTTCTGTTATTTTGAGTTATACTATTTTAATGAGTACTAATCTATTTTCATTCTTAATTGAGTTATTCCAATATGTGTAGCTATCATGTTTAGTCTAATACAACATGTCTACATGTCTTAATTATTTATGTGAATTATGTGCAGCATGCTTAGTAAATTTTCTGCTTCTTCCCTGACTGATACTTGGTCTAAATTGTAAGAATTTCGTGATTTAGTTGTATTTCTATCATTCCGCTGCATATTTACTTTGGGACTACGGAACGGTATTTCGAGAGATCCCCATGTACTGCATATTTACTTTGAGACTATGGAACGGTATTTCGGGAGATTAATTGGCAATTAGCAATTAATTGTGAAAATCGTGGAGAAAATAAGTAATTTAATATTTAATATGCTAAATGTCAAGTAACAATTAAGACACATAATTCAAGTAGCATGTAGCAATTATTGTAGGAATTTCAGAATTTATATTTGACAAAGAATAGAAGAGAAACAATTATCATAATAATTAGTTCGTGTATTAAAATAAATTTAGGATTTTCAAATAATTATGCAAATAATTAATTTGACGACGTATAGACACTCGTCACCTCGCCTATACGTCGTTCACATGCATTTCACATAACAAGTAATTTAAGGGTTCTATTCCCTCAAGTCAAGGTTAACCACGACACTTACCTCGCTTTGCAAATTCCAATAAATTATTCGACCACAATTTTTCCTTTTGAATTTATCTCCAAAAGCATCAAATCTATTCACAAACAATTCGATATACTCAATACGAATCATAGGAATTAATTCCATATGAATTTACTAATTTTTCGGATAAAAATCCGAAATATATTTTAATATTTGACAGTGGGACCCAAGTCTCAAATCCCGAAAAAACTCGCAAAATCCGAACACCTGTTCTGCTACGAGTTCAACCATACAAAAATTATCCAATTCCGATGTCAAATTGACCTTCAAATCTTAAATTTTTATTTTTGCAGGATTTTATAAAAATCTGATTTTTCTCCCAAAATTTCACGGATTCATGATATAAATGAGCATGGAATCATAAAATATAATTAATATAGGATAGGGAACACTTATCTCAATGTTTTCCCGTGAAAATCGCCCAAGAATCGCCTTACCCGAGATCAAAATTTGGAAATGGTTGAAAATGGGACGAATCCCATTTTTCAGAACTTAAGTTGTGTTTCTCGAATTTTTACTCATCGCGATTGCGAAAATTCGTTCGCGATCGCGTAGAACACTTTTGCCCAGGTTTATTTTACTCTTCGCGATCACGAAAATGGCTTCGCGATCGCAAAGCACAATTTGCACAGGCTGCCAATTTGCTCTACGCGAACGCGAAGCATAACCGAGTAGACCTACGCGATCGCGGACAGTTTCATGCGAACGCGAAGAACAAATTTGAGTACCCCAGCTTCTGCCTCATTTCCTCTTCGCGAACACGAAACTTTGCACTTCGACCCTTCGCGAACGCGTGCCCTCGGTCGCGAACGCGAAGCACAATTGTAGCAGGCCAACTTTCCTCTTCGCGATTGCAGGAATGGCTTCGCGATCGCGAAGCATAAAACACAAGATGACAGCAGAAGCTAAAAAATCAGATTTTTCTCAAAGTTCAAATGGTCCGTAGGCTATCCGAAACTCACCCGAGCCCTCGGGGCTCCAAACCAAACTTGCCCACAAGTCTAAAAACCTCATACGAACTCGCTCGTGCGATCAAAACACCAATTTAACACTTAGAACTATGAATCAGATACCAAATCAAAGAAAATTTTTAAGAAAACTTAAAAACTTATATTTTTACAACCGGACGTCCGAATCACGTCAAATCAACTTCATTTCTCGCCAATTTCGGCAGACAAGTCATAAATATTATAGTGGACCTATACCGGGCTTCGGAACCAAAATACGGACCTGGTGTCAATAAATCCAACATCAGTAAATTCTTAAAAATCATTAAGCTTTCAAACTTTTAATTTTTCATCAAAATTCTATATCTCGGGTTAGGGACCTCGGAATTTGATTCCGGGCATACGCCCAAGTCCCAAATCACGATACGGACCTACCAAAATTGTTAAAATACTGATCCGAGTCTGTTTTCTTAAAATGTTGACCAAAGTCAACTCAGTTGAGTTTTAAAGCTCTATTTCACATTTTAATCTATTTTTCACACAAAAACTTTTCGAAAAATTATAGGACTACGCACGCAAGTCGAGGAATGATAAATAGTATTTTTTGAGGTCTTAGAATACGGAATTAATTATTAAATTTAAAGATAATACTTTGGGTCATCATAATATCCTTCAACAATATTTAGATTTTCAAGTTGTTATATGTTCTAGCTGAAACTGAAACGGAAGCTATAGAACTTATGAATTTGAAGTAATAAAATTATAAAGCTAATTGTTTTAGTTAAAGTGTGTTGATTGATAATTGAGAACTTTTATGAAGTAGTTTCTTTCTTTCTTGAGTTAGTTATACATGATCAATATTTATAATCATTTTTAGTAACTTAAAATTTTATTTTATAATTAGATATAATTATTAAATAAATTATATTCATCGAGATAGGATACACGCGCATCGCGCGTACTTTGAGACTAGTGACACTTAATAATCTATACTATACTAAAAGCACGAAGGCCGTTAGCGAAATATCATTCGCCTGTTTTATCCCTTAAAATATGATTTTACATCGGATAATATTGTCATTTAGCCTTTCTCCAAATATTTAGGACATTAAAATCAAATAAAATTTAGTTTATTAAATTTTTCCTTATTTACATTAGGTTTAGGCCTTTAAAATCAATTTAAAAAAATTCTTATTCTAACAAAAAGAGAAATGGAGAACTTAAAAAACTTACCTAACGTTAATTAGGTAAACATGGAAACTTGGACGATTCTAATTTATTGCAACATAAATAACGACAAAAGTGAATAGAGTTTCTTTAATTAACTATCAATCTAACAATTTATGAAGATTAAAGTGGCCGATCTCTTATTTAATTTAAATAAGGTTAAATTGGTTCTCTAATATCGGTAAAGCAATATCTTCCCATTGCAAATAACAATAGTAAAACATGTACAAGTTTAGGCTAAAATAATATATATAGGTTTTTAAAATTATATACCACTCACTTTAAATATGATTTTAAACATCCATTGTTTTGATTAAATTACTGTTGTTCTTCTTTAGTTTTATCATATTTCTTAATTTCTATAGTTTTATTATATTTCTTAATTCATGGGAATTGAATATTATAAGTTATTCTATAGATTATTGTCAATGTTTGTCCGTTATTTTGTACATATTTCTTTGATGTCACAAAAAGATGGTTGTTGCTATGAAAGAACGTCCGATCAAGTGTCATAAAATTTTGATTTTGGTAGCAAAAGATACGACCATCCAAATCAGTTTGTATGTTACACTCACGGGTAATTTTCAAAATTTTCATTTATCTTTTTGTATTCTTAGAAGGAGTGAACTTATTCTACTTATGTTCTGCTTTTAACTTAACATTAGTTTTAAGAGTAATTTTCTTCTCATTTGGAAAGGTGAAACTAGAATCTCAATGTCATAAGTTTACTCTTTTGGGAATGGCAGATAGAATTGATAAAAAATTTAAAAAAATTGAAAAATTGATATTTGCATATTTCTTTGTAAAAGTCTAGGTAAGGATTGTTCAGTCAATGTGTTTCTATTTTGATTTTCTTAAAAATTTATTTATATTTGGTTTAGACCAAATCTAAAGTCAGTGGGCAAATAAGATTAAATTGTCATTACAATTAGTTTTCTTTGTATTTTTTGATTTGTTTATACATGTATGTTTATTTATTTATTTTTTACAATAATTTGTTTAGGTTTTTATTATTTAATTTATAATTTGTCTAAGTTTAGTTTAGAATGAATACCAAAATCATTGTGGAGTCCAAACCTTGTTGTCATTATGAAATTCATTAACTTTAATTTGTTAAAATTAAAATAACCATGTATTATATTGAAACCGACAGAGAAAACTTTAAATAACAATAAATGATATGAGAAAAGAGAAATATATAAAAAGAGATACAATAATATGATTTGGTCACCTGATCTATATATGAGCAATTCACTAAAGAAAATAGTACACAAACCTTTTCCTCCGAAAAAGGAATAGCCAAATAAGGAATAGATTTATATTTTTCTTTTAAGAAAAGTAACAAGATAATTGTGGCAAATATTTTTCCCATGCTTCAAAGAAAAATTAAAACTCAAATATGATAAATTAAGTGAGATACAACAACATAACATATCATTATTTTATATAATAATATAATATATATATATATATATATATATATATATATATATATATATATATATATATATATATATAGTTTTTTTTATATAATTATAGTTACTACTAAATAACTAACTCATTTCGTCTGTGAAAATTTAGAAAACATTCAATTACTTTGAATTTATCTTGTGATAATGTAAAAGTATTTATTTTTTATTCAAAATATTATTGCATATATCTCAACATCAATTGTTATTTCACATAATTTATTCTTATTCTATATTCTTTACGACTTTTGATAATAGACGCAAAACACACGTGCACCACACATATATTGAGAGTAGTTATATTAAAATAAGCAAACACATATAAAAATAATAGCTATGTATGTAGTATAAGAGCACTAAAATAAAAGCACACTCATAATACCGTCTATTTATAAGAAAATACGTAGGACAAAGTTTCTTGCCTTATTGAATAATTAGATAAATAGGATATAATTATTGAATAATTAGATAAATAGGATACAATAATTATTATTATTTTAACATTTTATGACATTTTTCTTTAACTTTCTTTTATAATAACTCAAACATATATAATTTTCTATTTAAATTTTATGTATTTTTTAAAAAAAAACTATACTCATTAACACGTGATACACGCGCAACGCGCGTACCCTAAAGATATGGTTTTTACTAGGATCTAAAGGAGAGTATCGGTACTGGATGCCGCTAACTTTTGATACGTAATTATAAACCATTAAACAGAATACTTCTTCATTCTAATAAGATATTTCAAATTCGAGCTTTAAGCATAGATGCGTTTTCGATAAAAACAAAAGAGGAATTTTCAGAAACCACTAATGTTTTGTGGCTATTAATTTTTATAGCTACCATATACATAATTACTTCCTATAGCTACTATTCAGTTGTTACAGTAGTGTATTTGTGCGGTTGTTTTCATGAATACATCAGCAGAAAGCGCCTAAAATCAGGGCAGTCCAGCTGTACGCGCATTTATTCACATGTATTTGCACCATGTATTCATGAATACAGTAACGACAATCACCTTAAAAATAGGTATGTCCAATTGTCTAATAACGGAAATAATATCAATTAGCATGATACACTCCTAATATAACTCAACAAAATCAATTGTTACATGCCTCATTATTAATCCAATTAATTAGAATGATTTTTTTTAGTTGTATTTAACTTTAGTATTTAGTGTATTTCAATATTCTTTTAACTGTTGCATTTATTTGATTCAATGTTTGTATTTAATGTATTTGCTAATTTTATATTCAGTGTATTCAAATAAATTTGTATTAGCAACATTTTAGTTATTACTGTTATTACATGTTATAACTGTTGTATTCAATATATTTCATTGGTTGTATTCACTGTATTTCTATTTGTATTTAGTATATTTTATTGTATTTCACTATTTATATTATGTTCTATTTTAATGTTTGTATTCAGTGTATTTCAATGTATATCTTGTATTTATGCATGAATACATGTGTATTCAGCTGTATTAAAAAAATACAAACCTTCGAAATACATAAATACATGCAAAAAATAATGTATTTATACAAAAATACAATATATTTGAGTGAATTTGTACATAATACAATGTGTTTGTATCATTGTATATGATTAAATAGCAAAGAAGGGAAGAAAGTTCGTCGGATATGACGTTTTTCGGCCAAGCAAAATATTGTATACATTGTATTAAAACTAAAAATGGAGACGAACAAAAACTCTGGCCCTCAAATCTTCTCCGGCGTAAAAGATATTGCAGTATCCGTGTAGAGGAATCCATTGCAATATCCGGCGTAGAGAAAGCCACAGTCTCTTTCTTTCTAATATTACAGTACAAATCCATTACAAATATCCGGCGTAGAAACTAAGCAGTACAAATCCATTGCAATATCGGGCATATAAACTAAGCATGTATTCTGCTCGAACAGAGAGAAGAAAGAGAGGGAGAAAGAAGAAAAAATTTGTTTGGATTTTGAGAGAGATTCGTGTAAGGGAGAGAGAGGAAGAAAAAAAAATATGAGAGAGAATCTTGTGTTAATTGAAAAAAAAAGAGGAAAAACATAAATAACATATTTCATGCCTCAATGGTAGTATATACAATAAATATCTATTTTATTATAAAATATAAAAGGTCGTTATAGAAAATAATATTTTAAAATAATTTTGGTTTATAATAAATAGGGTGTATACCTTTGTTATACAAGGTAAAATTTTCCAAAAAAAAAAAACGCTTTATTTTCAAAATGCAACTTTTTCATACAAGCTCAAATTAATCGGACCCCAAAGTAAATATCAAACGATGGATTGCGGGAAACGAAAACAAGATACGTGACAATTATTTTAACAAAATGTTAACATGAATATAACAAGATACGACGTATTTTATTTAATGTTCTTCTCACTTCTCAGATAAAGAACCAAACTTCTGCAGTGGTCCTCTTAACGGACCACATAAATTAAATATGTAAGGAAAAACGTGTTATACAAACCGGATAAGATCCTAGTCCGTGCCAAGTCAGTTTATTCGTTCATTTTTGGTACATCTAAATCTCATGTTATATAAAGCACAAATATTTAATAAAAGTAAAAATAATTGGCAGACCGTACGGTCCCCAATTCAAATTGTCTCAACGTTAAAAAGATAGTATGGTGTACTAAGCTTTCGCTATGCGCAAAGTTTAGGAAAGGGCCGGACTATAAGGATTTATTTGTACACACTCTTACCCTGCATTTCTACAAGAGGTTGTTTTCACGACTTGAACTTGTAACCTCCTGGTCACATGTCAACAATTTTACCAGTTACGTCAAGACTCTCCTTCCGATTCCGATACTGAAAGGAGAGCCTTATATTAATAATCACACTTATATTAGTCAAGTTGGCAGCCAATCTATAACTCATTAGCGTCAATGTTATAATGTTTCCAAAGTTATGAATATTTGCTTAAAAGTTTTGAGGTCACTAGTGATGCATCATTTTCCTCGCCGTTTGGACGATATTTCATTGAAGTTGAAAATAAAATTTGAAGTTAAAAGTGAAACATAATATTTTGATAGTAGTTATTTTATGACATGAACTTCGTCTAAAAAAATAATAATAAACAAAATTTTGTGATTGAAAATTATTATTTCACTTAAAATAAGGCCCATTCAATATAACACTATTCTTTAGTGAAAATTATTTACGCTTCCAATTTTACTTTAAAAATCAAATTTCCCTCAATTTTGAACAATAGACGTTGGTGAAATAAGTAGTCTTTAATATGAAACGTTAAAACCCTCTTTACGTCATAAAACTCAGAATAGTCGGACCCTCTTAAATCCGGCGCTGAATAGTTATAAAAAAAAAGTACTCTGTTCTCATTTACTTGATATGTTTCACTTCTCAATAGTATTGATTAATCTTTAAAACTAAATTAATTAGATAAGATTAATTTAATATTTAAAAATTTAAATTTTGATATTCGAAAAATATACAAAAGTACTATAATTTGTAAATCTTCTGATTGTTACACAATATAATATTATAGCACGAGATCATTAGTTTAATTCTTCTTTTCTTTTTTGTCAGCCTTCAGTTTCTTATTCGCGTTTACAGTTTTAAAATTTCTAACCTGTTTGGCCAAGTTTTTTTTAGGCAAACTTTAGTTAAAAATATTTTTTTTCTCTAAAATTAAGGTGTTTGACGAAGCTTTTGGAAAGAAAAAAAGTGTTTTTAAGGAGAAGCAGAAATAATTTTTGAGAAGCAGAAAAAAATAGATTTTCTTCAAAAATGTTTTTGAGAAAAATACACTTAGAATCACTTTTAAAAAGCTTGGCCAAACACTAATTGTTACTCAGAAGTACTTTTCAAACTAAATAACCAAACACAAAGTGTTTCTCACCATGAAAAACACTTTTAAGAAAAACACTTCTCAAAATAACCTGATTTTAAAAGCATATTCAGTCTTTTCTTTCCGTAGGATGAGATCATGGACTGATTAAAATATATTAGGTTAGTTCTAAACTTCTACTCTAATATATATTTGCTTTTATTATTTTATATTTTGTGAATATAAGATATGCACCTTTTGATTGTTTATTTTAAATGAAAGTTTCTTCAAGAAAACTTGAGTCAAGTAGGTTCAAGAGCCACTTTTAACTAATGGATGTTATATGTGTGTACTATATTAAGTTCTTTCGGCTTTTTTATGTGTTTAACTTTTTATATTTTAATTCTTTTTTGTGAAAGTTCTGGTTCCGTTACTACTTTCGTGCCACAAATTTTGACACAAGTCGTATAAATCCTAAAAGAAATATTAAGTTGTTGGATAATATTTGAACATGGATGAGTCTTTAATCTTAAAACTTCAAAGTCAATAGTTAGGCACTTAGGCTAAACGTTAGAGGCATATTCTTTCAAAGGAAGTGTCTTAATTGAAATTGTTTTTCATGTGTTATGGAGTGTAGTCTAAATTAAGGACCATAATTACTCTCGCGCATTACCTTTCAGCCTATAAATACTTATTCTCACTCGATATTTATAATTAATTTAATAATTAAATATTAAAATGAGAATATGTATCACTATTAATTATGATTAAGTGATAAAAGTGCATGTGAAAGACACATATCTTATATCTATTAATTTATTATAAATATTGAGTGCAAATAAATTTTTATCCTTAAAAAACAGAAAGAATAGGAAGAAACTAGAGAATTATTTGCTGCAATTATTCAATCAGTTTGCTTGGTTTTTGACAAGACTCCGAGAATAGAAAGAAGTCTAAAAAGAAAAAGGACTCTCCTTTTAACTTTCATTTAGAAAAAGAGATTAATTTCAATTATTTGGTAGCACATATTAACGAAGAAAATAAAAAATTAAGATAAAAAAACATGTATACGCATATTAGGCATTTATCCTGGTTAGATAACGCTTCATCTATGTTTCGTGGTTAACAACACACGACATTATTAAAAGATCCATTCAAATTTCCCAACTATTGTTGCTGAAATACTACATAGAATAAAATCTGTATAGATTAAAAACAAGAAATTTAAAATTATTTAACTAAGCAATCATAATAGACTACGTTCTCTCTCTGTGAGGGAGTTTTTCTTAATTGATTTTTGATAATTTTACTTAAATAATTAATTATTTGATGGGAGTGACTTTTTAGGCAATGTTTTAATAGAAAATATTGAGACTCATTGGACTCGCCAAAAAGTCCTTAAATGCTCTGAAGTCTGAACCAACCAAGGGGGAAGAATATTGTTTTCTGAGATATTGAAAGAATATGTTTATAACTTATGAATTATGATCTAAATTAAATCATAAATATTGAGTGAAAATAAATTATCATATTAAGAATAAAATAAAAAAATTAAAATTTAATTATTGTTAAATAAATAAATATGATATTATTTTCGGTACAAACTAAAAATAGTATCACTCATAAAAAGATTTTCTACTTTCTGTTAAAGAGACCCTTTTTCTGCTAAATTTGAAAAGTTCCCAAAAGCAAATGAAATTAACCAGAAACAAACAAAACAAAAAGTACAAAACAATACTTTCAATAGTGAATGTTTGAAACAGACATGTACTGATTAATGTTAAATCTTCCGAACTCTTGTAAGCTTATTACATTTGTGACCAAGCACGTAAATTTAATTACACAAAATTAACAAAAAATCAAAGAAAACAATTGGGTTATTTTTTAGTACTATGTATATATAAATATTTCATGTTATTCCTTTTCCAAACTCAGAAGTTTCTTTATGAAGAAATTCGACCCCTTTAAATCCATACATAGTTTAAGTTATTACATATTAACGGTGTAAAAAATATTTATATAGTTATGTAACTTATTAGATAATTACATATAAACTTCTTGATAAATATTGACGAATAATTTAATAAAAATGATACTTCTTTTGTCGCAATTTATGTGATTGTGTTTGAATATGCACAAAGTTTATGAAATAAAGGAAGGTTTTTGAAATTTATGGTCTAAAATAAAATATAAAAATTTATGTGGCTAGAAATCATTTCATTAAGGGTAAAAAGAAAAATTAAAAGTTGAATTGTTAATAAATATAAAAAGGTGTCATTTTCTTTTTTGCGACTGATTAAAAAGAAAAGAGTGCAGAACGGTACACGAAGCATATTGCGTTCACGCATGGTCTAAGGAGGGGAGGCACCACAAGTGATGTGATGTAGACAACCTACTCTGATGCATGTACTATTGGCTGATTCTACGGCTCGAACTAGTAACCAACTTTACCATTGCTCCAAGACTCTCCTTCTGACTAAAAAGAAAAGAATGTCACACAATTGAAACTGATGCAATAACTAACTTATTACCAATTATAATTTACTAACAATACAAAAGAAAGATTTAAAGGTAACACAAAGACAACTTTATCATTATTCCAAGGTTTCTCTGGACTAAAAAAAGAATGTCACATAATTGGTACATCGGCAGTAACTAACCTATCACAAATTAAAATTTACTAACAATACAAAAGAATATTTAAAATGTGTGTAACTTAAATCAGAAACCATGGAATTCAGTTGAAAATGTGTAAAAAAGGATTATCTATACCACCCTTATTTCCGTAGTTTTTTTCGCGCCACACAATTGTCTTCCCAAAAGTCCAAACCTTTTCTCACTATGTGGGTCGGTTTTATTTTACATTGAAAATCAATGAAAAGTCTCTGGTTTTTCTTGGGTTGAGTAATCTTGAAGATTAGTTGAATGAAAACTATATTTTGGGATTGAAATTCTCTTGGGACTTTGTCATTTGTGGTATTCTTTTTAGTTTGTGTGTTTTGACTGTGGCAATCAATTTCGCCGGAATCATCGGTTTCCGATGTCCGGAATAAAAAATGACGAATAAAGATCAAAACTTTCATATATTTTTCTTTATTTTCCTTGGACACTTTTTAAGTTTGACCTAAAAAATTATATTCTCACTTATAGGTCACGGGTTCAAACCGTAAAAACAGTCACTAATGCTTGTATTAGGACAAGTCTATAAATTTCTTGCGTGCGTGGCCCTTCTTCGGACCCTGTGTGAACGCGTGATACTTTGTAAACTGCTATTTTGAGTAAAATAAATTTTTTTGTCATGATTTTTTATATGCCTTTTGCGGAGTTTGAATTATTAATTATCGTAATTTATAGAACTTTTTTTATAGTTTCTATATATGTAAATTTTATTTCAAAAATTTAAAGTTATGTTCAAATTCACGGTCAAAGTTAATTTATTTGACTCTATATATCTGCAAACTATCAGATAAATTGAGACCGAGGGAGTAGTATATTTTTATATTTGAAAATAATTTAATTTATACTTTTTATTTTATTTTTAGTTACATAATTTAGCGTCATGCAAATTTTTGTGCTCGATTAAATACAATAACATAAATTGAGAACACAGATTAATAAATAAATTACTAACAATAATAATAATAATAATAATAATAATAATAATAATAACAACAACAACAAATACGTTGTAATCCTACAAGTGGGGTTTGCGTTGTGTACACAATCTTACCCTTATCTTGAGAAGATAGATAGATTATTTTCGATAAATGTTCAGCTCTCAGTAAAAATAAAAATAAAAAAGCATTAACAACAAGTTATTTATTTATTTATTAAATAACTAAATAACTAGTTATTTAATAAATAAATAACTAGTTGTCCACAAACTTCAAAAATGGAGTTCCTGTATATAGACCGACCGGTTAATATTCTTTCCTCATAATCACACATATAAAGGAGAAGGAATAGAATTTAGAATCCCGTTTTTATCTCTTCCATTGCTTTCTCTTTCCTCTGTTTTTATACATCATTTGTTTTAATTTTGTTCTTTGGAGTTTGGAGAGAGAAAAATTAAAAACTGTTTTCCTTATTTCCTTTTCTCTTTTTCTCTCCCTCTGTGTAATTTGTTTCTTTTTCATTCACATAATTTTTATATTACCATGGATAAAAGCTCAATGCAATCAAATCTTGATTGTTTCCTTAATTCCACAACCCCATTTGTCCTATCCCAGTTTCTTGCCAAGGTTTGTATATTTTATCTTCTTTTTTTTGCTGCCAAATTTATATGTGTAAATTTTTGTTTAAATGATTCTTTTTATGTGTGTGTGTGTGTGTGTGCAGAGTGAGATAAGAAACCTTAATAGGTTATGGCATCCATGGGAAAGAGAAAAGGTGGAATATTTCAAGTTGGCTGATCTTTGGAATTGTTATGATGAATGGAGTGCTTATGGTGCTGGAATTCCTATTAGATTGGATACTGGGGAAACTTTGGTTCAATATTATGTCCCTTATCTTTCAGCTATTCAAATCTTTACCAGCACTTCACCTGCTAACTTTTTGAGGTATACATTCTTGATATTTCAGTTTGATCATAGCACTATAGTTATTTTGGGGGTTGGGGTTGGGGTGGGGTTACTTGCTTTTCGAATAAAAGGGGCAGTCCGATGTATTAAGCTTTGCTATGTGCGAGGTCCGGGGAAGTGCCGGACCACAAGGTTCTATTGTAAGAAGACTGTTACCATGGCTCGAACCCGTGACCTCCTAGTCACATGGCAACAACTTTACCAATTACACCAATACTCCCCTTCTTGCTTTTCAAATGTATTTATTGTATTTCAAATGGTAAAGTTTAATGCTTATGCACAAGGTTGAGCTGGTCAAAATTTGTAAAAGTGATGTCTTGCAATTTGTTGAAGTTAAACTAGTTTTAGAATTGTTATTTATTTTGGTGATCATGTATTTTCTTGAAGTTTAGTCCTTCATATGATGCTTATGCACCAAGGTTGAACTGGTCAAAATTTGTAAAGGTGGTTTCTTGCCTTTTGTTGAAGTTAAACTGGTTTTAGAATTCTTGTTTATTTTTGGTGATCATGTGTTTTCTTAAGTATAGTCCTTCATATGATGCTTATACACCAGGTTGAACTGGTCAAAATTTTGTAAAAGGTGGTTTATTGCCTTGTATTGAAGTTAAACTGGTATTTTGAAATTGTTGTTTATTTTGGTAATCATGTGTTAGAGAAAGCACACTTTTCTTTACTTAAATTATATTATGTCTCAATATCATGATAATAGTTTGTTGATTGCTTAGTAAACCTAAGGTCAATAATGGTTGTGGTGAAGAGTTATGATACTACTGTTTGTTTTTTAGGGAGGAGGCCGAATCTGTTTGTGAGGCAAGGGATTCTTTCAGCGATTCATTAAGTGACGAGAGTGAGAGCGAAAAGTTGTCGAGGTGGGATGGATGTTCTTCTGAGGAAGGTGCAGTTGAACAAGATAGCTTAAGTAGAACGAACGATAGATTGGGCTATCTTTACTTTCAGTATTTTGAGAGATGTACTCCATATGGAAGAGTTCCTCTAATGGATAAGGTATTTCCCTCTTTCCAAATCATGTCATATTATGCAATAAGGAAAGATGTAAATAGAAGTATGTAGCTTTACCATGTTAGTTTTAGTTGCTTTTCTTCTGCTTCTTACGATCTGCTAGTAATCCAGGATTTATGCTATTGATCAATGCTTTCGGCAACTATGTGGTAGAATTAGATAAGTTTAGTTGTAGTTCGTCATGTCATCTATTCCAGTTTCTTCTCTTAGCTATTACAGTCGGGTAATAAAAGATAGGAGTGAAATAGATTATTTTTTAAGATTTCCGTCCATCTTTGTTTATGCGATTATGATTTGATTAGAAGCCTATGCTCTCTCTTTAGATTTATGTTATGCAACTTTATGATGATAGAGTATTAATTCCATGTAAAATGTGTGAATCTAAAACCAGCTCATGTTGCTTTCAGATTAATGGATTGGCTGAAAGATACCCTGGATTAATGTCGTTGAGAAGTGTAGATCTTTCGCCTGCTAGTTGGATGGCTGTTGCTTGGTATAGCACCTTTTAGTCTTTGTCTCAGTCCTGTTTCTATGAAATGGAAGATGTTGTTTATGTATACGATTATATCAAATTCAAGTTGATAAAGGGTTGCCTGGTGACAAGGCTCCTGCGTTCATGCAGTGTCCGGGAATGACCGCACCTCAAAGGGTGTGATGTAGACAGCCTACCTTAATGCAAGGATTGGTGGATGTCTCCACGGCTCGAACTCGTGACCATAAGTCATCAATTTCAAGATGATATAAAATAAAATCTAATTCTTATCCTCTATTAGTGGTCAAGAAGATCTTTTCCTGTAACAAATTCTATATGATACCATGTCATTGATGCTTTATCCTCTTATTATTGCTAACTAGCTTCTTTCTTTGCAAACATCAAATAATGGAAAAATGAATAAAGGAATGATTGGGTCACTAACTTTATTGAGCCGCAAAATGCAGGTACCCGATATATCACATTCCCATGGGAAGAACTATTAAGGACTTGTCGACGTGCTTTCTTACTTTCCACACCCTTTCATCTTCTTTTCAAGGTATTATTCCCTGTGTCCTTTGAACAACTAAAATCACCGTTGCTTATATTCCCTTCAAGCTTTATTCTTTAGTTTTTGCTGGTGACTATACAGAATATTCTTACTCCATAATCATTCATCTTTGTCCAGATATGGACCTTGAAGATGACATGGAGAATAGTAGTAGGAAAAGAAAGGAAGGAGAAAAGATCCCCCTCCCACCTTTCGGTTTGGCCACTTACAAGATGCAGGGCGACGTGTGGGTATCAGATAGAAGTGGAAGGGACCAAGAGAGACTGGTGTCACTTTTTAGCGTGGCTGATTCGTGGCTAAAGCAGTTGGGGGTCCAACACCACGACTTTAACTACTTCATGAGTATTCGTCGTGGTTGAAAAAACTTGAATGATGAAAATCGTCTTTGCACACTAACAAATGGAAGTGACTATCTGCAGTCCCGTTCTCCTTTGGCCTCTTTGAATTGTTGATGCATCTTTGTAAAGGCATTTGGCTTTTATGTAGTTCCTTGCTTTTCGCGAGCTATAGGATTGCAGTGATGCAATCTTTAAGCTCGCGACTTCTGTGACTACTTTTGTATAGGAATGAGCCTAGCTTTTAAGCGATAAAAACATGAGGTGGAGCTAGCGATAAGCTGGAGGGCTGTGGATTATTAGATGTCAATGAAGTCCTTACTCTTTGAGTGCAGTTCTTGCACTCTCCTTTGATACTTTAGACCCTTCATTTGCTTAGTAAATCTTGTGTTTGCTTTGTAAATTCTAATGCTATATATGTCTCTGATCTTTGTATAGGTCATCCCATTGTAAGTGGAGAAGGAACTAATCTATTGATTGCTAAACAGATAAATGGCAAGAAAAAATACTACCATGGAAACTAGGATTCAAATTCCGAATTCCAATGGAGACAAAAGGACAGCATGGTGCACAAGGCATCCTGCGTTCACGTAGGGTCATGGGAAGAGTCACACTCCAAGACGTGTGATATAGACTTCCTATCGTTTTCACGGCTCGAACCCGTAACCTATATAGGTCACATGGAGACAACTTTACCATTGCTCCAAAGCTCCCCTTCTAAATTCTAACGGAGACAAAAAATTCGGGACAAATTCACAAATAGCCACTTTTCTGCCCTTGTAATTTAAAAATAGCCACTCCCCGGAGTTTCAAATTCTATAATGTCAAGGAGTTTCACTTGTGGAATTTGAATATTTAGGACAATGGCTATTATTCTAAGATAGGGCCAAAAAGCGGCTAGTGAGTGCTCTTTCTGCCAAAAAATGTTATCTGTATTTGTGGGAAGTACCAGGTTTCAATAGAATAGGTGAGATACGCGAGATACGCGCAAGTTGGTCCGAACGCCACCGTTATAAATATATATAAATATAATACTAGTAAAAAAGGGGCAAGAGAAGATATTGGCGTTCACATTCAATGTCATGTTCGGCAGTGGACGAGATTAAATGAATAGTCACTGATATTTGCATTAGAGTAGACTGCCTACATCATACCCCTTGGGGCGTGACTTTTCTCTGAACCCTCCGTGAACGCAAGATGCTTTGTGCACTGGCCTCCCTGAAAAAGTCTAAAACCTGACGTGAGGTTGAATGAGTTAGTTGCATATATCATTTGTGGAACAACCTCTAAATTGTGTTGGCCTATTTTTATAAATTGCAAACAAAATTCAAGTTTTTCTGCGTAAAGGTATGGTTTTTCTTTTATTGAGTAAAGTAGCAAAATGCAAGTTACGTACTTTGTGGAGTTACACAAAGTATCTTTACTCCAACCGAACCCATCCATAAATATAAAGGGGTAAAGTTGCTTAGCCCCAATAAGAAAATTTTAATAAAATTACAGTTTTATCTGTGTGAATTGAAATCAAATTGTGGAGATTGCTTATAATTTTGAAAACGATAAATTTATTCATGTTATAAATAGAATTGTATTTAAGGTGAATGTCTATTTTTTAAAGAGATTTTAGTGATTATTACTTGGTGGTGAAGTCACTCTTTCCCTATAAATAGAGGGGTTATATTCCATTGTAAATTATCACAAATCAATAAGAATTCTCTCTCCCTACTTTTTTCTGCAATACTTTTCTTCTTCTTTTATTGTTTCATAACACGTTATCAGCACAAGACTATAACCAATGAAGTAGAGGGAGATTGTTTTAATTTGTAGATATGCTATTAACTAGTAATCTAATATTTGAGAAATTAAACCACCCATGGAGAGAAGATATAGGAATTTGAGTGAGGCTCTTGCGTGCATTGATATTCTTATACTAGGCATGTCATGATCCAATTTCATCTATGGGTCGTGATGGCGCCTAACACTACAGCTAGGCAAGCCAACAAATAAATTAAATATATATCAATTATTTTCAGGATAATTTTCTAAGAAATTTTATTATTTTACTAGCAATATTAAGAAATAAGAAAAGATACCGATTAACTTAAATCCAAGAAAAAAATAATACAATTCTAAATTCTACCAATGTGTGTGCCAAGACCTGGTGTCACAAGTGTATGAGCATCTAGTAGATTATACAAAACCTCAAATACTGTCTGAAATAAAAATAGACAGAATGAAAAATACAAGGAGAGACACTGGTAGCTGCAGAATGGCTCAGAAATGCAACTCACCACTATGCCCCTGGATAACGTGGGTGTAAGACGATAGGTCCCCCACTAATACATGTCTCAGATCCTGCACAAAAAGTACAGCAAGTGTAGTATGAGTACGTAAACAACGTGTACCCAGTAAGTATCAAGCCTAATCTCGAAGTGGTAGAGACGAGATGACCGACTTTGACACTCACTATGAGTCAATAATAATAATTGAAATAAAACTAGAATATCTAAATCAGCATGATTCACAGAAATTTATAATAATTTATTTAACCAACAGAAATAATTAAATTCCTTCAAATGCAATAATTCTCAATATATTAATTAAATTCCTTTAATTCCAATAAATTTTTAAATTTATCAATTAGTCTCATTTACATGAATAACAATAATTCCTTAACAAGCATGAATAATAATTCTTTAAATTTCAAATATTTACAATTTATCAATTAGCTTCACAAGCTACAATAAACTATCAAAGTATCGTGTAATTATTATTATTAAGTACGATTTCTGCCGAGGTCGTACGACCCGATCCAGAATATCGTGTACACTGCCGAGGGACGTGTGGCACGATCCATAGATGCATCTATCCTGCCGAGGCGTGGCCCGCTCCACAAGAAAGGAGGACATTTTTTATGTACCTCCGGAAGGAGAGTATATTTATTATAAGATAAATTCGGGAAGAAGAATAATTTCTCTTAACAATTAATAAATTTAAACAGAAAATCAAACATATGAGATTTTCATCCTTTAATATTTTTATCAAAGAAATTCACAATATATTCATATATATCAATTAATATTAATTAAACAAAGAATACAATTTACACAAGTAATTCATGCTTTGAGTCCTAAACTACCCGGACTTTAGCATTAATAGTAGCTACGCACGGACTCTCGTCACCTTGTGCGTACGTAGCCCCCACAATTAGCAACAATTATTACTTTAATTACCTATGGGGTAATTTCCCCCTCACAAGATTAGACAAGAGACTTACTTCAATTTACTCCAATTTAATCCAATAGAAGGCCTTTTCTACAATTATCCAACTATGTCTGGCTCGAATCTAGCCAAGAATAATTCGATACAATCACTAAAAATTATAGGAATCATTTTCATAAGAAAATACTATATTTTTCAATAAAAATCCAAAATTAATTCAAAAATAGCCCATGGGGCCCACGTTTCGGAATACGGCGAAAGTTACGAAATATGAACGCTCACTCAACCACGAGTCTACTCATACCAAAATCACTAAATTTCGATAACAATTGGGCCCTCAAATCCTCAAATCTATCCAAGAGAGTTTTCAAACTTTTCCAACTCAATTCACCAATTAAATGATAAAAACAGTGATAGATTCGGGTAATTTAACAAATATTGAGTTAAGAATACTTACCCCGTTATTTTCTCTGAAAATCTCCCAAAAATCATCTAAATCCGAGCTCCTAATCGTTAAAAATAGAAAATGGGACGAAGTCCCATTTTGAAAACTTAAACTCTCTGCCCAGTGATTTCTTCTACGCGATCACGAACTTCCTCACGCGATCGCGTAGTACAAATTTTATTACCCAGAAGATAACCCTACGCGATCGCATAAAGTCCCACGCGATCGCGAAGCACTGTCTCCGCAAACCTACGCGATCGCGAACCTCTACACGCGATCGCGAAGTATTAAGCGCGTGGCCCAGCTCCTCCCCAGTTTCCCCTACGCGATCGCAAACAACGACACGCGATCGCGATGCACAAGCTGGTCTATCCTACGCGATCGCGGGCGTTTCCATGCGATCGTACAGAACAATATTTTCCATCTGCCAAAATTACTCTACGCGATCGCAGACCAACTTACGCGATCGCGTATAAGGAAATCAGGGAAAAAAAATACCAGTAGCTATCAGCAGTCTCCCAAAGGCCAAAAGTGATCCATTAGCTATTCGAAACTCACCCGAGCCCCTCGGGACCTCAACCAAATATACCAACAAGTCCCAATACATCATACGAACTTAGTCGAACCTTCAAATCACACCAAACAACGCTAAAACTACTAATCATCCTCCAATTCAAGCTTAATGAAACTTAAGATTTTCAACTTCTATATTAGGTACCGAAACCTATCAAATCAAGTCAGATTGATCTCAAATTTTGCACACAAGTCATAAATGACATAAAATGGAGCTATAAAAAATTTTAAAACTAGATTTCGACTCCGGTATCAAAAAGTCAACTCCCCGGTCAAACTTCCAAACTTAAATTCTTGTTTTAGCCAGTTCAAGCCTAATTTAACTACGGACTTACAAATAAAATTTTGAACACGCTACTAAGTCCAAAATCACAATACGAAGATGTTGGAATCGTCAAAATGCTATTCCGGAGTCGTTTTCTCGAAATGTTGACCGAAGTCAAACTTGGCCTTTTAAAGCCAACTTAAGGAACCAAGTGTTCTGGTTTCAACCCAAACACTTCTAAATTCCGAACCAATCATCCCCGCAAGTAATAAATCATTAAAAATACATACATAAAGTTTTATTTTTAGGGAACGGGGTTCTAAAAGTTAAAATGACCAGTTAGGTCATTATTATCTGCTTTGGTCACCAGGCTTTGGGATACGTACATGGTGCTCAACTTGTACATAATATTGAGTATAATGATTGTCAATTATTCCATGAACATCCTTCAGGGATAAATTCTGGACTTAAGATAAATATTTTACCTTATTTTTCTCTTTTAAATTCTTGAAGTTTTATAATTTAATTTTAAATGCAAGCAAAGACAATAAATTTTGATTATAACTCTAATAGAGTTTGTGAAAATTTTTAACTATCCGAAGTGATAAAATTTTTATGTCTTGCCATGATCAAATTCATATATGATTATGAGCACAAGAAGTGGAAACCCGTCCCATTAAATTTGCTTCATTCTCATTCCCTTAAGAGAATGTGGTAGCAATATGTAACAAGTCTGAAAGCAGACAAAATTATTACTGTGAAGGTATCAATGGATGTGGACGTGGCAATAGACGAAATTATCATCGTCATCATTGTGGTAATAAGAATAATAAGAATTCTCAAAATAATCTTTCACTCTCTGAAAATAATATTTGTCATCGATTTAACTTGAGATTAGATGATTATGGTTCATTCATGATGTGAATGTGATAACATCTGATTTATGAATACATATTCATTCTTGGAAGAATATGAACGTACTAGTGGTAGTTGATATACCACATTAATCTCTAGAAAGAGGTTTGAGATGAAATAAGAAAATAATTTCATTATTATGGCATGAATTGTCATTGATCACGTACCTATTATGATTATGCCAAAATATTGTGGCAATGTGATTATTACATGACAAAAGTAATAGAAGCAACATATCTTGCCTATAATGATTTTGATCATGACCATAATGGTATAACTTTCTCCTTGAAAGAGATATTCACCACATGGATGTTAATAAATATGTGGTAGTACAAAAGCAATTGAAAGCTCTAGAAGAGCCAATTATACTATTTTGAAGAAATAAAATTGATAATCAATAAGGTATTGTGTTGTAGTACATCTCAAAGAAATTTATATAGTTTCTAAAGTATTCGCGAAAACGGTTGGTTATATTGAGACTATAAATAAAGGAAAAATATAATATCTTCTTTTACTACAACTTGTAGCGAGATAATATGTGTGTAAAAAGCTACTTACTTTATTCTCCAGTTTGTACTACACAAACAAAAGAATGGCATAATAAACTAGAAGTTTATTGATATAAAAATCCATATCATAATAAACTTGGAGTTTATTCATAATTGCACACGTCATGGTGTAAACTTGAAGTTTATCAATATTGATTATTTATCCAGTTGGCATAATTGGTTTATCCATATTAATTTAATTATGATGTGCAAAAATAAAAGAGAATTCACATGGGTAAATAAAGTTCTTTACGAATTCTCTTATGTTGCTTGTTTTCATTAATTAATAGACAAACTAAAATTGGGATTGAATCCCATGAAAGCTGGAAATATCAAAGGTAAATATGGGCTCATTCACCTACCATGTATACCACATAAGATGCATCTATGAGATGGTTACATGTAAAATTATTATTAACCCCCAACATGGTGTTTGCGAGGTAAGTTGCTCAATAATTTAATTTAGAGTATAGTTTCCAGATTTTCTATTCAAGACAGTTCATCTTGATAAGTTGGTTTACATCACAGCTGATTTAGCAAAATGATTTAGTGGGTGCCTCCACTTAATAGCTAAACTATTACTTACGAGAATAAATTATCTATTTCAGTTGATATACGTTATATACGAAAGCATATTACATTCTCCCCTCACAAGTGATTCAGGATCAGGAGTCAAATAATTTCATCTTATTATTATTGATGTGCAGTGTATAGTTTGATTAACACCATAACGCACAAAGGTGGATTTTCAAAGTTGAGGAAGCAAGTTAGTTTTTCTAGCAAGAGGGGGAGATAGAATAAATGGTTGACAAAAAATTAAGTGGAATGAATTGTCTATACATCTGGTTCCTCGAATAAAACAATATGAACTTGAAGTTCATAAAAAAATATTTCATCCGCAATATATTATAAAGCATGCCAGATACATTTGCTGACCAAAGAAAGTAACTATATTCTCACTGCAAATGCTCATATTAGAATAAGTCCTAGAAGGACAAAGTCTATGGTACGATTAAAGCTTATAAAAAATTTGATTTCAAATAAAATTCTTGATAAAGAATATGAGCAAATAATCAAAATGATCATAATAAGAAGGCAAGTGATCTAGAAGATCACATGAAATAACTCTTCATAAAATCTCAAGAGAGGTTCAGGTACCTGAAAATATGAATGAAGAGATCTCTATGTTATGTCTTTATGAAAAAAGGAGGTTGAAACTGATATAAAATGTTCGTCGATGACATATATGATAGCACTAAGTATAGATAAGGATCTTAAGTCTGTCGAATACAGCCATAGAAATATTGGCCAAATGGAAGAGACAAAATTTGAATAGAATTGGTTTCATATGAAAGACATGTAGTTGTGGACATGTAGTTCAAATACTCGAAAGTATAAAGTCAATAGTGTGTGCAATCACTTTCATGTATCTTATATGTCTAGCATGACATGAAAACTTGATATGCATCTAAAGTCTATTTAAATGGCTTATATGACTTAACTTATATGACAATCCCTGAAGGATTCAAATTTCTTAAAGCATATACAATTCTTGATTTTGAAGTACCACATCCTAAGTGTAATTTGTGCACATATGTATCTTGCTATAACTATAAGCATGATAATATGATTGCGAGAATCTCTATGGAGATATTGAAAAGGCCATTCCACGACATTATATGAAGACATTACATATCTATCAAGAATGATGATTTCAAGGTTCAACATATTCATTCAAGTTAATATGGTTGATTTGTTTATCAAATCTCTACCAATGATCTTTTGAAGATGGTGCACAAGATTGGGATGCAGAGGCTCAAGGATGTGAATTGATGCTCTAATCAGGGGGAGTTAATATGCATTGTACTCTTTTTTCCTTTATAAGATTTTGTCCCACTGGGTTTTCCTTGCAAGGTTTTTAACGAGGCAACCAAAAGGCATATTTCTAAACATGTGTACTCTTTTTCCTTCTCTAGATTTTTTTTTTCTCACCGGTTTTTTTTTAGTTAAGGTTTTAACGAGACACATTATCTGTTGAATGGATATTCAAGGAAAATTGTTATAAATAGAATTGTATTTAAAGTGAATGTCTATATTTTAGAGAGATTTTATGGATTATTACTTGGTGGCTAAGTCACTCTTTCCCTATAAATAAAGGCTAACTATTCCATTATAAATCATCTAAAATCAATAAGAATTCTCTCTCCCTACTTTTCTCTACAATACTTTTCTTCTTCTTTTGTTGTTTCATAACAATTCATGGATAGTATTCGAACTGTTGATTTTTCACATAAAAACACCTAAATTAAATTTATAAGTAGAATATACTTCAATTATACCTATATGTAACGAAAAGTACAACTCAGCGAAAATATAAATTCTGGCGATTATATTTTAATTTTCAGTACAAAATATATACAAAAATAATTTAAAATCCCGCAGCGACCCATAATTTTCAACCCATTCACCCAATTATTTTACTCATTTATCCATTTAATATAAGCTTTTTATAAGATCGTCAAGTTTTCCCGCTTATAGATGGTGATGACTATTATTTATCTATTAAATATTTTCCGCATTTAAACTTTAATACATTTTTTTACTAAAATACTATTTTTCTTAGTTACAATTGAGGTACTTTAAAAAAATGGAATAATAAATATTATTAATTTATAAGTGTGATTTATATCAGCTTTTTAATTTTAAAAGAAAAAGAAAGAAACCAAAAGAAAAAAACGAATATTTGATGAACTGTGGACAAATATTGCCGTCGTTTTTTTTCGTACCATAGAAAAGTAAAGAGAGAAAATATCTACAAATGAAGAATTTGACAAAATCAAAAAGAATACACAGTCCACTGCTTGTGTGCTTTTGTCCCTTTTTATTGATTTTAATTAATAGCTTTAAATTTTAACTACAACTTTAAAATAATGTGTCCAACGAACCAAAATCATTAATTTATTAAAAAATTCAACAAATCACAAAATCCATATATGAATTTTTAAGCTTTTAAAAACTCCAAGAATATTTTTTTTTAATTTTTTAATTTAATTCACCTAATAATATTTAAATCTGTAATAATAAATATGAACGTCCCTGACGTGATTGGCAACAAGAAAACAGAATGGACGAGCATAATTGCCAAAGTGACACTGAAATTTCCTTCTTAGTAATTAATACATGCCATCATTAAGTCATTCAACACTTCACAGTTAGGTTTCGACTTTTGGCGTCCTTTATGGGTTATTATCAATTTAGCCCGCGCTAGAAATTATTTATATTCATAGTCGAAAAAGTATATAAAATTTGTATCATTTTTATATATAATATACAAAATGTATATATATACAAAAAATATAATTTTTTCGCATATTATTTTAAAAACGACTATACAGTATTATTTTCCCATCCTCTACTCCGTTGGATGAACAGGTAACTTCATTATCGTGGACTTTCTACCTAATTTTTTGTTCCTAGGATAATGTACAAAGTACTTAATTAATTAGTTAATCGTGGTCCAACTTATTAATGTTTTAGATAACCTTTGATGACTTCTTGAGCATAAGAAAGTTCCACTTGGAAAATTCTGCCACTGATTAATGAATCAAGATACACCACCAAAGCTCATAATCTAGTCCAAATGTTTATTATTACCAAGAGTTTTAATTTTTAAAAGGTTTTTTGGGATTCGAGGTGGGCAATATCAAAATACCTTGAGACTTTTAAGTGTGGCTTAGTTTTGTGAGACTTACGCTTTCAAATGCCGGATTGTGCGCTTTAAACATACCTAACGCTCAACGCTCGGGCTCATCTATGCCAATCATGGGTTTAATTCACTAATTAGCATTGTTAATTCTCAATTTTTTTAACAAATTAATGATTAAAGTTTTTTTTTTTCATCTATAGGAATATAAAAATTGTGAATAACTCAAATAACAAATCATAGTATTGCATATTTACTAATTGAGAACATCGTGAGGGTGAATATCATTTGAATATTTCTTCTGAAAATAGATAATCAAAATTTATATCTTTATTTACTGGATCTTCGTGTATTAGTTCTATGTCTTTCAAAATTACCATACATTTATTATTTTGTTATTTAAAAGTAACTCTGCATTTACTCATGAAGGAGTAATATTCACAATCAAAAAGTTATAAATATTTAGTGTATTTCTTGATATGTACACTACGTTTGAACAAAAATTAGTGGATTTACGTGAATTTAAAGCTAAATTTCTAAGTTTCAAAAACCTGCAAAACTTAGAAATTTGCATGTTTGTGTGATGATGAGAGTGAGATTTAAATTACATTCACTTTTTTAGAGTTCCTAATTTATATTAAAGAGAAATAATTTAATATTAAATTGAAATGCGTCTCAATACAACAGAATGAAGACCCCCCAAAAAGGTTATAAAATTGATTTTAATTAATTTTGGATTGACAGGCAGTTAATTGATTGATTTATTGAGAGTTGAGACAAAGAACATCAAGTTATTTTAGAAGTGCAATCTCTAACCATATGGCAATAGGAGAAATTTGAGGCAACCCGCAACCCCCAACAAACAACTCCTAGATGCACATGGGGCATGTTCTTTCTTTTCCTAGTCAAGTAGTTAAGAATGCATGTCCAATTATCCACATTGGTTGTTTGGCAACTTTTGTTGGTTTCTTGTTCAGTGTTCTGTACTCGTACTAATGTTTGATTAAATCTGGATTCACGTTAGGAAATCCCATATTAGAGATAAATCGGTCCATATCAAAAGCGATTTCTTTCTCAGGACTTGAATCCGAGACATCTCGCTAATAATGAAGAAATACTTATGACTCAACCATAACTCTCTTGTTGATAGTTATTGTTTGGCACTTGCTTTAATGCAATTCTTATCTCATCTAGAAACTAGGAACTAGGAACTAGGAGATGAATTATGTAATCCACTATGGGGGAATTAAGAAATGAGTGCATGATGAATGATTTATCTTTTTTTTTTATATAGTAAAATTTAGTTGGTATAAGCTATTTGCTCATCTAAAAAATAAGAAAAAATATCCATTTATAATAAATATGATTAGTAACTTAAAAAATACGATAAGTTGTCTAACACAACATATAAAATACGTAAAAATGTGTGAAAATATCTTAGACTAACACTATATATATATATATATATATATATATATATATATATATATAAGTTATATTTTTAAATATGGAACCGTGGTGATCCAATAGGCAATATATAGGTGTAGGGCAGGATATTGTATGATTTAGTACTTGATGATTGGACAAGCTCAATATTGGAGATAAATTATTCTTTAGCAAAAAAATTATTTTAAATGTCACTTAGGCTTGTGGTCCAGTGATAACACGACGCCAATTAAGTTTGGCATGATCCATCACTAATTGCTACAGTAACATTTTCCACAAAAGGGTGTGATCTTTTGGATGTGTTAGGCTTTATTACATTGGGTAATTTTTAATAGTTTACTAAATCTATGGATGCAACTTAAAGAGGGTAGAAAGAAAGAGAACTAAAATTGCAGAAAGTTGGTAGATTTGCAAAACTGTCTTTGAATAAAAGGTAAATGTATGAAACTAATCATCTATTTAGAAAATTAAAATCCCGAATTATACTGCTATTTTCTGAAATATCTTAAAATAATATATAAGTGCAATATCAAAGATCATTTAAATATCCATATATGCGTATAGATATTCAATTTTTTCTGGTAAGTGGCGGAAACACCATGTAGTAAAGAGTATAATCCGATATTCCTTCGCAAAAAAAAAAATCTCCTTGTATATACGTATGCAAATAATTATTTTTAAAAACAATATGTTTATGTATGATAAGCCGATATCACTTGCAAAAAATTATAAAGTAATATCATTTGGTACAAGAAGTAAAGCTTTAAAACCATCATCATTCCAAACCAAACTCATTACAAGCAAAATTATAAAACTTGGATAACTTTTTCTAAAGATTGAATGTTGGACATGTTTGGGATTTCAATAACGCTGCTAATTTACAGATAATTTTTTCAAGCAAACCTAAAACACTATATAGATGTGGTTGCTATCATCATCAACCACAAATATGATTATATATGTGAATAACTTATTCTTGCTCATTCTATCACACAGATAGTGTTGTCTTTCTTTTTCTGGACAAAAACAACATAGAAAGAAATTATTGGATCAAAATCAAGTTGGATAGATTCAAATATTTTTATTTTATTTTATCATTATTCAATGTTTAAAACTTATTTAACCTTAAGAGTTACATACATACACTTAATAATAATCACTTATATATGGGCTACGGTTAACTAATAAAAATTTATATACATTTATTTATTTATTTTCACTGTTGTAATGATATTTCTGTTGTAATAAAAATGTTTAATGATGATATATATATTTCTGAGTTATGGATCAAACATCAAATTAGACAACAATAGAGCGGTGTAAAGAAAAGTCATTTTTTTTGTACATCATAAATGGTGTATTTTACTCCATCAATATTGTTAAAGCTGCTGAAACTTTTGCAGTCTTCCTTCCGTAATATCAAATGTAAGAAAAGAAAGCATTTTACCAAATCATATTCAAATTCTAGTTATATGTTCTTTGGTATGTTGAATTGTATCACCATCTCATCTAATCGCTTAAGCTATTAGATAGGGAACACACTTTTATTCACTTAATTATATCTTTGAAATTGGCATTTGGATTTGAGAAACTAACAATATACTAGTCAGTGAGAAAGTAGGCAGTGGGGGAAAACCAATCTGTCAGTAATATTTAGAAGAACCAAACATAGAAGCACAGAACATTACTCAACTCGGAACAACAACAACAAAGGTAATATAACCCGTGTAATCTCACAAATGGGGTCTAGGGAGAGTACTATGTACGTAAACTTTACCCCTACCTTGTGAGGTAAAGAGGTTATTTCCGATAGACCCCGGCTCAAAGGAAAAAAAAACAAAGCAAGTTTGAGAAAAAAAAACAGTAATGAGAACGTTGGAAATACCGGAGAAAAGAAACAGTAACGACAACAAAACAATAAGATAACCGACGCCAAAGGAAACAACATGGATAGGACTTTGCATAACTCAGAACTGGCAAAATATGTTAAACAACCTGTGGCAACACTTCTTTCATCTATTCAGTAACATTCAACAACTACACAGCAACAAATCCCAAGCACAAAATTAAATAAAAAAAATAAAGTCAAAAGCTCTAGAAGTTCTCTATATTTTCTACTGACAAGACTAAAAAGATCCTAGAAAACATTGGAAACCTATTCAGTAATGTTTGAGTTGCGTAAACTACCACCTCTTTGTACAGAAAATTTCAGGTTTAGCTATTGGATGTATCTCAATCATTTTATCGCATTCTGTCTATCTTTAATTAACCAAATTGCAGAATGAGTGAGCTATATCAGGTATTACATATGGGAATAAGAAGTGTATGTGCTATATCAGGTTGTATGCTGGCAGATCTTCTATTCTTTGTATATCTTCTAATGATAATTCCCTCTCTAATTGCGTCCTTGTCGCTTGCATAACATCCTGAAGGAATAAAACAAAAAACTTTAATTAGTAGAATGTAGAGGAAAAGTAAGATACATATTGTGAAACATCCTTTTCTGTTTTAGATCTACAAAAATTATCATCATTTATAGATCATAGGACTAACTTTTATGCTAAACATATGACTGTTCCTCGGACAAACACAGTAATAAAAAATAATATTGAGTAAACATTGAGGTTCAGTTTTGCAAAATCATAAAGCTTTGGAGCCCTTCATTTCCTATATCAGTTTAGCAAAGGGAATTCTATATATACCGTGCTTATAGCTTGTTTGGCCAAGCTTCTAAAATCAACTTATTTTGAAAAGTAAAGTGTTTTTGGGGAGAAGTTACTTTTTCTGCTTCTCAAAATGAAGCTGTGTTTGAACTAAAGGACATGATTGTTTAATGCTTTCTCCTAAATGATAGTGTTCAATCAAAAAATAATCAGCATTATTATTTTATAAGAACAAGTGCGTTGAATTTAATCTTAATTCAGAAGCTCATGACATGTTCCTCATATGGTGAACACGTGTGAGAAATGGAAGGGTGAGAGAAGGAGCGGATGTAGGGAAATAGATAAGGTTTCACCCGAACCTAGTAACTTTAGCTCATATCTTGTGTATGGGTAAGAATTCCACCACTAAATTGGTACGAATAATAGATTTAGAACCCAGTAAATCAGATGACATGTGGACTTTGATAAAAATTCGAACTGAACTCATAAAGTTCAAATCCTGAATTCGCTTTTGGGCAAGTGTACGAGAGACATAGCCTAATGAGAGAGAGAGAGAGGTATACCTTAAACTCCATATATGAAGCACACATAGCCAGCCACTGTGCATCCATCATAGCGAACGCTATACAGTATAGAACATCAAATGCCTCATCATCCTCTGCAGTTTGTTTTAGAGAAAAAGTTCATCTAGAAAGCACCCTAATTCAGAAGTACTTAGGTTAATTTTCTGTCTAAATGACTGGCTTACCTCCTAATAGCTTAACGAAATTAATTCCCGGTAGACACTTTGGCTTCTCTGCAAGAGAAAAAGAAGAAAGTCAATGTCGGTTCAAAATGGACAGGAAAATATTAGCAAAATGTATAATTTGAGACAATCAAGAATCATAAAGAATAATATTTGAAAGCAGAGGAGATTGTTCTTAATTAGTATAAATCACTTAAAACGTTAAATCACCTGAGTATAAGTCAAGCATCTGAATCAACATGAATGTAACGTTAATCCCAGCGACTGCAAATGGATACTCCCACATTGCCCTCGATCCACTTCGCTTGAAAAGCAACCTATGAAAACAAGCCTTGATTTTGACTATATGCAATTAGTTATGACTTAATAAGCCGCCATCAGACTGTGAACACCTATATCTTCGCAAAACAGCTAAACATCATACCGGATATCTTGTTGCAAAAAACAGCAAATTCTCTAGTGAAATAAATCCACAACCCCTACAAAAAGATGATTTTTCAGATGAGAATAATATCTTAGACAACAAAAGTAAACTAAGTGCCGGAAGCTGGTGAGATATTTGAGATATGCATTCAAGCACAGATCTCGGTGTTATTTTATAGTGGAATCATTGCAACAAAGAGTCAAAACAACGCCAAGAATAATTTTTTCCTATTCCTTAGCTATCTACTGATTGTCATAGAAGTGCCACTAGACGAGGCGCTGCAAATGAATGGTAGAATACCTTTTTCTATATAGATGAAAAAGCAAACTGCTACGTTCTAATTATTACAATTGACCAACATAAATGAATCTCCTCTTACCAAAAAGTCTTACATATTTCTTCCCTTGGAAAAGTGACAAAAATATCAATGTATCTTGTCAAATCATTGAGAATATCAAAGGATGAAACTCACCTGAAGTCAGTCGATGGATTTGCTCCTTGCCAGCCCATATCTTTCCATTGCTCGGAGATCAAACTTTTTAGCTTCACATTTGGAAATGCTGCATTCCATAAAGCTTGAAGAGCTTCCTGAAAATTGGAGTTAGTTATGTGCTAAAATACAAGCTGTAACTAGAAAAAACACAAATAAGATTATAATTCAAAAGAGATGCCGGTACAGACAGAAACAAAATCCAGGAAGAAAATGCGGAAATAACTAAGGTTTCCAACTTTCTGCTATGCGGCAGATAAACTAAGTTACTACTCTGGTAGGTTAATAGATACTGATAAATATCATTAAGATTAAATGTGATAAAATAGTGATCTCAGTGTTTGCCATGAAATTAGAGAGGCAGAATCTTTTAGTGACTTCTTACAAGATTTCAGTATATTGAATTAATGAGAGTGCCATTTCAAGAACTATTGCATAGCTTGTTTTGTTTGAAATATCACTAGTTATGACACTATTATTCTGAAAAATACATCTATCTAGTATGGAACATTTTCATACGAAGTGCACATAAGTACGTATTTCTTAAAATGATATGTTGTTGATAAATTGTAAAACAAAAGGCCGATAACTTAGATCAATAAATGTAGTATTCCAAGTCCCTTATAAAACATCCCCTATACATGACCTTTGCAACTTGCGATTTCACTATCCCCGAGGGAATAGAATTTATAACTATGAACTGAAATTAACATGGAAATGAAAATAGAACAAGCATTTTGGAAATACTTGATGATCTATCCGTGTCTCATCAAAAGGTACCCCTAGCCGTTCTTGAAGCCTGCGTAATCTTTCTTCCTGGCAGAAGTTAAATATATATGAAAAAATCCACAATGTTATGAAGGTATAAACTACAAAGAGAAGTTAAAAAAAAAAAAAAAAAGAACTTCCATAATAGTCTCAACAATTTCTACCAACAGAAAGAAGCCTATTTAACTTGGATAGACATGAAATAGAGATAAAGGCCAGATAAACTCAAAGGCCAACAATATAGTACTCTGGTTTACCTGAAGAGGAGTTAAGGGGTAGTCAAGATATTTATCGCTTCCGAACCGTTTATTGCCCGAGCGGTTGAAGATTCCTCCTATCCATGCTCGTGGTCCAACCATAGCATTAGCTACAGCCATCAAAATCTGATAAGTGAAATGGACAAATAACTATGGAAATGTACACATTAGTTGATTAACATGTTAAGTAAAGGGAAGAACAGCCCAAAAAAGATGATCAAGATGTGTTCTTGAAGTTTTATATTGAAGTCTTTCTTTTTCACTATTCTTCGCATTGTTCTTCCGACAATTTGCACCATGCACTAGTCTATGATGTACCATGCTTATCCTAATTAGGCTGTATGCTTGTCCAGTTTGGTTTATACAGCCTCTAAACTTAAAATATGAGGACTTCTTTCTAGATAGTAATACTGGTGATGAAAGATGTTCAGATCACATATGTATTGCAAAAAGAGTAACAGTTCCCAACTTTCCATTTAGACAATCCCAAAATTTTGCAATGTAAAAGAAGCACAAACATAGTAAACAACAAATTTCCTGTATTATGAATTTAACAAAAAAAGAAGAACAAAGATTTGAAAGACTAAATAAACTACCTAGGAGAATCTATCTGAACTGTAGGCAAAAAAGATGCAGATGCAGCGACCATTAATGAAATTATTCAGGTG
The DNA here is from genome assembly GCF_000715075.1 of Nicotiana tabacum. Lineage (NCBI taxonomy): Eukaryota > Viridiplantae > Streptophyta > Magnoliopsida > Solanales > Solanaceae > Nicotiana > Nicotiana tabacum. Next base: position 18,366,718 of record NC_134102.1, on the reverse strand, counting down.
GAAAATTAGAAGAATAATTTGAACTCACTAAAGCACTGAGCTAACTGTGAAATTACGTGAGGAGAATTATGTGACCATGCTGGCTCCTCATCAAGCTTCCTTCTTTGCCAATTACTTTCATCTTCATCAGCCTGAATTCATAAGTTCTGTGAGATAAAATTACGAGCAGAAGTGTACACTGCTTTATTATAAATTGCTAAGGAAGCTAATTACACAATGAAATGAAAATGTTACAGCATTCAAGTTTATGAAGTTTAAAAAAGAAGGGCAGGAAGATATTGCTGTCAATGACTTGCCTGACCGTCCTAGTACCTTAACCCCCCCCCCCCCCCCAAAACCTAAAGAGCACGAGCCCTTAACTAAGGACTCGCAAACCATCCCTTGTCACAAGTGGATATGTCAGCAATGTGGCTAGTATCGCAACATTATTTAACTGGTCTAGCTGAGGCATTCAATGCGAAATAAAAAGATCAAAAAGAGAAAAAAGATATCAACACGAAGAAAGATAAAAGTAATCTAAAGAGGGTCATAGGCATCACTTCACGAGTCTGAGACTATCAAGATTCAAAATTAATTCCAGTTGATGCGCGCGAAAAGGGTTTGGTTAAAGATAATTACGTAAACTGATCACAAAATGGCACGAAGACATAGAGACAAGCCAAAGCAACTGCAAATTGATTTTATTTCCAAAAGTTAGTCGAATTGACATGAGATTACGACTCAGCATTTGATATACTGTTTCTTTGCTCTAAATCAACTCCTTTGGTAGAGTTCATGCAAAGGATTTGACTTAATATCAAAGGCAATTAGTAAAATAGATTAGGTCCCCACATTAGACAGGTAAATTCCAGCAAGACGAAAGCTACTCCCTCCCAGCATAGAATGCACTCAAAAGAAGAACAGATGCATGAAGGTGCATACAGCTCGTCGCAGAGTGCAGCAGAGAAATTCAAACGACTTCAAGAAAATTGCAAGTTAATGTTTTTCTAGTCACCTCGTGCAATTCATGATGATAAATTAATCATCCATCATGTAGCTTAGGATCTACATCTTATTAAATCTAATAGAATGACCTATGTTGTCGTACAGTCGAAGTAGTTCAAGTTCGAATAATTATTTTTGATAACTGAGAAATCCCCGAGGACTAGTGGGGCACGGTTCGAAACTCAAAAAATATTGGGCCAATAACTTGTCTATAAAAGGACAGCTTGGTGCACAAAGCATCCCTTATTCACGCAGCCTATCCTAATGCAAGCATTAGTGGCTGCTTACACAACTCAAACCCGTGACCTATAAGTCACACGGAGACAACTTTACCGTTGTTCCAAGGCTCCCCTTAAGGTATCTTGCCTATGAATAACAAAAATAACCCACATTGTTCAAAAATGGCGGTTTAGAGCTGATAAAACCTATTGTTCAGTCCATTAACCATGCCTGCATCCACTAATAGAAACTACAGCACCTCAATCCCAAACTTGTCATCCACTAATACGAATCATCAACATCCATTTCGCTCAATTTGACCCTCTTCGTTCAACTATACTTGCCTTCAACCAAGCTAAATAACCAAAATTTCAGCAAAGTAAACGGATACCAATCCAAGAGATGAAACTAGACGAATGAGGAATAAAAAAGCTTACTCTGTGGTGGGAGGAGGCACAAGAAAGAATGCATTGACTACGCCTTAATCTCATTAGAAAGAAAGAAGAAAATGTTGGGAGGGTCAAATTTTCCCAATGTTTCAAACAGAAAAACAAAAGGGTAAAACAGAATAGTAATAAACAGTTGTTCAAATGATTACTTCAACTCATGCTTTCTTAAAATTCAAACTATCATCATTTTTATCCTCACTCTTACTTCCAACCACCAAATTTCTGTAACCTCAATAAGGAAAAAGGCTAAATGTCGGTTTTTTACACACAAATTGGAGATTAACACCGCAATTAAAGGGAACTTTTGTTTAATGGACTTAATTACAGGTGCACAAGAATGGGAAAAGTTTCTTTTTTCTTTCTAAAAGGTAATAGAAAGATTAGTTCTTTTTTACATCCAACCATATATACCATATCATTACATAAGACAAAAAGAATAAAAGCAAACCTCAACAAACATAAAGTATACACCATTAATTTGCAAATTGCATGCAGATACAAAAACACAAAATAGGGTACCACCTTTAATTGGCATATAATAAGAGAAATTCATGTTCTTGATTCAATTATTCTGAGTAATGGTGAACACAAAACAGACAAAAAGTATGTACATTTGCATGTATATATTTAAAAAAAGGTACCTGTAAATCACATGTTCTTGATTCAACTGTTGAGATGGCAGAAACCCAGAATGGTGGAAGAAGAAAAGAGGAAAAATGGAGAAATGTGACAAATTCTTGGGTTCCATAGCCATTAGCCAGCCATGTGGCTAAAACACCGCCTAATTTCTAGCCATATTTAGCTTTTTTTTTGCATATTATAATCATTTCGACCCGTCTTAGCTGATCAAGACTAGCTATTTGGGAAATTTGTTTGTTCAAAAACAGACTTAAGACTTAAGATATATAATATCCCTAGTATGTATGTAACACTATTAGGTGAAATTTTTGCCGACTGTGTCTTTTTTTATATCATTTTTTTAATAAATAATTTATTTTATTTCTTTTGCAGTTAATGGACCTTTTAGATAACGGTTTAAAAACTTCTTTTTTAGCAAATTAAAATTCTTATAAGAAAACGAACAGAAAGCAAGGAACTGCCGAGGAGCTTCAAGTTCATCTTTTTTTCCGTATTCTAGAGATTTGGTTCTTTCATAACTATCGTTGTTTGAATACTGATTTTGATTTCTAGATCTATGATATTAATTTTTTTAATCAATCATGATAACCAATCGAATACTATCTACGAATCTAAACTATTCGGTCAACTAGTAAATTAGATAGATTAAGAAGTTGAATCAATTAAAGAATATATTGTTAGATAGCTCATAACCATAGATTATTTTTATCACATTGATAACATAAGAATCTCCTCTTCCTCTTATTTTTTTTTATTGTAGTTAATTAGAGTCAAACACTTTTAAGTTTACTTTTTGTTTAGATAATTAGGATAGTTTAATCTAGTTAATGGTTAAATCATAAATCCCTGTGGATTTGACATTCTATCTCATTACTTTATTACTTGACGATTGCGTATACTTACATGTCCGTTTGGCCGCAACAAATAATCACTATACTTAATTTTACTCCATATTTTAGTAATATAGTAAAATAGAACATATTTTTAAGAACTGTGTACAAAAACTATACTTGATACATAATATACATAACTAAATTGAATTAGAAGGATAAAGATTTAAGAACTATATGTCAATGTAATTTTACATGTTATAGGTGGTTAGTTTAGTTTGTACTTTAGCATTGCGGAAAAGTAAGATTATTATCAGATTTATCCGCTGTCATTTTACTATGTTACAGTTAGGCCTAGACGCCAAGCCAATCCAACCGAACTTACTATAATACCGAGCATGTTATAATATGGGATTTTTACACATATAGCCGGCGATATAAATTGTTTACTTTTTCTAACAATATACATAGAATATATATTAATTATACATATACAATACATAAATTATGCATATATTATATATTTACCGGCTATTTTTAGTTTAAGTGTTAGTGTGAGCGGCTATTTGGGTTAATTCTTATAATATTGAGCCGAGCCCAACCGAGCTTTATTAAATAAAAATACCAGTTATGTTCATTTATAAGTATTTTATTACAAAAATTGGTCAATTCACAAAATATTACTAATATTAGCCAATTAGCTATTTGTAGACAAAAAAATTAAAATTTTGCTTTCTTTTGAGTGGGTGTTATTATAATAGATTGGGTACATCTTAAGGAGCTTGAATCTCAGTTTGATATGATTTGGTGGAGTTTTGAGTTGGTTTGAATTGAAAATTCGAAATAGAAGATGAACATAAAACAATAATATGTGTATCACACTGTGTATTAGATATGTATCATATTTGTATCAAATGTGTATCACATGCGTGTGAGATACATGCGTGATACATGTTTTGATACATGTGTCGCAGAAGAATTTTTTGAACTCGATTTTAACTACGAATTTTTATATCAATTCAGTCCAAATCACCTCCAATCTTCCTTAAATTTTGTGTATGACTCATCTATATCTTTTCAATGAATCTCAATCATACTCACTGAAAAAAGTCTTTTTTTGCTTAGATTTTTGGAATCTTGTATATATATTTGTTTGTTTCATCACCTTATTTGCTACTTCATCAATAAAATTCATTTCCATCTTGCATCCAATGTTGGTAATCACGCTTAAAAATATGGAAGGAAATCTTTGTGTGTGATTTTGGATAGAGAAAATCTTTTTTCTTTAGGTTTTCAATTTTTATATGTGTTTGGCTAGTTTTGATAAGTTTATAATTAATGGTTAGAGGTGTTAAGTTGAAATTTTTTTGGGACATTTCTGTAAGATTCCCCTTTAATAAAGTATAAAGTATAATCAAGCTCGAGCCAAGCCCGGATGTACTCTTTAACGGAGTATATTTAGTTTTTCGCATAGTGCTACGCCAGTTTAAAAACAAAATTAATAATAAGTTGGTTGATGTGGAAATATAAAAACATTACTAGTTTAAATTGGTACTTGCATTCAAATGTGACCGTTCGTTTAAATGAGAACTCAAAGAAAAAGTTTATAGCAGTTGTAGTTCGAGCTTTCTCTTATTCCCTGTTAATACTCCTTGTTTCTCCCCTTAAATATTCTTGTTGTTGATCTTTTAATTACTATCAAAACCAGGATGGTTAATAGGCAATACTAATGTATGCAAGTGGAACCATTATTTGTGGCTTGAATTATGTAATTGTCAAATTGAAAAATCTTTCTCTTATAGGTTTGAACTATTTGGGATCTATATATAGGGGTTGTAGGTGGGATTCTAAAGATTGCATTGTGCTTTTCTTCTCATTCATAGTGAAAAACTCTCTCTGCTCCGAGGATTAGACTTAGCCGAACCTCGTTAAATCCTTGTATTGATTTTTCTTCTCTATTTGCTTTGTGTGTGATTGTGTGCTAGTTAACTTACGATCTTTCACAACAATTGGTATTAGAGCAAGGTTCGGGTTTCTACATATAATCTAGAGTTAAGATGTCTTCATCATCTTCAACAAAGTACGAAGTAGAGAAATTTGACGAGGGTTCTAGTTTCAATCTATGGAAGATTAGGATGAAATCGTCTCTCGTGTTACAAGAGTTATGGAAGGCAATTTATAAGGATTTTCCTGAAAAGATGAAAGAGACAGAAAAGACGGACCCGAATGAGAGGGCTTTGAGTGTGATCTTCATGAGCGTTACAGATAGCGTTTTTCGGGAAATTGCTGAAGAAACTTCTGCATCAATGGCATGGAAGAATTAGCTGGAAGATCTGTATTCTAAGAAATCGCTGACAAACCGCCTCTACGTGAAAAAAAAATTATACAATCTTCGTATAAATGAAGGTACACCTGTTAAAACTCACATTGATAAGTTTAATTCAAGTAATGGACCTGAAGAACATGAATATCAAAATTGAGAGCGAGGATCACGCCTTGATAGTATTATGTTCTTTTCCACCGTCTTATGATACTTTTGCTATGCTGTTATATGGAAATGATAGTATTTCACTGGAAGATGTTAGTAATGAACTAAAATCTAAAGAGTTGAAAAAGAACTTTTTGGACAGCAAAATTGAGGGTGGGAGTCTTGTGAGTAGAGGAAGAACACAACAAAATAACTTTAACAGAACAAAGTCAACCGCCAGATCAAAGTCTAGAGTAAGGAAAAAAAATTGTTATGAGTGCGGGGAGCAAGTGTCACGACCCAAAATTTAACTAGTCGTGATGTCACCTAACCCAATCAGCTAGGTAAGCCAACTAATAACTATCCAATTCCAATAATATTTAATTGACTCTAATACACTCCCCAAGGAGTGGTAGTACAAATCATTAGCTTCTAAGATTAGAATTTACAAGCTGGTATGAAATAAATACATCATCTGTTCGAAATGTACATAAACAGATTTTTATAAATCTAAGGCTACCATGAACAAGAGGCAGTTATGACCGGAACACAGGTACATCTTCAAATCCATCTCCTGTCGATCACATCAACATCAACATCCAATATCTGCAAGCAAGGTGCAAAAATATAGTATGAGTATAACCGACCACATGTGCTCAATAAGTAACAAACCTAACCTTAGGTTAAAAGTAGTGACGAGCAGGAACAAAGGTCAGGGTCCAACACCAATAGCCAACAACAGTTCATAACAACATAATATAAGTAATAAAAGAAGTAGCTTAGAGATAAAATGATCAACTCGTTCACAGTTCCAGAAAAATAGGCCTGCTTTTCAAGTATATCAGTGAAAACCCAAATCTTTTACCGAAATCACCAAAATATGAGTACGTTTTATAAAACTGTGATTTTTTCCAAAACCTTTTCAGCAACAGATAGGATGTTTCATTTTCAAATGGCACGAGGAAAATACATATCTATGCCTATATGTCAATGAGTATGTAAAGTCATGAATGACGCAATATCGTACAACATGAGGAAAACTACATGTCTATGCATGTATGTCAAGCGTGCATGTCAATGCGATGCAACTCAATAATAAAACCATATGCATACTCAGCGTATCAATTCACTCAATCCTCACAGTCTCTCAATCCTCCCAATCGCTCAGCACTCGCCACTCGCACTCAGTAGGTACCTGCGCTCACTGGGGATGTGTACAGACTCCGGAAGGGCTCCTTCAGTCCAAGCGCTATAATATGCACAAACAACTCACGTGTTATAATATCAATATCTAGATCCGCATGGACAAATCACGTGCTTCACGGATAACTCACGTGCTATAGTATTAATATCTGGATCCGCACGGACAACTAACGTGCTATAGTATCAATATCTGGATCCGCACGGACAACTCACGTGTTATAATAAGCTAATCTGACCTGCTGCGGCGTGCAACCCGATCCCTTAATTATCCTCACAATCAGGCCCTCGGCCTCACTTAGTCATCAATCTCTCCAGTCTCTCAGGCTCACAATGTCATGAAACTAGCCCAAAATGATGATATGATGTGTCAATAAATAACAGCAGAGACTAAGATATGATATGCAATGAATGAATATGACTAAGTATGAAATTACGGTTTAAACATATAATTCAACATTAGAAATGACCTTAGTGGGTCCCAATAATACCAACATTTGCTTAAGCATGATTTCTAACATGAGTCATAGCTCAGTTTCTTTAACACATAAAAATACATAGAAGAATACAAGTTAATTGACTAAACAGCTCTACGGAATCAACTAAGTCTTAATTTCTACGGTGCACGCCCACACTCCCGTCACCTAGCATGTGTGTCACCTCCAAATAATTCATATAACACATATAATTAGGGTTCATACCCTCAGCTCAAAGATTATAGATGTTACTTACCTCGAACAAGCCGAATCCAATGTCGAGCAAGCTAAACAATGCTCCAGAAATCCCATTTTGTGTGTATCAACTTTCGAATGGCTCGAATCTAGTCACAATTAATTCAATTCAGTCAACACAAATTATAGGATTTAATTCCATATCAAAATACTAATTTTTCCAAAAAAATCCGAAATTACACTCAAAAATCGCCTGTGGGGCCCAAGTATCGGAATCCGACAAAAGTTATAAAATATGTACGCTCATTCAACCACGAGTCCAACCATACCAATTTTACCAAATGACGACGTCAACTCGACCATCAAATCCTCAAATTAAACCAAGAGGGCTTTTTAAATTTTCCAACTTAATTCACCAATTAAATATTATAAAATAACCATGGATTCAAGTAATTTGACCAATATTAAGTTAAGAACACTTACCCCATTATTTTCTTTTAAAATCTCCCGAAAATCGTCTCTTCCCGAGCTCCAAATCGTAAAAAATAGAAAATGAACATACTCTCGATATTAAATATGTTTTTACTCAGCTGTTCTGCCTCGTTTTGTATACCAAACAATCCCGAAACTCTCTTTTGATCCTTCCAATAGATTCCTTGTAAAATTTCAGTCAAATTAGGCTTTTGAATCACCCAATTTGGCCTTAAAATGAGGGAGATATGATGTTTTGAAGATTTAAATGAAGTTTGAAAATTTAAGTGATTAAAAAAATGACATTTTCGTAATTATTTTATAACAGAAAATCAGCAACGAAAGAATTTTCGTTTTAGCACCCAAAACTCATTCGGAACCTCCCGGACACAGACCATATATGCGTTTCAATCATAAAACATGCTACGAACCTGCTCGTGCACTCAAAATACTGAAAAGAGGTCATATTGACCCGATATTGACCATGGTCAAACTCAAAATTCTTAACTTAACTAGTTTCTCAACCAGTGATCCAAAACACACCCCTCGGGGCCCCATTCAATCATACCAACAAGTCTTAAAATATAATACAAACTTAGTCGAAACCTCAAATCACATCAAACAATGCTAAAACCACGAATCATACCCCAATTCAAGCTTAACGAAACTAAGAAATTCCAACTTCTATATTCGATGCCGAAACCTATCAAATCAAGTCCGATTGGCCTCAAATTTTGCACACAAGTCATAAATGATATAACGGACCTATAAAAAATTTTAGAACTGGATTCCGACCCCGATATCAAAAACCCAACTCCTGGTCAAACTTCCAAACTTAAATTTCTATTTTAGCCATTTCAAGCCTAATTTAACTACGGACTTCCAAATAATTTTTCGAACACACTCCTAAGTCGAAAATCACCATACAGAGCTATTGGAATCATCAAAACTCCGTTCCGAGGTCAAATTCACAAAAGTCAAACTTGGTCAACTCTTCCAACTTAAAGCTTCCTAGTTGAGAATCGTTCCTCCAAATCAATTCCGAATAACCTGAAAACGAAAACCGATGATTCTCACAAGTCATAATAAATCATACGGAGCTACCCATGCCCTCAAACTACCGAGCGAAGTGCAAATGCTCAAAACGACTCGTTACATCCTCCCCCACTTAAACATACATTCGTCCTCGAACGTGCCCAGAGTTGTTCTTAAGCCATCAGATCACCGTGTAACCTTACCATGCACATACCCTGGGGTGATCCCATGTCACCCTATTCCATATAGGCCTGAAAACATAACATATTGAAGATCATTACTTCAACCTTAGCCCGTAATCCCCATAATCCAATTTCCAACATCTGGAATTTCCTACAAGACCCGAATCTCGCATCTACACACTGTCTAAGTCTGAACAAGTTGCACAAAGCCATAACCATAACCCGAGACACAATAACATGATATACCACATAACTCAAATACTCAAAGCAATAACTCCCGACCGCAATAGCTACTCGATAACTAACTCGACATCGGTAACAAACCTCATATCAACTAAAATCTTGTTCTGAACCTTTGTACACTGCCGATGATGAAAGAAACACGTAGAAACTCTTAACCACTCATCATATCAACAAGTCATGAAACTCTCTCTCGTCCAACGGGAACCAAAGCCAAGTCCTAAGCCGACTTCCAACGTTATTCCTCCAAACATACCGTAATCAAATCTGATAGTATCCATTCTAGGTCCAATGACCTTATCTCATCAAACACAACTATTCTATTGACACGCCACACCAATACAACCTAAAGTCATAACCGTGCAATCTGTGCACCAACAAGCAAATATTCGAATGTACTCAATTGGGGAAAATGACTTAAATGAGAGAATCGTCTTGCAAGCTCAACAAGTATCTACCACAACGAAATGCTATGAAACCATCACACATAGTAGGACCAAGACACACGAATCTAACACAAAGGATCATATCCCAACATAGCCCCTCTGCAATGAGTGACCATCCAAATGCCGGTCCATATGAAATACCTCAAGCCACAATGCTCAAAATCAACTACTACACGCAATTTGACATCAAGTACACAAAAGGCATGACTATAACCATGGAGAAGCCAATAACACAATATACCACAGCCTGGAAAGACCATAACCAAGGCGCAATCAACCATTCCACACCCCAATCACCATCTCGCTCGAATTCCGCTATAAGGCCCAAACAGAACCGCATCATGTGTGCATATAACCAATGAATCACAACCCCTCGTAGCATGGAAGAGTAACACATAGAACATATCAGATACGAATAAAATCAATTCTAACCGAATGGCATATCCTTCAACAATAGCAGTTCGGAATCAATAAATCTGACACGGTGTAGAATACATATCCTCATTGGGCCTACCAATGGACCCCAAATCAACTCTGGTCACTCATAAATAGATAAATAACCCTCCGAAAGTCCACAATGATTGAACCATAACACATAATATCATCTGGCCAGCTTTGGCCATAACTCCACAATCCACAACCACTAAACAATCTGCTCCTGAGAACTCCCAGTCTCCAAATCCATAGAACACAGGAATCACCATATCTGATCCTAACTCCACCGCACGAATGTCTAACACATCTCTCATACACGATCATCCCATGAGGAATACTTCTATAATTCTTTCATGCCACATAGCGAAATCAGAATATCAGTAGTCGATCAACCAGGCGAGCATCGCAATACCAATGAAGAATCTGTAAGTCAAAACACAATGCGCCTTCTGAAATGCGCACTCTTCTCAGGAAATACCAAGTAGTAATAGCCTTTATCTAGACATCTGAAATCGTCCATGTTGTCTAAGAATTCATGGCCTTCCCTTCAAAACTGAATTGTGACCTTGCACATACAAATCTCAATCCTACACAATACATCGCATCTATCATTCTATCATATGAAAAGGTACGAGAATCTCATAATCAACTCTGATCACTAGCAAACTACATACTCAATTAGCCAGGAACCTTCCATTTGATTTCATCTAGGAGAAAATCTCAATACGCAACATGTTCTTCACGCCAATAGGAAATATCCACCTCGAACCATGATAGAAATCATAGAGAACTCTTCAAAACCCATTTTCACATAACCAGTCCATTAGAACTGAATCTCTCTAATTCAACCAAGTCACGCAAGTCGCCAAACCCAAGATTATTGGCACAAAACATCTTTAGAGACTCACCACATCATAATTACCCAAAAGAACCGAGCATACCATTACCATACTAGTCTAGCCTACTACCTAGTTGTCCTATTTTCTCTTAGTTTCTTCTGAATTAACCTCAAGTTGACACTTCTCCTTGTTAGAACATTATGATCCTTATCCAAAGATCACTACAAGACATCCTAATATAAAACGACATCGCCCTAAGGCCCATAAGCCATTGTATTCTTCTTAAGCGCCCCCATAAGTACCACAACCGAATCGCCCACTCTGAAAGTACCTTATGTGAATTTAAATTTGTTCTTTTACCTTTCTTATACTAGAATGTAGAATCCATAGTCATAAAGAATTACCGCAAGACCCGGCACCATCAAATGCAAATTTCAGATTCTATTCACACACAAGTCCGGAAACAAAAATTCTCAATTGCTATATATAAATCTCGAACCCATTAGAACCTTCTCAAGAGTCACCCACTTTGCTCAAATCCAAATTGCACTGCTCGAACAGGCCGAATTGCCTATGCTCAATTAGCACAACAACACTCCCAAATAAGTAACCCTGCCTTAACGCAACCGAGCAAATTCATACACCGTGCACATTACATCCGTCACGAATAACAACTCAACTTATTCCATGATTTCCATATACACATAAAGTGTAACATAGCTCATATCCAGAAATTCCTTTACTCGAGTTATCCTCGATCTCAACCTTTGCAAGTCATAACTAAACCACAAGTATGCCTCTGACCCAAACTAAAATTTAACATATAACCATGAAATTAAACCGTCAACAGCATGCTCCCCACTTGGCTCAAAGCCATAGATCATGACATTCAATAACTGACAATACACATACTGTATTACTGCCATGATACTACAGTGAGATTCAACTAAATTCTTCACAAGCTCATGCATCACCAACCATAAAATACCTAAATCATCCGCTAAGATCGCATTTATTTCTCTTGATAGTCAAGTCAAATTTCTCAACCAGATTTAAATTCAAATCTCAACACATACACCTTGCTGGTAGAAAAAAAACTCTCTACTAAATATTATAAGGAGCATACCTCTGTAGATTACTCCGCACGAGATAACCCACATGCTTAGCCTAAAATTGACATCTTGATATACCCTTTCACAGCCACAATCACTACGCGATCACTTAATCTCCCTAAGTCCGAACTCATCAACAAGACGTGAAAATCTACTTCGCTCCACAATTAAACAGCATGAAAGATCCTTCAACACATTCATACTCGAGACTATATGTCAAATCAAGACAGACACCAAGCACCCAATGGCCCTTTTGTTTTTTTACATCTCAAGCAAACTATTCTCGTCACAATCAAACCATCTGAACACATTTCGTAGTCATATCATGCCCATCGTATAGCTATTCAACCGCTCATCGAGCGACAAATTCCACTCATAGGGACACTACCGGACATATGAGTCCAAATGTACAAGTTCACACAACTGAAGCTACCGAGCCTAAGCTGCGGTCTAAACCTGGCCTCAAGTCCTCCAGACTGGCCAATCACCAAAACACAGAATACACATCTCGAACCTCATTCATGGAATCACAAGCCGGCGATGCACATCTGATACCGAGCGCTCACATGCGCACACAAATGCGTGGAAGAAATTGAAAGAGTTATGTTTCAAGCTGAATCAATTCTGCATGATAAGGAAATAAAGATGAGAAATTATCCTAAATGCCATGTAGCCTCTCGAAGAAAGGTATGGACGTCATCATACCGATCCGCAAGACTCTATTAGACACTTGCTCACGACTTGTAGAACTTATGAAACCTAGAGCTCTGATACCAACTTGTCACTACCCAAAATCCAACTAGTCGTGATGACACCTAACCCAACCCGCTAGGTAAGCCAACTAATAACTATCCAATTCCAATAATATTTAATTGACTCTAATACACTCCCCAAGGACTGGAAGTACAAATCATGAGCTTCTAAGATTAGAATTTATAAGCAGGTATGAAATAAATACATTATCTGTTCGAAATGTACATAAATAGATTTTTATAAATTTAAGGCTACCATGAACAAGAGGAAACTATGACCGGAACACAGGTACATCTTCAAATCCAGCTCTCGTCGATCACGGCAACATCAACATCCAATATATCCACGCAAGATGTAGAAGTGCAGTATGAGTACAACTGACCTCATGTACTCAATAAGTAACAAACTTAACCTTAGGTTGAAAGTAGTGACGAGCTAGAACAAAGGTCAGGGTCCAACACCAATAGTCAATAACAGTTCATAACAACATAATAGAAGTAATAAAAGAAGTAGCTCAGAGATAAAATCCTTAACTCATTCGCAGTTTTAGGAAAATAGGCATGCTTTTCAAGTATATCAGTAAAAACCCAATTTGTTTTACCGAAATCACCAAAATATGAGTACGTTTTGTAAAACTATGATTTTTCCCAAAAACTTTTCAACAATAGATAGGATATTTCATTTTCAAATGGCATGAGGAAAATACATCTCTATGCTTACATGTCAATGAGTATGTATGTGTCAAATGTGCATGTCACTGCGATGCAACTCAGTGATAAAATCATATGCATACTCTCAGAGTATCATTTCACTCAGTCCTCCCAATCACTCAGTCCTCACAGTCACTCAGTCCTCACAGTCACTCAGTCATCACAGTCACTCAGTCCTCCCAATCGCTCGGCACTCGCACTCAGTAGGTACCTACGCTCACTGGGGGTGTGTATAGACTCCGGAGGGGCTCCTTCAGCCCAAGCACTATAATCTGCACGGATAACTCACGTGTTGCACGGACAACTATTTGGATCCGCACGGACAACTCACGTGCTATAGTATCAATATCTCAATCCGCACGGATAACTCACGTGCTGCACGGATTACTCACGTGCTGTACGGACAACTCACGTGCTGTACAGACAACTCACGTGCTGCACGGATAACTCATGTGTTGCACGGACAACTCACGTGATGCACGGACAACTCACGTGCTATAATAAGCCAATCTGGACTGCTGCGGCGTGCATCCCGATCCCATAATTATCCTCACAGTCAGGTCCTCACCCTCACTCAGTCATCAATCTCTCTAGTCTCTCGGGCTCACAATGTCATGAAACTATCCCAAAATGATGATATGATGTATCAATAAATAACAACAAAGACTGAGATGTGATATGCAATGAATGGATATGACTGAGTATGAAATTATAGTTAAACATATAATTCGACAGTAGAAATGACCTCAGTGGGTCCTAATAATACCAACATTTGCCTAAGCATGATTTCTAACATGTGTCACAACTAAGTTTCTCTAACAAATAAAAATACATAAAAGAATACAAGTTAATTGACTAAACAACTCTACGGAATCAATTGAGTCTCAATTTCTACGATGCACGCCCATACTCCCATCACCTAGCATGTGCGTCACCTCCAAACAATTCACATAACACGTATATTCATGGTTCATACCCTCAGCTCAAAGATTAGAGATGTTACTTACCTCGAACAAGCCGAATCCAATGTCGAGCAAGCTAAACAATGCTCCAGAAATATCATTCTGCGGGTATCAACTTCCGAATGGCTCAGATTTAGTCACAATTAATTCGATTCAGTCAACACAAATTATAGAATTTAATTCTATATCAAAATACTAATTTTCCCAAACAATTCGAAATTACACTCAAAAATCGCTCGTGGGGCTCACGTCTCGGAACCCGACAAAATTTACAAAATACGAACGCTCATTCAACCACAAGTCCAACCATACAAAATTTTACCAAATTCCGACATCAAATCAACCCTCAAATCCTCAAATTAAACCAAGCGGGTTTTCTAAATATTTCAACTTAATTCACCAATTAAATATTGAAAATAACTATGGATTTGGGTAATTTAACCAATATTGAGTTAAGAACACGTACCCCATTATTTTTCTTAAAAATCTCCCGAAAATCGCCTCTTCTCGAGCTCCAATTCGTCAAAAATGGAAAATGAACAAACCCTCGATATTAAATATTGTTTTGCCCAGTAGTTCTGCCTCGTTTAATGTCCCAAACAATTCTAAAACTCTCTTTTGATGATTTTAGTTGATTCCTTGTAAAAATTCAGTCAAGTTAGGCTTTTGAATCACCCAATTTGGCCTTAAAATGAGGGAGATATGATGTTTTGAAGATTTAAATCAAGTCTAGAAATTTAAGGGATAAAAAATTGACATTTTCGTAATTATTTTACACGAGAAAATCAGCAATGAAAGAATTTTCATTTTAGTACCCAAAACTCATTCGGAACTCCCAGACACAAAACATATATGTGCTTCAATCATAAAATATGCTACGAACCTGCTCGCGCACTCGCAGCACCGAAAAGAGGTTATCTTGACCCGATATTGACCATGGTCAAACTCCAAATCCTTAACTTAAATAGTTTCTCAACCAGTGATCCAAAACACACCCGAGCCCCTCGGGACCCCATTCAATCATACCAACAAGTCTTAAAACACGATACGAACTTAGTCGAAACCTCAAATCACATCAAACAATGCTAAAATCACGAATCATACCCAATTCAAGCTTAACGAAACTAAGCAATTCCAACTTCTACATTCGATGCCGAAACCTATCAAATCAAGTCTGATTGACCTCAAATGTTGCACACAAGTCATAAATGACATAACTGACCTATGAAAATTTTCAGAACTAGATTCCGACCCCGATATCAAAAAGTCAACTCCCCGGTCAAACTTCCAAACTTAAATTTCTATTTTAGCCATTTCAAGCCTAATTTAACTACGGACTTTGAAATAATTTTTTGAACACGCTCCTAAGTCCAAAATCACCATACAGAGATATTGGAATCATCAAAACTCCATTTCGAGGTCAAATTCACAAAAGTGAAACTCGATCAACTCTTCTAACTTAAAGCTTCCTAGTTGAGAATCGTTATTCCAAATCAATTCCGAATAACCTGAAAATGAAAACCGACGATTCTCACAAGTCATAATAGATTATACGGAGCTACTCATGCCCTCAAACTACCGAGCAAAGTGAAAATGCTCAAAACGATCGGTCGTGTCGTTACAACAATGTCACTACAAGAGAGATTATCCTAAGTTGAAGGAGAAAAGAGGGAAACAAAAATAGATAATTTGGCAAATATTATTGACACTGGAAATAATTCTAATGATAGTGACTATGTAGGGGAAGTATGTGTTGTGAGTTCTAGTCATGGGTAGAATTCTTGGGTTCTTGATTCTGGTGCTACTTTCCATGTGTGTCCACACAATAATTGGTTTGCAACTTGCAAGTAATGAGTGGGACTGTCTACATGGGAGATGATATTCCATTACCAGTACAGGGGATTGGTAACATCAAATTAGGAATGTTTGATGAAATTATCAGAAACACTGAGTGTTGGCTTGTTCCTCGGATAAAGAGAAATTTGATCTCTCTTTTGACATTGGATGATCAAGGGTATAAGTTTCACTCTGATAATGGAATACTTAAAGTGTGTAAAGGCTCTATGGTACTCATAAAAGGTAAACTGCATTCTAAATTGTATCATCTTTAGGCCAGCATAGCTGAAGGAGAAGTTGCTATACCTTCTGGGAAAAGTGATCAGAATCGGTCTCAGTTATGGCACTTGCGACTTGGTCATATGAGTGAGAATGGATTGTCTTTGTTGAGTAAGAAGAATTTGATGAATGGATACAAAAATCAAGTTTTGAAATTTTGTGAGCATTGTGTGTTTGGTAAACATACAAGGGTAAAGTTGAGCAAGAAGGTCGAGCACAGGACCAGAGACAAGTTAGATTATATACATTCAGACTTGTGGGGTCCAAGTAGAGTTCCTTCCAAGAGTGGTGCCAGGTATTTTATGACTTTGACTGATGATTACTCAAGGATGGTGTGGCTGTATTTTCTGAAAACAAAAGATGAGGCATTTTCGACATTTGTTAAATGGAAGACGATAGTTGAGAGGCAGATGGAAAGAAAAGTTAAGCGTCTTCGAACTGACAATAAGTTGAAATTTTGTAATTCTGAGTTCGATAATTTATGCAGCAGAGAGGGCATAGTGAGACACCGCACTTATGTTAGAACACCACAAAAGAATGATATTGTAGAACTTATGAACAAAATGCTTTGTGATAGGGCACGAAGCATGCTTTCACACTCATGTGTTAGCAAGGATTTTTGGGCTGAGGCAATCAATATAACTTGTTATTTGGTCAACAGATCTCCATCCACGACTATTGAGTTCAAAACTCCTTTTGAGGCATGGTCCAATTCGCCTGCTGATTACTCAAATTTAAGGATATTTGGTTGTACTGCTTATGCTCATGTGAGGGACGAAAACCTTGAGCTGAGGGCAAATAAGTGCATACTTCTAGGGTATGCAACTGGAGTGAAAGGTTATAGGTTGTGGTGCACAGATCAAAAAGCTCTAGGGCTAATTATTAGTAGGGATGTAACATTTAATGAATCTGCATCACTGGACAGTTAGAGGGAGAAGGCAA
Source organism: Nicotiana tabacum (assembly GCF_000715075.1). Lineage (NCBI taxonomy): Eukaryota > Viridiplantae > Streptophyta > Magnoliopsida > Solanales > Solanaceae > Nicotiana > Nicotiana tabacum. The sequence continues at coordinate 18,349,017 of NC_134102.1, read as the reverse complement.
TAGCAGAAATAGATCGTGGTGTCAGTGACCGCATAGAGCTAGAAATTGAATCTCCACTAGCTCAGCCCAGTAGTTCTAAAGTAGAGGAAGTAGAGGAAGTAGATGAGGTGAAAAATATTGATCAAGATGATAACGTTGATTCACTTGCGCAACAACAACCATATAGCATTGCAACAGGTAGAGAGAAGAGAGTGATTAACCAACCGCAAAGATTTGCAAACGTAGTTAATGTGAATCTTCTTGGATATACAAATCATGTGGGATTTGATTTGGCAGTTGCAGAGACCATTGATGCGTTTGAGTGTTATAGCTATCCAGAAGCTATTCAGAGTACAAAACCAAATCGACGGATTAGTGCTATGGCTAAAGAGATTGAGTCTCTTAATAAGTTTAGGCATTGCCTAAACTTGGTTGATGTGTGCGGCAATGGGTAGAGCCCTTGCGAGGGCTGATGGCAAGGTAGAGAGACGTTGTTCTTGTTGATGAAGAGAATTCAAGCCAAGGGGAAGATTTGTTATTTGTGGCTTGAATTATGTCCTTGTCAAATTGAGAAACCTTTCTCTTATAGGTTTGAGACTATTTGAGATCTATATATAGGGATTGTAGGTAGGGATTCTAAAGATTGTATTGTGTTTTTATTTTCATTCATAGTGAAAAACTCTATTTGCTTCTGCTCCGAGGATTAGACTTAGCCGAATCTCGTTAAATCCTTGTGTTGATTTTTCTTCTCTATTTGCTTTGTGTGTGATTCTGTGCTAGTTAACCCACGATCTTTCGCAACATGAATAAACATGGACAAGATAAGACATTTTTTCGGCTATCAATTAATTATGTAGACCTATTTGGAGCATTTCCAATATTATTACCACATAGAGAGTTGTTTTTTCAATTCTTCATCCAGATTCTAACGAAGTACAATACAAAACAAAAACTTGGTCGTGACTCGTGAATGAAAGGAGCCATGGGCTGAGCTAGTGGGGTGGAAGGGAGTTTACATTCTTTTGTTAAAAAATTACACTATATATATAAAATCAATTTTATATGTGAAAATCTTATTTCCTTTTAACTTTGAAAGCTCTCCATTCAAGCTTCACATGTTGTGTATTCAAGAGTACTAAACAACTCAAACATTGAATGCTCCAGAGACTCTAATCCAGTAGTACGAGCGTAGCACATGTGGGTTAATTAATCGTACATCATGAGGTCAAACTATGTGTAGATAAAAATATAAAAGTAATATTTAAGTAGATAAGGGTAGAAGAATGAATCAATTATCAACCGAATTTTGAATCATACGTCGGTTGACCTTCAATAATATTTTGATTATCTAGAAAAACTCAAACATCCAATGGATAAAGAAAGTACAAACATGTTTGAGAGATTTGCACCAAATGATATTTTAGTGTCACTGTATAAATTTTGACCTAGTTTTAAAATGTTTTATAAAAATCTGATTCGATCCCTCCATTAGATAGCAAATCTTGGCGAATAGCCAAGATTCAATTTCATGGGCAAAACTTTTGGATCGCTAGAATTTGTTGCCAAATTTTTACAAATCGTTAGAATTTGGCCACAAATCTAAAGATTTAAAGTTGATGGCCAGAACTTGCGTTGTCATAAATCGTGACTGTTTACCCTTAAAATTGGATAATAATTGAATTTATATGCGATTTTAAGGATATGTGAACTAATTCAATACAAATGATTAACGATGTTAGATAAGCAAATAAAAGATAAAGTAAATAGCAAAATCGATGATGATAGTGAGTCCGAGCTCGGTTAAAGGCTTAACAAGGAACCTGCCTTCGGTTCCGAGCTAGCTCGTATGAAGAACTTATGAACTAAAACAAGAACTTTGAATAACTTTTAGAAACAGAGAAAGTAGAAGCATATTGCCTTGATATGTGTGTTACAGAGTGTTTAATGAATAATTAGCTTCCCCTTTATATAGTAGGGGAGTTTTTCCCTAGGTATAATTCTAAGAAAGGTAAAAATCTTCTTTTTCGCTAGTCACTGATTTTCTGCCGATACGGGCCGAGATTCACGCCGTGATATCTGGCCGGGCACGAATATCACGGCCATTTGCTAGTCGTGTGTGGTGGTTCGATAATGCTCTCTGAAGTCTTGGGGCTCGAGCCAAACCCGGAGGACGTGGTCCCGATGGATCCGAGGGTAGGTGTTTTGATCGAGACCTGATACGAGAGGCTCCTGACTCTTATTCCTTATAGTCACGTCCCTGCTCCGTATGCCTTGCACCGGGAAATCGGGGTGCTCATTAGGCTTGGTTTTACCCATATACAGATAGTCCCCTCATTTCTCTAAGAGTAGGCTTGCCGAAATGATGGGGAAATAACAAATGTTCTCTGGTTCCTTCCTTCGTACGTTACGACGAAGGAGCTGAAATGTCCCATCAGTCACATCGTTCTGACTTCGGACACGTGGCGCTCATCGGCTGGTTACCCTCAAATGCGAAGCGTCTCCTGTTTCCCTATAAAAGCCTCTATCCTTTGTTCTTTTCCTACTTTTTGACCAAGCTATTATCTTCGAGCTTTCTGGCTATCATCAAACTTCTTCCAAACCTTCAATTATTCATCCTTGTTATTCAATTTTGATAGTGATTTCCAGTTTTTTACTCAGATTTCCTTCAAATCTTCATACTTTGTTCTTCATCTTCAAAACTCGTTCTTTCAAAACTTCGCATTCTTTCTTCAAATTTTCAAACCTCTCCCAGATAATAATGGCCAAAACATCCAAATTTGCTCCTCAACAAGTTGCCTCTTCATCTTCCCAACCGACCGTCGGTACTGAGGCGGTTACTCTTGAAGTAGTTGCCCTCGGAACAGCTTCCCCCGAGGTGGCTGCCGATGAACCGGCCCCCAATCCTCCCTTGAAAGTGTTCATTCCCGGGGGCTGCTCAATTGCAAATGATTTTAAGGTCGAGAAATTCTCACACAAATAGGATCGGGGTGAAGGAGCATCGAGTTACATATGCTCCGTGACCGAAGACGTTCTTCCCATGGTCCTAAAGGACTGTAATTGGGAAGACAAGGATGTAGTAGTCCCCGGGCCCGAGGACACCATTACCATCTACATGGAGGGGTACTTAAGTGTTTACATTTACCCCTTCACACTAGGCCCGATGGACCCGATTATTCTAGAGTTTTACAAGAGGTACGAGGTGTGCCTCGGGATAATCCATCCATCATTATGGAGGATCGTGATCCTCCTTCGCTACTTCATAAACAAGACCGAGTCTCGTCGGTTCACAATCGATCATCCACTTCGATTATACAGTCCTCAAATTTTCCTAGGGGGACTGATCAAGCTTACTTGTCGGGCCAGCAAGGCCCCCTTTTTGAGTATCGACGAAGACCGAGACCGCAGCTAGAAGGGACGCTTCGTTCCGGTGAATACCGAAGACTTGATTCCCCCCGAGTACATGTCATTCCCTAAGAAGTAGAATACATCTCGTAAGTGCAATCTCTCTTTAAGCGTCAAAGATTTTATTTTCCTTCAATTTCTTTCTTCTCATTCATACTTGTAGTTGTGCAGCTGTCGCTCGGGTTCCGAATGCAGTCCCCTGGCTAAAAGAATGGATCAAAGGCATCTGTACTCAGATGACGTACTCTGTGCGCGCAAGCGCGGTCTCTCGAAGGGCCGATGGGAGGCCCGTTCTCATGGTAAGGCTTCTTTCTGAATAGTTAATACCATGTTTCTATATTTCATCATACTGACTTTCCTTTCCCTCTGCTGTTGTAGGTTTTCCTAAGATCACCGAACTTAGGCCTTTGGAAGGGGACGAGGACGTGTCCTTGTCCATTAATCCCTCCATTGCGGGGCAGCCCAGGGATGCCGTGGAGGAAAAGAAAAAAAGGAAGAGAAAACCTTCGAGCTCCCCGAGCTCTAAGGTGAAGAAACCAAAGAAGAGGATGGCTCGCAAGCCTAGGAAGAGCTCTAGCTCCAGGTGCCGTACTATGACTCTCTCCTCCGGCTCAGGGACGAGCTGGAGGATGAGCTTATTTTCATTACCACGGGAGGACCTTTCCCGGGGAGCAAGAAGCATCCGAGGGGGAGACTCGTGAGATCGACCCCCTCAAACTCATGAGATTGATGTGGAGACCCGGGGTGAGACTCCTCAGGACACCGGCTCCGCTCCGAAGAAAGTGCCTCGTATAATAGAGATTTTGGGGACGCCCTCTTACACCGAGTCTATGCTCGAGGAGGCTCAAGCAATAAAGGAGATGTCCAATGAATGAGTCTACGGCACTGACGATCCCCTTCACTCCTTTTTCGATAGTGTGGACTCGTCCACTTTAGAAGATTTCTCTAGGCTGGGTGACCTGGAAGTTCTAAAGAAGGACACATCCTCCGAAGCTGGCGGGCCGAGTTCGATCCCGAAATGGATCAACCAGTTCCCTGCTCCGAGTGTGGACACCGGTCGCAAAAGATCGAGTATTCTGACTATCCCGGAGGATGCCTGGGTTTTTCCTGCTCCTGTGGGGATAACTAGCTACCTCCGATGCCTGGTGACCGAGGAGGACCAGACAAAAATGAATGAGGTAAATGTGACGTGCCTTTTCAATAAGGCACAACAGGCGCTGAATCGGGTAAGGAATCATTACGCTCCTTCGAAATTTATTTAGGTTTTGATAATTCTCACATTTTTCATCTTTTTGCAGGCCTTGGTACTTCATCACGAGAGCTTCCTTCAGTACTAGGTTGAGGTGAATCAGCTCGAGCTTGAGGTCAAGAAGCTTTCCCAGAAAAAGGATATGTATAAGCTTCTCAGCGAGAAACAAGAAGGGGTCATTAAGAACCTTCAGGCCGAGCTGGATGGGGCTCAGAAAGAGGCATCGGTCCTAAGACGGGAGCACGCCGACGTAGTTGAAAAGGTAAAGGTTTTTGAAGTTATAAACAAGGAACATGTCTCAGTGGCTAATGAAAATACCTCACAGGTCCAGCAGAAGATCGACCAACTCTGAAAAGAAGATGGACGAAATCCAAGTGATGGCCGATCGGTGGAAAAGCAAGATAGATCTGCTGGCCTCAGAGAAGGAAACCGCCAGGCAAAGCAGTCTTCGGTAGAAGTTCAACTTCGGGTGGCGAAGGAGAAAGCTGATAAATGAGCTCAGCTAAATGATGATATTCGAACGCAACTGGACTCGATCATCACTGAACGGGACTCCCTTGGTAAAGAGCTTGAAGTAACGAGGTCCAAGTTGGAGATAACCGCGGCCTATGCTGACGAGATGGTGGCTTAATACAAGGCCTATGTCAAAGCAGACGAGGCCCGCCTGAAGACCACTGTTGAGTACGTGAGGCGGCTATGTTGAAGGGAGACCCTGGAAAAGATCCATGCCCGAGGCTTCGACCTATCTGCCGAGATCAAGGAGGCAAAAAGACTTGAGGTCGAGGCGAAGAAGCTAGCTGAACCAGAAGGTGAGGAGGGCTCCGAAGAATCTGAAGACCCCGATGGTCCTGGTGACGAATCGGGCTCCGGTGAAGACCATACATGAATGTCTTAGGATGTTTTAGTTTTTGTATTCTGCACATATTTTTTGTTTATTTCGAGGCCATTTTTGTTGGGCTTTTGTAAAGATATTCCGGAATATATAAAAAATTTCTTTTGGCAATTTCAAGTCTCTACTATTTTAGCATATTTTCAAAATTGCAAATATTTCTAATGCCTTAGCACAGAATCAAACCTAGTAATAAGTCATTTATTTTTCGGAGGTCCGAACAGAACCCGACCTCAATGCAATTTTTGCTCGAAACTTTTGAAAACTCGGAGTGACCGGAAGTTTTTCCAGGATGCTTAAGTATTCTTAGACGATGCCTTTGCCGAGGGTAACCTTTCAGCAAGTTTAGAATTTTGTTGAAGGCCTTACTTTTTGACTACGGGATTTGGACGTCTCCAAACCATTTTTAGGGTGGTCGTAGCCTTTCGGGTTTAGGCACTACCTAATAGGTTTTGCGTCTTCGGGTTTTGATAACCCGAGTTGCCTTAACTTATTTCGGATGATAGTCCCTGAGTAAGGGCAGCCCTTGGGATCGGATATGGGTAGCCCTTGGGCTTGATAGTCCCCGGGTAGGGATAGCCCTTAGGCTAGATGTTATAAGAGGCAAAAATTTATAATAGCAAGGTAGAAATTTTCTTTCATCTCTGTGTGTAAAGTACAAGGTTGAAAGCGTGTAAAAGCTTGTATTATGACTAAGGTGGCCTATGCGGGCACGATTCACATGAATGTTTGACCATGACAATAAATTTTAACCACCGAACCTAAACTGTTCAAGCACAAAGTTTCTTTCTTTCCTTGCTAAGAAGCTCGATCCGAGGGTGATGGCCCCCAGTATTCGAGTTTGATCTTGAGAGGGTTCAGATACTGTTGATGAGACCATTAACTCTGATTTAAAACCGATCTTCGATTTTAAGTTAGCACGATTTACTGTTGCCTCGTTAAAAACTTGCCGGAAAATCCATTTGGGACAAAACCGGTTCAAGGAAAAAAGAGTGCAACGCGTGCTTTCAGACCTAATAGTCATATTCTCCTTTGGTTGTTGCTGGCAATGTTAGTCCGATTCGTAATATTATAAAAAGGTGAATGAGGCCATACTTTAGCAGTAGTACCGCTTTAAGTGCGTCACGTTCCAGTTGTTCGATAGTTGTGCACCGTTTCCTGCTTCGAGTTTGTATGAAGCTTTATTGGTAATTCCAATGACTCAATATGGTCCTTTCCAATTCGGCCCCAGCTTTCCTTCATTCGGGTTCCGGGTGTGCAGTGTTACTTTTCTTAACACCAAGTCCCCGATATTAAAGTGTCGGAGGTTGGCTATTCTGTTGTAATACCTTTCTATCCACTGCTTTTGGGCGGCTAACCGAACTTGGCTGGCCTCGCACCTTTCATCCAATAGTTCTAGGCTCGTGCTCATGGCCTCACCATTTGATTCCTTGGTCGCATATCGAATCATGAGGCTCGGTTCTCCTACTTCGATCGGTATTAGTGCTTCGGCATCGTAGACCAATGAAAATGGAATGGCCCTAGTACTAGATTTAGAGGTTGTATGGTATGCCCACAATACTTCGAGTAGTATTTTCTTCCATTTCCCTTTGGCATCAGTCAACCTTTTATTTAGGTTTTGAAGTATGGTCTTGTTTGTTGATTTTGCATGTCCGTTCCTACTACGGTGATATGGTGTTGACAAGAGCTTTTTGATCTTATGGTCTTCGAAAAATTTATTTACCTTGTGGCCGATGAACTTCTTCCCGTTATCACACACTATTCTGGTCGGTATTCCGAACCGGCATATTATGTGGTCCCAAATGAAGTCGACGACTTCTTTTCCCCGGACCTTCTAGAACGCTTGAGCTTCGACCCACTTTGAAAAATAATCGTTCATAAACAGTATGAATTGAGCCTTACCGGGTTCCCATGGTAAGGGACTAACAATGTCCATTCCCCACTTTATGAACGGCCAAGGTGATAAGATCGGATGTAGTAGCTCTCTGGGCTGGTGGATCATCGGTGCATGCCTATGACAGGCGTCGCATCTTCGTACGAAGTCCCTTGCATCTTTCTCCATATCGATCCAGTAATAATCGGCTCTGATTATCTTACGAACCAAAGATTCTGCCCCCGAATGGTTTTCGCAGGTGGCTTCATGAACTTCCCTCAAAACATATTCGATGTCTCCTGGCCCTAAGCATATGGTGAGCGGGCCGTTGAATGTTCTTCTGAACAGAGTACCTTTGGATAGGCTGAACCTAGCCGCCTTCGTGCGTAGAGATCTCGATTCTTTAGGATCTGAGGACAACTTCCTAGTCTTCAAGTAGTCTATATACTTATTTCTCCAATCCCAAGTTAAACTTGTTGAGTTTATTTCGGCATGGCCTTCTTCCACTACCGATTTCATGAATTGTACGACCGTTACTGAGTTGAATTCATCGTCAGCAATCGATGACCCCAAGTTAGGGTCCATTCCTTGAATCGATGCAGCATTACCTATAATTTGTCTAAATACCTTCGCATTCGTTCTTCTTTTACTTCGAGCATCCCATTGACTTGATTTACCACAAGGAGGGAGTCGCACTTAGCTTCGACTACTTTGGCCCCCAGGATTTTATCCAATTCAAGTCCTGCAATCATGGCCTCATACTCGGCCTCATTGTTAGTCAATTTCACAATTTTAATAGATTTCCTAACTACGTTACCCGTAGGCAGCTTCAACAAGATGCCGAGTCCAGACCCATTTGCGTTCGAGGCACCGTCCGTAAAGAGGGTCCAGATTCCTGAGGAAGTCCCCGAGGTTAGCAACAATTCATTTTCGACCTCGGATATTAAGGCCGGCGTAAAGTCGGCCACGAAGTCTGCCAAAATTTTGGCCAACTGGCTTGAGATCTCGGGCTTATGCATTATTTTCCTTAGTGGGTAAGAAGTTACGACGTATATGGGGTGGCATTGAAAATACGGCTTTAACTTTCTGGAGGCGCTTAGCAAAGCGAGCGCCAATTTTTCTAGGTGAGGGTACCTTGTATCAGCCTAGCCTAGAGTGCTACTAACATAATAATAGGAAATTGCGTACCTTCCTCTTCCCGAACTAAGACTCCACTTAACGTTACCTCGGATACCGCTAAGTACAAGTACAACCGCTCATCCGCCTTCGAGTATGAAGCAAGGGTGGACTCGAAAGGTACCGTTTGAGTTCTTCCAAGGCTTATCAGAAGAAACAATGGCTCTTATCAGAAGACCTTGATATGAGCCACCCCAGGGAGGCTATGCGCCCGGTTAGCCTCTAGACGGCCTTGACACTGTCCACCACGGTGATGTCTTCTATAACTTTGATTTTATCGGAATTGATCTCAATCCCTCGGTTGGACACCATGAATCCAAGGAACTTCCCGTATCCGACCCCGAATGCACATATCTCCGGGTTCAGGTTCATATTGTATTTCTTCAGTATGTCGAAGGTTTTTCTGCAAATATTTCAAACGGTCCTCTGCTCGCAGGGACTTAACTAACATGTCGTCAATATAAACTTCCATTGATTTTCCTATTTGTTCTTCGAACATCCGGTTTACTAGGCGTTGATAAGTGGCACCGATGTTTTTTAGTTCGAACGACATTACGTTATAACAATAGGTACCGAATTTAGTGATAAAGGAAGTTTTTTCTTGATCGCCCGGGTCCATCCGGATTTGGTTGTACCTGGAATAGCCATCGAGAAAGCTAAGTATCTCATGCCCGACTGTTGCATCGATCATGCAATCCCTTTTTAGGCACTGCCACTACGTTAGCCAACCAATCTGGGTACTTAACTTCCTGAATGGAACCTATTTTAAGGAGTTTGGATACCTCGTTTTTGATTTCTAGCGGTATCCCTGTCATATCAAGATGGGACCAAGCGAAATAATTTATGTTAGCTATAAGGAATTTAATGAGTTTTTTCCTGAGCTCGGGAGTTAATCCCGTGCCAATGTATACCTTATGATCGGGCAAGTGTTCAGTCAATATGACTTGCTTTAGCTTCTCGGCCGTTGATTTGGTGGCGTCGAAATCGTCAGGGGTGATGAACGACCTAGGAACTCTGTAATCATCATCCTCGCCTTCTTCTTGCTTCTCTACTTCGGTCGGGGCCGGTGGATCAATTAACACATGCTTAACTCGAAATTTATTTATGAGTACATATATTACCAATGCATCAGTATGCGGTTGCACGATGCCTTCAGTGTCCTCATCGTTGAAAGAGATGGGCCCCTTTGGTATATAATCTCGGGTTCATTTTCCCCTTGTGATGGACACCTTAGCGCGCTTTAGTATTGGTCCTTGGGGGACATCGACTCCATCAATGGTCATGTTAATGACGTACTGAGGTCCCTCTTGTTCGGTATGTTTGTTGGAGTCCATATTCCTGAAGTGATTGTTGGCTCGATCACTCAGAAATTCCCAGAGGTGCCCGTTATTGAATAATCATGCCACTTCTTCTCTTAGTTATCGGCAGTCCTCGGTCATGTGACCGTGGGTGCCATGATACTTACACATCAGGTTAGGGTCTTTTTGGGTAGGGTCGGACTGCAATGGCCGATGTCACTTGGTATCTTTGATGAGCCCGATACAGATACGATACTGGTAGCATCGACACTGAAGTTATATTCCGATAATCTCAGTGCCTCCCTGTCCTCGAGTAGCCTGTCGAAATGGTTTTTACTCATGAGTCCCCGGCTATTGTGGCCTCGATCGCTCCTTTTTTCATTCCTCGCAGGGTGGCGCCCGGATCCGCTACCCCTTCGATCCCCGCTATACGGTTGATACCGATTTTTGTTCGGTCTTGGCTCATGATCAACGACTTTTTTAGACCTATCACTAGCTCTGATGGGATAAACGGACCCGGAGGGGGCCCCGAGATGATCATCCTCGACTCTGATTTTTGATTGGTACCTATTATGGACGTCAACCCAAGTTACCACCGGGTACTCCATCAAATTATGTTTCAGATGATGTAACGCCAATGAGCTTTGGGGGTTGAGTCCTTGAGTGAACGAATGAACGGCTCAATCGTCTGCAACCGGAGGCAGGTCCATTCATTCCATTTGAAACCTTGACACGAATTCCTTGAGCATTTCGTTACCTCTTTGTTTAACTTTAAAAAGGTCCCATTTTCTGGTCTCGACCATGATGGCCTCGGCGTGAGCTTTTACAAAGAAATCTGCAAGCATAGCAAATGAATCGATGGAATTAGGGGATAAGTTGTGATACCATATTATTACTCCCTTTGACAAGGTCTCCCCGAACTTTCTCAGCAAAATCGACTCGATTTCGTCATCCTCCAAGTTGTTTCCCTTGATGGCACACGTGTAGGAGGTCACATGCCCGTTTGGATCTGTGGTTCTGTTATACTTCAGAATTTCGGGCATACGGAACTTTTTCGGGATTGGCTTCGGTGCTACGTTCGGGGGGAAAGGCTTTTGGAAAAATTTCTTGGAATCCAGGCTTTTCAATATCGGGGGTGCTCCTGGGATCTGGTCAACTCTGGAGTTATAGGTCTCCACTTTTTTGTCGTTGGCTTCAATCTTCTTCTCCCCCGATTCCACCCTCTTCGTCAGTTCCTGAAGCATATTTATTATTTCGGGGTTGGCTCCGGGTTCAACTTCACCCAGCCTTCCCATGACCTATTCGTTTCTTCGAGTGTTTTCTCGGGATAGTTGGGGCTCAACTCTGCTAGGGGCACGACTTTGGTTCTGCAACTGGGCTATCGCCACTTGTTGAGCTTGTAACATTTTGAATATCACATGTAGATTGATCCAATCGCCTTCACCGTAATGCGTACCCCGGGCTATTGATCGGGCTCCTCCGCGGACGCTCTTCTCGGGGTCGGTCGGCAGGTTTGCATCAGTGGACACATGCGAGTTGGCATCGATCGGGTCCGCAACTGGGACCCCGTTGTGGTCAGCAGGGGGCACCTCGTTGCTAGGCACTATATTGTTGTTTTCATCATGGTGGCCAAACTCAACATCAACGTTCAAGTGCGCAGATTGAGAGTTTGACATTCTTAAGTTGACCTAAAATTAAAATCTCAAAGAACAGTCACGTCCCTGCTTCGTTTGCCTCGTCGGAAAATCGGGATGCTCATTGGGCTCGGTTTTACCCGTATACAGTGACAAAATCCTAATTTTCAAAAAAAAAAAAGAAAAAGAATAATAATAATAATAATAATAGTTTTTTAGACTTTTTGGAAGATTTGAAAGACTGAGTTTGCAAAGCAAACACAATTTTTGCAAAAACTCAAAAACTAAGTATGCAAACTCATTTATCATGATTTTCTGGTTAAGCCATGGATTTTTCAGTACGACAAGGAAAAAATGTGCACTCCGATGGAAAATTAATTACTATAATGAAGCCAATCTTTGTCCACTACAATATCAAGGGGAAATAATATACAAATGAAATGCTAGTTAAGTAAGCCTAAATACATGACCTTTCGACATATTTGAAAAGTTGTGCTACGTATCACTCTCCACATACCCCTCCCTCTTGTCTGCTACCCCTGCCAAAATCATTCACTCTAGTGTCACTGGAGCAAATCGGATTCAGTTGAACTCAATATTTTTAACGTGGAGCATAAATTATATGTAAAAATATACTAAAATTATAATAAATAATAGATATGAACCTTTAACTTTAAAAATATAATAAGTTTAAAGTTAAAAATTTCAAAGAATTGAATCTATAGAGTTTAAATCCTAAAATCCGACGCTACACCCACAATTATGGTGATAAGGACAAATGGACCAGAGAAATGAGGGGAGGGAAATTTCCATTTTGTTCAACCCTCATGCTTAGTGCTTCAATATTCTACACCTTCATGATTCAAAGGTAGTATTTCTTTTTCATGGACCATTAGAATACCCGCACTCCTCTTCTACTCTAAGAAAATATACTATATTAAGTTGCAAAGTTCATGTTAAATTTGCATTTACAGTGTAAAAATATACCACTCCACATAGACAACACTCTTAGGAGTTGTAATTAATGTGGACCAATCTAAAATCTGAATTCTACCCTCTTGTTGTAGGGAACGATGTGACACAAACTGTCTTGACATGTTTTTTCTTTTTAGCATATTGTTTGAGTTACTTGTCATGACAATCAATAACATCCCCATAAAAAATAATAATAACTCGACAAGTATAGCGATTCGAACTTAAGTCAAGAGACAAATCTTGTGTCACTCCACATGATCGTATGGAATCGATCAAAGACGAATCCAGAATTTGATTACTATGGGTGCCACTATATTTAATGCAAATCTATCTTTGGTCGAATTAGAGTATACATTTGGTCGGCTCGCACTTTCTTGAATTAAGTCGATTCGGGTCCATTTTAAATTATTTTTTCGTTCCACAAAATTTTTGGTGCATAATTAAATACACGATAACCAAATCGAAGATGTTTGGTCCTTTATTTGACATCAAGGAAAAATTCACATTAGATGATAAAAAAGAAATATGATTAAAATCATATTCAAATAAAAAATTTGTGGTATAGAAAAAAAAAAAAGAAGGAAATAAATAATTTAAAAGTATAATAAAAATGGGGTTGTACAAAGAGAGGAAATACAAAGATGAAGAAAATAAAAGAAAATAAGAAAAAAGAGAAGAATTGGAAAAAATGGAAAAAGGAAGGAGAGCCAAGAGGAGAAACAAAATTGAATCGGAAAAGGGTCAAAAATGTCCCTAACATATTGAAAATAGCTCAAAAATATCCTTCGTTAACCTTTTGGTCCGCAAATGCCCCTAATATTTATTTTTGGGCTCAAACTTACCCATATATCTAACAGAATGGTCAACAATACCCCTAACGTATTGAAAATGGCTCAAATATACCCTCTGTTAATCTTTTGGTCTGCAAATGCCCCAAACGTTTGTTTTTAGGCTCAAACTTACCCCTATATCTAACAGAACTAACCTGATCAATTTTTTGACTTTAACTTCGCCACGTGACATTAATCCGCCACGTATATTATATGTATTAAATAAACCCACCTGTATCTTTTAAAATACCTAATGACCCTGACCCGCTCCTATATATTTAGACGGTCGGCTAAAAATAATTATATTCGCTAGTTAAATATATAAAAAATATACATTGATTATATATAAAAATATATATATTATACATTAATATTTTAATATATAATTTACATGATAACTTTTTTAGGAGAAATTATACGGTGTAGTTTTCCCTTCAAATTTTACAGATCTTAACAAGTTTAACAAATATAAATTTTAATTTGCAAAAATAAAAATGATAATGTTCTATTTATATGATTCTAAAGGAGAAGCAAAGAAACAGATGAAAAGAAAATTATTTAAAACCTTTAATTATATACATATCTAACTGCTTAGAAAATTAATGGACTTCACATGTTCTTTTCAATGGGAACTAATAGTGTTTTAATATATAATGACAGAACTAAAATATTAGCAAAACCTGTTGTTCCATTGTCAGATTTGCTTAATAAATTCGAGTTATATATCATAATTAATAGGGAAAACCACACCGTATAATTTCTCCTAAAAATAATATCATGTAAATATATATTAAAATATTAATGTATAATAATACATATTTTTATATATAATCAATGTATATATTTTTATATATTTAACTTAACTAGCGAATATAATTATTTTAAGCCGACCGTCCAAATATTTAGGAGCGGGCCAGGGTCGTTGGATATTTTAAAAGATACAGTGGGTTTTATTTAATACAAATAATACACGTGGTGGATTAAAAAAATGCCACATGGCGAAGTTAAAGTTAAAAAATTGACCAGGTTAGTTCAGTTAGATATAGGGGTAAGTTTGAGCCAAAAAAATAAACGTTAGGGGCATTTACGGACCAAAAGGTTAACGCAGGGTATTTTTAAGCCATTTTCAATACGGTAGGGGTAAGGGTGGCAAGTGGGCCGGGCCCGGTCCTAAGTGGGCTTCGCGGGCCTGGTCCTAAGTGGGCCGGTCCTATGCGGTCCGGTCCTAAACGGTCCCGGGCTTCGCGGGCTTATTTCTGGAACCGGCTCGGGACCGGGACCACGAACTAACGGTCCCGGGTTAAGTGGGCCGGTCCCGGGCCCAAACGGGCCTAAACGGGCCCAACAGAAACTTTGTATTTTTAATTTATTTTTTTTATAGAAGTTAGAGAAAAAAATAGTAATAAAGATATATAAGCTATATTCGATTTATATACTATATATACATCTTAAAATATATATATATATATACTATATTATATATACATAGTATACATCTTAAAATATACTATATATACATCTTAAGATATACTATATATATATAGTATAGTATAGTAGATCTTAAGATATATATACATCTTAAGATATATAAGCTATATATATATATATATATATATATATATATATATATATATATACATCTTAAGATATATAAGCTATATATATATATATATATAGTAAGATGTATATATAGTATATCTTAAGATGTATACTATCGAATATGACTTATAAACTATGTATATATATTATAGTATATATATAGTATATTATAGTATATATATACATCTTAAGATATATATATACACACACACACTATACTATATATACATAGTATATTCGATATACTCGATATACATATATATATAAGCTTATATATATACTATACTATACTATATATACATCTTAAGATATACTATATATACATAGTATACTAGATATACTAGATATATATATAGTATAGTATAGTAGATATACATGTATATATAGTATATCTTAAGATGTATATATAGTATATAAATCGAATATAGCTTATATATAGTAAGATGTATACATATAAGCTTATATTTATACTATACTATAGTCTATACTATACTATAGTCTCTCTCTCTCTATATATATATATATATATATATATATATATATATATATATATATATATATATATATATATATATATATGTGTGTGTGTGTGTGTGTGTGTGTGTGTGTGTGTGTGTGTGTGTATCTTAAGTTGTATATATAGTATATATATACTATACTATACTATACTATACTATATATACATAGTATATAAGCCATATTCGATAGTATACATCTTAAGATATATATATACTATACTATATTATACTATATGTATAGCTTAAGATATATAAAAAGACAAAAATATTGTAAAGAGATATTCAAATCAATGCGTTATATTTTTATTATAGCATTAAAAATCATGGCAATATCTTTCTTAGTCTTCCTCCCCCTATGGAATGAGCACAACAAGGTGCTAATACCACCATTGAGAAGAAAAAGAAACTAATCAAGATGTGCCAAAATACAAGTTACATATTAATTTACATGGTATCTCTTACAAATTTCAGGATTAAAACAAAGATGGGGGGTTAAATGGCTATTTTATAAATAGCCAACGGCTATTTTTGACATGCCAACATCTATTATTTATTTTTTTTAATTTATTTTAAAAAAAAAAAATAGCCGTTGGGACCGTTTGGCCCGCTAAGGGACCGGGCCGGTCCCGGGCCTGAAGGGCCAAAATCATAGGACCGGCCCACGAGACCGGACCAGGCCCGCTAAAACCGGACCAAACAGTCCTGGCCTGTTTAGCCGTTTGGCCCGCGGTCCCGGGCCTGGACCGGCACACTTGCCAGCCTTAGGTAGGGGTATTGTTGGCCCTTTTCCGAAATTGAATGGCCATTAGTTGGTCTCGATCTTGGGTATCATGGCTGAAAAAATGAGTCTGTGACCTGGCACCTCTAGTTATTTAGTTACTTTGCATGCCACGCCTTAAATATTTAATATCAACGTTCCTCAAGATATTACTATATATATATATACACTTTAAACTTTTATCCGAGCGTGCGGGTGGTGTACCATACCCTCTGCTCTACATAGATCCGCCCCTGGAACCGACATGCATTCTGATGAGAAGTGGAGCCAGAATTTTAATTTTATAGGTTCTAAATTTTAGAAATGTGATTATAAGTGTTAATAGTTGGGTTCTAAATTTATTATCTGTATATATCTAATAATTACTATTTTTAAATATTAATATACCATTTTGAACAAAGCTACTGACTTCGCTCGAACCGTAGCCGGGCTACTGGCTCTTGAGATTCTTGCATAAAATTCTAATAATTTTTCTCACGCCTCCCACAGGAACGGAGTTGATACTGTCCTTAATTTCATAGTTCCGCATTTTACTATTCAAAGGCATCCACCAACTCAAAAAAAAGATTTAGATGAAAAGAAAATTTAAGGTTACTTTTGTTGACTAATAAACTAAGTATCAAGAAAACAACAAATAAAACTCACTCCAATTGTGGAAAAGTCAACCAAGGTAGACACTAGGAAAAGTCAAAGAAAACACGCGGAAATATCCTAAAATCAAAGTTGCAGACACAGATAACAAATACTATAAAAAAATCCTATTAAGTTCTTTAAATATTTGAATGAACCACATGATTTACATTATAGTGAGCCTCCATTTATGAGTTAAAATAACACATTGGCTTGTCATTAGTTCTCTTTAATTTGTTGCACTCACATCTAACCTTTCTACCTTACGAAAATGGAGAAGATTCAGCACAATTATGTGGATGTAAAAGGTCTCAAGCTTCACATTGCAGAGATTGGAACAGGTCCTACTCCATATCTGATCTTCTTTTCTCTTCTTTCTTTTTTGTGTATGTAAATATAATTATCTGTTAGGGCGAAAGTTAGACGCGCAAGGGGTTCATATTATAAGGTCATAGTTATTTTTTACATATATACAGTAGATGTTGGTTCCCTTTAACTACTTTGTGTGTTTGGTTCTTTATATTTTGTTTCCTCTTAGTAAAAATTTTGGCTACGCCACTGTCTGTGACGTGAATAATTGATACTGAAATTAAAGTAGCTATATATATGCAGGCCCTGCAGTATTGTTTCTTCATGGATTCCCTGAGATATGGTACTCGTGGAGGCATCAGATGATAGCAGTAGCGGATGCAGGATTTCGAGGCATAGCCCCTGACTTCAGAGGCTATGGTTTGTCTGAATTGCCTGCAGAACCGGAGAAGACGACATTCAGGGACCTTGTCGATGATCTTCTGGACATGCTTGATTCATTAGGCATCCACCAGGTGAAGAATCCTGTGCAGATTACATATTACTACTTACATCAGATTGTTGTTTCTTTTTTAGAAGTCAAATTTTTCAGTAGTTACCATCAAATCGTAACAAAGCATTGGCAGATTCAGGATTTAAACTTTTGTTAGTTGAATCTTTAAACTTCGTAGCATTAAACCAATTATATTTAAAAGGTATGAGTTTATATATACTATTTATTGCAATTGTAATGGATTTTATACATACGTTCATGATCTGCGTCAAAAATTCTGGGTTCATATGAACTTGGTAGCTCAAGCTTGCATCCACCTAGTGTCAAAGTATGTACTAGTTGTTTATATGATGACACAAGTACGGTATATTTAATAATCATTGTGGTGATTGAGCCAATTTGTATACATCTTAACTATTTCATTAGGTATATGTTACCTCATGGCGACACAAGTATAGGCAGAGGTAAATCCAAAATATAAATGATGAGTTCTATTTTTAAGATTAGTATGTTGAACCTACTTTTCTTTTGAGATTATGGTATATATTACCATTTTAGTGATTTTTTACATGCTTATTTACGTGCCATATCGAAATTCATAGGTTCAATTGAACTCATCAAATCTATAGTCCATCGGCCTATAGATATTAGTGATTCATATATACAACGTCAAAATGATAGGTTCAATTGAACCCATCAAATTCATAGTCCATTTGCCTCTTGATATTGATAACTCTGTCAATCAAGAGTACTTAAATAGATAAAAAGAAACCACTTAATATTTTGTTTACCTATGGGTCTTTAGTCCAACAAATTTACTGAGATAATTGTGCCATTATTTTTGTTAGGTTTTTCTTGTGGGGAAGGATTTTGGAGCTCGAGTAGCTTACCATTTTGCACTCGTACACCCTGATAGAGTTTCAGCAGTTGTAACACTAGGTGTGCCTTTTCTTCTCACCGGTCCAGAAACATTTCCTCGAGATCTCATTCCCAATGGGTTCTATATGTTGAGATGGCAGGTAATTTTATGTCTTTAAACCTCATATATTTGGTATTGCCCAACAAAATAAAACAAGAACTTTTTTTTTTTTGGGTGTCATTTTCATCAAATGTGGGGAAAATAACTTTCTTCATTTATAAACGAAAGTTATTTTCCTTACAACTATCTAGGCGTTAAACATTATTCAACTTTTGGAATTCAAAATTTTCATCGAAATACTCCTCGATCGGCTAATAATATGAGTAATCTATAATACTATATGTTTTTTCAGAAAATATTTTTCACTCACTGACCAAAGCTAGTATTTTCCTTACAACTATCAGACGCTAAGTTTCATATTACTTGCTTCAACTAACATTTTGACATTATAATTAATCTATGGAATTCAACATTTTCATCAAAATACTCCCAAATTTGCTAAGAATATGAATAATCCTTAATATATGTTTTTCGGGAAAACATTTTCCGGTCACCGGCCAAACTAATAATCTTGATCTTCTTAAGCCGATGATCTATCAGAAACAACTTCTCTGTCCCCGGAGGTAGGAGTAAGGTCTGCGTACACATTACCCTCCTTGTATCCCAGTTGTGAGATTTTACTGGTTGTTGTAGTATTTTCCAGTCACCGACCAAACACCAAAAAAAAAAATCTTTCTTTATAGAAAATGACTTTTGTCGTGTCAAATACACAATTAATCTTTTCGCTTTTGCAGGAACCAGGGCGAGCTGAAAAGGACTTTGGGCGTTTTGATACAAAAACAGTAGTTAAGAACATATATACTATGTTCTCTGGAAGTGAATTGCCAATTGCAAAAGATGATGAGGAAATAATGGATTTGGTTGATCCTTCTGCTCCACTGCCTGACTGGTTCACAGAAGAAGATCTTGCAAACTACGCATCTCTTTATGAAAAGTCAAGTTTCCGAACAGCATTGCAGGTGCCTTACAGGTCAGTCACTTCTAGTGAAATTCTAATATGTGGTTTGTTTAAATAATTTTTACATATAATAACATTATAATAATTAATCATAGCACAGTATTCAAAATTAGACAATACCGTGTTTAGTTGGCCACATTAATAAAAATAATTGTCACATAACTAAGGCAACGTTTGGATGGCATATTATTTAATACTCGCTTTAAATTATGCGAGGACTGTATATTATTTTACGTGAAATAGAACATGAAAAAAAAATGTATTAGTCGGCCGATAGTGGCCTACGGCCGACCTCGTGCCATAGTTACCTGACACGACCGACATCGTACCAACGACAGAGGCATGCCACGGCCAACCTCGTGCCATAGTTACCTGCCACGGCCGAGCCGACATCGTACCATTGATAGAGGCATGCCACGGCCAACCAACCTCGTGCCATAGTTACCTGCCACGGCCGACATAGTACCATCGACAGAGGCATGCCACGGCTGACCTCGCCACGGCAGCCATAGTGGCCTGCCAGGGCCGACATTGTGCCATTAACATAGGCATGCCACGACCGACATCGTGCCATAATGGCCTGACAAAGGCCTACGTCGTGGATGCAGGCGTTGAACTATTAAAGGCAAAATACCCTTTTGAAGTAAGTAAATCATATAACAACCCCAATCATTATTAATCATCCCCTACCGAAACGGTACCTTCATTATCAATCACAGCATAAACAAGTCCCGCCTTATATTTTTCCGTACTAGTATGTGAATCGTCCCTTGTTTTACCCCGACTGACTCTAAATCTTGGATTGGATTCGCTTCTGTTGCTGAAACACTCTAAATGATATTTAGCACTTATAATGTTGTGACAAAGAGTGGATATTTTGACAGGGCTTGGCTAGAAGAATATGGAGTTAAAGATATCAAAGTCAAGGTTCCCTGTTTGCTTGTAATGGGAGAGAAGGATTACGCCCTTAAGTTTGGTGGATTAGAGCATTACGTTAAAAGTGGAATGGTGAAAGAATATGTACCTAATCTGGAAACCACATTCTTACCAGAAGGCAGTCATTTTGTGCAGGAGCAGTTTCCTGAACAGATCAATCAGTTGATTATCACCTTCCTCAAAAAGCTCATATGATGAACTGCTTTCCAGCGATATCGAATAAAGGGCGACCCAATGCACGAAACTCCCGTTATGCACAAGGTTTGAGAAGGACAGGCATTTGGGTCTTATTTTTCACAGTTGAATGTTGATCTAATTTTTATCAAACAGTACCATATCACATTTTCGGCATATTTCTACTTGTATGTTTTGATCAATAAACGAGACAATGGTTTACATGCCTCGGTTCTACAACATGTTTCCAGAGGTTTTACAGCAAAATATTCTGTTAAATCTTTCATGATAAAAGGAAAAAGAAAAAATGAACAGTGATTAGAGTCCGTGGATTCTCTGAATTAGATAGTCCGTGGATTCTCTGTTCATTTTCTTTGTCCATATAACCAATTTTTAATCTGACATAGTCAAAGTAATCTAATGGGCAAGAAAGATCATAGTGCTTACCTAAATGTTTGTTGTAGGCATTGAAGTGAAGAAATGCCCAAAATATCCTCCCATTCTTTTCAAAAGGGGAAGGCCCAAATCTGACACTGTACTATCCGAAATTGCTCAATTTTGCCATCCGTTACACTTTCAGTCCACCCATATCCTTGCCGTTAGCAAATCGTCTCATAGTTACTCTTGCCATTAACTGAGCTCCAACACGAAATGGGGTATCCAGTATCCACGCATTCAAATTCTTCCGAGAAAAAAGGTCCAAATTTACCCCTTAACAATTGACATGGCTTAGAACTACCAAGAAAGTGCTGAAACGACTGCAGTTCTACCGGGACAAGAAGAAGTCAACTCATTAATAGGGGAAGTGGAGTAAAAGCAAATGAAATACTGCAGAAGATATTAAGGTGCATGTCTCAGAATAAGTTTTCTATACATTAAGAGAAGTGCTACTACATTCTCTCAGTGGCATGAACTTTTTCACAGCCATAGGCTGGAAATCTAGCTTCTTTAGGTTCTGTCATGTCTAGGAAAAGATAAGCCATACCCCCAATACCTTCAAATAGAGAGTATGGGCTATCTCCTCCATGCATCTCTCCTTTTGCTATTAGCTTGTGAGCTCTATCAAGAAGGAAGCAGGCCAAAGCTTTGGCTCTATACAAATACTCCACGCTTCCTGTGAGCTGATACAACAATAGGAAGACATAAGCATTCCCACTGATCCCATGGCACATCCCGACACGTTTAAGAAGGCCGCGGTTCCATACTACCTCTGCTGCATCTACTGCTGCATTAAGAAATTCTCTGTCTCCGAAAACCTGGGCATTGGAAAAATCCATGGATTTCCAAGTTACAGTATCAACAAATATACATAATATATACAGACCTCTCTATAAACCTCTCTATAACAACTTTTTACCTATAAGAGCAACATCCATCTTTATAGCAGTAACATTTTGACATAAAGTAAAGGGACCAATCAATGAGATGCATACATTATAGTATTTGAAGTAAATCACATTGAAGAAAGTTATTACCTCAGCTGCCTTGACAAGTGTTAGAGCAATCCCGGGAGCTCCGTGGCACCAATGGACGAGAACATCTCTCCGCTTATCTTCTTCACTTGTAGGGTAATTTCCACTTGGGAACCGATTCTTAACCATGTACCTTAAAGTTTCTTTGACATCTTCAAGCTCATCTGGTTTCAGTTCAAAATCCATTAGAACATACATAATGCCAGCCAATCCGTGAGCTGCACCCCAGTACATCTCACCATACCACTCATACATCAACGGGCTTCTGCCCCTCCCTCCTAATCTCCTTCCATTCTCGATGATTTCATTGACCACAGCAGCCTAAGATACAATTAAGAAAAAATAAATTCGGATTGGAGATCACAACCATCTGATTAACGCCCACTTAGATTACAAAACATACTGTTCCACTTACAGTATAGGTAGAAGGAATTGTTCCTTTGCCAATATGCTTATTCATGAATAGACAAGCCCAGAGGAATCCAGCTCTACCATACAGCAATTCATCAGGAAGATCTTTAGTTAATTTTATCTGCTCACAGAACCAAAAGAGTGTCTTGTGAGTAATCACGATACGCATAGCAGACTACAATAAACTACAATATAAAAGTCTAGCTATCACTTATCAAGAACAAACCTCTTTAAACTGAGTAACATAGTAAAGAACCAGTTGATCATCCCCCATGTACTTGGCAACAACAGCACCTAGCGCACAAACCCCAGCTCTCCCACATAGGAATGTCACATCCCTATAATTTGTAGCTCAATATAACACAATAATCAACCTAAAAAGACAATTTTGTTTATCTTGCTTCCATTTGAAGCTTTAAATTGAAAAGACAGAAAGTCATTACCCTTAAAGTTCATTTGAGCAGAAGTAACACAAAAAATTAACCAAAACCCCATTTTCCTATTCTTGCTGCCAATTGAAGCTTTAGATAGAAAACAATGATGCATATAATAAAGAAAGGATTGACTTTTGACCTGGAGTTTCGAGAAGCAAAGTCACAATCCTTAACAATCTGAGAGCAAACAGCAAGGTCGTTCGTGTTATTTGTCACCTGATAGGACTTGAACATCAAAAAGGCAGTCCCAAGAGTTCCATTATAGAGCGTAAAATCTGGAACTTGTTGCCTTGTTAGTCCCCATGTCTCCACCAATATCTGTCACCAACCACACCAGCCATCAATTAGTTTTAAAAAACAACAAATATACCTCATAACAAACTAGTTAAAATCAACAATATCAATCCTTAACATCCTTCTGCTACATCTAACCCTTTCATCCCTATACACAATAGTTTATCGGGAAAAATTGAAGTCCTCTATCATTAGAAGTTCTCTACAAGAATTAGTAACAACATCTACTACACTTCAACCTCAAACTAGTTAACGCTTCAACCTCAAGCTAGCTAACGCCCACTATTTAAATCCTTAATATTTATTCAACTTCATTTAAAGCCTTTCATACCAATTGTCAATAATTTACTCCCTCCACCCCAATTTATGTACTATCTGTCACCAACCACACCAGCCATCAATTAGTTTTAAAAAACAGCAAATATACCTCATAACAAACTAGTTAAAATCAACAATATCAATCCTTAACATCCTTCCGCTGCATCTAACCCTTTCATCCCTATACACAATAGTTTATCGGGAAAAATAGAAGTCCTCTATCATTAGAAGTTCTCTACAAGAATTAGTTAACAACAACTACTACACGTCAACCTCAAACTAGTTAACACTTCGACCTCAAACTAGTTAACGTTTCAACCTCAAGCTAGCTAACGTCCACTATTTAAATCCTTAATATTTATTCAACTTCATTTAAAGCCTTTCATACCAATTGTCAATAATTTACTCCCTCCACCCCAATTTATGTACTCCCCCCATTCCAATTTATGTGACGGTGTTTAATTGGACACGGTAAAAAAAGATGGTGGAAATTGTGGTACAAAATGAGTCAAAGCTATTTGTATGGCTATAAATTATCACATTAAGGATAAAATTGGCATTTTAAAGTAAAATTGTTACTATATATAAAAATGTGTCATTCTTTTTTGGAAGAGACTACAAATTCTTTTTTGGAAGAGACTACAAAGGAAAGAGTGTCACACAACTTGGAAAAGAGGAAGTAACACTTTTTTTAGTATGTCCCATGAGGAATGACGCATATTTATATTAAAAATAATTAAACTTTAAACTTCTCATTTTACCTTTTTCATATTTACCTTTAATGAGATATTTATTTTCACACATGTCTATAACTTGTTTTAGAACATAAATTTTAGAAGTCCTTCATTCTTTCTTAAAACTCCTTACATAGTAGTCAAACACTGTCAAATAAATTGGGACGTAAGGAATACTATGCTTCAACCTCAAACTAGTTAACGTTTATTATATAAAAATCCTCAGTATTTATTCAACTTCATTTAAACCCCTTTCATACCAATTCTCAATAATTTACTCCCCGTCCCAATTTATGCTAACACCTTTTTTTTTTAGTATGTCGCACAAAGAATGACACATTTTTATATTTTAAAATAATTAAACTTTAAACTTTTCATTTTACTTCTAAATCACACAAAAGCTTGTTTTAGACCATAAATTTTAGAAGTCTTTCATTTTTTTCTTAAAGCTGCTTACATAATTAAACACTGTCGCATAAATTGGGAATGCTTCAACCTCAAACTAAATAACGTTTACTACATAAATCCTCAATATTTATTCAGACTTCATTTAAACCACTCAATAATTATCCTTTACCACAAAACATTTTTTAAAAAATCCTAACATTTTAGAAGTTCTACTTACGAGAATTATGAAAGCGTATAATAAGTTTATAAGGAAGAAGAGAGTTGTTACAGTTTCTTTAAGATCGAGAGCGGCGCGTTTGAACTTCTCGGATAGAGTATTGTACGGCGTAGACAGAAGCTTCAAGAGTGATTCATTTGTGCCTTGTGGAATTGGATGCTTTTCTTCTTCAACTGCTGGGTTTTCTGCTACAAAATCCGGCATTACATTTGGATAAAATCGATCCGCCATTTTTGCAAAAATTCGATTGAAAATCCAATAATTTCTCACACACACACACACATAGAGAAGGGCGAGTTAGTGGGTGTTTTGCCACGTAAACAGATTTGAGTAGACTCTGGTCTCACTAGCCTTACACGTAGTACTCATAGTCGGATTTGCATTGTGCAAAACGACGACGTAAATGGAAAATAGTGATAATTACACCCTTGATAAATTATAATTTTGGTTTCTATGATATGCCTAAGGCGGAATACCTTAAAAAAAAAAAAAAAAAAAATTCATTAACTTGGCACGAATTATTAGTTACACCCCTAAATTATTTGTGATCTTAATTACCCCTGAACTTAGACTTTTAAGAGTCATTATCCACTGGACGCTGATGTGGCAAAGAGTGTAGGTGCACTCTCTTTTAAACGCATGAGAGTGAAGTAAATTTTTAAAAAATGACTTCCAAGTAGGTTATTTTTTAACTTTTAATTGTCATATAGTCATATATAATGATTTATTTACTACAACTATGTATTTCTTCTTGCTTAATCTTAACATACAATGTGGACTTTACTCTAACTTTTATTCTTTTTAATTTCTTCTATAGGTATAATATCTATTTGTTCCAACTACATATTTCTTTCTTCTTCTTTTTTGGCTAAATTTGTAAAAAGTTTGGTTGGAACCTCATCATTTTAACCAAATAGAAAACTTTTAGCCAAAATAATGGAGTACTAGTTGTGTATTTCGTGTTATTTTTTTCTTTAGATATAATGTCTATTTATTTTAATAGTGTATTTTTATTTTTGAGTCAAATCAGTAAAAGAAATTTGGCTACAACTCCATTATTTTTTACCAAATAAAAAAGGTATAGCCAAAATAGTGAATTTGCAATTGTACACTCTTTTTATTTCTTCTTTTGATGTAATTGCTATTTATTTCAACGGTGTATTTTTACTTTTTCAAGTAAAATCTGTAAGAAAATATATATATTTTTAGAGCTCCTTAATAAAGAGCTATATAAAAAATTATAGCCAAAATAATAAAGTTCAAACTATGTATTTTTTATATCTTTTTAGATGCCTTGACTATTTATTTTAACTGTATGAATCTTTATTTTCAGGTCAAATTCAAAAAAGATTAACTAAAACTTTATGATTTTTAGCCAAATAAAAAAAAATTAGTCTAAATAATGTAGTTCTAGCCAAGTTTTATTTAATATTATCCGAAAAAGATTATCTGAAAAATGCCACACTTAAAAGGGTAAAGAATACATTTTAGTTTTCAAAAAAATGTCACTCGGACAAGAAAATTCATGTGGCAGGCGAGTGCATGCCACTTTCCTGGGATGAGATCGTCCAAAGGGGTAACATTTATCGAATAACCAAGTATAGGGGGTAATTAAGACCATAGATAGTTCAAGGATATAACAAATAATGCGTGCCAAATTTAGGGAGGTTTTAAGGTATTTTGCATATGATTAAGTATATTAACTTTTAGTTTATTGAAATATATGATTTTGATCATGTTATATGGAAGAAGGGAAAAGATATAAGTAGTCACCTAAACTTGTCCAAAAAGTTATTTATACACTTTAATTAATTTTATGGGCGATCTATTATCCGGATATTTCTATTTGAAGTAAATCTATTTCCCTCTAAAAGGTGACCCGGCAAAAAATGTGTTACAAATCAATAGTACAAACTTAAAGATTAGTTATCATAATATATAATTCGTTAAATTTATTAAAAGTAGCAAATAAAGAGATCAAAAGTACATATTTTGATGAATTAAAGATAAAATGTACTACTATCACAAATCACAAGGATTAAAATCAAAACTTATTGATAGTTGAGGGACTCAAATACAAATATCCCTTCTTCTTCTTTTTTTTTTTCAACAATGAAATTGGAACACAACATTTTCCATGTTAAATTTGTCTGTTGATAAACCTGTCAAGTGGTTGAAAGGAATAGCATTTCATGTAATTGATGAAAAGAAAGCTGATCTTTCTATTTTAAAAGTGATTATGCAACCATTAGCATTTCATGATGTATTGATATCTTTAGATACGGATTTGATCAAGGCGGCTCAAACACATACGGAGCCTAAAGCTAACGCTTAATATGAGGCCTAAATGTTTAAAAGAAAATTATAATAAACTTATGTTTTTATTTGAAGTCTATTCTTCTAGTTTTTGAGATACAAAGTTGTTAATAACCTTTTTTATAATCGATTTATCTAATAATTCATTTTCAATTGATAATATAGCCAACTCAATTAATCTTTCTTGAAATATTATTTATCTTAAATAAAATTTTAGAGAGCAATAGAAGTATAGAACTATTAGAAGTTTAAAAGTATTGTTGAACACTTGAACTAATGAAATCTTGGAGAAAGAAGAAGAGTAATAAAATTTTGAAGAAAGAAAGTGACTAAGAATATTAAAGAGAAAGACAGAAAATATGTAGGGAGTTTCTAAAATATGAAGAGGTTGGGAAAAAGAAAGATTGACTTGGACAAATTAAGAAAGGGAGAGTAAAATTTTTAAACGTTATCTAATGAAGAAGTAAAAAGTGAAAGTCTTACTTTCAAAATAATTTATTTATTATTTTGGATCAAATCGGTTCGCTTGTCTATAAACCACGTAACAAATTTAATTGTACTATTTTACTGGTAAATAAATGTTATCAATAAATATGAGAACATGGAAACCAAGCAAGTAGCAAGCCTGGCTCCTGGAGCAATGCTTTCGAGGACAGCAGTAATAGCAATATCAGACAGAAAGTAATGTTGTATTATTTGAGAATAAAGTTTAGCATAAGTTTTGCCAGAGATTTCATGTCCTCTACAATGGTTGTGGAAGTCCCTATTTATAACTATACCTAGGAAGCAAGATCTTAGGATCAAGCTCTTCTTAAATAACAATAATGTGGGCCATTGATAAATATGTAACGGCAGGCCATGAATGCCAACATTCTCTGCAACGACTGCCTATTTAATACTAAGGAATATTCTTCATTAAATGTCATCTGGTGACAAATATTCGTTTGCTTCCATTAACTGCGTTCCCTTTGGGATCTACCCGATACCAACCAAAGATGTTGTCCTCGGTCTTGGTTTGCACTCGACTCGTCTTCTGTCTGCCTCCGGTTCTACGTGTCGTGCACTCATTCGATCATTTAATATAAATTAATTTTACCCTATATAAATAGTCCCCCTACTTTCCGGTGGCACATCTTTGTGTTATCGGGAATTTGGTGAAGATTTCTTTCTTGGCGGGAAATTTTCTGAACCCTAATGAACATTTTCTGACGCTTGATAAGACGAACGTCTTCTCGTATTTAATACCCCGAACACATGTTACCCCACGATTCAACAATCTTTTCGCCGGTTCTCGAGGTAATCATGACCACGATTTTAGCAATTTATACCTTTACTTATGCGCCTCATTCTTCTTCTTTCACTTTTAACAACTTCATAAGCTCTCTTACCCTCTTCGCACTTAACTTTTTCTACTTTCATCTTTCTCTGATCTTCTTTAAAAAAATCGATAATCTCTTTATCAACATGGCTTCTCCTACTAAATCTTCTAAGAACACTGGTTGGAGGCCCGATGAGAAGCAAAGATAAAGAAGTTAATGTTGATCCTCCCACGGTGAGTACCATCATACCTTAACATCTGAACACCGCCTACGACTTCTAAGAGAAGTTCCGTACGTCAAACCCTCAAACTTGGACTGTTGGAAAATATCCTTCTTCTATTCGCCCTTCCAGTATCCCTATTGTGAAGGAAGATTGTAACTGCCAAGACCTAAACACCATCGCTCCTGACCTAGTGGAGCGGGTGACCTTCACTAAGAAGGGTTTTACGTATGTTCATACGTACCCCTTCACTTGGGGCCCATTCTCATTGAGCGGGGGACTTGACACCGTGATCTTTGAATTCTGCCACCGGTATCAGGTCTGCTTGGCACAAGTAGGCCCTTCTGTGTGGCGAACGGTGGCTAGTCTGCACCGGATGTGCTTGAAAATGGGGGATACCCTAACCCTGGCGCATATGATGAACCTCTACTCCCCCAAAATCTTCCGTGGGGGAGTGATAAATTTCAGCAAGCGTGGCGATCACGCTTTGCTTACCAGCATGGATGATGACAATGATCGTTGATGGATAGAGCGGTTTGTTGTCATTGCTAAGAGGGATATCGTCCCGGACACACTCCATCTTTCCTCGAATCATGGAACTGTTCACGTAAGTTTAAAATCTACCTCTTTCTCAGAAAAAGGTTACTCCATGTCATTGCTAACCCTTTTGCTTCCGTTATTTTAGCTACTCGGTCGACACCACTAAGGGTTGAAGGCCTAGATTAATGGGTTCAGAATATTCTGGACTTTACTGCACCAGATACACATCGCTGGAAGGAGTTGGCCCCCAAATACGGGTGGAAGGCCAAGAACCACGGTAAACTGATTCTTTCTACTTTTCGGCTTTGTACATAAGAAAACTTGATTACCATACCTTTTTGTTTGATTCAGGGCTCCCGCAGGGTTCTGTTTCCTGCCCTGAAGAGGAAGTTTTGGTTGATCCCAAAGAGGCTACGAGGTTGTTGCAGGAGGCTCTCACTCGGACCGGTTCCCTCGGGTCTTCTTTTGGTGCAGATGCTTCCTCTCGGGGTCCTCAGCTAGAGAAAAAGTAACCAAAAAGGCGGTGTTCTCCTCAACTGGGGATAAAAACAAGAAAATAAAGAAGGCCACGCTTGAGCCAGCCGCAACCAGTTTGGTTATTGACGATGATGGGGAAACTAATGATGGAGAGGCTTCTTTGCGAAGAAGACAACGATCTTCATCAGCTCAACAAAATGCTTAATTTGGAGAGCTTAGAACCCCAACTAGGGCGAGGTCCGAGGGCTCTGGGGGAAAATGGATTTGGTGGAGAATGCTAACTCTCCCTCTTTGGTCCCAGTTGCTGCTCCCGATCCTATGAGGTCAGAGACCGAGCCTTTTCTACCATTGGTTGGTGAGCAACCAATAATCAGCACCACCTCTGTTGCAGCTGCTTCTCAACCTACATCATTATCAGCTTCATCCCCCTCTTCACCAGTTGTGTCTTCATCACCAGCAACTACTGCATCTCCTCCACTGGCCGTAGACGTCCAAGAGGAAGATGTCCCTCCTCCCTAGTCCCCTGACCATGGGAATTTGGGGCACAACTATTCATCCCTTTCTGCAGATCCCCGGGGAGGATGAACGTTTCTCTCTCGGTATCAAAGGAGTGCCACATATTGTCCAGGCCGGTAGAGCTCGCCAACTATCTGAAGCCACTAGCTTTAAAAAACGATAAGAAGAAAATACACTCTCTTTCAGGGGAGTGTATGTTGAATAACGCCATGCACAATACAACAACGATATCGTACTTGTTCTCTCACTGCTTGTTTCTATTCGTCTGTTACAACAGGGTGTCTGACTTTGATATTCGTTTCGCAGGCAAACTTCCTCGTTTCCAAGGGCCTTCAAAGATTGATCCTTGACAAAGAAGGACTTTTGTCCGAGCGGGATCAACTGTTGGCTGAGAAGAACCTAATTGTTGCTTGCCTCCCGGTACTAGAAGCAAACGCTGCTGAGGCGAGTGAGTTAGAAGCCAGGTTGCAGCTAAGTGAGTAGGACGTGATGACCCTTAGTCAAGAAGCCTATCAGCTAAATGTATAGTTTCAAGAAGCTAAGGCTAAATGGGCTGAGGTCCAAGATGTTATGCTCGTTGCTGCCAAGCACGAGTCTACCTCCACCGAGTGAGTGAACAATTTGGAGGCGGCCTTGAACTCCAAAGCTGAAGAGGCTGCTACCGCTGAGGAAAAACGGGCCCAGATGAAAGAGAGGTATAAGAAGATCATAGAGAAAAATCGGGTCCACATATCTACGCTCTGTGATCTCGATCTTAGCCTCGTTGCCACAAGATCCGAGCGGGATGACCTTTTGGTCGAGGTTGACAAGCTTAAGGCAAAACTTCAGCACCAAAAGGATTCCCTCATTATTAAAATAACATACTCTATGTACCATATGAGGAGGAAAACCTTGGAAGAGGCAAAAGCGGGCGTTATTGATATCGACGAAGAGATCGCAAAGCCCTATCGCTGGAGCTGGAGCTAACTACTCGGGAACGTCTCCCGGCTCAGTCTGATGCAATTGACTCTTCTAGTGCCGGTTCCGAGTTTTCGAGAACCGAGGAGGAACTTGAAGAGAATGGTGATAGAGGCCAAGATCCTGCGCTGACTGCAGATCTGCCTACTTCTACCGGGGGCGTAGATGCCCCTCTTCCCCCCGAGTTCCGGTGGCGATGAAGTTTAGCCTTTTCGCTTTCTTTTCTCTTGTTGTTTTCCTTTTATATCATTGTGTTTATGCCGCTTGGCATGTTTGATAAATGAATAGGGACCTTTTACTTAGGAATTGCGCAAAGTTCATTCTTTTTGCATCGAATTAAGTAAGGCTTCGGTGTGTTTTCTTCCGATAGCTTTTGGGTTCCGGGCATAAACTCTTCCGGAACCAACCCTTTTCTATGAGGGTTTCATAAGAGAGATCCCTCTTATGTTTATGGTGCTCTTGAAGAGGACGTCTCTTGTTCATTCTGGCACTAGTATTTGAAGCTTTCAATTAACTTTCATATGATAAAATCAGTTCATCATTTGGACAAGAAACAAGATAAAAACAAAAGGACTTCATTTTATTCCTTCTATCTTCACAGTACATAAGCATTCATTTGCTAAAAAAAGAAATTGCCAATACATGTGGTGAACTTGTATAGCTTGTTTCTGCGGGGCTAGCTGTGCAGTCCCTGATCCCGATGAGACATTATTGTTATCGTAGTCCCGGTTTTTTGGAAATCATGTTGCCGTATTCTCGTACTATTCCGCCAGTATTCGAATGTGGAGTATGAGAATAAAAATACTGAAAGTCTTGCTTCTTTGAGAAAAAAATGCTTGTGAACGGTTGAATAGCCTTTGGTCCGATGGCAAGTTTTACTTCCCATTAGAAATTTGCCATCGAGCCAAAGAATTTAACCATCCCGCAGTGGTTTGTTGTTTTGGTGCCTTGTCATTTAAAGGTCTTAGCTCTGATGACGACATTTTCTTTGTAGTATGCTTTTCGTTGCTGCCTCATTAAAAACTTTGCCAGAAAAATCCGATTGGGTCAAAAACTGGTCGAAGGGAAAAAGAGTATAGCACATACATTCAGTGTAAGCGGGATCCATCAACACTATGTCCTCTTGAGGTGAGTCACGTTCCAGTTGCTAGACAATTTGACTCCATCTTGATTTTCCAGCTCGTACGAACCTTTATCAATGACAGCTGAAACCTGGTAGGGGCCTTCCCACGTTGGACCCAGCTTCCCTGCATTGATTTCGCGGGTCTTCTGAGTTACTTTCCTCAAAGTCAAGTCTCCCACTTTAAAGTACCGGAGATTGGCCCTTCGGTTATAGTACATGTCCATCCTCTACTTCTCAGCCACCATCCTTATGTGTGTCAAGTCCCTGCCTTCATCAAGCAATCCAGTTGACAATCAATGCCTCATTATTTGCTTCTTGGTTTGTTTGGAAGTATCATAAGGTCGGTTCTCTTACTTCCACCGGGATCAAATGTTCTGCACCGTATACGAGAGAGAAAGGTGTCTTTCCCATGCTTGATTTTGCCGTTGATCAGTACGCCATAGTACGCCCGGTAACTCTTCGGGCCACTTGCTTTTGGGTGATTCTAACCTCTTTTTGAGGTTTTGAATAATCATCTTATTGGTTGATTTTGATTGCCCATTAGTGCTTGAATTGTATGGTGAAGATGTAATCCTCATGATCTTCAGGTCTTCAAGAAATTTTGTGACTTTGGAGCCTATGAACTGTGGCCCATTATCACAGGCAATCTCCTTCGGTATTCCGAACCGGCAAATTATGTTTTCCCGTAGGAAATCGAGCACTTCGCGCTCACCGATCTTTTGGTAAGGACCTGATTCAACCCATTTAGTGAACTAATTAGTTAAAACTGAAAGAAATCTCACCTTTTCAGGACCCGGTGGAAGTGGCCCGACTATATTCATCTCCCATTTCACAAATGCACATGGGGGGTAATACCGAATGTAGAAGTTCCGCCGGTTGGTGCACAAACTATGCGCGACGCTGACACTTATTGCATTTCTGGATGAATGCCTTTGTATCTTGTTCCATCCGGGGCCAGTAGTATCCTGCCCTAACCAGTTTTAGCACCAACGAATCTACACCGGAGTGGT
Organism: Nicotiana tabacum; assembly: GCF_000715075.1. Taxonomy (NCBI): domain Eukaryota; kingdom Viridiplantae; phylum Streptophyta; class Magnoliopsida; order Solanales; family Solanaceae; genus Nicotiana; species Nicotiana tabacum. Next base: position 18,315,572 of record NC_134102.1, on the reverse strand, counting down.
TCTCACAAATTCCTTCATATACTTCTCTCATTACGTAGTCTGCCTCCAGGGTTCCTAAACATCGGACCAACGTGCCTTGGCATCTGCTTCTACGTTCTCTTCCCTAGGGATATGTGTGATCGACCGTTCCCTGAATCTTGTAAGTAAAGTTTGAACTTTAATCACCATACTGTTGCATGTGCTCCTCCTTTATGTCAAAAATTCCATATACTTGATTTACTAGTGGTTGGGAATCACATTTGATTTCAATGACTTCGGAGCCAAGACCCCTGACCAGTTCAAATCCTGCAATCAAAGCCTCATATTAGGCTTCATTATTAGTCAACGAAATAGTTTTTATGGTCTGTCTCATGGTTTCCCCTAAAGGCGTGATCAGGACCACCCCGAGTCCGGACCCTTTCACATTGGAAGCTCCATCGGTGAACAGGGCCCAAACTCCTAATATCGTTTCCAACACCATTACCACTTCTTTTGCGGCCAATGGCAGTAACCCGGGACTGAAATCGGCCACGAAGTCGGCCAAAACATGTGATTTGGTCGCAGCCCTGGGTTTATATTCAATATCAAATTCACTAATTTTAACTGCCCATTTGGCCAAGCAACCCGATAACTCAGGTTCATGAAGGATGTTTCGCAGGTGAAAAGTTGTCACAACCGCTATCGGGTGACACTGAAAATAAGGCCTAAGCTTACGAGAGGCGACTACAAGAGCTAAAGTTTTTCGAGGTGCGGATAACGAGTTTTAGCTCCTGAAAAATTTTTGCTAACATAATAGACAGGAGATTGCGTACCTTCGTCCTCCCGGACTAGAACAACACTTACTGTTATCTCTGAGACCGCTAAGTACATCTGCCGCCATAGACTTGGTTGTGTCTATCTCTTTCGGTACCTGAAAGTATCTCAGTATCTGGTGGGATTCCGATGCCCCCTCGTCTTTATCCTCTTCGTTTGGCTTGGGAGTAGGCATCGGTTCATGTAATTGCTTATTTTTTAGGTTCCTTCCCCTTACTGTTGGAAACTGATACTGCGTTCAGTTCTCTTGTTGCCGGTTGATCTCCTTTTATTTGCTTGATTCCCTTTGGGGTTGAGAATTTTAGCAGTTGGTGATAAGTTGATGGTACAACCTTCATCACATGCAACCAGGGTCTACTGAGGATTATGTTCTAGCCCATGTCACCGTCCACCACTTCAAATAAGGTGGTTTTCCTGACATCTTCGGCGTTCGTGGGCCGCAAGATCTCCCCTCGGGTAGTCACACTTGCCAAATTGTACCCAACGAGGAGCTTTGTCGCCGGAATGATGCTTCTAGTTAGTTTGTATTATTCCAACACTCTCCATGGGATGATGTTGGCTGAACTTCCAGGGTCAACCAAAACATGTTTAATCTTGAAATCTAGAACGTTAAGAGAAATTACCAAGGCATCATTCTGCGGCAGGAGAAGTTCATCGACGTCTTATTTCGTGAAGGTGATGTCGTCTTCGGAGACTTCCCAGAGTCTCTTGTTATGAGTCACCGATACCTTCATCTTCTTGACTGCTAAGAAAGTTACACCGCTAATCTCATTCCCCTAGAAAATCATGTTGATAGTTAGTCAAGGAGGGTATTCCCCTATCTTTGAGGGTTCTGCGTTGTCACGGCTGAGGCCGTAATTGTTCTTGGCCTGTTTGCTCAAGAACTCCTTTAGATGGTCGTTCTTTAACAGCATTGCCACCTCTTCGTGCAGATGATGGCATTCCCCAGTTCGGTGGACATGTGTCCCTATTCGCACCATAAGTTAGGATCCCTTTGGTTGGTATATGATCTGATTAGCTTCGGGAATTGTGCCTTTTTTATATTCCTCATTGTTGATACCAACTCCACGACGCTAACGTTACAATTATACTCTGACAACCTGGGATAAGTGGAATCTCGAGAACCCGCTACCTCTTTGTCTTGCAATGACCTGTTGTTTCGGCCGCGGTCAATTCTTCAATCGGGGGCGATCCTATCTGTGGACCGGAACCCTTTGTTACCGCGTACTTTAGCTCTCTCCTATGGCAAGAATCAGTCCTTAGAAGATCGTCGGTTTGCATCAAAATCATCTTTGAATTTATCCATGTTTATCTCGGTCCCGGTCCTTGGTTGATGTCGGGAATCCGAGTTGATCATCTTCTATCCTTATATTGGATTCATAATGGTTGTGGACATCTGCCCATGTGGTTGATTTGAACTCGAGCAGGCTTTCTTTCAACTTTCGAGAGGCGTAGGAGCTCCTCGGGCTCAAACCCTTAGTGAATGCCTCAGCTGCCTATTCATCTGGCACGACCGGTAACAACATCCTTTCTCTCTGGAATATGATCACTAACTCATGCAGCAATTCAGAATCACCTTGTGAAATTCTGAATATGTCCGCCTTCAGGGCCTGGACTTTCCTGGCCCTGGCATGGGCCTTAATGAAAGAATATACGAGCATTTCAAAAGAATCAATTGAATGTTCGGGTAAAAACGAATACCATGTCAAGGCTCCTTTCGTGAGGGTTTCTCCGAATTTCTTCAGCAGAACCGACTCAATCTCATGCTGAGCCAAGTCGTTTCCTTTCACTGCCATTATATAAGTTGTGATGTGCTCCTGAGGGTCAGATGTCCCATCGTACTTCGGTATTTCTGGCAGTTTGAACCGTTTTGAATCAATTTTGGTGCTGCGCTCGGTTTAAATGGTAATTGGGTGTACTTTGAATTTGGGCCCTTCAACACTAGTGGTGCGCCCGGAATTTGGTCCATTTGAGCGTGGAACTCTTTCGCGTTCTGATCCATCCGCTCGTTCATTTTTCTCATGAATCTCATGAGTTCGATTTTGAAGGAATCACTACTGTTGTCATTACCGGATCTTCTACCGGTCCCCCCAGCTCCGTCAAAGCTGACCTCACCCCTCGGGGTGCTATTGTCAACTCTTTCAGCCGCTTGATTTGCAGGAACGCCGGGAGGAGCTGGGCCTCTTCCGTTTGCGTTGTTGGAAGCGCCTGACAATGCATGTTTTAATTTCGTCATGACCTGGTCCTGCCTTGAGAGATGGACCATGATGTATTTTTATTGCTCTCTCACGATCCTTACTGTTTCTGCAACATGCTCGTCCTCGGCATCATCGGGAGTCATTTCCCTCACATGTCAGGGATATTGTCCGCCATGAACCAGAGTTGCTACGCCCCCCTCGTTGTGGCTGATTGAATCCTCATATTGAAGCAGATTTTCGTGCGCCTCAATGTTATGTACAATGTTGACATCGTTAGCTGCCATTTTTTCGATTTTTGCTATGAAACAAAGAATCAAAAAAGTTAGTGATAGATCCAAGGATTAACTTAATTACGTAACTGTTTAAGCCCCACAGTGGGCGCCAAACTGTTTACTCGTAAAATAGTATAGTTGAATTTGTTACGTGGTTTATAGATAAGCGAACTGATTTGATCCAAAATAATAAATAAATTAAATTGAAAGTAATACTTAGCGTTAAAATCAAAGCAAATAGTAAGCCTGGCTCTGGTAGCAATGCTTCCGAGGACAACAATAATAGCAATATCATACAGAAAGTAAAGTTGTATTGTTTGAGAATAAAGTTTAGCATAAGTTTTGCTAAAGATTTCATCTCATCTATAATGGTTGTGGAAGTCCCTATTTATAGCTATACCTAGGAACAAGATCATAGGATCATGCCCTTCTTAAATGACAATAATGGGGGCCATTAATAAATATGTAATGGCATGCCATGAATGTCAAAATTCTCTGTAATGGCTGCCTATTTAATACTGAGGAATATTCTTCATTAAATGCCATTTGGTGACAAACATACTCTTGCTTCCATTTACTGCGTTCCCTTGGGGATCTACCCGATACCAACCGAAGTTGTTGTCCTCGGTCTTGGTTTTCACTCGATTCATCTTCTGTCTGCCTCCGGTTCCATGTGTCATGCAATCATAGACCCTAGGATAGAACTGCTCTGATACCACTTTTGTCACGACCCAAACCGTAGAGACGCGACGGGCACCCAATGCCTAACTCAACCGAGTACCAACGTAACGTATCCTTCTTATCATACTATCATGGGTAAATGAACCGGAAAGGCCGTCATGAGATAACTAGAATTAAACATAAGAGAATACTCGACATGGGATGACCCAACATAATATAAAAGCTTATGCATGTGACATACGGGCCTATAAGACCGACATAATAATTTGTATACTCAAAATATAGGCCGATGAGGCCATACAAGTATCCATATACATGACATCTATCTACAAGCCTCTACGAATACATAAATATCATAAAGTTCGAGATATGATCCCACCATATCAATCAATACATGTCCAAATCATACTGACCAGATAGGCAACTCCGGAGCAAGTGGAGTGTACCAACACCTTCCGCTGAGCTGATAGCCTACTAGTAGGATTCTCAACCTGTCTATCGGGACCTGCAAGCATAAAACGCAGCATCTCCAGATAAAAGGAAAGTCAGTACAAATAACGTACCGAGTATGTAAGGCATGATAGTAGTATATAAAAGACATAAAAGAAACATGGAGTAAAGAACTCAACCTGTAATTCCGAATAGCTCTGTGAATCATGAAAAATTTATAATATCATGCATGTGCATATAAATGACATACCATGTATAGGTATATGTGTACATGACATCATCAAGACTCTGAGGGCACTCCATCATATCATCTCAGCCATTGTGGGCGAAATCATCAACGTATACCAGCTGATCAGGTGGTGGTGCGTATATAATGTCATAACCTTTTACAATATCCCATATACATATTATATTCGCGTATATAACGTCATCTGATCATGGGTCAATGTACATGTATAAATGAATGCAATGCATAATGAAGTAAGTTAGTAAGATTTCTCGGAATGTCATAAGATCAATATGCTTTCGGATAAACTTTAGCAACTTACATATTTTTTTGATACCCATTAACTGTACTTCTAGGAATAGAATCATTCGTGAAAGTGGCGTGCTTTCTCGTTTCGTTGTATCATATGGATCATGCCAAAAGGAAAGAAAGGATAGCCTTAATATACCTGTATGATCTCTTACTTAATACTCACCCAAGCTCAACACAACTTCTTGCATCTACAACAAGTGAAATGATATTGCCATTAACATATAATGTCGTATCATCGTATTTGTCTAACCGTAGGGCTTAAGAAAAATCGGGCAGCAACTCCCCAATTTTTAATACATCCCAAAGACCACTAAGGATCATCAACATCCCAACAATAACAACTATAACCAACAATAGCAACAACAACAATATAATCCAATATGAGTTTCTCCGATTATCTTAACAATCATATTGATCGGCAAGCTCGTTTTTACTCATAACAAGATATAAATTGAATCCAACTCTTATTCCATAAATTAGTTTACAACCTTCAGAACATCATACTTATATGTACTATATTATTTCTAGTTCAAAATATCCACAAAATACCTTCAAAAATTGCCCCATACGTCTAGCACCTTAATTTTTATCGTCAATCACTTGTTTTTCATCTTTTCTTCTTCACTCAATTTAATTAACACCTAGAAAAGCTTAACAACAGCAGCCACAACATTATCAAATTATTTCTCACAATTTTCAGCCACCACAAACCCTATATTTAGCCGCAAAACAGTCCAACTAAAAAGACAATCATATCTCATGTTCTTTCAAGTGCTATCTTATGGTTTTTCACTCAAACAACACAAGATTAACCTTAGGCACAATCAAAAAAATATTATACATACCTTGGACAATAGCTACAACTCGAAGCCCTATCTCAACTTAGCTCACAATAGCTCTCAATCACACCACAATATCATAGAAGCATTCTCTTGTAGTCTTTAACATCTTTGATGATGGTTTGAGTTGATTCCCCTTGAGTTTGGTTCTTGGGATCTTGGGATATATTAGAGAGGGTTTTGGAGTGCTTTTGGACTAAATTTGGGTGAGAAATGACCCAAAATAAAGCTGAAACATCTTTTAAAAGACGTAGGGTCGGTGGCCATCTCAAGTGGGTCCCAACCGAGCTGCTTGCGCAGTCTCGCAAAAACGCAGATATCTCTCTACTCCGACGTCGGATCGACGAACAGTTTGCAGATTTAGAAACTAGATACATGAGGCTTTGGTATTTAATTCAATATAAAGATCTCCCTATAACTCTCAATATATTGGGAGAAAACTGCCTTGCAACCTGGCCTATAAACCTGTCAGTTTCTCCGAAGTGCGGCGACGTGACTTGGTGACCCTACTTAAAAAATCTATATTTCTCTACCCCAATATCATATGAATAAATGGGTTGGACCGTTGGAAACTAGGTTCAAATACCTTCATTTTGGTATGATATATGTCCTAAAATGACATCATAAAGCTTACGAATTTAATTTCTCAAAACGGCTCGTTACAAGGCAAATTTTAGCTCGATTTTTTCCAAACTTTATATTTCATATCCAAATATCATATGTAGTCATATCATGACTTTAAACTCATTTAAATCATGATTAACAAGTCTCATATTCATTTTAACTTACTTAAGACTTCGGTAAACCTTTCTTATCCTTGTAGAAGGATTTCGTCCTTTTTGAACTTACATCAGATAATCTTATAATGACAGTGACGTCTGAAGTACGGGGTGTAACATCATGTCCCCTTAAAAATATTTGTCCCCGAATGATAACTCTTAAAGGCTTGCGAAAATGGGACGCAACGTCATTAAATCACTTTATATACTTTCAAAGAACATCTCATTTTCAAGCTTACATCAATTGACTTACGACGTACCTTCACGTACAAAAACATGGGTGTAACAACATTTGTCTTTCTCATTGTATTCTCTTTTATCTTGTAAGATGTTTGGCCCTTCAGCAATGTTGACTGAGAAGTGACTACTGTTATAAGCTCAATTAAAGTTATATCTCCTTGCACAACTCATATCGTCCAATTACATGTTGATACATGATTGCACTAGTGATCAATGCCAAGTAGGAAAGATTTGGGTAATAAATTGCTGCTTGAATGCATTAATAAACTGTGTATTGATCATCCTCCCTTGAGCTTATGAAAGTTGTAGAGTAATTCGATTGAGCATAAAACAGAATGGAATAACTTATTATAAAATGGAGCTTGTTTGTGCAGGTGGTTTTAGGTTGATTACTTCAAATCTAAGTGCTGCAAGTTGTTCTAGTGTATGTCTTGGCGTGTTCTAGCTCTTAGGGAACTGGGGTTAGACAGCTTTTAAGTGCTCGATAAACACTTTCCCTCAAGTATGATTAGCCTTACACACACTCATACACAAACATATACATACATACATACATAACTGCCTTTTTTAATGGTTTCAAAGATAAAAATTCTCAATTGATTAACCCGTAACCGGACCTAAGACATATGCCTTTCTCCTACCAAATGTAAAAGAAAAGAGATAACGGTTTTCCCTGAAGGTTAAGATGAGCAAGAAGTTGATTATTCTGTTAAGACTCTTATGTAACTCCCCTGAAGTTTGGAACATGTTTGGTAATAAAGGTATGAGAGCCTCACTTTATATCTATTACGGTTCATATACATCCAAGCTTCAGCTTTGATTCTCGTCTCATAATTAATACTGTTCCTTGTTAACTTATTGCCAATACTAAACAGAATAAGCACTTGTGTATGGGTAAAACCGAGCTCGGTGTTCGATCGAGCTTGAGAAACGGAGGGTCAAGGTCGGTACATCTGTAATAGGGTAAAATCGAAATCCGAGGTTCAATCTGACATCCAACATGGTCAGCCGGGGGCAAAATATAATATTCAAGATCGGACCCAAAACATCATCAAAACTAGCCATCGAGATTATCATATTTTTCCTCGAGTCCACCGAAGGCATAACTGGTCCTATTTCTAATGGTCTCGAAGAAAGCTCTGCCAACTCATCCGACAAGTATCTGTGATTCTTGCCATTAACCAATCATTATGGCAGAAATCACGGAATAGTCAAAAAGAAAACCAATGGTTTTCAAAATCAAGGACTTATGTTTTTGATAGTACAATTAAATAATACCCTAAAGGGTAGGTCTCTCTCAATATATAAAGAGAACTTGACAATCCATGGACGACATTGTAACATATACTGAGAAGCAATACATTCTCTAAGTTCTTACTCTTTGATTTTTTAGTGTCAAATAAAGTGCATTCAATTCAAGGGTGGCTTGCTTTCCTTAGCCGAAATCATCCAACTCACATGGTTTACAATTAATCTATCGTTATTTATTTCAATTGCAATCTAATATATCGCTTTGTATCATTTTAATCCACATGTCCTTAAAATCACTAACAAATTCAATTGTTATCCGATTTTGAGGGTAAACAGATTAGCGCCCGCCGTGGGGTTAAAGATAATAGTAGTTATTTGATACAAATCTTCATAATATACACTACTTTACACTTGCTCTTTGAAGTATTTTAGATTTAGGGCTAAAAATGTCAAACTCTCAATTAGCATCCCTACATATCGACAACGAATCCGGTCATCAGGGTGAGAATAACAACATAGCGCTCGGTAACATAAGACCACCCGTTAATCCCGTAGGAATTTCGATCGCAGATTCGATTGACGTTAATTCATATGTGACTATCGATGCCAACTTGCCTACCGACCCCGAAAATAGCATCCGTGGTGGGTCCCGATCAGCAGCTCGAAACACAAATAACAATGAAGAAGACGGGATCAGCCTACGGATGATCTTCGAAATGATACAGCTCAACAAGTGGCGATAGCTCAGTTGCAGAGCCAAAGCCAGACGCCGAGCAGGGTTGAACCCGATCTGCCCCGTGAAGTCACCCGCAAAAATGAACCGGTCGTAGTAAGGTCAAATGAACAAGAATAGGGTACTAACCTCGAGATTTTAAAGATGCTCGAGGAGCTGATAAAGCGGATAGAATTAGGGAAAAGAAAATCGAAGCAAACAATAAAAAGGTGGAAACCTACAATTCCAAGGTAGATCAAATCCCAGGAGCACCTCCGATATTGAAAGGACTAGATTCCAGAAAGTTCGTGCAAAAACCTTTTCCTCCGAGCGCGGCTCCGAAGCTAATCCCCAAGAAATTCCGTATGCTCGAAATACCTAAGTATAACAGAACGTCCGATTCAAATGACCATGTAACCTCTTACACGTGTGCCATAAAAGGGAACGACTTGGAAGACGACGAGATCCAGTCGGTTCTACTGAAAATAATTGGGGAGACCTTATCAAAGGGAGCTATGACATGATATCACAATTTACCTCCTAATTCTATTGATTCATTTGCTATGCTTGCAGACTCATTCGTAAAAGCACATGTTGGTGCCATCAAGGTCGAAACCAGAAAATCAGACCTTTTCAAAGTTAAACAGAAGGATAACGAGATACTCAGAGAATTCGTGTCCCGTTTCCAAATGGAACGAATGGATCTGCCACCAGTCGTTGTATATCCCGTCAGAACCCTTGACCGAGTCAAGAGAGACAACGATCATGAACCAAGATCAAACAGGGATCGATATCTACCATATAATGGAGATCGGAAGAGCAGTGGGTCAAGGCGGAACCCCGTAAGAAACGAAAGGAGAAATGATCAAGGTCGAAGCAACCGGGGTCTCATGACCAAAAACAGCTTTGACAAGTCCATCAGGCCTAAAGAAGCACCGAGGCTATCGGAATACAACTTTAGTGTCAATGTTGTCGCCATCGTATCAGCTATCAGGCGCATCAATGATACCAAATGGCCTCGATCCTCTACAATCTGATCCATCTCAAAGGAACCCTAACCAGATGTGCAAATATCATGGCACTCACGGTGATAGATTATCGACAGCTGAGAGAGGATGTAGCCCGTTTATTCAACAATGGGCACCTTCGAGAATGCTTAAGCAACCGAGCCAAGAACCACTTTAGGAACAAAGATTCTAACAAACAGACATAACAAGAAGATACCGAACCTCAACACGTCATAAATATGATCATCGATGGAGTCGATATCCCACACGGGCCGATGTTGAAACGCACCAAAGTATCCATCACTAGGGAGAAACGAACTCGAGACTACGTACCGGACGGAATTTTATCTTTCAGCGATGAGGATGTGGAAGGGATCATACAACCTCACAATGATGCACTGGCAATATCTGTACTCGTAAATAAAACTCGAATTAAACATGTGTTGATTGATCTAGGTAGCTCGGCCAACATCATTTGGTCGAGAGTCGTGGAACAGCTCGATCTACGAGACAAAATCGTGCATGCAGTCCGAATTCTAAATGGGTTCAATATGGCATGTGAAACCACTAAGGGGGAGATAACGTTACCGGTCAATATCACTAGAACCATACGAGATTCCAAGTTTTATGTGATCGAAGGAGACATGAGGTACAACGCCCTTCTCGAAAGGCCATGGATCCACGACATGAGGGCAGTGCCCTTACCTCTTCATCAAGTGTTAAAATTCCAACTCCAAAGGGGATTAATACAATCTACGGGGAACAACCGGTCGCAAAAGAGATGTTTGCAGTCGAGGAAGTGATTCCAATATCAATACTCGCAACATAGAAGGATCCGAATTCGAGCGCAAACCAAGAGGCCAAATAGCAGTCACCGACACCGGCCACGACCCAATCGGATAAGCAGGGGACTTATGAAGACGATGATTACTAGGTTCCCCAATCTTTTATAATCCTCGATGACTCCGACGCAACCAAATCAATGGTCGAAGAGCTGGAACAAGTTATATTGGTTGAGCATCTACCCGATCGAAAGGTATACGTGGGCACGGGGTTAAATCCCGAGCTCAGGAAAACCATCTTGATATGACAGGGATCCCATCGGAGATAACCACTCATAAACTAAGCCTGGACCCGAAAATCAATCTGATCAAGTAGAAGAGGAGGCCCCAGTCCGAGGTCAAAAATGCTTTCATCAAGGACGAGGTATCTAAACTCCTTATAATAGGGTCCATTCGGGAGATTAAATACCCAGATTGGTTAGCAAACGTAGTGATAGTCCCTAAAAAGGGAATAAACTAAGAATGTGTGTAGATTACAAAGATTTGAATAAAGCATGCCCCAAAGACTCTTTTCCTTTGCCGAACATCGACCGTATGATCGATACCACGTCCGGCCATGAGATCCTCAGTTTTCTCGATGCCTATTCCGAGTACAAACAAATACGGATGGACCCAGGTGATCAGGAAAAAACCTCCTTCATCACTAAATACGACACATACTATTATAATGTAATGTTGTTTGGATTAAAAATGTTGGTGCCACATACCAACACTTAGTAAATCTGATGTTCGAAGAACAAATAGGAAAATCGATGGAAGTTTACATTCGCGATATGTTGGTTAAGTCCTTATTAGCAGAGGGCCACTTAAAACACTTACATGAAACCTTCATCATATTGAAGAAGTATAATATGAAACTGAATCCGGAAAAATGTGCGCTCGGAGTTGGATCGGGTAAATTACTCAGGTTCATGGTATCCAACCGAGGAATCGAGATCAACCCCGACAAGATAAAATCCATAGAAGATGTCACGGCCCGTGCAAAGGCTAACCGGGCGCATAGCCGCTCTAGGGCAATTTATTTCGAGGTCGTCCGACAAGAGCCACCGATTCTTCGCTCTGTTGAAAAAGAAGAATAACTTCTCATGGACTCCTGAATGTCAACGAGCTCTAAAGGAGCTCAAAAGATACTTATCGAGCCCACCGCTACTTCACACACCAAAGACAGACGAACAACTGTACTTGTACATGGCGATCTCGGAGATAGCGGTAAGTGGAGTCCTAGTTCGGGAGGAATGAGGTACGCAATTTCTGATTTATTATGTTAGTAGGATCTTAGTTGAGGCCGAAACTAGGTACCCTTACCTAGAAAAACTGGCGCTCGACTTGCTAAGGGCCCCGAAGAAATTAAAACCATACTTCCAATGTCACCCCATATGTGTCGTAACAACTAACCCGTTAAGGAACGTGATGCATAATCCCGAATTCTCGGGCCTATTGGCCAAATGGACCGTGGAAGTAAGGTGTTACGATATTGAGTACCGGTCCCCGACCGCCATTAAGTCCCAAATTTTGGCTGACTTCGTGGCCGACTTTACGCCGACCTTAATACCCGAGGTCGAAAGAGAGTTATTGTTTAGCTCGGGGACTTCCTCGGGAATCTGGACCATATTTACGGATAGCGCTTCAAAAGCAAAAGGGTCCAGTCTTGGCATCATACCAAAGCCACCAACAGGTAAAATAATTAGGCAATCTATTATGACTGTGAAATTGACTAACAACGAGGCTGAATGTGAGGCCATGATAACAGGCCTTGAATTAGCCAAAAGTTTGGGGGCAGAGGTGATCAAAGCCAAGTGCGACTCACTCATTGTGGTAAACCAAGTTAATGGGACATTCGAGGTCAGGGATGAACGAATGCAGAGATACTTGGACAAGTTATGGGTAACATTATATCGGTTCAAAGAATGGACTTTGCGACATGTACCTCGGGATCAAAACAGCGAAGTTGATGCCCTCGCTAACTTGGGATCATCGGTCGAAGACAACGAGATCAACTCAACGAGCCTAACTTGGGACAGGAGGAATAAGTACGTGGAATATCTCAAGACCGAAAAACTGACCTCGGACCCAAAGGAACGAGGGCCCCACGAATGAAGGCAGCCTGGTTTAGTTTGTCCGAGGATGGAACCTTAGTCAGAAGAACGTTCGATGGATCGATCGCGATATATTTAGGACCAGGAGACACAGAATACGTTTTGAGGGAAATCCATAAAAGTACCTAAGGGAATCATTCGGGCATCGAATCATTTTTTCAAAAAATAATCAGAGTCGGTTACTACTGGATCGATATGGAAAAAGACGCGAAGAAGTTCGTTCGAAAATGTGATGGATGCCAAAGGCATGCTTTGATGATTCATCGAGCAAGAGAGCTGCTACATTCAGTCTTATCACCATGGTTGTTCATGAAATGGGGGATGGACATCGTTGGGCCCCTTCTGCGGGCACCCAGTAAGGCTTATTTTATTTTATTTATGACTGACTATTTTTCTAAATGGGTGGAAGCACATGCATATGAAAAGGTCAAAGAAAAAGAAGTCATCGCTTTCATCTGGGACCACATTATATGTTGATTCAGAATACTGACCGAGATTGTGTGCGACAACAGAAAACAATTTATTGGCAGTGGGAATGGACAAGCATAATCCACAAATAAAACCATAATCCAAAACCTCACAAAGAGGTTGATCGACGCCAAAGGAAAATAGAAGGAAATGCTACCTGAGGTCCTATGGGGGTACCGTACAACCTCGAAGTCCACTACCGGATCCACACTATTTTCTTTGGTTTATGGCACCTAAGATTTAATACCGATCGAGGTCGGAGAACCAAACATCAAATTCTGATATGCAACAAAGGAATCGAACGACGAGTCTATGAGTACGAGCCTGAAACTATTAGATGAAAGGCGCGAAGTCGCCCTTGTCCGGTTGGCCACCCAAAAACAGCGGCGAGAGATATTATAATCGAAGGGTCAACCTTCGATATTTCAAATACTGGGGACTTAGTACTAAGAAAAGTTATACTGAATACCCGAACCCGAACGAAAGGGAAATTGGGGCCAAACTAGGAAGTACTGTACCAAATTATCGAGATCACCGGAAAAGGTTCTTACAAGCTCGAAACAATGAACGGTGAACAATTGTCGAACAACTGGAATATAACTCACTTAAAGCGATATTACTGCTAAGGTACAACATCGTTCTTTCTTTTGTTTTACATTTCAAACTAACACTTGCAGGTGACCTACAAGGGATGATACGAGATCCTAGGTCTGAAAGTACGTGTTGCACTCTTTTTCCCTTAAACCGATTTTGTCCCAAATGGATTTTTCGGCAAGATTTTTAACGAGGCAACAAGTAAATCGTGATAACTTAGAATCGAAGGCTGGCTACGAACCGGTGACAATGATCACAACAGCATTCGAGGCCTCTCTTCGGTCAACCCCGAACACTGGGGGCAATATCCTCGGATATCGAATTTAACAAGGGAAGAAACTTCGTGATTGAAGGGTCTCGATCAATAAGATTTATTGTAAGGGCCAAACGGTCAAATGAACCGTGCCCTCTCAAACCGCTTGAGCCCTGGCACACAACATGTATACATATACAACTATTATGCACAAGAAGTAAAAAAAGACTCTTCTTTGCGTATAAACATCTTGTCCTCAAAAATGTTTCTTGCATTTCTCAAGGAATTTCCTACACCTGATCCCCTAAAGGCCTCGAGCCCAAGGGCCACCTTAATCCGAGTTCGAATATTCACTTCACTCGGGGACTGTAGGCATTGCCTAAATTAAAAGGCTAAGGCCATTCCGAGTTAATAACACTCGAGGGCATGAAACTTATTTGGCATTGCCCGAATTAAAAGGCTAAGGCCATTCCGAGTTAATAAAACTCGAGGGCATGAAGTTTATTTGGCATTGCTCGAATTAAAAAGCTAAGGTCGTTCCGAGTTAAAAACACTCGAGGGCATAAAGCTTATTTGGCATTGCCCGAATTAAAAAGCTAAGGTTGTTCCGAGTTAAAAACACTCGAGGGCATGAAGCTTATTTGGCATTGCCCGAATTAAAAGGCTAAGGCTGTTTCGAGTTAATAAAACTCGAGGACATGAAGTTTATTTGACATTGCCCGAATTAAAAGGCTAAGGCCGTTCCGAGTTAAAAACACTCAAGGGCATGAAGGTTATTTGGCATTGACCGAATTAAAAGGCTAAGGCCGTTCCGAGGTAATAAAACATGAGGGCATGAAGCTTATTTGGCATTGCCCGAATTAAAAAGCTAAGGTCGTTCCGAGTTAAAGACGCTCGGGGGCATGAAACTTTTTTGGCATTGCCCGAATTAAAAGACTAAGGCCGTTCTGAGTTAAAAACACTCGAGGGCATGAAGCTTATTTGGCATTACCCGAATTAAAAGGCTAAGGCCGTTCCGAGTTAAAAAAACCCGAGGGCACAAAGCTTATTTCGCATTGCCCGAATTAAAAGGCTAAGGCAGTTCCGAGTTAAAAACACTCGAGGGCATGAAGCTTATTTAGCATTGCCCGAATTAAAAGGCTAAGGTCGTTCTGAGTTAAAAACACTCGAGGTTATGAAGCTTATTTGGCATTTCCCGAATTAAAATGCTAAGGTCGTTCCGAGTTAAAAACATTCGAGGGCATGAAGCTTATTTGGCATTGCCCGAATTAAAAGGCTAAGGCCATTCCGAGTTAATAAAACTCGAGGACATGAAGCTTATTTGGCATTGCCCGAATTAAAAGGTTAAGACCATTCCGAGTTAATAACACTCGAGGGCATGAAGCTTATTTAGCATTGCCCTAATTAAAAAGCTAAGGTCGTTCCGAGTTAATAACACTCGATGGCATGAATCTTATTTGGCATTATCCGAACTAAAAAGGCTACGGCCATATTAACACGGCTCGCATACATCCGAGACTCGTAACAAAAACAAGGCCTTCGAAAAATTCTTATAACTAGTTCTAAAGGCTACCCTCAACGAGCTACAAACCTAAATTATTTTGGGAAAAAGTTTTTGGTAACACCTAATCCCTACAATGCCTTGACACAAAGTAATGTTAAAGTCAAGGTTTGCTCGAACCTTCGAACATAACCTAATTATTTCATGCCAAGACATTTCGACCTTTGCGAGAAGACAAATAAAAAAAGTAATGGAAAAATCCAAAAGTGATAAAAGGGAGATATATATATATATATATATATATATATATATATATATATATATATATATATATATATATATATATATATACATATCCCGCTTTCTTTACAAGAGCTGAATAGCCTCGATACGTATTTTTTACAAAGGTCGAACGGCCTCAACAAAAAGATAGTACTAAAAGAAGATCCTAAAGGGCCTAATCTTCATCGGGGGCTACATCATCGCCTATGGGGTCTTCGCCACCATCGAACCCACCAGACTCTTCAAACCTCTCAGAATCCTCCTCGGGATAAGCTAGCTTCCAGGCCTTGGATTCGCATATCTTGGCATTCTCGATTTCATTCAATATGTCAAAATTCTGAGCATGAACTCACTCGAGGGCCTCCCTTCAGGATTGTCACCTCGCATGCTTCACCATGTTTCTTGCTTGCTTTTGAATGGCCTCGACATCGGCCCTGAACTGGGCCACTTTATCATTGGCCTCGGTCTTGGCCACGACAACCTCTAACTTGGCCGCCTCAAGCTCCTTGGTCAGGTTCTCTTGACCAGAAACAACCGAGTTCAACTGAGATTGGAGTCCCTCGATTGTATTGACCTGCACCGAGTATTTCTCCCTTATAGCCCGAAGCTGAACCTCAGCCGAAGCCAACTACGCCCGGACAGTCTCTTTTTTCGAGGCCAAGCGGTCCATATTTTTCTTCCATTCTTCGGCCTCAGCCTTCACCGTGTCCACCTCCACCTGGAGTTGCTCGATCTGGTTAAGTCTCTTTTGAACTTGTGGGTTCGGGTCGTTAGTCAATGTGTGTGAATCATCATCACTAAGTTTGAATATTCATCTTACCTGCTCGACCAAATCGGTATGCTCCTTCTGAGACACTTCTAACTCGGCCTGGAGCCTCTCACAGTTTTTTTCTCAGCAAGCTCCGGAGTCACGGCCTTGTGACGCTTGAACTCCTCCCGATAACAAAGAAAGGCCTCATGATAAAGCACTGAGGTCTGCAAACACAAAGGAGAATGTTACGAATGTTCATGATTAAATCTAAGTACATAATGGAGGGACATTCGAAATTACCCGATTCAACGCATGTTGAGCTTTGTCGAAAAGGCAGGGCGCTTCCACCTCGTTTATTCTAGCTTGATCCTCTTTGGTAATGAAGCACCGAAGGTAACTGGCAATCCCCACTAGGCAGAGAGGACTCGGGCATCCTCTGGAATGGATATATAAATTGCTCGTCTCCGAGCAAGATCAACACTTGAAGCTGGAACTGATTCACTAATTTTGGGCTTGAAGAAGACCCACCATATCTCGGGGACGGTATCTTATTTGGTACCGGTAAGTCGCCCAACCCAGTGACATCCTCCGAAGTAGTAGAATCCAGGCCATCGAAGAAATTGTGGAAATAATCGGTAGCTCCTTGGGCCCCTTCGCCGAGGTTACCTTTCAACGTCTGATCCTCGTTTATCATAGAATCGGTAAAAATGAAGGCGATCCAGAGAGATCGATCACCCCAAGCTCCTTTTTAGGCACATTACCTTCAGACCGAGAAGTACCGGTCACCGTTTTGTTTTCGACCTCCCTAGCTCGGGGCAAAACGGTCTTGACCCTCCCTGGTTCGGAGACTTCAGCCACTGCTTCTTGTACGGTCTCTATAGCTTGAGGCAGTTTGAAACCACTTCTCACGCAGGTCACCAATTCAGAATCTTCTTTTTCTTTAGACTCATCCCTCAACCGATGGAGTGGGTCAAATGAGAGTTCTCGGGCGCTGGCATTCTTAAGTTTGCGCGCCAACCGTTTCCTCGGTCTCTTCTTTTTAGGGCTAGAGGAACTCAGAGCTTTTCCTCTTTTCTTCTCTTTATCCTACTTCGGAGAAGAGGGATCGGCGTATATGTCGTCGCCGGCTGATGGAGGCCTAATTTCGACATCTTTTGGTAAACCTGCAAAATGAAAGTAAAACGATTTTAGAGATTGATGATGTAAAAGTAGGATCAAATATAACTTAGAGAAAAATAATTCTCACCATGGTTACGGGCCTCCCATCGGCCCTTCGAGAGCTCACGCCATAAGTGCTCGTAATAAGGTCTCTGTGTCGCAATGCCCTCAACCCACTCCTTGAGTCGAGGAATGACATCCGACATCTGGGCAACAACTGCATCATCACATAACATCGATGAGAAGGGAGGGAAACGAAAAGCAATAAAAGAAATTTTTAAGGCAAAGTTACACTTACGTTTCATGATCCATTTCTCGAGGAATGGCATGTCCGCAGCTGGGATTAAGTCTGAGGTCCTCACTCAAACAAATCGGCCCAACTAGCCCCAGTCCCGATCCTCGTCGATGCTCGAGAATAAGGCCTTAGTGGCTCGACGTGCGAGCTTGATTAATCCCCCTCAGTAAAGTCGAGGGCTATACAGGCGCATGAGATGGTCGAAGGAAAATGGAGACCCTCGATATTTCTCACAAAGAAACAAAGTAGAATAACAATCCTCCAAAACGAAGGATGGATCTGCCCAAGCGTCACTTCATACGTTTTGCAAAAGGCTATGATAACTAGGTCTAAAGGACCCAGCGTGAAAGAGTAAGTGTAAACACTTAATAAACCCTCCATGTAGGTGGCGATCGATTCTTAGGGGTAGGGACTACTACGAGTTTATTTTTCCAGTTGCAGTCCTCTTTGACCTTATTGAGGATGTTGGATGTAATATTACTTATGTACCTCGAGATCGGCTCGCACCGACCCAGTACCAAGGGGGTTTTCTCGATCTTGAAGTCGACCCCAGTTGGGCACCCCGAAAGGACAAACGACTTTAGAGGGGGTTCCGGTGTTAGTTCCTCAGTGGCAGCACGCAAAACAGTTTCAGATGGTTTCGAGGAAGAAGGGGTTTATTTTTGAGGAACAGATTTTGAAGTCTTTGCCATTTTTTATAAATAATGTAGAAGAAATTGTTGGTAAAAGATGAGGCGTGCTTAGCGAAATAACTTCTGTAAACTTTCAAAAGAACTAGAAGAGAAGGTATGATTATCAGATAACTTATAAGAACTCTCAGAAAACCAGAAGTGAAGAAGTTTGAACTTAAGCTTTCAGAAAAACAGTAGATGAGAATGATGAAGTTTTCTCAAAACACAAGAGCAAATCTTTGAATGTAAAAGTTCTAATGAATGAATGAAAGGGGTATTTGCAGTTTTTTAAAACGGCGGTTCGCTTCCTGTAGCGGCTGACCGTCAACTAACACCCATTTAATTCCTTGAAGATTGGACCGACGGGACGTTTTCAACTGTTCTTTTCAGTTACATCATGAATCCGTCGTCCTGATTTATCGGAGTAAGAATCAGGAGCCCGTATCGTTTCTCATCATTTATTCTTCGAAAAACAAGGGGATTTGACGTCGTATTTTGTTTCTTACGTCATGATATATCGAAATAAGAATCTGAGGTTCATGTCGTTTTTCGTCACCTACTCTCCGAAAAACTTGGGGACTATCTGTGTACGGGTAAAATAGAGCTCGGTGTTCGATCGAGCTTGAGAAATGGAAGGCCAAGGTCGGTACATCTATAATAGGGTAAAAATCGAAGTCCGAGGTTCAATCTAACATCCAACATGGTCAGCCGAGGGCAGAATATAATATTCAAGATCGCACCCAAAGCATCATCAAAACTAGCCATCGAGATTATCAGATTTGCCCTCGAGTCCAACGAAGGCGTAACCGGTCCTGTTTCTAACGGTCTCGAAGAAAGCTCTGCCAACTCATCCGACAAAGGTCCATGATTCTTGCCATTAACCAATCATTATGGCAGAAATCACGAAATTAGTCAAAAAGGGAACCAACGGTCTTCAAAATCAAGGACTTATATTTTTGATAGTACAATTAAATAATACCCTAAAGGGTAGGTCTCGCTCAATATATAAAGGGAACTTGATAATCCATAGAGGACATTGTAACATATATTGAGAAGCAATACAATCTCTAAGTTCTTACTCTTTGATTTTTTGGTGTCAAATAAAGTGCATTCAATTCATGGGTGGCCTGCTTTCCCGAGCCGAAATCATCCAACTCTCGTGGTTTACGGTTAATCTATCGTTATTTATTTCAATTACAATCTAATCTATCGTTTTGTATCAAGTTAATCCATATGTCCTTATAACCACTAACAAATTCAATTGTTATCCGATTTTGAGGGTAAACAGTAGGGGTGGGCATTCGGTATTTTGGTTCGGTATTAGGAATTTCGTTTCGGTATTTGGTTTATCAACTGTGTATACCAAATACCATACCAAATTAATTCGGTACGGTTCGGTATTTCTTTTTTTGGTTCGGTACGGTTTCAGTTTAAACCAAATCTTCATTGTCTTCCCTACTCTATTAACTAATGTAATCCATGTTGTTTGAGATTCCACCAGGCAATTCATTAATGGTATGGAACGCAGCTGCCTTTTGTGTAAGCTGAGAAGTCTCTGATATGAATGAATGACCCATCGATTTCATCTTTGCACTAGTAACTGTATTTACTTGTTGTAGTTGAGCTTCTCTTGAGTTTTTACCATAAATATTTTGATGGAAGATATACTTTTTCCACAATGGTTATGGAAACTGCAAAGGGCCCCTTTGACGGGGTTAATATTTGGTCTTAAGGCACGCTTTTCTAAGGGTAAGGGATTAGGAAATTAGGGATTTTGGACTTTTGGGGTGTGGGCTTAAGGTTATTGGGCTAAAAAATAAAAATAAAGTGGGGCTTGGACTAAACTATTTTGGTATACCGAAATACCGAAATATCAAAAATCCAATACCGTATACTGTACCGAATTACCGAAATACCAAAATTTTTGTATCGAAATACCGAAAAAACCGTAACCGAAATACTAAATTAATTCGTTCGGTTCAGTTAGGAATTCGGTTTTTCGGCTTTTATGCCCGCCCCTAGTAAACAACACTTGAATAGAGAGAGAGCTTTACACTACCTTATAGCTTTACACTTCATCATTGGCCTCGGTCTTGGCCACGACAACCTCTAACTTGGCCGCCTCAAGCTCCTTGGCCAGGTTCTCTTGACCAGAAACAACCGAGTTCAACTGAGATTGGAGTCCCTCGAACGTATTGACCTACACCGAGTATTTCTCCCTTATAGCCCGAAGCTGAACCTCAGTCGAAGCCAACTACGCCCGGGCAGTCTCTTTTTCCGAGGCCAGGCGGTCCATATTTTTCTTCCATTCTTCGACCTCAACCTTCACCGTTCCACCTCCACCTTGAGCTGCTCGATCTGGTCAAGTCTCTTTTGAACTTGTGGGTTCGGGTCATTAGTCAATGTGTGTGAATCATCATCGCTAAGTTCGAATATTCGTCTTACCTGCTCGACCAAATCGGCATGCTCCTTCTGAGACGCTTCTAACTCGGCCTGGAGCCTCTCACTAAGAAGCTGGTAAGCATTTTTCTTCTCAACAAGCTCCCGAGTCACGGCCTTGTGACGCTTGAACTCCTCCCGATATCGAAGAAAGGCCTCATGATGAAGCACCGAGGTCTGCAAACACAAAGGAGAATGTTACGAATGTTCATGATTAAATTTAAGTATATAATGGAGGGACATTCGAAATTACCCGATTCAACGCCTGTTGAGCTTCGTTGAACAGGCAAGGCGCTTCCACCTTGTTCATTCTAGCTAGATCCTCTTTGGTAATGAAGCACCGAAGGTAACTGGCAATCCCCACTGGGCACAGAGAACTCGGGCGTCCTCTGGAATGGATATATAAATTGCTCGTCTCCGAGCAGGATCAACACTTGAAGCTGGAACTGATTCACTAATTTTGGGCTTGAAGAAGACCCGCCATCTCTCGGGGACGGTATCTTCTTTGGTACCGGTAAGTCGCCCAACCCAGTGACATCCTCCGAAGTAGTAGAATCCAGGCCATCGAAGAAATTGTGGAAAGAATCGGCAGCTCCTTGGGCCCCTTCGTCGAGGTTACCTTTCAACGTTTGAGCCTCGTTTATCATAGAATCGGTAAACGAAGGCGATCCAGAGAGATCGATCACCCCAAGCACCTCCTTAGGCACATTACCTTCAGACCGAGAAGTACCGGTCACAGTTTCTTTTTCGACCTCCCTAGCTCGGGGCAAAATGGTCTTGACTATCCCTGGTTCGGAGACTTCAGCCACTGCTTCTTCTACGGTCTCTATAGCTTGAGGCAGTTCGAAACCACTTCTCACGCAGGTCACCAATTCAGAATCTTCTTCTTCTTCAGACTCATCGCTCAACCGATGGAATGAGTCCGATGAGAGTTCTCGGGCGCTGGCATTCTTAGGTTTGCGTGCCAACTGCTTCCTCGGTCTCTTCTTTTTAGGGCTAGAGGAACTCGGAGCTTTTCCTCTTTTCTTCTCTTTATCCTGCTTCGGAGAAGAGGGATCGGCGTATATGTCGTCGCCGGCTGATGGAGGCCTAATTTCAACATCTTTTGGTAAACCTGCAAAATGAAAGTAAAACAATTTAGAGATTGATGATGTAAAAGTAAGATCAAATATAACTTAGAGAAAAACAATTCTCACCATGGTTACGGGCCTCCCATCGGCCCTTCGAGAGCTCACGCCATAAGTGCTCGTAATAAGGTCTATGTGTCGCAATGCCCCCAACCCACTCCTTGAGTCGAGGAATGGCATCTGACATCTGGGCAACAACTGCATCATCACATAACATCGATGAGAATGGAGGGAAACGAAAAGCAATAAAAGAAATTTTTAAGGCGAAGTTACACTTACGTTTCATGATCCATTTCTCGAGGAATGGCATGTCCGCAGCCGGGATTAAGTCCGAGGTCCTCACTCAAACAAATCAGCCCAACCATCCCTTGTCCCGATCCTCGTCGATGCTCGAGAATAAGGCCTTAGTGGCTCGACGTGCGAGCTTGATTAATCCCCCTCAGTAAAGTCGAGGGCTATACAGGCGCATGAGGTGGTCGAGGGAAAATGGACACCCTCGATCTTGCTCACAAAGAAACGAAGTAGAATAATAATCCTCCAAAACGAAGGATGGATCTGCCCGAACGTCATTTCATACCTTTTGCAAAAGGCTATGATAACTAGGTCTAAAGGACCCAGCATGAAAGGGTAAGTGTAAACACTTAAAAAACCCTTCACGTAGGTGGTGATCGATTCCTCGGGGGTAGGGACCACTACAAGTTTATTTTCCCAGTTGCAGTCCTCTTTGACCTTATTGAGGATGCTGACAATAATAGTACATATGTACCTCGAGATCAACTCGCACCGACCCGGTACCAAAGGGGTTTTCTCGATCTTGAAGTCGACCCCAATTGGGCACCTAGAAAGGACAAACGACTTTAGAGGGGGTTCCGGTGTTAGTTCCTCAATGGCAGCACGCGAAACATTTTCAGATGGTTTCGTGGAAGAAGGGGTTTCTTTATTACGAACAAATTTTGAAGTCTTTGCCATTTTTTTATAAATAATGTAAAAGAAATTGTTGGTAAAAGAGGAGGCGTGCGTAGCGAAATAACTTATGTAAACTTTCAAAAGAACTAGAAGAAAAGGTATGATTATGAGATAACTTATAAGAACTCTCAGAAAATCAGAAGTGAAGAAGTTTGAACTTAAGCTTTCAGAAAAATAGTAGATGAGAGTGATGATGTTTTCTCTAAACACAAGAGCAAATCTTTGAATGTAAAAGTTCTAATGAATGAATAAAAGGGGTATTTACAGTTTTCTAAAACAGCGGTTCGCTTCCTGTAGCGGCCAACTGTCAACTGACACCCATTTAATTCCTTGAAGATTGGACCGACGGGACGTTTTCAACTGTTCTTTTCAGTTACATCATGAATCCGTCGTCATAATTTATCGGAGTAAGAATCGGGAGCCCGTATCATTTCTCATCATTTACTCTTCGAAAAACAAGGGGATTTGATGTCGTATTTTGTCTCTTACGTCATGATATATCGAAATGAGAATCTGAGGTTCATGTCGTTTTTCGTTACCTACTCTCCGAAAAATTAGGGGACTATCTGTGTACGGGTAAAATAGAGCTCGGTGTTCGATCGAGCTTGAGAAACGGAAGGCCAAGGACGGTACATCTATAATAGGGTAAAAATCAAAGTCCGGGGTTCAATCTAACATCCAACATGGTCAGCCGATGGCAGAATATAATATTCAAGATCGGACCCAAAGCATCATCAAAACTAGCTATCGAGATTATCAGATTTACCCTCGAGTCCAATGAAGGCGTAACCGGTCCTGTTTCTAACGGTCTCGAAGAAAGCTCTGCCAACTCATCCGACAAAGGTCCGTGATTCTTGCCATTAACCAATCATTATGACAGAAATCACGAAATTAGTCTAAAAGGGAACCAACGGTCTTCAAAATCAAGGACTTATGTTTTTGATAGTACAATTAAATAATACCCTAAAGGGTAGGTCTCCCTCAATATATAAAGGGAACTTGACAATCCATGGAGGACATTGTAACATATATTGAGAAGCAATACATTCTCTAAGTTCTTACTCTTTGATTTTTTGGTGTCAAATAAAGTGCATTCTATTCAAGGGTGGCCTGCTTTCCCGAGCCGAAATCATCCAACTCACGTGGTTTACGGTTAATCTATCGTTATTTATTTCAATTACAATCTAATCTATTATTTTGTATCAAGTTAATCCATATGTCCTTAAAACCACTAACAAATTCAATTGTTATCCGATTTTGAGGGTAAACAGTATGGGTGGGCATTCGGTATTTCGGTTCGGTATTAGGAATTTCGTTTAGGTATTTGGTTTATCAATTGTGTATATCAAATACCATACCAAATTAATTCGGTACGGTTCGGTCTTTCTTATTTTGGTTCGGTACAGTTTCAGTTTAAACCAAATCGTCACTGTCTTTCCCACTCCATTAACTAATGTAATCCATATTGTTTGAGATTTCACAAGGCAATTCATTAATGGTATGGAACGCAACTGCCTTTTGTGTAAGCTGAGAAGTCTCTGATATGAATGAATGACCCATTGATTTCACCTTTGCACTAGTAACTGTATTTACTTGTTGTAGTTGAGCTTCTCTTGAGTTCTTACCATAAATATTTTGCTGGAAGATATACTTTTTCCACAATGGTTATGCAAACCGCAAAGGGCCCCTTTAATGGGGTTAATATTTGGTCTTAAGGCACACTTTGCTAAGGGTAAGGGATTAGGGAATTAGGGGTTTTGAACTTTTGCGGTGTGGGCTTAAGGTTATTGGGCTAAAAAATAAAAATAAAGTGGGGCTTGTACTAAACTATTTCGGTATTTTGGTATACCGAAATACTGAAATATCAAAAATCCAATACCGTATGCCATACCGAATTACCAAAATACCGAAATTTCTGTACCGAAATAAACCGAAATACCGAAAAAACCGAAACCGAAATACCAAATTAATTCGGTTCGGTTCGGTTCGGAATTCGGTTTTTCGAATTTTATGCCCGCCCCCCTAGTACACAGCACTTGAATAGAGAGAGAGCTTTACACTACCTTAGAGCAGCAGTCAATTGAGATATTTAGACGAAATTGGTCTCAGTATGGGAAGTGCTTAACTAACTCATATACAAGGAGGAAAAGAGAGAAACACTAACAAGGCCAATAGTTATTTAATAAAGTTCAGGAGAAACACTATCTGATTTTGACATATACTCAACTGAATTACTCAAGGAACTTTCATAAAGTTCAGGAGAAGATGGTCAGTACACGGTCTATTGATGCATTAAAGCAACTATTTTTACCCAAAGCATATCTATATGGCACTGAACATTAGTGCATTCAAGGATTTTGTATCCACATGGTGCACGATACGAATTGTGTGGGAAAATAGAACTTCAATTGAGCATTATAACAGTAGCACTTCTCAGTCAATGTTGCTGAAGGGCCATGCACCTTACATGATAAGGAAGAATGCAAAGAAAATACAATGACAAGACACAATGTTATCAATAACTATGAGAACAGGAGCAGGAGCAGGCACCAGGCAATCGGAAAGATCTTTTACCATCTCTTAAACTCATTTGCCTTCACCGTTAACCTATCATCACGTCACTAAATATGAGGTGAAGCAAGAGTCTCTAAGTAGGTTATCACCTGAACTTGACGAAAATCACCTGACATGAAATCGTCTAGTCGTTTGAATGACGCATTCCTTGAATTGTACCGTGTTAGCTCTGCACCAAACTGCAGCAAAACTTCATCACCATTCTCTGTCACAAACAACGGTGAGACATAATCCCTACGATCAAGGGGTAATGAGATGGTAACCAATTTAGTCCAAGATTTCTCGACACCATACTCCTTCATCACCCATATATCAGCCCTTTTTGGTTCATAGTTGCAACAAGCAACTAAATACCCTCTTGAAACACCTAAGGTCCAATAAATACCTTCATCTTCATAACTCGGCAAAGCTATTTTCCCATATTTCATTTCAGCCAAATCCAAAGTAACAATCGCCCAAGAATCACTCGAACAATAACTATAACATGCTTCCCAATGAAGAGCCCCATTAACAAACACACCCAACTTTCCATTTATATTACCACTATTGAAACCCTCAATAATTGACCAAGATTTAGCCTTTAAGCTATAAACCTTAACCATGTTCTCATATCTTCCCTCAGTTTTAGGAAAACTAAAGATTTTCACAACCTTATAATCTTCATTAGATACATCATAACCAAATCCATATCTAACATAACAACCACCACTATTATCTTTCAGCATCGAATCAGGAAATACATTAAAATTTCCAGTACATGGGTTGAATAGCATTAGTGTAAATTTATCACTAGTTAAACAAATTAACCCATTGCAAGAACCCAAAATCTTAGCAGAGAGAGATAAATATTTAGCAGGATTACCATGTTTAACCACATTAAAAAATGAATCTTTTCCAAACCCTATGTTGTAAATATTGCAGATTCTGCCCAACTTAGAAACTGAGGCTACTACAGCAAGTCTATAATCAGACATTTTGGGGTTGTTTAAGGAAAAATTGACATGGGTTTTGTTGAATAGAGGAGATGAGAGTAAAGAAAGCCATGATTTTGAAACAGACCTGAATTTCGAGAGGGATTTGACAGGTAATCTCAATAGAATTTCAAAGATGATTTCTCGTGGAAGGTTTGATAATTCTTGGGCCAAAACTGTTGATGTTTCCTCCATTTTCTATGATTTAATTGCTTACTATATTTTCTTGATGTAACTATGGAGTGTGGAGTTGAGTTATATAGTGGACTTTGTCACTAGAGCTTTCAAATTTGGCGTGCCGTCAAAATATTAGTACTTCAATTATAAGCACCTCCGTTTTCAAACTTGGAGATCCGGACGCCGGAGTGGTCAATCTATATATATATATATATATATATATATATATATATATATATATATATATATATATATATATATGTATAACCATGGGAATAATAGAGCTGATGTGACAAGTTTGGTAGATGAGAATTGCTATGCTATTTATCTTTTTCCAGATTTTCTTTTTGCTTTTTCCCTTTATTTTTTCCCATTTATGCTTTTAAAATCCTCCACTTTCTAAAAGAGAGGAACCGTTTCAGTAATTAATAAATTAATGTTAAGTAGTGGGAAGTTACAACAATGGCAATTAAAGTACAATCAATCTTTCGCTACTTTTTCTCTTCACAATCAATCTTTCACCATTTTCCTCTTCATATAACTAGTGATAAATTTACTGTTACTTCCGTGAAAAGATTAACAAAGACTGTAGTTTCTTTATTAAATTTATAGAAAAGGAGTGGTGGACATTTCAAAATGGCATGATATTTTTAAAACGAGAGAAAGAAGATGATTTTAGAATCTTACATAAAATTAGGAAGAGAAATAGGGGGATTCATCTATTGATTAAATGGTATTGATGGGAGGAGAAGAAAAGAAAAGAAAAGAAATGTAAGGTAACAAAATTTTGTACAAAGAAAGAAAGGAAAAGGAAATAAGGAGGAAAAAAAAGAATAAAAAGAAAATAAGGAAAGAGAAAAAACGAAAGAGGAGGAGCAAGAAGGGTAAGGTAATTGATTCCGTCTTTTTTATGGCTTTTGTCTTCTAATTTTATGTTTCCTTTGAAGTATATGAAAAATTATAATCCTAAATTATCTTGCAAATCTTATGTTCATACGTAGTAGTCCTAAAAGAGGTGACTTGGCACCCGTCTCCCAATCACATTCACCAATTCTATTTGGTGATACATGACGGGGATGAGTTATACTCACACGTTCTTTTTAATTGCAAGACCTTATTCTGCCAACTAGGAACTATCACGATCCGAAATCTCACCTGTCATGATTACGTCAATCTCAATACTAGGCAAGCCAACAATATCAATAACTCACAATTTCTTTTAAATACGGAAAACATAATATTTAAGTTTAAGAGAAAATCCAACAAATACTGGATATAAATACACTCTCAAAATCTGGTGTTACTGAGTACATAAGTATCTATACATCACAAGTCTGAAAAATACGGTCTATAATAGTCTGAGACCAAATACAGTAAACAAGAAGATAGGGAAGGAGAGACAAGGTCTGTGAAAACACGGTAGCTACCTCGGAATCTCCGAAAAATCTACTGTGCGAAGGAATCAACACCCACTGTGTCCGGGATCACCTGGATCTGCACACGAAGTGCATGGTGTAGTATGAGTACAACCAACTCAGTAAGTAACAATATAAAAAAGAACTGAAAGTAGTGACGAGCTTCACAGTTAAGTCCAAATACGGTAATTTTCAACATAAAAAGGGTAGGCATGTTCTTAATTTCAACATTTAAAATTTTACAGTAATTTCATATCAACTTCGACTGAAACAAAAGATAATGTCTTTCAAAAATTTCCAAAACAGTGATACATGACAGCTGAAATGCAACAATAATGAAATCAATGCATCCTCTCAGAGTAACAGTCACTTAGTCCTCTCATTCACTCCAACCTCATAGCCACTCTTTCCTCACAGTCACTCATTCCTCTCAATCACTCAGCACTCGCACTCAGTAGGAACCTGCGTTCAGTGAGGGTATGTACAGACTCCGGAGGGGCTCCTTCAGCCCAATCGCTATAACAACCTAATCATGGCATAAATCAATGAAACATGTTGTGGCGTGCAGCCCGATCTCATAAATATCCTCATAATTAGGCCCTCGGCCTCACTCAATCATCAACCTCTCCAGTTTTTCGGGCTCTTAGAAATCATGATAAGCAGCCCAACAACAATGATATGATGCATCAATAATGAATAAGAGAGACTAAGATGTAATATGCGAGTAAAAATCGCGATTGAGTATGAAACAATAATTTAGCAATTAATTTAACATGTACATGACCTTTGTGGGTCCCTACAGTGTCAACACATGGTTTAAACATGATTTATAGTTCGATTTCTCTAATACGTAGAAAATGTATGGATTTCAACAGATTATTCAACTACACAATTTTATGAAATTTATCAAGTCACAATTTCTACGGTGCACGCCCACACGCTCATCACCTAGCATGTGCGTCACCTCAAAACCAATCATATAATACATAATCCGGGGTTTCATACCCTCAGGAGCAAATTTAGAACTGTTACTTACCTCAAACCGTGAAATTCATTATTCTGCGATGCCTTTGCCTCGCGAATCGGCCTCTAAATACCTCGAATCTCGCCACAAATAATTCGACTCAGTCAATACAAATTATAGGAATTAATTTCATATGAAAATACTAATTATCCAACAAAAATCAGAAATTGCACCCAAAAATCGTTCGTGGGGTCCATATCTCGGAACCTGACAAAAGTTACAAAATCAGAAAGCCCATTCAACAACGAGTCCAACCATATAAATTTTACCAAATTCCGACATCAACTCGACCCTCAAATCTTCAAATTAAACCAAGAGCATTTTCTAAATTTTCCAACTTAATTCACCGATTAAATGTCAAAAACAACAATGGATTCGGGTAATTTGATCAATACCGAGTTAAGAACACTTACCCCGTTATTTTTCTCGAAAATCTCCCGAAAATCGCCTCTTCCCGAGCTCCAATTCGTCAAAAACAGATCTTAAACATTTTGCCCAGGCCTTTCTATTTCGCGAACGCGACAGGTCCCTCGTATTTGCGAAGCACATTTTTGTGCTGCCCGGATTTCCTCCTTCGTGAACACGAGCCTGGTCTCGCGAACGCGAAGACCAATTTTCCCCAGGCCGGCTTTCCCTTTCACGAACGTGAGGCCTCGACCGCCTTACCCCTCGGCCCTTCGCGAACGCGAAGTTTTTCCCTTCGACCCTTCGCGAACGCGTGCCTCCGGTCGCCAACACGAAGCACAAAACGGGCCAGTCTAATTTTTCTCTTCGCGAACGCGAGACTCCCCTCGCGAACGCGATGAAGGAAACCAGATAGAGGCATCAGAAATTTCTAGCAGCTGATTAAGTCAAAATTTCGATTCGTGAACCATCCGAAACTCACACGAGGCCCTCAACCAAATACACCAACAAGTCCTAAAATATCATACGAACTTAGTCGAAATCTCAAATCATATTAAATAATGCTAAAATTATAAATCACACCCCAATTCAAGCTTAACAAAAACTAACGAATTCCAACTTCTACATTCGATGCCGAAACCTATCAATTCAATTCCGATTGACCTCAAATTTTGCACACAAGTCATAAATGACATAACGGAGTTATGAAAAATTTTCAAATTGGATTCCGACTCTGATATCAAAAAGTCAACTCCCTGGTCAAACTCCCAAACTTAAATTTCTATTTTAGTCATTTCAAGCCTAATTTAACTACGGACTTCCAAATAATTTTCCGGACACGCTTCTTAGTCCAAAATCATCATACGAAACTATTGGAATCATCAAAACTCTATTCCGGGGTCGTTTACACATAAGTCGATGTCCGATCACTATTTTAACTTAAGCTTTAAACCTTGGAACTAAGTGTTCCCATTCATTCCAAAACCTCACCGGACCCGAACCAATCACCCCAGCGAGTCACATAACAACTGTAAAGCATAAATTGAGCAGTAAATGAGGAAACAGAGTTGTAATACTCAAAACGACCGGCCGGGTCGTTACAGAAACGCAAACATTGACCATGTCTATCGCGAGACAAATGGTGTAGCAGACTCCCTGCAAAGTATGGCATGCTCTTAGCTCCTTCTGAAGGCCAACATACATCTTATGTCTCCCCCGAACTTTAGTATCTGCTCTCAATATGGACGTACCATTCAGACTCTATTATAGCTCGAATGGTTCTCCTTTGCACTAATAATATACTTTAGCTTTTAATATCTCTTCATTAGAAAAAAGAAAATATTTTTTGTGACATTTCGATTTC
The DNA here is from genome assembly GCF_000715075.1 of Nicotiana tabacum. Classification (NCBI taxonomy): domain Eukaryota; kingdom Viridiplantae; phylum Streptophyta; class Magnoliopsida; order Solanales; family Solanaceae; genus Nicotiana; species Nicotiana tabacum. The sequence goes on along the minus strand of NC_134102.1, from coordinate 18,284,441 downwards.
ATGGTGGAATTCTACTTGCTTCGTTTGAATTATTTTCCTTATTTTCTCAATATGAATTGTATAATTGTTATCCTTCTTCTTTTTTGCATTCTTTTACAACATTAACGTTGTATATTTTCGAGCACAAAAGAATGATATTTAGGTAACGTATAAGATATTATCAGCGAGCTACAATCCAAAATTTTCATGTACTCATGTGAGATTGGATATGCTGAGACTAGACAATATCAGTAGCGAACTTTTTTGGACTACTTCTTGTAATTATATATATTTGAGTTTAATTTATTGGTATTTGACAATATATTTTGTAAAGTGAATGTGTAAGGAAGTAAAAAAAGAAAAAACAATGAAGAAGAAGATGAAAAGGTAAAAGACGAAAAAGGGTATAGTTTCACCTATATATATATTATTAAAATAAGGATCAATTATCTCCGAATGATAATAAACCCCAATCACAATTATATAAAATTATATGATAATGCTAAAATCAATTAAAACTTATATCTAATTTAGATTTGATGACTTATATGTATTTCTAATATTTAGACATTAGCAAAAGATTATTTGGATCATTTATGACAGCGCGAAGCGCGGACAAATTTACTAGTTATTACTATATTATGAGAAAAAAAATTCAATTTATATAAACATATTTGACCGTTGATTTACAAATAAGACTTTTGAACTTGTGATATAAAATAAGATACATATATTTTATATGATTATAAACTATTACATAAAGATAAATTATATTCAAATATAGAAAAAGATTATTTTTTGCGCACGGACTAAAAAGAAAAAGTTCACATAAATTAAAATGAAGAGATTATAAGCTGAGGTGTTTGTTAGATTTGATTTGATATTTATTTAAAAAGAAATCAAACTAATTAGTAGTATATGATTTTCTCGGTTCAAATATTTTTTGGGGAAGGGGTGTGAGGAGAGTAACATAAAAAATTATTATATTAAAAAATATTTTCTACTCTCTAACTAACTACTTGAAAATATTTTTCGAAAAATAATTTTCATTCACCAACCAAACAAGAGAAAATAAGTGATAAAACAATTCATTTTCTAGGAAAATATTTTTCTTCGTATCAAACACAACTTATATGTCTAAATTTACAATCAAAATTAAAATATCTGACTCTCGAAATCCGAATTATATCACATAAATTGAGACAGATGAAGTAGCTTTTTAGAGAAATTTTTCTCTGTGATACATGATAATTATTCACTTTTCATTAATAAAACAACAAATCTTAAATTCTCCATTTATTTTTACAATAGCCAATAAAATGATCTCTCAAAATAAAAATAAAAAAGAAAATTAGAAAATTGAAACTTTTGAAACCTTTTATAAGAAAGTGATCAAACACATTGGAAAAGTAAGGATCGCGGATATGCTTAGCCAAATATTTTTAAACACTAGTTTTAGGGTACGCTGTAACGATCCGGTCAGTCGTTTTGAGTATTACAATCTCGTTCTCCCATTTACTGCTCAATTTTTGCTTTACAATTGTTATATGACTTGCCGGGGTAATTGGTTCGGGTCTGCTGAGGTCTTGGAATGAATTGGAATACTTAGTTCCAAAGTTTAAAACTTAAGTTGAAAAGGTTGGCTGGATGTCGACCTATGTGTAAACGACTCCGGAATAAAGTTTTGATGATTCCAATAGCTTCGTATGGTGATTTTGGATTTCGGAGCGTGTCCGGAAAATTATTTGAAAACCCGTAGCAAAATTAGGCTTGAAATGGCGAAATTAGAAATTTAAGTTTGGAAGTTTGATCGGGGAGTTGACTTTTTAATATCGGGGTTGGGATCCAGTTTTGAAAATTCTCATAGGTCCGTTATGTCATTTATGACTTGTGTGCAAAACTTGAGGTCAATCGGACTTGATTTGATAGGTTTCGGCATCGAATGCAGAAGTTGGAAGTTCTTAGTTTCATTAAGCTTGAATTGGGGTATGATTCATGATTTTAGTATTGTTTGATGTGATTTGAGACTTTGATTAAGTTTGTATGATGTTTTAGGACTTGTTGGTATTTTTGGTTAAGGTCCCAGGTGCCTCGGGTGAGTTTAGGATGGTTAACAGATCAAATTTAGACTTAGAACAATTGAAACTTCATGCTGCCTACTGATGCAATCGCACCTGCGAAAATTGGCTCGCATGTGCGAGCTCGCAAAAGCGAGCCTGGAATCGCAGAAACGTGTGGTCCGCATAAACGGACGAAATGTCGCAGAAGAGCGACCGCAGAAGCGACCACATGGTCGCAGATGCGGCCTGGTCTAGGAGTGCAATGAAACGCAAAAGCGAGTCCGCAGAAGCGAGAATGGCGCAGAAGCGGGAGGAAAAAGCGCAGAAGCGGTTAAAAGTTCTGCAGAAGCTGAACATCTGGACAGTGTACAAAAACAGAGAGTTCCGATATTTTTGTCATTTTAGACATTTTCAACACGGTTTTGGGCGATTTTTCATAGAGAATTCACGGAAAAACTTGAGGTAAGTCACTTGTGATCATTGTTAGTCAATAATATTGGATTATCATTTGAGTATTTCGACTATATTACGTATTTTTAAGATGAAATTAGAGAATTTGGGCTTAGGGATTTCAAAATAAGAAATTAAGATTTGGAGGTCGAGTTGATGTTGGAATTTGATAAAATTGGTATGGTTGGACTCGTGGTTGAATGGGCATTCATATTTTGTAACTTTTGTCGGGTTCCAAGACGTGGACCCCACGGGCGAGTTTTGACTATAATTTTCGGATTTTGTTAGAAAATTAGTGTTTTCGTATGGAATTAATTCCAAAAATTTGTATTTACTGAATCGAATAAATTATGACTAGATACGAGGCTTTAGGAGACTAATTCGCGAGGCAAAGGCATAGCGGAGTAAAGAATCACACAGTTTGAGGTAAGTAACACTTCTAAACTTGGTTCTGAGGGTATGAATCCCCGAATTTGGTGTTATATAAATTGTTTGGAGGTGACGCACACGATAGGTGACGAGCGCGTGGACGTGCACCATAGAAATTGTGACTTGAATAAATCCTGTGAAGTTGTAAAATTAAAGAATCATGTTATTACTAGAATATTCTCCACGTATTACAAAATTGAGCTGAGACTCGTATTAAAGATCATGATTTGGCTACGTGCCGATAATTTTAGGACCCACAGGGTCGTGTTGCTGTTGAATTTAATTATTTTAAAATGTATATTTCATACTCAGTCATGTTCATCCATTGTGAGGATATTTATGGGATCGGGGTTGCCCGCCTGCAGCAGGCCATATTGGCTATATATTATTAATATGTGGAACGGAGCTGCCCGCCTACAGCAGGCCTTATAAGCTTTATCATTATATGGATCGGGGTTGCTCGCCTGCAACAGGTCATATCGGCTTTATATCACTCTTGGGCTGAAGGAGCCCCTCCGCAGTCTGCACCCCCCATAGTGAGTGTAGATGATTTATATTCCGGATGGACTTCCCAGGGCATGGACTTGCCTTATTTATATATGTTCGGGATGAATTTCCCAGGGCATGAACTTGCCTTACTGATTTATAATTGTGATGAATTTTTCCTGGACATGGATCTTGTCCTAGTCATTTATATTTGGGGATAAATCTACCCCTGGCTGGATTGGCCATATACAGTACTGAGTTTAACTATTGAACTTGAAAGCATGCCTACATTTCTGTACTGTTATTTCTATACTGGACTGTACCTGCTGAGCTCGCCACTACTTTCAGTCCAGAGGTTAGTCTTGTTACTTATTAAGTTGGTTGTACTCATACTACACTATGCACCTCGTGTGCAGATTCAGGTTCTTCCGGATACGACGACTGTTAGATCTCAGAGGTTATCAGTTGGAGATTACCAAGGTAGATGTTTGACGTCTGCTGACCTTGACTCTTTTTTCAGTTATTGTACTGTTCTATATTTTCAGACTTTGTATTCATTTAGATGCTCATGTACTCAGTGACACCGGGTTTTGGGAGTATTTTGTATATGAAATTGTTAGGTTTTCTATGGAATTCAAATATTATATTTTCAAACCTAAGAGATTATTGTGATTTATTGAGGTTATCGGCTTGCCTGGTATTGAGACAGGCGCCATCACGACAGGTTAGGATTTTGGGTCGTGACAAGTTGGTATCAGAGCCTAGGTTACATAGGTCTCATGAGTCATGAGCAAGTTTAGTAGAGTCTTGCGGATCGGTACAGAGACGTCTATACTTATCTTCGAGAAACTGCCGAACCCTTGGGAAAAATTTCACTTTCTTATATTCTATTCTCTCACAGATGGTGAGGACACGTACTACCAGATCGGACGGTCAGCCACCAGTGCCACCAGTTAGGGCCGCGAGAGGTCGGGGTCGTGGTAGAGGCCGGGGCCGAGGTAGAGGTCGATGTGTAGCTCGTACAGAGTTGGAGCAGCACCATTAGTTGTTCCAGCTCAGGAGCAGATTATAGACATAGCTGAGCCGACAGGACCAGCTCGGGTACCAGCTGTGCCCATTGTGATTCCAGGCCTTCCGGAGGCTTTGGCCCATATATTGGCAGTTTGCATTAGCCTTGCTCATGTAGTTTCGGCTCAGGCCGCACCTGCCGCTTCTCAGGCCGGGGGAGGTACTCATACCCCTGTTGCCCGTACTCCAGATCAGGTAGTGCAGGGACTTCAGATACCGGGGACACTACCAGCCCTGCCAGTTACAGCTGCTCAGGCCCAAGTGATCCCCGTTATGGCCGATGATGAGCAGATGAGACTTGAGAGATTTGGGAGGCTACAACCTCCAGCGGTGATGAGTCGGAGGATGCTTAGGATTTTCTGGATAAATGCCAGCGGATGCTTCAGACAAAGGGTATTATAGAGATCAGTGGGTCTCGTTCACTACTTTTCAGTTTTTTGGGGCTACCTTCAGATGGTGGGAGACTTATGAAAGGAGCAGACCAGTTGGTGCAGCACCACTTTCATGGCATGAGTTCTCCGTATTATTTCTGGAGAAGTTTGTGCCACAGACCCGCAGAGAGGAACTGCGCAGGCAGTTCGAGTATTTACATCATGAGGACATGTCCGTGACTCAGTATAAGATGCGGTTTTCAGAGTTGGCCCATCATGCAGTTTGGTTGGTTCCGAATGAGAGAGAGAGGATCAGGAGGTTCATTAATAGTCTCAACCAGCAATTCCATTTTGTTATGACTTTGGGAAATGTAGCAGGTGCTAGATTCGATGAGGTGGTTTACAGTGCTCGACGACTTGAGATGGTCCGTACTCAGGAGCGTGAGGAGAGGAAGGACAAGAGGTCTCGTCGTCCGGGTAATTCCAGCAGTGTTCCTTTTGGGGGATAACCCTATCACAGGAGGGGTCGTCCTTATAGGCCCGCTCAGATGGCCCGTTCAGCTCATCGTGGCGTATCAGCCAGCCATGGTCTATACAGTGCTCGATAGAGTCAGTCTTCTCTTAGTGCACTTCCATCTCAGAGTTTATCTCGTGCACTATCAGTTCAGGGTTCATCTGTACCAGGTTCTTCTGGTTCTCGAGGTCCGCCTCAAAACTCGCCACCAATTTTCGAGAGGGATTGCTATGAGTGTGGAGAGTTGGGTCATGTGAGGAAATATTGTCCCCGCCTTTCGCGAGGTCCAGTTCAGTAGAGGAGTCATGCTACGACTTCTGCACCAGTTGCTCCACCACCTGCCCAGCCAGCTCGGGGTGGGGCTCAGTCAGCTAGGGGTCCACCAAGAGGGGAGGCCGATCAGGTGGCGGTCAGGACCGATTCTATGCTTTCCCTACCAGGCCAGATGTCGTTGCTTCAGGTGCAGTGATCACATGTATTGTCTCAGTGTACCACAGAGAAGCTTCTATATTATTTGACCCTCGTTCCACATATTTGTATGTTTCATCATATTTTACTTATTATCTGGATATTCTATGTGAGTCCTTACTTTCCCTTGTTCGTGTATCTACGCCGGTAGGTAATACTATTATTGTGGACAGTGTATATCGGTCGTGTGTGGTAACTATTGGGGACTAGAGACCAGAGTTGATCTCTTATTACTTAGTATGGTTGATGACGATGTAATCTTGGGTATGGACTAGTTGTCTCCATGTCATGCTATTCTGGACGGTCACGCAAAAATGGTGATGTTGGCGATACCGGGATTACTGAAGGTTGAGTGGAGAGGTTCTCCAGATTATGTTCCCAATAGAGTAATTTCTTACTTGAAGGCTCAACATATGGTTGGGAAGGGGTGTTTGTCATATTTGGCCTTTGTGAGAGATGTTGATGCAGACACTCTTACTATTAACTTTATACCAGTAGTGCGAGATTTTTCGGATATATTTCCTGCACACCTGCCGGGTATGCCACCCGATAGGGATATTAATTTTGGTTTTGACTTGGTGTCGGGCACTCAGCCCATTTCTATTACTCCGTATCGGATGGCACCAGCTAAATTGAGAGAATTAAAAGAGCAACTTTAGGAACTTCTTGATAAGGGGTTTATTAGGCCTAGTGTGTCACCTTGGGGTGCACCGGTTCTTTTTGTGAAAAAAACAAAGATGGTACTATGCGGATGTGCATCGACTACAGGCAGTTGAACAAAGTTACAATCAAGAATAAATATCCTTTGTCATGTATTGATGATTTATTTGACCAGCTTCAGGTAGTGAGGGTATTCTCCAGAATTTATTTGAGATTCGGGTATCATCAGTTGAAAATTCGGAATTTGGATATTCTAAAGACGGCAGTCGGGACTCGTTATGGCCACTATGAATTTTTCGTGATGTCTTTTGGGCTTACCAATGCCCCAACATCATTTATGTACTTGATGAATAGTGTATTTTAGCTGTATCTTGATTTGTTTGTTGTAGTATTTATTGACGATATCCTGGTGTACTCACGTAGCCAGTAGGATCATGCACAATATTTGAGTATTGTACTACAGATATTTATTGACGATATCCTGGTGTACTCACGTAGCCAGTAGGATCATGCACAACATTTGAGTATTGTACTACAGAGACTGAGGGAGGAAAAACTTTATGCCGAATTCTCCAAGTGTGAGTTCTGGCTTAGTTCGGTGGCATTCTTGGGACACATAGTGTCCAGTGAAGGGATTAAGGAGGATCCGAAGAAAATAGAGGCAATTCAGAGTTGGTATAGGCCATCTTCAGCTACTGAGATTCGGAGTTTTCTTGGCTTGGCTGGGTATTATCGTAGATTTATGGAGGGCTTCTTGTCTATTGTATCGCCCTTGACTAAATTGACCCAGAAATGTGCTCCATTCAGGTGGTCGGATGAGTGTGAAGAGAGCTTTCATAAGCTCAAGACTGCCTTGGCCACAGCTTCAGTTCTAGTTTTGCCTTCAGCTTCAGGCTCTTATATAGTATATTGTGATACTTCTCGGATTGGTATTGGGTGTGTCTTAATGCAGGAGGGTAGAATGATTGCTTATGCTTCACGCCAGTTGAAGCCACATGAAAAGAACTACCTTGTCCATGATTTAGAATTGGCAGCCATTGTTCATGCATTGAAGATTTGGAGGCAATATCTCTATGGTGTGTCTTGTAAGGTATTTACAGATCATCGGAGTCTTCAACACTTATTCAAACAGAAGGATCTCAATTTGAGGCAGCGGAGCTGATTGGAGCTGCTAAAGGACTATGATATCACTATTTGGTATCATTCCGGGAAGGCCAATGTGGTGGCCGATGCCTTGAGTAGAAAGGAGGTGAGTATGGGTAGCCTTGCAATCATTCCTATTGGTGAAAGGCATTTTGCAGATGACGTTCAGACCTTGGCTAATCAGTTCGTGAGGTTAGTTATATCGGAGCCCAGTCGGGTTCTAGCTTGTAAGGTTTCTCGGTCTTCCTTATATGACCGCATCAGAGAGCGCCAGTATGATGATCCCCATTTGCTTTTCCTTAAGGGCACAGTTTAGCATGGTGATGCCAGAGATGTTACCATTGGGGATGATGGGGTATTGAGGATGTAGGGTCGGATTTGTGTGCCAAATGTAGATGGGCTGCGTGAATTGATTCTTGAAAAAGCCCATAGTTCGCGGTATTCCATTCATCCGAGTACCGCAAAGATGTATCAGGACTTGAGACAATACTACTGGTGGAGAAAATGAAGAAAGATATACTGGGGTTTGTAGCTCGGTATTTAAATTGTTAGCAGGTGAAGTACGAGCATCAGAGACCGGGCGGATTGCTTCAGAGACTTGAAATTCCATAGTGGAAGTGTGAGTGTATTACCATGGACTTCATAGTTGGGATCCCACGTACTTTGAGAAAGTTTGATGTTATTTGGGTAATCGTGGATCGGTTGACTAAGTCTGTGCATTTTATTCCCGTTGGTACTACTTATTCTTCAGAGTGGTTGGCTGAAATTTATATACGCGAGATTATTCGCCTACACGATGTGCCAGTGTCTAACATTGCAGATCGGGACACGCAGTTTACATCAGCTGGTTGAAATTTATATACGCGAGATTATTTGCCTACACGGTGTGCCAGTGTCTAACATTGCAGATCGGGACATGCAGTTTTGGAGAGCAGTGCAACAAGAATTAGGTACACAGGTTCAGTTGAGTACCGCATTTTACCCTCAGACAGACGGACAGTCCGAGCGCATTCTTCAGATATTGGAAGATATGTTATGCGTTTGTGTTATAGATTTTGGTGGTTCTTGGGATCCGTTTCTGCTACTTGCAGAGTTTGCTTACAATAACAACTACCAATCGAGCATTTAGATGGCTCCGTACGAGGCTTTATATGGGAGACGATGTCAGTTTCCAGTGGGTTGGTTTGAGCCAGATGAGGCAAGACTATTGGGTACTGACTTGGTGCAGGATACTTTGGAGAAGGTTAAATTGATTCAGGATCGGTTTCGCACGGCACAGTTTAGACATAAGAGTTATGCTGACAGGAAGGTTCGCGATGTTGCTTATATGGTAGGAGAGAAGGTATTACTCCAAGTTTCTCCTATTAAGGGTGTTATGAGGTTTGGAAAGAAGGGCAAGTTGAGTCCTAGGTATATTAGACCTTTTGAGATACTTAAGAAGATTGGAGATGTGGCTTATGAACTTGCCTTGCCACCTAATTTATCGGGTGTTTATCCAGCGTTTCATGTATCTATGCTCCGAAAGTATGTCGGAGATCCGTCTCATGTTTTGGATTTTAGCATAGTGCAATTGGATGGTAATTCAACTTATGATGTGGAGACAGTAGCCATTTTAGACCGGCAGGTTTCAAAGTTGAGATCAAAGAATATAGCTTCAGTAAAAGTACAGCGCAGAGGCCAGCCAGTCGGAGAAGCTACTTGGGAGACTGAGCGGGAGATGCGGAGCAAATATCCACACCTATTTGAGGCTCTAGGTATGATTCTAAACCCGTTTGAGGATGAACGTTTGTTTAAGAGGGGGAGAATGTAACGACCCGGCCGGTTGGTTTGAGTATTACAACCCCGTTCTCCCATTTACTGCTCAATTTGTGCTTTACAGTTGTTATATGACTTGTCAGAGTAATTGGTTCGGATCCAGTGAGGTCTTGAAATGAATTGGAACACTTAGTTTCAAACTTTAAAACTTAAGTTGAAAAGGTTGGCTAGATGTCGAGCTATGTGTAAACGACCCCGAAATAAAGTTTTGATAATTCCAATAGCTCTGTATGGTGATTTTGGATTTAGGAACGTGTCCAGAAAATTATTTGGAAGCCTGTAGCTAAATTAGGCTTGAAATGGCAAAATTAGAAATTTAAGTTTGGAGTTGACTTTTTGATATCAGGGCCAGAATCTAGTTCTGAAAATTTTCATAGGTTTGTTATGTCATTTATGACTTGTGTGCAAAATTTGAGGTCAATCGGACTTGATTTGATAGGTTTCAGCATCAAATGTAGAAGCTAGAAGTTCTTAGTTTCATTAAGCTTGAATTGGGGTATGATTCGTGGTTTTAGCGTTGTTTGATGTGATTTGAGACTTCGACTAAGTTTGTATGATATTTTAGGACTTGTTGGTATATTTGGTTGAGATCCTGGGGTCCTCGGGTGAGTTTCAGATGGTTAACATATCAAATTTGGACTTAGAACAATTGAAACTTGCTGTTGCCTACTGATGCAATTGCACCTGCAGAAATTAACGAGCCTGGAATCGCAGAAGCGTGTGGTCCGCATAAGCGGACGAAATATCGCAGAAGCGCGACCGCAGAAGCGACCACATGGTCGCATATGCGGCCTAGTCTAGGAGTGCAATAGACCGCAGAAGCGAGAATGGCGCAGAAGCGAAAGGAAAAAGCGCAGAAGCGGTTAAAAGTTCCGCAGAAGCGGAACCTCTGGGCAGTGTACAAAAACAGAGGGTTTCGACATTTTTATCATTTTGGACATTTTCAACATGGTTTTCGGCAATTTTTCAGAGAGAATTCATAGGAAAACTTGAGGTAAGTCACTTGGGATCATTATTAGTCAATAATATTGGATTATCATTGAGTATTTCGACTAGATTACGTGTTTTTAAGGTGAAATTAGATGTTGGGCTTAGGGATTTCAAAATAAGAAATTAAGATTTGAAGGTCGAGTTGATGTCAGAATTTGGTAAAATTGATATTGTTGGACTCGTGGTTGAATGGACGTTCATATTTTGTAACTTTTGTCGGGTTCCAAGACGTGGGCCCCACGGACGATTTTTGAGTACAATTTCGGATTTTGTTGGAAAATTAGTATTTTCATATGGAATTAATTTCAATAATTTGTATTGACTGAATCGAATTAATTATGACTAGATACGAGGTTTTCGGAGACCAATTCGCGAGGCAAAAACATAGCGGAGTAAAGAATCATACGGTTTGAGATAAGTAATACTTCTAAACTTAATATGTCCGCTCTTTCTTTTTACTGCTTAGCCTGCTGCTCCGTGGGTTGGTATCTTACTGAACTTATTAGATTTAAGTTACAAATTCAGGACATATAATGATTAATGGCTGAAGTTTAATAATTTCTCACAAATATATTTATGTTTCGAATCAAAATACTCGATTCAATCAACCCCGTAGTTAATAAGACTAAGCAAGGTTGATAGAATGAAAATTTTGAAAGCAATAGTTGACCATCATATATATGAAGTAAAGGTATTCTCTTTTCTGCTTCAGCATTTTTTCTTTGTTGCTGTCAGACTTTTTCTTTTTTTTGAAATGTATCCTGCGATTCTCATGCTTTAGAGTTCGACATGGACTCGGGTAAAAGATTGGCACAAAATAGACCCCTTTTCCCTTATTTGGCATATTTAACCTAATATTAGGTTACCTTTTGGACTACATATGCGAATGTCAATTATTGACTAAATGGCTGTCAACTACTCTTTAGAGTTGTCTATCATTGTCAAATATCCATTAAAATGGCACCCCTTTGTTCTTTTGCCATCAAGCCCAATGATTCTCATTCCTCTTCTCTTTATGTCATGTCAGATCAATCTTTTAAGTTTTTAGAAATTTGACATAGAATAAGGAAAAAGAAAGATATTTCAAAAGGAGAAAAAGGCTTGGAGATACAAGTTTATTACAACAATTATCTGAAATTGACTACTGCGGTTTTTGTCTGATCTTATTCTCTCTCATGTAAGAATACCAACAACGTTCTATTTAAAGAACATCATTTTTCAAAAGGTTAAACCTTTTTAAAACGGAGATATCTTTTTTTTTTTTTTTAAGTTTATCGAATATCACTTTCTTTATTAAAGTTTCTACCAAGTTAAACTAGGATAATTTTTTTTTAAAATAAAGAGAGTATATTTTTGCTATTTCTTAATTTTGTGACAAATCAAACCAAGTAATCGGAGGGAGTACTCAACAAGGGAAATATCACATATATGCTGTCACGAGTGCGACTTTCCCTTTAATATGGGAGGATTTGAACACATGCCTATTCACATGGCCAGAACTACTCTTTGTCAGTTTGATCCAAAAAAAAAGGAGTAGCAGTCATTAGCAATTGGGACCGCATCCACATGTGGACATTATCATGCCTGTCCAGACTCAAACTAGTCGAACTACTTCTCAACTCTTGTGCATGTGAAATAGATTTTTGTTTCAAAGATATAGTCAAGCCCTTATAAGTACTGGCCACCCTTGGCATTGCCCCTTCAACGGTAGAGTGGTCTAGTTGTGAAATCAAGCGGTGATGCTTGTTATGGTAGGATGCGAATATCATATCTTATTGGGATACGATCATTCTCTAAATTCTGCGTGAACATGAATGTTTCGTGCACCGTACTGCTCTTTTATGTCACGTATCTGCTTTGGGACCCGAATGATTTGCATTCACACTAGAAAGTTACCTTTTTGACATAAAACGTTCGCTATCAGAGCCGACTTCATACTAACGATTCAAACTCGAGACATCTAATAATTAAGGATTATGGTGATGGAGGAGGACTCTCACCTCTCATCACCATAGCCCATACTTGACCTCCCTGGTTCTTCCTTAATTTTCCTTAATTACAAATCACAATGTCATAAGTTCGAATCAGTTTTTGTAATAATGTTTAGCTCGGAATCTACTCAGTTGGTCCAATTATTATTGTATATTAGTTTGAGATCATTTGTAGGAACCCATAAATTTCAAATCTCGATTCCGCTTACACTGGCAGTGTATAAATGTTTGACAATAGCAACTTAAAAAATAACTACGATAAATTAAAGTGGGTTACATGCTACGTAAAATAGATTCAATTACACTAGTAGTGTAAAATCTCCTTTTATTGTTAGTATATATAAGTTAAATTGAATTCAACAGAAACACAATGTCTAATATGAAACAGAACAAAACTACCCAAAGGACAGAAGGTTCCTACATCATTCATTACACTTCATTTTATGTTTTCATATAAGCAAAAACACATTAAATATGCATAATATTGGTCCTCCCTCAGTTAAAACCAGAGAAAGACCTCGCACTACTTACAACCCAAATTAAAAAAAAACATAAAAATCACTTTTACACCAAAAAAGAAAAGGAATAAAAGAACCCAAAGGGCTCACTCTCCTTTGGAGAGGGCTACTATTAACAACCCTTACAAGCAGCCTAAAAAATATTAAGAGAAAAAGAAAGTTACATCAACAATAAAAGACCACAATAAAAGGGTTTAAAAAAGGAATAAGCCTCGGATACTTATTATTATACTGATCCAAAGGCTAATTTTCCTTTTAAAAAATCCAATCGACAAAGAGAGCTACTTCAGCAGGTGTTATTTTTTATAGTTATGATGTTCGAATCAGCTTGGGCATATGTTATTGTCATGGGTTTTAGATTATTTTAATTAGTTCTTTTGAATATTGTGTTACTTAGAGAAATTAAGTCGAGAAGTATAAGTGGCTTTAGGAGACCATTTGCTTGGAATAACATCTCTTGCAGAGAGAGTTCTTCTTTTTGAGAGTGTTGTTAACTTCACTGAAAATGGTCCTTGTAATGGTCCACCAATAATGCACCAATTTGCTCCCCATAGGTGTGTCATCTTTAACCATTGATTGGACCTTGCCTGTAAAATCAAGAGACTTATTAGTTAAGGGAATTTTTTAACAAACAGTTGGTCGAATTTGATGTTTACTTTTTCTAACCAGTATATAACTATACATGATTATATACAATTATAAATATGATATGCATAAATTATATATCTGTCGGCTATTTATAACTTAAATGTTTGAGCGGTCGGCTATTTAGATTAATTCTTCATTAATTTATTAAATATACTTCAACACATACTCCCATCGAGCAAGTTTAATCTGTTACTTTCTTCAATCAAATTTTGTCCAAAATATTTGATACATTTGAAAATCAAGAATGCATTAAATTTTTCTTTGATTTCACCCTTACTATTCCACGAGGCATATAGTCATCACGTACTCATTTAAAAAAATGAGTAATTTACTCAATATACCGAATAATTATACTAGAGGATTGTTTTTTAGTAAGTGCACCAAATCTGCAAGTTTCGAATCGTGAAAGTAACTACTAATGTTTACATTAGGTTAAACTATCTGCATCACACTCTATGGGTGCGGTCCTTCCCCAAATCCTGCATGAATGCAAGATGTTTTGTGCATAGTATTGCTCACCAAATTTTCAGTTATTCTTCTCTCTAGTGCAAGAAAAGCCACTATCCTAAATGGAAAAATGAGGAAAGAAGCGATTTTGCACTATATGGTTGGTTGGAAAGGCTTAAGTCACTTTCCTATATGTTGCACTTGTGCACTAGTGTGGATTGTAGGGAAAAAAGAGAGAAAAGCATGTGGAGAAAGTGCTTTGAGAAACAAGCCAAGATGGCCAAACTTGGCATACCAAAAAGAAGATATTATATTCTATAAACAATGCTGTGGTGTATAGCAGAGATAGTGTGTCAAAGTTGGCCAAATGAATCTTTCATATGACCACTTGAAAAAGATTACAATTGTGGCACAACACGTGGTTATAATAGTTTTTTAAGACATCCGAATTACTCGGATTTGTCTACATCGAAATGTGTTTGATTTCTTGTAAATTGTAATGAGTCTTCTAAGGCAGTGTATATAGAGAACAGCCGGTCATTTTTATAATCATAAAAGTGCAGAGAGGAGACCTTGTGTGAACTTTCTTTTACACTGATTGAATATACAAGTTAATTTTTACATCATTATTGTAATTAGGTTACTTAAAGTTATTATAGATTACAAACAAATGCTTATTAAATAAAGCTACTATTCCTCCGGTCCATTATAGGTGACCTTTTGGCCTTTTGCATACCCCTTAAGAAAATACTAACTCCTAGAAGAAAAATGTATTTTGACTAAATTACTGTTAATTAAAATTTGCATATTATTAATCTGACACATTGGTATATGTAAATAAGGGCGAATTTGAAAAAATATTCCTTATGTAAAAAAGATACTTATTTTCGACCAAATGTCAAAAGTTCACTTATTGTGGACCACAGAGAGTAACAGTTACCTTAAGTTGCATGATTGTGTAATTTAAACTCTTTTAAGACGTTGTTTTTGAGTTTCGACTAAGGCATAATTAGGAAGAAGAGTCTTGGTGCAATGATAAAATTATCTCTGTGTGACCTATAAATTACAAGTTCGAGCTGGAAGCAACCATTAATGCTTGTATTAGGGCCCTTCCCGAACCTTATGCAAACACGGAATATTAGAAAAATAAAGTCAACACACGTACCTCTCTAATATGCATGGATCCAATATCGCCATCTCCATCCTCAAACTCTACCAAAAGAGAGAGCCAATAAGCTGTTGATCCTGCATTGACATGAAAGGCAATGTTCTTTCCAGGATAAACGCACGGAGTCCTACACCCACAAATTCATACTTACCGGTTACCAACCAACATATAACGGACTGTTTCAAATATATATAACTATGTCGTTCTTTTTAAAACGGCCTAATAAAAAAATGAGTTAGTATCCAATAAAATGAAATAGAATAAATATTGAGTTTAAACTTGTAGTACCTACTTTTTTAATGCCCCCCAAAAGGGAAGGTAGTTACAGCAATCACAAAAGAGTGAAATAAATTTGGTCAAACAAAAAAAGTGGGTCAGTAGTCAGACTCTATTATATGCAAACCGATCGAGGAAGAAACCAGTGAAGCTTTTGACCATAAAAGGACTAAAAAATCATGGAGGCGTGCAACAGAAAAACAGAATTATGAAGTTCATTTATACATGTATATATTACTCCATTCTATTTATATATTATTCTATTTATTTCATTTTATACCACACACTTTCAATCTTTATTATTTTAAAAAATAACATAATCATGATATATTTTAGAGCAACAGTTTAAAATACTTCCGAATATTTTAAAAGTAATTTTTTTCTTAAATTTTATATTCATTAAATACCGTCATTAAAACAAAAAGAGTAGTAATAAAAAGTGTTTGAAAATAGAAAAAAGAGTGAAATAGTATAACCCTATCACAGTCACTGAACTCAATGGTGTCCTTGTCACCTAAAATAGTACTCCTAGCTATAACAGTAAACTATTTTCTCAAAACTTTTAAACTAAAATTGTACGGTGTACCTTGTTCATTAATTAATTAATTAATCAACCACTAAGCACAAACTGACAAAACTAAAATATAACAGATTGTTATTATACTCAAGAAAAACTCAATTCACTGCTCTTATGAAACTTACCGACGGTAAATGATGGAGATTTTACCACGGTTGCGCAGATTGCCGCTATTTCCTTTAACAGCCATGCGACCAAAGGCCGAGCCACTAAGGTCGAAATGAACTCGGCCTTTGGTCAATGCTGGAGATTCATCTGTAATAATAACTGTCGCGGCTCTTTTACTGCAAATGGATTTGTCCAAGCATTTTACCTTGTAACACGCACCACAACCTTCGCCATTTTTGAATAAAATCGAACTCACGGCCCCTACTCTTGCCCTGAATGGCTTCACGTCCACCATAGACCCGTACCCACATGCCCCACCTACACCAAAATTCCATCACTTACTAGTAAATAATTAGTTAGGATCTTGAACCATCTCACTATAACAACTAGGTATTAAGTTGTCTCAATTTCAAACTAATTGGGTCGATATTTAAATCTTCGATATCTATCTTAGCTAGCGTTTGGCCATAGAGTCCCAAATTTGTTTTAAAAAATCTTATTTGGATGAAGTTTGGTTTGAAGATGAAAATATGTTTGGACAAGATTTTTCAAAACATATTTCACTTTTTAGTTGAAAAAATATGAAACATGACTTATACCCCACAAGTTCTAAAAACTATCACAAATACCCAATAGTACCATTATCCCAAACCATAGTCCTGAACATAAATAAGTTTGGTATAAAATTATCATTTTTATAATGAACTATATAAATCATTAATTACAATGAAATCCCATTAGAGAATTACGGCTCCTAATTAAAAAGAAAAAGTTAATTGATATGAGTATTCAGAAAGCCATTTAGCCTACAAATCAGAAGCAAAAGTAAGATGCACAAAGGATTAAGCTGATAAGGGAGCATATTCATCAAATATTTAGTTGGTCGTAATAAATGTGGGCTCTTTTACAAACTATAAAAGTTTAGGGTAATATTTAAAAATTTTTAAAAATGTAGTGGTCATGTTTTGGCCCAAAATCACCAATTGATTTGGGATTTGAGATTTTGCCAAATCTCAAATGTGAACAAAATCTATGGCCAAACATGTGTTTGCCAAATAAATCCCAAATTTATTTTGGCAAAACTCATGGCCAAACGGGTCCTTATTCAGTTGTTGGCCCGTTTCTATAGTTGTAATGCATGTCTAGGTAATAAATGAATTCAGAATCTAAACTTGATTTCACCATTTTATAAGTTCTTGTCGGTGAACTACATTGCACTCTTGAGTTCAAAATTAATTACTCCACTATTTATTAAAAGTTTAGTAAATTTTACACATATATAATTTATACATTTCCTCTACGTCTGTAAAAGCATGTCATAATGTAATTATTAATACTTACTCTGTTCCACTTTATGTGAACCTATTTCCTTTTTAATCCGTTCCAAAAAGAATGACCCTTCTAAATTTGATAACAATTTAACTTAAACTTATAATTGTACCTTTAATGAGAAGCTTATATAATCACACAAATATTCTAGCCCTTTTTTGACTTGTTTAGGACCATAAATTTTTTAAAAAAAGTATTTATTTTTTTTTTAAATTTCGTGCGTAGCGAAATATGTTCACATAAATTAAAACTAAACAGAAGTGAATGCGAACATGATTAGGACTAGAAAATTTACCGGTACTACCATCACCGTTGGGACTGCCGTACCAAGTGGCTGAGGCAGTGTGCCAATGTGGGTCTTTAACACGTTGTAGACTGCCGGCAGAAGCAATGTCGACGGCGAAAAAAACCACAACCACAACCACGACACAACCAAAACGGGCGAAATGACATCTTGGGCAATTACTAGATTCCATAATGTAAATTAAGGACAAAGCTAGAATTTGTAACTTACTAGTTCAGGCTTCTAGCTTGAACTCTCTATTGCCTATAATCCTCAGTTTCTCGGCCTGCGGAGACACCGAGAGAAAGGAAGAAGGGAAGAGGGTGTACTATGTTTACCGACAATATTTTCTTAGACTTAGTCCTAATTTTATAAGGTAAGAAATTAAAGAATAAAGGGTTAATGGGACTTTTTAAGTCCATGTGACCCTATTGATATTAATTTATTCACGATAGTGCCACTACTTTATAGAGGGGGCCAGCGACAGTTAAGGCGTTAAAACAGTAAAATAGTAGTCGTTCTTTCCGTTTAGCATTATTAAATTATATTATATAGTACTAACTGTCAGTGCTTAGGGGCATACTGGTCATTCGAAACGAATGGAGTATTCTACCGTTATTCGTGTTCTTCTTTTTCAAATACCGTTATTCTTGTTCGTTTTAGTTTTTACTTCGTCTAATATTTGTTTTGAAGCCCAACTAATTCAAATTCATGTCCAAAAGTTCGTCTTTGGAGATAAAGAGCACTCTACCGAAGAGTATTTCATCCAAAAAAAAATATTATTTTGTGCGTCATACAACTGACACTAGTTATATGTGTTGAGGTTTTATTTTTTAAGATGAAATAGTCTTAAAATAAGGGTGAATGGGAAATGGAGGGAAAATGAAATTTTTGAGTAAAATTTTAAGTTTTCCCCTCTTGACAATGAGACATTGTCCCATATTGGAAGAGGAAAAGATTTTTGGTGGGTATATATATAATTGCTCTTCTTGTAGCTCTTAAAGAGTTAAGAAGAAAGCAAGTCTCGCGCCGTCGTCGTCGTCGTTCGCTCGACTCGGCTTCGGCTACGGCTACGGCTACGGCTTGGATTTGGATTTGGATTTGGGGATTTGGATTTGGTCAAGTGATCGATTGATTGATTAATTTTTTGGACCAAATTTTTTTGTTAATAGTAAATATTAACGTAAGATTATCCGCATTTGTAACGGATATTTTTCAATCCGTGTATTGACCATTTGGCAGCCGCCTAATGCTCTTCCCACCATGAATGTGCTTGCTCCACAAACAAGCTAATGCTTGCTCCATCATGGAGGGTGGACGATTGGTCTTCTTCAACACTGGCTGCTATATATATATGTGCAGCAACTGTTGAAGAAAGACACACACAATACACAAGACCAATAAACTGAAAATCGCTCAACAGATTTGGCTATACATTGCACTCCTTCCTCTCAGCATTTCCATACGATTTTCTGAGTTTCTACTCCCTCGTTCTGCATTGTTTTAACTTCAAATAAAGCAACTGTAAATGTGATTTGCTACCGAACTTTGTGTTCGCTTAAACACTGGGGTTTGAAGTACCGCTACACCAGTGTGTGATTCGTTCTATCCTGGGAGGAAATAATCCATTACCTTGGGTACTAGGAGGGGATTAAATTCCTTAAGGAAACACTGTGAATTCAGTGGGCTCGAATTAATTACTGTTTCATTACGATAACTTATATTTTGCAGAATTATTATTTACAAATACAGCAATATTGGCGGGAATAACAATCTTAAGGAATTTAATATTTATTTATGTATTTGTGTTATTCTTATTATTCTACAAACTAAAACCTTTGTGATTTTGTGTACTCCCATTTTGGAGAGTAAAGTCTTCGTGGCGTTTTGTTGGAGATTAAAATCTACGTGATTCTTTACTCCAGTTTGAAAACGTGTATTAAACGTTTGTTTGTGTCATTCTTTTACAGAAAAAATGACGACTGAAAGCGAAAACCAAGCTATTCTGATGGTGACTGCCAACGCATCGACAAGCCGAACACCGGCGTTGGCACCGGTAGAAAAACCCAGAAAATTTTCCGGGATTGATTTCAAGCGCTGGAAGCAGAAGATATTCTTCTACTTAACTACGTTATGTCTACAGAAGTTCATCAAGGAAGATGTTCCTGATCTGCCAGATAAAACTCCAGAGAATGAACGCTTTCTGGTGATTGAAGCGTGGAAGCATTCTAATTTTTTATGCAAGAATTATATTCTTAGCGGACTGGATGATAATCTGTATAATGTATACAGTAGCGTAGAGACGTCAAAAGAATTGTGGAATGCGCTTGAAAAGAAATATAAAACTGAAGATGCCGGGATGAAGAAATTCGTTGCCGCAAAATTTTTGGACTACAAAATGGTAGATAGCAAGTCTGTTATTACCCAAGTCCAGAAATTGCAAGTGATTATTCATGATCTACTTGCTGAAGGTCTTGTCATCAATGAAGCATTCCAAGTAGCAGCAATGATTGAGAAGTTGCCTCCGTTGTGGAAGGACTTCAAAAATTATTTGAAACACAAACGAAAAGAAATGTCCCTTAAAGATCTCATTGTTCGGTTGAGAATCGAAGAGGACAATAAAGCTGCTGAAAGGAGAGGCCGTGTAAATTCAACAATAATGGGAGCAAATATTGTTGAAGATAACAAAAAGAGGAAGAAGGCTTCTAGTCCGAAATACAACCCAAGCAAGAAGCGGTTCAGTGGAAACTGCTACAACTGTGGAAAAACCAGACACAAATCTACGGAGTGTCATGCTCCGAAGAAAGACAAGAAAAGGGGTCAAGCAAACATGGTAGTAAAGCATGATGATGTTGATAACTTATGTGCCATGCTTTCTGAATGTAACTTGGTGGGAAATCCTAAACTGTGGAGGTTTGATTCAGGAGCCACTCGCCATGTTTGTTCAGTTAGAGAAGCTTTTGCTACTTATGCTCCTGCTGGACCCGGAGAGACAGTTTATATGGGAAATGCTTCAACAGCAAAAGTTGAAGGATATGGGAAGATATTTCTGAAAATGACTTCTGGCAAGGTCATGACTTTGAACAATGTCCTTCATGTTCCCAAAATGAGAAAGAATTTAGTCTCTACTGGACTTCTTGTTAAACACGGTTTTAAGTGCGTTTTTGTGTCCAACAAGGTTGTCATTAGTAAGAATGAAATATTTGTAGGAAAAGGTTACCTCACCGAGGGCCTTTTCAATCTGAATGTAATGGTTGTGGAAAACAATAATAATATTTCAGCTTCTTCTTACTTACTTGAGTCAAATGATTTATGGCATGTACGTTTGGGTTATGTCCTTACGAAAAATGATTAACTTGGAAGTACTGCCTAAGTTTGAATGCGAAAAATCAAAATGTCAAACATGTATGGAATCTAAGTATGTTAAACATCCTTATAAGTCAGTTGAAAGGAATTCAAATCCTTTAGACTTAATTCACACAGATATTTGTGACATGAAGTCAATACCATCTCGCGGTGGAAAGAAGTATTTCATAACTTTTATTGACGATGGTACTCGATATTGCTATGTTTACTTACTGAATAGTAAAGATGAAGCAATAGACGCATTCAGGCAATACAAAAATGAAGTTGAAACGCAACTTAACAAGAAAGTAAAAATGATAAGAAGTGATAGGGGTGGTGAATATGAATCTCCTTTTGAAGAAATATGTTTAGAATATGGAATTATTCATCAAACAACAGCCCCTTACACGCCCCAATCTAATGGGATTGCGGAAAGAAAGAATCGCACATTAAAAGAGATGATGAATGCGTTATTGATAAGTTCTGGTGGGGGGAAGCCATTCTTACGGCTAATCGAATATTAAATCGAGTGCCCCATAGCAAAACACAATCTATTCCATATGAAAAATGGAAAGGAAGGAAGCCCAACTTGAATTATTTTAAAGTGTGGGGGTGTTTGGCAAAAGTGCAAGTTCCTAAACCCAAAAGGGTAAAGATAGGACCGAAAACCGTTGATTGTGTTTTCATAGGATATGCGACAAATAGTAAAGCATATCGATTTCTGGTTCATAAATCAGAAAATTCCGACATTCATAATAATACGGTTATAGAATCAGATAATGCTGAGTTCTTTGAAAATATATAGCCGTATAAAAAGGAATGTGAGTCGTTTGGTGAAGGATATAAATGACCTCGGGAAGAAACAAAAGAAAGTACATGTAATCAGGAGGATCCAAGACGTAGTAAACGTCAAAGAACGTCTACTTCATTTGGACCAGATTTTGTGACTTTCTTATTGGAGAATGAGCCTCAAACATTTAAAGAAGCTATGATTTCTTCGGAATCATTGTTTTGGAAAGAGGCAGTCAATAGTGAAATAGAATCTATATTGAACAACCATACATGGGAATTGGTTGATCTTCCTCCTGGAAATAAACCTTTGGGTTCTAAATGGATTTTTAAGAGAAAAATCAAAGATGATGGCACTATTGATAAATTCAAGGCAAGACTCGTAGTCAAAGGGTATAGACAACGAGAAGGTCTAGACTACTTTGATACATACTCTCCAGTTACAAGAATTACGTCCATACGGATGTTAGTAGCATTAGCTGCAGTGTATGGTCTTGAAATTCATCAAATGGATGTTAAGACGGCCTTCTTAAATGGAGAGTTGGAGGAAGAAATTTACATGGAACAACCTGAAGGGTTTGTGGTTCCAGGTAAAGAAAAGAAGGTATGTAGACTTGTTAAGTCTCTTTACGGACTGAAACAAGCACCCAAACAATGGCATGCGAAATTTGACCAAACAATGTTGTCAAATGGTTTTAAGATAAATGAATGTGATAAATGTGTGTACATTAAAAATATTCCAAATCACATAGTCATTGTTTGCCTATATGTGGATGATATGCTGATAATGAGTAATGACATTGCCAACATAAATGCTACTAAGCGTATGCTCAATAGCAAGTTTGATATGAAAGACTTGGGAGTTGCTGATTTAATTTTAGGAATTAAGATCCATAAAACTCCTCAAGGTCTGTCATTGTCACAATCTCATTATATTAAGACAGTACTTGAAAAATTCAAGCACTTGGGATTTAAAGTTGCAAAGACTCCAATTGACGTGAATCTTGCATTAGCAAAGAATAAAGGCCAAAGCATATCACAATTAGATTATGCTCGTGTGTTGGGATGCTTAATGTATATCATGAATTGTACACGACCAGATATAGCTTGTGCTATAAGTAAACTGAGCCGATATACGAGCAATCCAGGCCAATCTCATTGGATGGCAATGAAACGAGTTTTGGGATATTTAGAACATACCCAGAACTTTGAATTGCACAACAGTAAATTCCCTGCGGTGATTGAGGGATACTGTGATGCAAATTGGATCACCGGTTCAACTGATTCTAAGTCCACGAGTGGATATGTATTCACTACTGGTGGAGGAGCGGTATCTTGAAAGTCGTCCAAACAAATATGTATTGCCCGCTCTACAATGGAGGCTGAATTCATAGCCTTAGATAAAGCCGGTGAAGAAGCTGAATGGCTCCGGAATTTCTTGGAAGACATTCCATTTTGGTCCAAACCGTTGGCACCAATATGCATACATTGTGATAGTCAAGCGGCAATTGGAAGGGCTGGGAGCGTTATGTATAACGGTAAATCTCGTCATATACGACGAAGACATAAAACCGTTAGGCAATTACTCTCTAGAGGAATTATCACAATTGACTATGTAAAGTCAAGTGATAATGTGTCGGATCCACTTACAAAAGGCCTAACTAGAGAGGTAGCTGAGAAATCATCAAGGGGAATGGGGCTATGGCCGAGAACAAGTCATTGTGGCGGTAACTCTACCTAGAAGACTGGAGATCTCAAGATCTAGGTTCAAGGAGATCAAACAAATTCATTAATGACGGTTCAACATTGTCAAATAAAATTTTAGTCCGTTCTCGTGATGAGACAATGTTCAGTACCAAGGATAAAGCATTAAGGCTTTTTAATGATTTTTAAATTTGATACGGGGTATATCAAATAGTGTATCTACAGGATGACACGTTTAGGAATCACCTATGTAAGTGTGAAGTGTTAGCCGCTTCAAGGAGAACTTTGTAAGGCCAGTTCTCTACGCACTTATGAAACCAGGCGGTGTTCATGGCTGAAACGAACACAACAATGAGAACCAAAGATGGTTAAGGGTTGATTGTGTGACTTATGGTTGTCTAGGTATACAACAAAGATCGACGGTTCAAAGATATCAAATCTACCGATTGATCGAGTATATCCGACATAAGTTTACTACGGAAAGTTCAAAGGGAAACCTACTTATCCAGATGCGATTAATCCTTGCTTGTAAATCACACAGTTTTTTCATGCATACTTCCGTGATATAGCCATTCCCCATTCATGTGGGGGATTGTTGAGGTTTTATTTTTTAAGATAAAATAGTCTTAAAATGAGGGTGAATGGGAAATGGAGGAAAAATGAAATTTTTGAGTAAAATTTTAAGTTTTCCCCTCTTGACAATGAGACATTGTCCCATATTGGAAGAGGAAAAGATTTTTGGTGGGTATATATATAATTGCTCTTCTTGTAGCTCTTAAAGAGTTAAGAAGAAAGCAAGCCTCGCGCCGCCGTCGTCGTCGCTCGCTCGGCTCGGCTTCGGCTACGGCTACGGCTTCGGCTTCGGATTCAATTTCGGATTTGGATTTGGATTTGGATTTGGATTTGGTCAAATGATCGATTGATTGATTAATTTTTTGGACCAAATTTATTTGTTAATAGTAAATATTAACGTAAGATTATCCGTATTTATAACGGATATTTTCCAATCCGTGTATTGACCATTTGGCAGCCGCCTAATGCTCTTTCCACCATGAATGTGCTTGCTCCACAAACAAGCTAATGCTTGCTCCACCATGGAGGGTGGACGATTGGTCTTCTTCAACACTGGCTGCTATATATATGTGCAGCAGCTGTTGAAGAAAGACACACACAATACACAAGACCAACAAACTGAAAATCGCTCAACAGATTTGGCTATACATTGCACTCCTTCTTCTCAGCATTTCCATACGATTTTTTGAGTTTCTACTCCCTCGTTCTGCATTGTTTTAACTTCAAATAAAGCAACTGTAAGTGTGATTTGCTATCGAACTTTGTGTTCGCTTAAACACTGGGGTTTGAAGTACCGCTACACCAGTGTGTGATTCGTTCTATCCTGGGAGAAAATAATCCATTACCTTGGGTACTAGGAGGGGATTAAATTCCTTAAGGAAACACTGTGAATTCAGTGGGCTCGAATTAATTACTGTTTCATTACGATAACTTATATTTTGCAGAATTATTATTTACAAATACAGCAATATTGGCGGGAATAACAATCTTAAGGCATTTAATATTTATTTATGTATTTGTGTTATTCTTATTATTCTGCAAACTAAAACCTTTGTGATTTTGTGTACTCCCGTTTTGGAGAGTAAAGCCTTCGTGGCGTTTTGTTGGAGATTAAAATCTACGTGATTCTTTACTCCAGTTTGAAAACGTGTTAAAACGTTTGTTTGTGTCATTCTTTTACAGAAAAAATGACGACTGAAAGCGAAAACCAAGCTATTCCGATGGTGACTGCCAACGCATCGACAAGCCGAACACCGGCGTTGGCACCGGCAGAAAAACCCGGAAAATTTTCCGGGATTGATTTCAAGCGCTGGCAGCAGAAGATGTTCTTCTACTTAACTACGTTATGTCTACAGAAGTTCATCAAGGAAGATGTTCCTGATCTGCCAGATAAAACTCCAGAGAATGAACGCTTTCTCGTGATTGAAGCGTGGAAGCATTCTGATTTTTTATGCAAGAATTATATTCTTAGCGGACTGGATGATAATCTGTATAATATATACAGTAGCGTGGAGACGTCAAAAGAATTGTGGAATGCGCTTGAAAAGAAATATAAAACTGAAGATGTCGGGATGAAGAAATTCGTTGCCGCAAAATTTTTGGACTACAAAATGGTAGATAGCAAGTCTGTTATTACCCAAGTCCAGGAATTGCAAGTGATTATTCATGATCTACTTGCTGAAGGTCTTGTCATCAATGAAGCATTCCAAGTAGCAGCAATGATTGAGAAGTTGCCTCCATTGTGGAAGGACTTCAAAAATTATTTGAAACACAAACGAAAGGAAATGTCCCTTGAAGATCTCATTGTTCGGTTGAGAATCGAAGAGGACAATAAAGCTGCTGAAAGGAGAGGCCGTGGAAATTCAACAATAATGGGAGCAAATATTGTTGAAGATAACAAAAAGAGGAAGAAGGCTTCTGGTCCGAAATACAACCCAAGCAAGAAGCGGTTCAGTGGAAACTGCTATAACTGTGGGAAAACCGAACACAAATCTACGGAGTGTCGTGCTCCAAAGAAAGACAAGAAAAGGGGTCAAGCAAACATGGTAGTAAAGCATGATGATGTTGATAACTTGTGTGCCATGCTTTCTGAATGTAACTTGGTGAGAAATCCTAAACTGTGGAGGTTTGATTCAGGAGCCACTCGCCATGTTTGTTCAGTTAGAGAAGCTTTTGCTACTTATGCTCCTGCTGGACCCGGAGAGACAGTTTATATGGGAAATGCTTCAACAGCAAAAGTTGAAGGATATGGGAAGATATTTCTGAAAATGACTTCTGGCAAGGTCATGACTTTGAACAATGTCCTTCATGTTCCCGAAATGAGAAAGAATTTAGTCTCTACTGGACTTCTTGTTAAACACGATTTTAAGTGCGTTTTTGTGTCCAACAAGGTTGTCATTAGTAAGAATGAAATATTTGTAGGAAAAGGTTACCTCACCGAGGGCCTTTTCAATCTGAATGTAATGGTTGTGGAAAACAATAATAATATTTCAGCTTCTTCTTACTTACTTGAGTCAAATGATTTATGGCATGTACGTTTGGGTTATGTCAATTATAAAACCTTGCGGAAAATGATTAACTTGGAAGTACTGCCTAAGTTTGAATGCGAAAAATCAAAATGTCAAACATGTGTGGAATCTAAGTATGTTAAACATCCTTATAAGTCAGTTGAAAGGAATTCAAATCCTTTAGACTTAATTCACACAGATATTTGTGACATGAAGTCAATACCATCTCGCGGTGGAAAGAAGTATTTCATAACTTTTATTGACGATGGTACTCGATATTGCTATGTTTACTTACTGAATAGTAAAGATGAAGCAATAGACGCATTCAGGCAATACAAAAATGAAGTTGAAACGTAACTTAACAAGAAAGTAAAAATGATAAGAAGTGATAGGGGTGGTGAATATGAATCTCCTTTTGAAGAAATATGTTTAGAATATGGAATTATTCATCAAACAACAGCCCCTTACATGCCCCAATCTAATGGGATTGCGGAAAGAAAGAATCGCACATTAAAGGAGATGATGAACGCGTTGTTGATAAGTTCTCGTGGGGGGAAGCCATTCTTACGACTAATCGAATATTAAATCGAGTGCCCCAAAGCAAAACACAATCCATTCCATATGAAAAATGGAAAGGAAGGAAGCCCAACTTGAATTATTTTAAAGTGTGGGGGTGTTTGGCAAAAGTGCAAGTTCCTAAACACAAAAGGGTAAAGATAGGACCGAAAACCGTTGATTGTGTTTTCATAGGATCTGCGACAAATAGTAAAGCATATCGATTTCTGGTTCATAAATCAGAAAATTCCGACATTCATAATAATACAGTTATAGAATCAGATAATGCTGAGTTCTTTGAAAATATATAGCCGTATAAAAAGGAATGTGAGTCGTTTGGTGAAGGATCTAAATGACCTCGGGAAGAAACAAAAGAAAGTACATGTAATCAGGAGGATCCAAGACGTAGTAAACGTCAAAGAACGTCTACTTCATTTGGACCAGATTTTGTGACTTTCTTATTGGAGAAAGAGCCTCAAACATTTAAAGAAGCTATGATTTCTTCGGAATCATTGTTTTGGAAAGAGGCAGTCAATAGTGAAATAGAATCCATATTGAACAACCATACATGGGAATTGGTTGATCTTCCTCCTGGAAATAAACCTTTGGGTTCTAAATGGATTTTTAAGAGAAAAATCAAAGATGATGGCACTATTGATAAATTCAAGGCAAGACTCGTAGTCAAAGGGTATAGACAACGAGAAGGTCTAGACTACTTTGATACATACTCTCCAGTTACAAGAATTACGTCCATACGGATGTTAGTAGCATTAGCTGCAGTGTATGGTCTTGAAATTCATCAAATGGATGTTAAGACGGCCTTCTTAAATGGAGAGTTGGAGGAAGAAATTTACATGGAACAACCTGAAGGGTTTGTGGTTCCAGGTAAAGAAAAGAAGGTATGTAGACTTGTTAAGTCTCTTTACGGACTGAAACAAGCACCCAAACAATGGCATGCGAAATTTGACCAAACAATGTTGTCAAATGGTTTTAAGATAAATGAATGTGATAAATGTGTGTACATTAAAAATATTCCAAATCACATAGTCATTGTTTGCCTATATGTGGATGATATGCTGATAATGAGTAATGACATTGCCAACATAAATGCTACTAAGCGTATGCTCAATAGCAAGTTTGATATGAAAGACTTGGGAGTTGCTGATTTAATTTTAGGAATTAAGATCCATAAAACTCCTCAAGGTCTGTCATTGTCACAATCTCATTATATTAAGACAGTACTTGAAAAATTCAAGCACTTGGGATTTAAAGTTGCAAAGACTCCAATTGACGTGAATCTTGCATTAGCAAAGAATAAAGGCCAAAGCATATCACAATTAGATTATGCTCGTGTGTTGGGATGCTTAATGTATATCATGAATTGTACACGACCAGATATAGCTTGTGCTATAAGTAAACTGAGCCGATATACGAGCAATCCAGGCCAATCTCATTGGATGGCAATGAAACGAGTTTTGGGATATTTAGAACATACCCAGAACTTTGAATTGCACAACAGTAAATTCCCTGCGGTGATTGAGGGATACTGTGATGCAAATTGGATCACCGGTTCAACTGATTCTAAGTCCACGAGTGGATATGTATTCACTACTGGTGGAGGAGCGGTATCTTGAAAGTCGTCCAAACAAATATGTATTGCCCGCTCTACAATGGAGGCTGAATTCATAGCCTTAGATAAAGCCAGTGAAGAAGCTGAATGGCTCCGGAATTTCTTGGAAGACATTCCATTTTGGTCCAAACTGTTGGCACCAATATGCATACATTGTGATAGTCAAGCGGCAATTGGAAGGGCTGGGAGCGTTATGTATAACGGTAAATCTCGTCATATACGACGAAGACATAAAACCGTTAGGCAATTACTCTCTAGAGGAATTATCACAATTGACTATGTAAAGTCAAGTGATAATGTGTCGGATCCACTTACAAAAGGCCTAACTAGAGAGGTAGTTGAGAAATCATCAAGGGGAATGGGGCTATGGCCGAGAACAAGTCATTGTGGCGGTAACTCTACCTAGAAGACTGGAGATCTCAAGATCTAGGTTCAAGGAGATCAAACAAATTCATTAATAACGGTTCAACATTGTCAAATAAAATTTTAGTCCGTTCTCATGATGAGACAATGTTCAGTACCAAGGATAAAGCATTAAGGCTTTTTAATGATTTCTAAATTTGATACGGGGTATATCAAATAGTGTATCTACAGGATGACACGTTTAGGAATCACCTATGTAAGTGTGAAGTGTTAGCCGCTTCAAGGAGAACTTTGTAAGGCCAGTTCTCTACGCACTTATGAAACCAGGCGGTGTTCATGGCTGAAACGAACACAACAATGAGAACCAAAGACGGTTAAGGGTTGATTGTGTGACTTATGGTTGTCTAGGTATACAACAAAGATCGACGGTTCAAAGATATCAAATCTACCGATTGATCGAGTATATCCGACATAAGTTTACTACGGAAAGTTCAAAGGGAAACCTACTTATCCAGATGCGATTAATCCTTGCTTGTAAATCACACAGTTTTTTCATGCATACTTCCGTGATATAGCCATTCCCCATTCATGTGGGGGATTGTTGAGGTTTTATTTTTTAAGATGAAATAGTCTTAAAATGAGGGTGAATGGGAAATGGAGGAAAAATGAAATTTTTGAGTAAAATTTTAAGTTTTCCCCTCTTGACAATGAGACATTGTCCCATATTGGAAGAGGAAAAGATTTTTGGTGGGTATATATATAATTGCTCTTCTTGTAGCTCTTAAAGAGTTAAGAAGAAAGCAAGCCTCGCGCCGTCGTCGTCGTCGTTCGCTCGGCTCGGCTTCGGCTACGGCTACGGCTACGGCTTCAGATTTGGATTTGGATTTGGATTTGGTCAAATGATCGATTGATTGATTAATTTTTTGGACTAAATTTATTTGTTAATAGTAAATATTAACGTAAGATTATCCGCATTTATAACGGATATTTTCCAATCCGTGTATTGACCATTTGGCAGCCGCCTAATGCTCTTCCCACCATGAATGTGCTTGCTCCACAAACAAGCTAATGCTTGCTCCACCATGGAGGGTGGACGATTGGTCTTCTTCAACACTGGCTGCTATATATATGTGCAGCAGCTGTTGAAGAAAGACACACACAATACACAAGACCAACAAACTGAAAATCGCTCAACAGATTTGGCTATACATTGCACTCCTTCTTCTCAGCATTTCCATACGATTTTCTGAGTTTCTACTCCCTCGTTCTGCATTGTTTTAACTTCAAATAAAGCAACTGTAAGTGTGATTTGCTACCGAACTTTGTGTTCGCTTAAACACTGGGGTTTGAAGTACCGCTACACCAGTGTGTGATTCGTTCTATCCTGGGAGGAAATAATCCATTACCTTGGGTACTAGGAGGGGATTAAATTCCTTAAGGAAACACTGTGAATTCAGTGGGCTCGAATTAATTACTGTTTCATTACGATAACTTATATTTTGCAGAATTATTATTTACAAATACAGCAATATTGGCGGGAATAACAATCTTAAGGCATTTAATATTTATTTATGTATTTGTGTTATTCTTATTATTCTGCAAACTAAAACCTTTGTGATTTTGTGTACTCCCGTTTTGGAGAGTAAAGCCTTCGTGGCATTTTGTTGGAGATTAAAATCTACGTGATTCTTTACTCCAGTTTGAAAACGTGTTAAAACGTTTGTTTGTGTCATTCTTTTACAGAAAAAATGACGACTGAAAGCGAAAACCAAGCTATTCCGATGGTGACTGCCAACGCATCGACAAGCCGAACACCGGCGTTGGCACCGGCAGAAAAATCCGGAAAATTTTTTGGGATTGATTTCAAGCGCTGGCAGCAGAAGATGTTCTTCTAATTAACTACGTTATATCTACAGAAGTTCATCAATGAAGATGTTCCTGATCTGCCAGATAAAACTCCAGAGAATGAACGCTTTCTGGTGATTGAAGCGTGGAAGCATTCTGATTTTTTAGGCAAGAATTATATTCTTAGCGGACTGGATGATAATCTGTATAATGTATACAGTAGCGTGGAGACGTCAAAAGAATTGTGGAATGCGCTTGAAAAGAAATATAAAACTGAAGATGCCGGGATGAAGAAATTCGTTGCCGCAAAATTTTTGGACTACAAAATGGTAGATAGCAAGTCTGTTATTACCCAAGTCCAGGAATATCAAGTGATTATTCATGATCTACTTGCTGAAGGTCTTGTCATCAATGAAGCATTCCAAGTAGCAGCAATGATTGAGAAGTTGCCTCCATTGTGGAAGGACTTCAAAAATTATTTGAAACACAAACGAAAGGAAATGTCCCTTGAAGATCTCATTGTTCGGTTGAGAATCGAAGAGGACAATAAAGCTGCTGAAAGGAGAGGCCATGGAAATTCAACAATAATGGGAGCAAATATTATTGAAGATACCAAAAAGAGGAAGAAGGCTTCTGGTCCGAAATACAACCCAAGCAAGAAGCGGTTCAGTGGAAACTGCTATAACTGTGGGAAAACCGAACACAAATCTACGGAGTGTCGTGCTCCAAAGAAAGACAAGAAAATGGGTCAAGCAAACATGGTAGTAAAGCATGATGATGTTGATAACTTGTGTGCCATGCTTTCTGAATGTAACTTGGTGGGAAATCCTAAACTGTGGAGTTTTGATTCAGGAGCCACTTGCCATGTTTGTTCAGTTAGAGAAGCTTTTGCTACTTATGCTCCTGCTGGACCCGGAGAGACAGTTTATATGGGAAATACTTCAACAGCAAAAGTTGAAGGATATGGGAAGATATTTCTGAAAATGACTTCTGGCAAGGTCATAACTTTGAACAATGTCCTTCATGTTCCCGAAATGAGAAAGAATTTAGTCTCTACTGGACTTCTTGTTAAACACGGTTTTAAGTGCGTTTTTGTGTCCAACAAGGTTGTCATTAGTAAGAATGAAATATTTGTAGGAAAAGGTTACCTCACCGAGGGCCTTTTCAATCTGAATGTAATGGTTGTGGAAAACAATAATAATATTTCAGCTTCTTCTAACTTACTTGAGTCAAATGATTTATGGCATGTACGTTTGGGTTATGTCAATTATAAAACCTTGCGGAAAATGATTAACTTGGAAGTACTGCCTAAGTTTGAATGCGAAAAATCAAAATGTCAAACATGTGTGGAATCTAAGTATGTTAAACATCCTTATAAGTCAGTTGAAAGGAATTCAAATCCTTTAGACTTAATTCACACAGATATTTGTGACATGAAGTCAATACCATCTCGCGGTGGAAAGAAGTATTTCATAACTTTTATTGACGATGGTACTCGATATTGCTATGTTTACTTATTGAATAGTAAAGATGAAGCAATAGACGTATTCAGGCAATACAAAAATGAAGTTGAAACGCAACTTAACAAGAAAGTAAAAATAATAAGAAGTGATAGGGGTGGTGAATATGAATCTCCTTTTGAAGAAATATGTTTAGAATATGGAATTATTCATCAAACAACAGCCCCTTACATGCCCCAATCTAATGGGATTGCGGAAAGAAAGAATCGCACATTAAAGGAGATGATGAATGCGTTGTTGATAAGTTCTGGTGGGGGGAAGCCAAACTTACGGATAATTGAATATTAAATCGAGTGCCCCATAGCAAAACACAATCCATTCCATATGAAAAATGGAAAGGAAGGAAGCCCAACTTGAATTATTATAAAGTGTGGGGGTGTTTGGCAAAAGTGCAAGTTCCTAAACCCAAAAGGGTAAAGATAGGACCGAAAACTGTTGATTGTGTTTTCATAGGATATGCGACAAATAGTAAAGCATATCGATTTCTGGTTCATAAATCAGAAAATCCCGATATTCATAATAATAGGTTATAGAATCAGATAATGCTGAGTTCTTTGAAAATATATATCCGTATAAAAAGGAATGTGAGTCGTTTGGTGAAGGATTTAAACGACCTCGGGAAGAAACAAAAGAAAGTACATGTAATCAGGAGGATCCAAGACGTAGTAAACGTCAAAGAACGTCTACTTCATTTGGACCAGATTTTGTGACTTTCTTATTGGAGAATGAGCCTCAAATATTTAAAGAAGCTATGATTTCTTCGGAATCATTTTTTTGGAAAGAGGCAGTCAATAGTGAAATAGAATCCATATTGAACAACCATACATGGAAATTGGTTGATCTTCCTCCTGGAAATAAACCTTTGGGTTCTAAATGGATTTTTAAGAGAAAAATCAAAGATGATGGCACTATTGATAAATTCAAGGCAAGACTCATAGTCAAAGGGTATAGACAACGAGAAGGTCTAGACAACTTTGATACATACTCTCCAGTTATAAGAATTACGTCCATACGGATGTTAGCATCATTAGCTGCAGTGTATGGTCTTGAAATTCATCAAATGGATGTTAAGACGGCCTTCATAAATGGAGAGTTGGAGGAAGAAATTTACATGGAACAATCTGAAGGGTTTGTGGTTCCAGGTAAAGAAAAGAAGGTATGTAGACTTGTTAAGTCTCTTTACGGACTAAAACAAGCACCCAAACAATGGCATGCGAAAATTGACCAAACAATGTTGTCAAATGGTTTTAAGATAAATGAATGTGATAAATGTGTGTACATTAAAAATGTTCCAAATCACATAGTCATTGTTTGCCTATATGTGGATGATATGCTGATAATGAGTAATGACATTGCCAACATAAATGCTACTAAGCGTATGCTCAATAGCAAGTTTGATATGAAAGACTTGGGAGTTGCTGATTTAATTTTGGGAATTAAGATCCATAAGACTCCTCAAGGTCTGTCATTGTCACAATCTCATTATATTAAGACAGTACTTGAAAAATTCAAGTACTTGGGATTTAAAGTTGCAAAGACTCCAATTGACGTGAATCTTGCATTAGCAAAGAATAAAGGCCAAAGCATATCACAATTAGATTATGCTCGTGTGTTAGGATGCTTAATGTATATCATGAATTGTACACGACTAGATATAGCTTGTGCTATAAGTAAACTGAGTCGATATACGAGCAATCCAGGCCAATCTCATTGGATGGCAATGAAACGAGTTTTGGGATATTTAGAACATACCCAGAACTTTGAATTGCACTACAGTAAATTCCCTACGGTGATTGAGGGATACTGTGATGCAAATTGGATCACCGGTTCAACTGATTCTAAGTCCACGAGTGGATATGTATTCACTATTAGTGGAGGAGCGGTATCTTGGAAGTCGTCCAAACAAACATGTATTGCCCGCTCTACAATGGAGGCTGAATTCATAGCCTTAGATAAAGCCGGTGAAGAAGCTGAATGGCTCCGGAATTTCTTGGAAGACATTCCATTTTGGCCCAAACCGTTGGCACCAATATGCATACATTGTGATAGTCAAGCGGCAATTGGAAGGGCTGAGAGCGTTATGTATAACGGTAAATCTCGTCATATACGACGAATACATAAAACCGTTAGGCAATTACTCTCTAGAGGAATTATCACAATTGACTATGTAAAGTCAAGTGATAATGTGTCGGATCCACTTACAAAAGGCCTAACTAGAGAGGTAGTTGAGAAATCATCAAGGGAAATGGGGCTATGGCCGAGAACAAGTCATTGTGGCGGTAACTCTTTCTAGAAGACTGGAGATCCCAAGATCTAGGTTCAAGGAGATCAAACAAAGTCATTAATGACGGTTCAACATTGTCAAATAAAATTTTAGTCCGTTCTCGTGATGAGACAATGTTCAGTACCAAGGATAAAGCATTAAGGCTTTTTAATGATTTTTAAATTTGATACGGGGTATATCAAATAGTGTATCTACAGGATGACACGTTTAGGAATCACCTATGTAAGTGTGAAGTGTTAGCCGCTTCAAGGAGAACTTTGTAAGGCCAGTTCTCTACGCACTTATGAAACCAGGCGGTGTTCATGGCTGAAACGAACACAACAATGAGAACCAAAGACGGTTAAGGGTTGATTGTGTGACTTATGGTTGTCTAGGTATACACCAAAGATCGACGGTTCAAAGATATCTAATCTACCAATTGATCGAGTATATCCGACATAAGTTTACTACGGAAAGTTCAATGGGAAACCTACTTATCCAGATGCGATTAATCCTTGCTTGTAAATCACACAGTTTTTTCATGCATACTTCCGTGATATAGCCATTCCCCATTCATGTGGGGGATTGTTGAAGTTTTATTTTTTAAGATGAAATAGTCTTAAAATGAGGGTGAATGGGAAATGGAGGGAAAATGAAAATTTTGAGTAAAATTTTAAGTTTTTCCCTCTTGACAATGAGACATTGTCCCATATTGGAAGAGGAAAAGATTTTTGGTGGGTATATATATAATTGCTCTTCTTGTAGCTCTTAAAGATTAAGAAGAAAGCAAGCATCGCGCCATCGTCGTCGTCGGCTTCGGCTACGGCTTCAGCTTCGGCTTCGGCTTCGGCTTCGGCTTCGACTTTGGATTTGGATTTGAATTTGGTCAAATGATCGATTGATTGATTAATTTTTTGGACCAAATTTATTTGTTAATAGTAAATATTAACGTAAGATTATCCGCATTTGTAACGGATATTTTTCAATCCGTGTATTGACCATTTGGCAGCCGCCTAATGCTCTTCCCACCATGAATGTGCTTGCTCCACAAACAAGCTAAGCTTGCTCCACCATGGAGGGTAGACGATTGGTCTTCTTCAACACTGGCTGCTATATATATGTGCAGCAGCTGTTGAAGAAAGACACACACAATACACAAGACCAACAAACTGAAAATCGCTCAACAGATTTGGCTATACATTGCACTCCTTCCTCTCAGCATTTCCATACGATTTTTTGAGTTTCTACTCCCTCGTTCTGCATTGTTTTAACTTCAAATAAAGCAACTGTAAGTGTGATTTGCTACCGAACTTTGTGTTCGCTTAAACACTGGGGTTTGAAGTACCGCTACACCAGTGTGTGATTCGTTCTATCCTGGGAGGAAATAATCCATTACCTTGGGTACTAGGAGGGGATTAAATTCCTTAAGGAAACACTGTGAATTCAGTGGGCTCGAATTAATTACTGTTTCATTACGATAACTTATATTTTGCAGAATTATTATTTATAAATACAGCAATATTGGCGGGAATAACAATCTTAAGGAATTTAATATTTATTTATGTATTTGTGTTATTCTTATTATTCTGCAAACTAAAACCTTTTTGGTTTTGTGTACTCCCGTTTTGGAAAGTAAAGCCTTCATGGCGTTTTGTTAGAGATTAAAATCTACGTGATTCTTTACTCCAGTTTGAAAACGTGTATTAAACGTTTGTTTGTGTCATTCTTTTGCAGAAAAAATGACGACTGAAAGAGAAAACCAAGCTATTCCGATGGTGACTGCCAACGCATCGACAAGCCGAATACCGGCGTTGGCACCGGCAGAAAAATTCGGAAAATTTTCCGGGATTGATTTCAAGCACTGGCAGCAGAAGATGTTCTTCTACTTAACTACGTTATGTCTACAGAAGTTCATCAAGAAGATGTTCCTGATCTTCCAGATAAAACTCCAGAGAATGAACGCTTTCTGGTGATTGAAGCGTGGAAGCATTCTGATTTTTTATGCAAGAATTATATTCTTAGCGGACTGGATGATAATCTGTATAATGTATACAGTAGCGTGGAGACATCAAAAGAATTGTGGAATGCGCTTGAAAAGAAATATAAAACTGAAGATGCCGGGATGAAGAAATTCGTTGCCACAAAAGTTTTGGACTACAATATGGTAGATAGCAAGTCTGTTATTACCCAAGTCCAGGAATTGCAAGTGATTATTCATGATCTACTTGCTGAAGGTCTTGTCATCAATGAAGCATTCCAAGTAGCAACAATGATTGAGAAGTTGCCTCCGTTGTAGAAGGACTTCAAAAATTATTTGAAACACAAACGAAAGGAAATGTCCCTTGAAGATCTCATTGTTCGGTTGAGAATTGAAGAGGACAATAAAGCTGCTGAAAGAAGAAGCCGTGGAAATTCAAAAATAATGGGAGCAAATATTGTTGAAGATAACAAAAAGTGGAAGAAGGCTTCTGGTCCGAAATACAACCCAAGCATGAAGCGGTTCAGTGGAAACTACTACAAATGTGGGAAAACCGGACACAAATCTACGGAGTGTCGTGCTCCGAAGAAAGACAAGAAAAAGGGTCAAGCAAACATGGTAGTAAAGCATGATGATGTTTATAACTTGTGTGCCATGCTTTCTTAATGTAACTTGGTGGGAAATCCTAAACTGTGGTGGTTTGATTCAGGAGCCACTCGCCATGTTTGTGCAGTTAGAGAAGCTTTTGCTACTTATGCTCCTGCTGGACCCGGAGAGACAGTTTATATAGGAAATGCTTCAACAGCAAAAGTTGAAGGATATGAGAAGATATTTCTGAAAATGATTTCTGGCAAGGTCATGACTTTGAACAATGTCCTTCATGTTCCCGAAATGAGAAAGAATTTAGTCTCTACTGGACTTCTCGTTAAGCACGGTTTTAAGTGTGTTTTTGTGTCCAACAAGGTTGTCATTAGTAAGAATGAAATATTTGTAGGAAAAAGTTACCTCACCGAGGGCCTTTTCAATCTGAATGTAATGGTTGTGGAAAACAATAATAATATTTCAGCTTCTTCTTACTTACTTGAGTCAAATGATTTATGGCATGTACGTTTGGGTCATGTCAATTATAAAACCTTGCGGAAAATGATTAACTTGGAAGTCCTGCCTAAGTTTGAATGCAAAAAATCAAAATGTCAAACATGTGTGGAATCTAAGTATGTTAAACATCCTTATAAGTCAGTTGAAAGGAATTCAAATCCTTTAGACTAAATTCACACAGATATTTGTGACATGAAGTTAATACCATCTCACGGTGGAAAGAAGTATTTCATAACTTTTATTGACGATGGTACTCGATATTGCTATGTTTACTTACTGAATAGTAAAGATGAAGCAATAGACGTATTCAGGCAATACAAAAATGAAGTTGAAACGCAACTTAACAAGAAAGTAAAAATAATAAGAAGTGATAGGGGTGGTGAATATGAATCTCCTTTTGAAGAAATATGTTTAGAATATGGAATTATTCATCAAACAACAGCCCCTTACATGCCCCAATCTAATGGGATTGCGGAAAGAAAGAATCGCACATTAAAGGAGATGATGAATGCGTTGTTGATAAGTTCTGGTGGGGGGAAGCCAAACTTACGGATAATCGAATATTAAATCGAGTGCCCCATAGCAAAACATAATCCATTCCATATGAAAAATGGAAAGGAAGGAAGCCCAACTTGAATTATTATAAAGTGTGGGGGTGTTTGGCAAAAGTGCAAGTTCCTAAACCCAAAAGGGTAAAGATAGGACCGAAAACTGTTGATTGTGTTTTCATAGGATATGCGACAAATAGTAAAGCATATCGATTTCTGGTTCATAAATCAGAAAATCCCGACATTCATAATAATACGGTTATAGAATCAGATAATGCTGAGTTCTTTGAAAATATATATCCATATAAAAAGGAATGTGAGTCGTTTGGTGAAGGATCTAAACGACCTCGGGAAGAAGCAAAAGAAAGTACATGTAATCAGGAGGATCCAAGACGTAGTAAACGTCAAAGAACGTCTACTTCATTTGGACCAGATTTTGTGACTTTCTTATTGGAGAATGAGCCTCAAACATTTAAAGAAGCTATGATTTCTTCGGAATCATTGTTTTGGAAAGAGGCAGTCAATAGTGAAATAGAATCCATATTGAACAACCATACATGGGAATTGGTTGATCTTCCTCCTGAAAATAAACCTTTGGGTTCTAAATGGATTTTTAAGAGAAAAATCAAAGATGATGGCACTATTGATAAATTCAAAGCAAGACTCATAGTCAAAGGGTATAGACAACGAGAAGGTCTAGACTACTTTGATACATACTCTCCAGTTACAAGAATTACGTCCATACGGATGTTAGTAGCATTAGCTGCAGTGTATGGTTTTGAAATTCATCAAATGGATGTTAAGACGGCCTTCTTAAATGGAGAGTTGGAGGAAGAAATTTATATGGAACAACCTGAAGGGTTTGTGGTTCCAGGTAAAGAAAAGAAGGTATGTAGACTTGTTAAGTCTCTTTACAGACTAAAACAAGCACCCAAACAATGGCATGCGAAATTTGACCAAACAATGTTGTCAAATGATTTTAAGATAAATGAATGTGATAAATGTGTGTACGTTAAAAATGTTCCAAATCACATAGTCATTGTTTGCCTATATGTGGATGATATACTGATAATGAGTAATGACATTGCCAACATAAATGCTACTAAGCGTATGCTCAATAGCAAGTTTGATATGAAAGACTTGGGAGTTGCTGATTTAATTCTGGGAATTAAGATCCATAAGACTCCTCAAGGTCTGGCATTGTCACAATCTCATTATATTAAGACAGTACTTGAAAAATTCAAGCACTTGGGATTTAAAGTTGCAAAGACTCCAATTGACGTGAATCTTGCATTAGCAAAGAATAAAGGCCAAAGCATATCACAATTGGATTATGCTCGTGTGTTGGGCTGCTTAATGTATATCATGAATTGTACACGATCAGATATAGCTTGTGCTATAAGTAAACTGAGTCGATATACGAGCAATCCAGGCCAATCTCATTAGATGGCAATGAAACGAGTTTTGGGATATTTAGAACATACCCAAAACTTTGAATTGCACAACAGTAAATTCCCTACGGTGATTGAGGGATACTGTGATGCAAATTGGATCACCGGTTCAACTGATTCTAAGTCCACGAGTGGATTTGTATTCACTATTGGTGGAGGAGCGGTATCTTGGAAGTCGTCCAAACAAACATGTATTGCCCGCTCTACAATGGAGGCTGAATTCATAGCCTTAGATAAAGCCGGTGAAGAAGCTGAATGGCTCCGAAATTTCTTGGAAGACATTCCATTTTGGCCCAAACCGTTGGCACCAATATGCATACATTGTGATAGTCAAGCGGCAATTGGAAGGGCTGGGAGCGTTATGTATAACGGTAAATCTCGTCATATACGACGAAGACATAAAACCGTTAGGCAATTACTCTCTAGAGGAATTATCACAATTGACTATGTAAAGTCAAGTGATAATGTGTCGGATCCACTTACAAAAGGCCTAACTAGAGAGGTAGTTGAGAAATCATCAAGGGGAATGGGGCTATGGCCGAGAACAAGTCATTGTGGCGGTAACTCTTCCTAGAAGACTGGAGATCCCAAGATCTAGGTTCAAGGAGATCAAACAAAGTCATTAATGACGGTTCAATATTGTCAAATAAAATTTTAGTCCGTTCTCGTGATGAGACAATATTCAGTACCAAGGATAAAGCATTAAGGCTTTTTAATGATTTCTAAATTTGATACGGGGTATATCAAATAGTGTATCTACAGGATGACACGTTTAGGAATCACCTATGTAAGTGTGAAGTGTTAGCCGCTTCAAGGAGAACTTTGTAAGGCCAGTTCTCTACGCACTTATGAAACCAGGCGGTGTTCATGGCTGAAACGAACACAACAATGAGAACCAAAGACGGTTAAGGGTTGATTGTATGACTTATGGTTGTCTAGGTATACACCAAAGATCGACGGTTCAAAGATATCAAATCTACCGATTGATCGAGTATATCCGACATAAGTTTACTACGGAAAGTTCAAAGGGAAACCTACTTATCCAGATGCGATTAATCCTTGCTTGTAAATCACACAGTTTTTTCATGCATACTTCCGTGATATAGCCATTCCCCATTCATGTGGGGGATTGTTGAGGTTTTAATTTTTTTAAGATGTAATATTCTTAAAATGAGGGTGAATGGGAAATGGAGGGAAAATGAAATTTTGAGTAAAATTTTAAGTTTCCCCCTCTTAACAATGAGACATTGTCCCATATTGGAAGTGGAAGACATTTTTGGTGGGTATATATATAATTGCTCTTCTTGTAGCTCTTAAAGAGTTAAGAAGAAAGCAAGCCTCACGCCGTCGTCGTCGTCGTTCGCTCGGCTCGGCTTCGGCTTCGGCTATGGCTATGGCTACGGCTTCGGCTTCGGCTTCGGCTTCGGATTTGTATTTGGATTTGGTCAAATTATCGATTGATTGATTAATTTTTTGGACCAAATTTATTTGTTAATAGTAAATATTAACGTAAGATTATCCGCATTTGTAACAGATATTTTCCAATCCGTATATTGACCATTTGGCAGCCGCCTAATGCTCTTCCACCATGAATGTGCTTGCTCCACAAATAAGCTAATACTTGCTCCACCATGGAGAGTGGACGATTGGTCTTCTTCAACACTGGCTGCTATATATATGTGCAGCAGCTGTTGAAGAAAGACACGCACAATACACAAGACCAAAAAACTGCAAATCGCTCAACAGATTTGGCTATACATTGTACTCCTTCCTCTCAGCATTTCCATACGATTTTTTGAGTTTCTACTCCCTCGTTCTGCATTGTTTTAACTTCAAACAAAGCAACTGTAAGTGTGATTTGCTACCGAACTTTGTGTTCGCTTAAACACTGGGGTTTGAAGTACCGCTACACTAGTGTGTGATTCGTTCTATCCTGGGAGGAAATAATCCATTAACTTGGGTACTAGGAGGGGATTAAATTCCTTAAGGAAACACTGTGAATTCAGTGGGCTCGAATTAATTACTGTTTCATTACGATAACTTATATTTTGCAGAATTATTATTTACAAATACAGCAATATTGGCGGGAATAACAACGTTATAAATGAATTTCTCTCAAAATAATTTGGAATGAGTAATTAATGTTAATGGCAAAATATGAAATTTTTTTTCACAAATTTGTGAGACAAAAAGACGTCTCACACAACTAATGTCAGTTATGTGAGGCACATAATAAAACTTTTAGTTGTGTGAGGCACACAACTAAGTGCTCAAACTCGATATCTCAAGTAAGAATAGAGGTGTACTTATCATTTTAGCACAACCTTTGGCAGTCATTATCAGGAGTCGAGCTAGAAGCCCGGATACGAATTTTGTTGAACCCAATAATTTTTGCTCAAACAATATATTTCTGTTAAAAAATTTATTAAATATGTAAAATTAGTAAATTTAGAACCCAATTATTAGCACTTAAATTCGTCATTTTGAAGTTCTGAACCTATTAAGTTAAATCATTATTCTTGTTTGTTTATTGGTTTTTGGGCAAATTTGTATTTTTTTCTCCAAGTCATTATTTTCCATTCCGTTCTTTGTTTTCATCCAAAAAAGAAAGAAGAAAAATGACGACACAAATAAAGAAGAGAGAAGAATTTTTTATTATTTGGAGCGAATGATTTTCTTCTTCCTTTTAATGAGCAAAAACAATAGAGAAACTTAACAAGTATAACTTTATCTTATAAGACTTTAAACAAGATAAAATATTTTTCTTCCATTTCTCACTTTTTTTGAATGTAAAGTGCAAGAAGAAGTTGAAAAAAGACATAGAAACGTACATCCCCGAACGCATTATTTGGACCATCTTCTCATTCCCTTGAGGGACCATTTAAACCAAAATATAATTTTGAAACAGTTTCGTTTGGGGGGTAAACGGTGTCTCATCTACCAAAACTACTTTATAGTAAAACTTACTTCGGATTTTTATACCAAATTATATCAACATATAATTATTAATTGATTTAACAAAGTAAAAATATATCTTAATTAACCATGATAACGGAACGTATTCCGCATTCTAGCCAGCAGAGGCGAACACATGATTTGAAAGTGGTCGAAGTACCATTATCGAATAAAAATTTGAACAAATACGAGAGCAAAAATCTAAAGCAGATGATACATTAAAAGTCAAGTTATGCCCCAAAATCGACCAATCAGCTGCCTAAATTTTGCGTCTTAGAGTGCAAGTCAAAATACATATTATTCAAGATATACACACACACACACATATATACATACATATATACATACATACGTACGTACGTATCCAGGCGCGCGCGCGCGCGCGCACACACACACATATATATATATATATATATATATATATATATATATTATCGAAAATGATCACACTTCTAACCCCTACTCTAAGGGTAGGTCCGCCTCTGCTCAGTTTAGGGGTATTTATCGGGCGGATAATTACGATTAATGGTTTGACTTATCGGTTATCGGATTATAAATGTAATAATCCGCTAGTCATCCAATAAGACAACGGGCGGATTGGTATCAGATTAACGATTATCGGGCGATTTATCGACTAGACCAAATAAAAAAAATGTTATAATATTGAAATGGATTCTTTTTTTATGGGTAGTTTTATTGACTGACTTCCTGGATAGAATTGAAAATTTGGGTGGTAAAGTTATAAATTGGAATGGACATCGAGTCTTAGGAGTTCTTGCTACTTTAAGATCCATAGGAAAGTGTAAATATAAAAATTCTTAACGGGTTAACGGTTTATCCGATAAGAAAATTGAGTAATCCGCTCCCAAACTGTTAAGTCGTTAATTATAAAATCTCAATCCGTTCACCGTCCATTACCCCGATAATTCGATACCAATAAACCAATAAGTCATCGGTTCGGTTTGATTAACGGTTTCGGTTCGATTTTGAATAGCCCTACTGCTGGACAGTAGCCTATACACTTCTCTCCTAGTAGAAGGAAATGATTATCCATAGTTATAAACACACATGTGACATGCCAGAACGAAATCCATGTACACAGCATGGTTTTATCAAGTTCTCAAAGTCTCAAAACTTTGCTTTTCTAAATTTAGTTGACTTTAGAATAATATTTGCTTTATTATTGTTATTTTCATGTTCATTTCACTTTAGGCATCTCTTTAGCCTGATAGGTTGAACTTTAGGCTCATGTGATTGCCACCTCTATTAGCCTGGTATATATACCGATTCTGCTAGTCATGACTTTTGAGTCTTGGACAACCCATCTTTGTAAAAGTCATTGAAAGATAAATTATCATGATTAAAAATTTTATTATGCAATAACCAAATTAAAGGACGAATACTTTTCTTTTATCTTACGCTAAATTTTTAAAAGCAAATGAACAAAAAAGGGGTTACAAAAGCATATTTAAAATT
This sequence comes from Nicotiana tabacum, assembly GCF_000715075.1. Classification (NCBI taxonomy): domain Eukaryota; kingdom Viridiplantae; phylum Streptophyta; class Magnoliopsida; order Solanales; family Solanaceae; genus Nicotiana; species Nicotiana tabacum. The sequence continues at coordinate 18,240,063 of NC_134102.1, read as the reverse complement.
TTAATTTGATGGATTCAACTTTTAGTATTTTACCGGTAAACATGTGACACTTGTATATACATGCATCTACATCAATATAAAAAATGTTAGATTAGGTTAACTCGTTATTTACATGCTCCATCTGCGCGGTTGGGGTGAAGTCATATAAAAATTGATGGATAAATGGCTGCTCTAGTGTAACTCAAATTTAATGTTAATAACCAAAGGATTTTCTTCCTTATTTTCTCACCTATGAAGGATGAAAATTAAGCAAGAAATGATGTTAACAACATGTTTGGCCATACATCTAAAATCAACTTATTTTGAAAAGTGATTTTTTTTAAAAATACTTCTGGTAAGAAACAGTTTGTGTTTACTAATTAATTTAAAAAATCACTTTTGAGCAGCAATTATTTGATCAAACTTTTAAAAAGTGTTTATAAATGTATTTTTTTCAAAATTATTTTTGAGGAGAAACTATTTTTTCTGCTTCTCAAAAACTGTTTCGATTTTTACTCAAAACACTTTTTTTTCTGTCTAAAAGTTTAGTCAATCATCTTAACTTTGTAAAATAATACTTTTAACAAAAAACACTTTTGATAAAAAAGAAACACCGACCAAATAAGGTAGAAGTTACTTGGGGGTTGAAGTTGAAGAATTATTGGGGATTTTGGGGACATTGAGGCAAAAACATGCCTCATGCCTTCCTTATCCATCCAACTAACGGATACACCAATCACTTCAGACTTTTGAGGCAAACACATGTGTGGAAAATTATTGTATCGTATCAATGATTTTACAAGTTCTACTACTTTGCATTACGAGTGCCACTATAGCATGTTCTTAGTTGAAGGCACTTAGAAAACGAGTTTAAAAAGTGCTATATATATATATATATATATCAACATTCTTAACATTCCAAGGAATTATATTATGCACTTTCTAATATATCCTAGGTGTTCTCTATAATTTAGAAAAAGAAAATACGATTATGTACGTAGTCCACGTACGTGTTACCTTGAATTTCTTTATTCAATTGAAACCGGCTTACGTCGTAGTTGCGTGGATTCCCTACGGGTGTTAAACGACTTAGTTTTGATCAGAGACGGACCCAAAATTTTAAAATGGTAAAACTATCACCGTCGAATAAAATTTTAAACAAAATGCTAGAGTTTGAATCGAACCCAAGCAACGCACAAAAAGTCAAGTTACCTTCAAATCGACCAATGCAGCTGCCTAAGATTTAAATTTTAGGTTGCCAACATAAATATAAATGTTATTTAAAAAATATAGATTTTTCCGAAGTTTTAGGGGCGGGTGACCCCCTACTAAGGGTGGCATGTGGGCCGGTTAGGCCCGGCCCGGCCCAGGACCGCAAGCCCAAATAGGCGGTGGGCCTAAACGGTCCTAACCGGATAGGACCGTGACCGTGGGGAGGTGGGCTGGGTAGTGGGTCGGCCCCATAGGTGAGGCCCGCGAGACCGGGACCGGCTGGAAAATGGGCCGGTTCAAGCGGTCCTAAACGGGCCCAACAGCTAATTTGTTTTTTTTTAAAAAATCTGCCATATTATAGCCGTCATGGCATTTTAAATATGGCCATTTTACCTGTCAAAATAGTCGTTGGCTATTTATAAAATAGTCATTTAACCTCCCCCTCAACTTTATTTTAACCCCAAACTTTTTATAGTTATATATACATGTTAAGATATATACATGTTAAGATATACTATAGCTATATATACATGTTAAGATATATGTATATATATATATATATATATATATATATATATATATATATATATATATATATATATATATATATATATCTTATTTGTTATACCGCGTTCCATCATTTGTTTCAAGTAATACAATTTGGGATTTCTATTTTTATGCTCATCAATAGGGTTGGGAGTTCGAGTCACCCCAAGAGCAAGGTGGGGAGTTCTTGGAGGGAAGGATGCCGAGGGTCTATTGGAAACAGCCTCTCTACCCCAGGGTAGGGGTAAGGTCTGCGTACACACTACCCTCCCCAGACCCCACTAGTGGGATTATACTGGGTTGTTGTTGTTGTTGTTGTTGTTGTTGTTGTTGTTGTTGTTCTTGTTGTTATACATGAAAGTAAATAATTTTTTATGATTGACTAAGATACATCTACGATATGTCTAAATTTAAACATATATATATATATATATATATACATCTTATATCGATATACTATATATACATCTTATATACTATATATAAGATGTATATATTATATATATTACACAATTTCTACTAAAGTAGGTGATAAACCTGTTAAAAGGGTTAAGATTAACCCCAAAACAAATATTGTTCAGGATAGTGATAATATTTCTGATAAGGATATTCCTTCTGCGTCCGAAATGGATTTTGACCCCAATGATTCTTAATGATTCCACACCAAATTGATTTTAGTCCAGGGTCACAAGCTAGAGGTTATATTCAAAAAGAATTTTTTACTGATAAATGGAACCAGTTTAAAACTTGGTTTTTTGATACTTATAGTAAGGAAGATTTAAACAATATTTCACAAGAGTTTTATGAAACTTGTGCTTTACATAATCAAATTATGTATTTTGTTCCTTGGTTTATAACCACATATTTACCACTTTTTATAAAAGTTTTGGAAAGATCTTATAAAGACGGGAGTGGCAATATTACTAAAGCCATTTACCCTCCTCAATCATCTTTTGTTTTACCTAATAATACAGGTATTACTTTTACTGCATTTCAAAAATTTATTGATGAAGATGTTGCTGCAGTCAGCATCGCAGAAATTAATAAATTAATTTCTCAAAATAATTATTTGAGTTTATATGTTAAAGTTTTGGGTGAAAACGTTAGTTTTCTTAATAAAAAACTTGATGATTTAACAGTCTTGATTAAGGAGATGAATACGAAAAAGACTTTGACTGATATTGCCTCTTCTTCAGGAAGCAAATCAGAACCTCAGATTGTTGTTACTCATATTCAAAGACCTCCTGATATTCAGGATTTTAAATTTAAATCTTTTGGAGACTTAGAAGAACTTCTTGATAAAAAGTTATCCGGTTTGAATATCAAACCCATTGATTTATCAAATAATTTTGCTGATAAATTAGATTCTACTTTTGACTATAAAAAGGATGTTTTGTCAGAATTTAATAAACTCAGAAGTTACCCCAAAAAGAATAATAAGTTTGCAGATAGCAGATATGCTGATAAACCTAGAATGCAGACTTATTATTACAATCGTCCTACTCCTCAAGATGTTTTAATAGAGGAACGTGATTGGAATCAGACTAATACGTCTTACAGTGGTTCCGAAATTTACGAATGGAATCTTGATGGTTTGACTGATAGGCAGTTAACTATTCTAGTACATAGAATGCTTATGTATGCAACTATCTGTAAAAGGGTTAAGATTAACCCCGTTCCTACTATGAAACGATACTGACCAGTACTGGAAGTGCAGATTTTCAGCACTTTTCTGGGTATAGCACAGACGAGAACGTTTATAACTTCTCGAAGATTATAATTAAACAGATTATATCTGTTGAAGACTGGGGTATATCCACAATAAAAGAAAGGCAGATAAGCCTTAACAAAAATAAAATGAATTTTATAGTATATATATATATATATATTATAACGCATTGCTTTGAATATCTCTTTACAATATTTTTGTCTTTAAATTTGAATTAAAAAATTTAGGTCACAATTCTATAATATAATTTACAAGGAATTGCCTTAGATATTTTTATTACCATTTTTTTTCTCTAACTTCTATGATTTTTAAAAAAAATTAGAAAGTATCTGTTGGGCCCACTTAGGCCCGCTTGGGCCCAATTAGGCCCGGGACTGGCCCACTTAACCCGAAACCGTTAGTTCGTGGTTCCGATCCCGGATCAATTCCGACAAGAAGCCCGCGAAGCCCGGGACCACTTAGGACCGGACCCGCTTAGGATCAGGCCCGTGAAGCCCACTTAAGACTGGGCCCGACCCACATGCCACCCTTACCCCCTACCCAAAGGGTAGGTCTGCCTATTGGTTTGATGTAATAACAATGATACTTACATATAACTCTAATTAGCTAATGAGCTCTCATTAGTGACCTATATAGTTTAAATCTTAAATTCAGATATATTGATTTTAGATTTTTTCTCGTAATTTTTATCGTCAATTGAACATAAGGAAATATTTAATATAAACGATATTTGCTTATAAGTCGTTTAAGTGAATGAGATATGAGGTCCTGTACTAATTATGTCAATGACGGAAATGCTGATATTTTCGCTTAATGGAGATGTAATTATATATGTATCTACAGATGTTTCGTTTATTGATAAACAAAAAGAAAGAAAGTTGGAGCGGCAAAGAGCATGCAAGTAGGACTGTAGGGTGCAATAGTTTGGTTCGTTCAGTTATTTTATAAAATTTGTACCATACTAATTTTTCAGTACTTATTCTATTATGTATCCGTCCCAATCATGTCGATTTCTCTTCGGTATCGGTAAGGTTCAGTTAATTTTTGGTTTTTTTTAAAAATATCATGTAAAAAACATTAATAAAGTAGAATGTCATAACATACATATTTTTATAGGATTTAGCCAAACTCTCTAGACAATTTTACTGTTTAAATGGTGATGAATTAAGAAAATATGAAATATGGCTAGAGTATAAATCCATCAACTACTCTACATCAGTGTAAAAGAAATTAAGCAAAGACAAAGAAAAAATAAATTACACTAGTAGAAAAATATTAACTAAGCTGGGACTCATGAATAAAATCTATAGAAGATTAAATATTCAAAAAGATAAATCTAAATTATACGAAAGGAAACATATTCAATACATTGTAGTTTGCTACTCATAACCGCTAGAATACTTTGTGTCTTGCTAGTGAATATGTTAGAAATAATTTAGTTTCCGTAGGAGTAGCATATTAGGTTTGGGAATTAGAGTTTTTATTTTAATTACTTGTTGGCTTGTAACATTTTTCATAATTCCTAGGCCCGAGGAAAAATTTAATTATTATTTTTAAACTTAACCTATATATTATTATATTTTCCACATGTAAATTTATTCGGTAAGATTCGGTATTTTTTTGGTTTATTTTCATAAAATAAAAAATCTACCCTAATTATTGGTACGGTTGTAGATTTATATAACAACCTACGGCTTTATTAATTGAAACCTAAAAATCGGTTCGGTGCGATACGGTTCGGCCGATTTAATCGGTTTTCAAATATTCATTGACACCCCGCAAGTGAATATTGGAAGGTATCATATATAGGTAAATTAATTAAGTTGTACAGCTAAAGATAACATTATTTAGATGATTAGGGTATTATTAATCAATTCCATAATAGATTGAGGTTGATATTTTTTGTTTAGTTATAAAGTTAAAATATATATAAATTGCTCAAAACATCGACCCTACTTAACCAGACAAATAATCAGATGCGAAGCTTAAAAGACCAGCTTGAAAGAATCTCAAGATATTCTGTGAATTGAGGGCCGGACTTAGAGTGCGGGCTGCATGTGAACTTATTAATTTTTGTTTAAATTTTATATATGTATTAAGAATTTGACTAAATATTTTACAATATTTGATTCTAAATCTAATTATTGTTATATATTAAAACTTTAGGTTGGTGTGTAAATTTTAAATTTTGGATCCTCTTCTCTTTTTTCTTTTTTCTTTTTTGTTTTTGTGTGCGGGGGTTGGGGGTTGTAAAAAGTAACCAAATCTCTGTCTACAAGCTACGAAGAGATATGATTTTCTTTCAGCTTATAGCACAATAGTGAATCAATCATCTGATTGTGAAGTTCCCTTGTGATATTAAAAAATGGGAGGTTTGTGGTGGATAAATTTTGATTAATTAATTGGCTGTAGAGACTCCATATCAGAAGGTGGGTGACATGAACTGACATCAGACTCATCAAATTAGATGGTTATTATTTGATTTGATGTACACGGTAGATATTTAATTATATTGGACTAAGATCATAGTATAAAATTTGGGTTATATCCTAATTTCAAGAAATGTTGATCCAATATGGTGTTCTATGGCTTAATTGCCGGCAAATTTGCTCAATCCATGCTTGAGAGAATACATGGGCATCTAGCTAAATAAGCTCAATAAGTTGTAAAGATACATAAATATATAGGACAATATTCAATAATCTTTTCTAACATGTGCACTTATATCATTGGTTATATCAGGATTAGGATTCTAATGCTGGTACAAAATTTGGGATATTTATCTGGTAGTTAGTTACCGGTATAAATTTTATATCGAAACTTAATTTGGTACTATTATTTTTCATGGGAGGCAAAAGTTTGAGTGAATAAATTGTAGTTTAAAAAAATATTAGCTCACATTGGATGTGAAATTATAGTGTCAAGATATGCTATACATGGATAAAGTTAACAAAATGAAATTATTACCCCTCAAAGGCCTTATTCACTGTCGTCACTGAAATATTCATTGTTAAATTTTTTTAATAAAATCGGATTTTGTCCGATTCTATTATATACTGCTCAAATACATATGTCAATTTATATAGTACCATATATTCTGTTATATACACTGAAACAAATAAAAAACTATCCAGTAATCCAGAATTATTAGCCCTATGATCATATTTCAAAATTATAATCCCTACAAAATTTTGTCTTGAACTTTTATGTTAAATTGGTACACCACTTATAGACTCGGGGGGAGGGGAAGGGGGTAAGAGGTGAATATCTATAGTTTTTGTAAGAGTTAATACCCTAAAATTCCACTAAACTATAATGTTTTTGTTAGTTTCCTATTCAAACTATTCGGTGTCCCCAAAACCCATGAACTATATTGATTTTCATATTAAAAACCCATCTTTGCATTCTCAGAGGTGCGTCTAGTACACACTCCTAATTATCTAAAAACGTGTCATGTAGCACTACACGTGGCTATTTAACTCAGCCTAAAACCCGCCTAAACTATTATTTTTTTGTCAATTACCTACTTAAAGTCTTAAACTATCTGGTGTCCCCAAAACCCTCATGAACTATATTCCCTTATGATGTATTCCCTTGTCTAACTGTATTAACTTATGGTTTGTATAAAGGTTTTTATATAGTTTACTCATGATGTATTACTCTCAGATGATTGATTAATTTTAGGAGTCTTGGCCAAAATAATATCTAATATATTGTGTTAATTTCAGGTTTAATTGTGATTGTGCTTTATGTTAAATTCCAATTGAATAAGTCCTTATTTATATTCACTTTGTAGCACAGTAAAAATATAAATAAAGGTATATAGTTTTGCATATCTTAAAAATCATCTTATATTACATATAAAAGATTACACAAGATAAAATTTCACAAATAAGAAATCAATTGGCAAACAATTACATTCTCTAATTTCAGATTACATAAAGAAGGTTCAAGAGATTCAACTTTATTCTCTACAAGGTGTTGAGTTTAATAAGAAGATTTAAATTGGTATTCTTTCAATAATATGTGTAAGATATGAAAGAAGACTAAAACAAGAAAGAGAATAAATCATTTCAGAGGAAACAAGAGAGGGAAGAATTTTTCTAGAGGAAACTCATATTGAGAACTGAAGAACAAAGGTTAAAAAATAAAGAAGAAGGTGAAAAATAATGAAGAAAGGTACAACTATAAGGAAGAATGGTGAAAAAATAAGGAAGAAAGGTGGATAAAACTGAAGGAGAATATTTATTAAAAAAAATAAATATGAAAGAGGGTTAGGCTAATTAGCCATTATTTTTTGTCATGTGAGCCATTTTGATGACTTTTTTCAGCTGTCACGCGCTCCCAAGCAAGTGTTTACACACGTTATGCCAGTTCAGCAACGAATGAGTTTTAATATGAAGGACAATATAGTTCAGGGGAGTTTTGAAAATATCAAATAGTTTAAACAGGAAACTGACAAAAATATGATAGTTTAAGGGGTTTTAGGGTATTAACTCTTTCTGTAACCTATTAAAAGTTTACCTACCAAAACCCCGACAGTTCACTTACTACCACCAGACCTAGGTTTAAACCTTGGTTCTTCTAATCCTAGTAACAAATAAGTGAAAAAAATAAATAAGCTATAGATTTTTTACGTGAAAAACCTCCTTACTCAAAGGATTAAAACACATGATCCAATTATAAGATTTTTCTCACAACGCTTCACTAAAGCAATGAGCAGTTTCAGGTTACAAAATATTTTATAACCTAATTAGAGACAAAACTCTAGTCACTTAGCAACCTACAATCAATATAATGGTAGCTACTACCCAGGGGCGGATGCATGTGGAACTAAACGATGCCACGCGACATCGATTCGTCGAAACCTTTTACGAAATATATCTAGTAATATTATACGGGTATAATAACATTAAAAAAATGACGCCACTTGACATATATTATTTCTTGGCATGCTGGTTAAGTTCCTAATCTCTTTCTAAGAGTGCGAGGTTCAAACCACAACTAGATGATATTTTTTTCAAATATTTGAGAGAGCTTCTATTGTTTTTAACTCTACAAAATCAATGGACTAAGACTATTTCTTGTTGAGTAATATGATAATTAATATTATTTATTCTTTGCTCTTCTATAAATATCGACACCACTCACTAAAAATCTCGCGTCCCTGCTACTACCTCCCAGCTAAAACTTTATCCTAAAGACAAAAGATCTCACCGAGCAAAACCTTACACAGTGCTTTTAAATAAGAAAATAAGATTATAACTCAAATTGCACGTACTACAAGATCTAGAAAAAACTAAAACAATTGAAATGGACTCAATTGCTTGAACTTGATCCTCCAGTTTGTCTTTCTTGCTCACAGAAATTCTTTTTGCTTGTGTTCTCTCAATATTCTCAATGCGTAGCTTGGAAGAAGTCAATTATTAACAATATATAGCACACTGTTAGCTGCGAGGTTCAGAGGCGAAGTCAGAATTTGAAAATTATGGGTTTAAATTTTGAAGATTTAACCCAAATAACCGTCCATCCAAATACTTAAACTAAAAATAGCCGGTGGAGGTATAACATATGCATTATTTATGTATTATATGTGTATAATTGTGTATAATCAATGTATATGGCTAGAAAAAATAAACAATGATTATGACTGACTATTTGTGTAAAGATCCCTTAAATTTTCAACCCTTTTAAATCACTGAATGCTAAATTAATAATTTATACATATTCAATAAATTATTAAAGACAAATATATTATTTAAATTAAAGCTACTGATTTCGACCGAACCCGTATTCCACGTGGCTGGCAAGGTTAGAGATAAACTTGGAAAGAGAATAAAAATTTCCTAATCCTAAAAAATAAAGGAAGTGTATCAAGAAAAATATTCTCCAATATTTCTTAACTTCCCTATAAACTTAACCTCTGAATTAACAGAAAAGATCTGTCAAGATTCTCTAATATTTAACCGGCTACCAGGTCATCAGATTGAAATAATTAAATATCTCGCGCGAAAGTGAATCCCTGCTAGAATTGAATGTGAGCACTATGCTAGAACCAACTAGCAGGATCATGGTCTTTAGCTTGCAAAAACTATTTCACACAGCTACATATTTGTTAAGCATCAAAACTCAATTTCCAATATTTTCTTAGTACAATTGCAAACCTTTTGCTGTTCCGACCATTCCAATCAATTGGCGCTTGTGTCCTGAACAGAGGCGGATCCAGAATTTAAGGTTTATGGGTTCAGCATATAAGGGTTTAGCATTTCAATTTATTATAATTTTAAAGTTATGAGTTCATATTTATTATTTAGTACAATTTTAATGAATATTTCCATATAAATTTATAATCTGCATCGAAAATATTAGGTTCAGATGAACCTGATATTTGTATGCTGCATCCGCCCATGGACTCCTGAACAATGCATAATGCCCAAAGAGACAGTGAGCTGAGACATTTAGAGGCTCCATCAGTGCCAGAACGATATATGTACATAAACTGAATTAATTATGAATTCCAGAACACAACCCTATAATTCAAAAGCAAGAACTTTGCGGTTTTTATAGATCAAACTTATAAAAACTTAAAGCTTTTGCATATAACACTAGGTTGCTGTGGTGTAGTGGTTATCACGTTAGTCTTACACACTAAAGGTCCCCAGTTCGATCCTGGGCAGCAACATTATGTTTTTGTTTTTGTCACTTTGATTATGCTCGCCATTCTTATACTTTTGTTGTACTAATAGACTTTTCCGATACATTATTTCCTTAAAAAACACCATAGCCTTTCTTCTATCAAGTTCAACTAAGATTTTAACAAGCAATTTATTCCCTTCCAAGTCATGCACAAGAGCTTCTATTGTTCATTTAGTCTTTGTATAAAAAATGAGGACCCAAAATGCCTTGCGCAAAATACAAAATTGGTCGGTCGGCCGAAACTAATTACATTCGTTAACCAAAAGTATTACAACATATGTTTGTTTTTTGTTATAATGGAAGTATATACAAAAATATGCATTTTATCGAATATTATTTTTGGGAGCGGCTAAAAATATACATTTCTCAAATGTCTTCGACTTGGCTTTACTCCTGCTCTTATCATCTATTATACATATTCGCTACAATAGTTCAAAACCTCAGCCTGTAGCTTTCAAATCTTGGCCATCATAACATGAACCAAAATTTGGCAGTTTATATAGAAGCAAAGCTTGGCATTTCTACTTGAACTATAAGAACAAAAAATGTAGTCCTTTTTGTCATTTATTATATAAATTGTAATAGAAACACATTTGTGTCAGGTTCTTAATCTACTATAACAAGATTATGCGAGATCGAAGAACTTGTTAATTTTATCGTATAAACAAGGTTAGTCGCGGAGCAACTCTTGTTCAAGATAGGTAAACAAAAAATTATGCATATGTTGAATCTCCTTAGCTTCTTCGTTTATTAAATTTTTTATATTTTGATCGACTTTCTTTAGTCAAAATTTCGGCTTCGCCACTATGCAAGGTTAGTCGCAAACCCTTGGAAATATTATGTTGCGCCAGCCCTTATGAGAGCAACTTATTCTGCATCATGTTGTCTATTTGAAATTCAACATATATCTTATTTGAGCTGGATACTTACTTTCTGAAAATTTCTATTCGCTTTTTTATTTTATTTTATGTTGTTTTGACAATTTTGAGTTTTGCACGTAACATGAAACTGAACTTGACCATGAAATGTTGGAGTATCTGTTCGACCAAAAAATATAGATCTTGGTTTAACTAATTAAACTTATATAGACGAGGGTAAATCTTTGTTAACAACAATATGCTTGAAAGAAATCCTAGTAATATGACGAATGACATGCAAATCTGTTCTAACAGGTACGACAGCATGCAATAGTCGATGGTCAAGAATCAAAATAGAAATAATGCAGCATTGAATGTAGATGAACAATAATAAATGATATTTATGTAAATAAATGCAAAGGAGTCACCCAAGACAAGATGAAAGTAATGAATATTCTTTTTGACAATGATGAGCGATGGGCAATCCTTTGAATATTTCAGTTATTCTCGAATCTGGTAAAAAAATGTAGACAAGAATCTTAGCGAAAATGTTATGTTTGTATCATTGCAATAAGATCTGATTCTCTCCTTTAAAGTCAAAGAGTCTTTTACAAATGAATATCACATGTGCCCTATCATTATCTCTCTTTCTATTTATAGGGAACATGTTCCTAAAAACCCTAATAGTACAAGTGTAGAGAATATCCATTAGAATATTATTTTCAATATCCTATGTTAAAACTAGCCGTTATAACACTATCAAGGGTGCTCAACCTCGACCTCGGTCCTTGACGACTCTTCGGCTTCCATCCTTGCTAACTCTTCGGTTTAGGCCTTGCTGACTCTTCAGCTTCAGCCCTTATTGACTCTTAGACCATGACCTTGATGACTCTTCGACCACTGCCTTCATTATTGATTAGATCGCCTCGACCCTTGGCGACCTGGAGATGCTTTACCGACATCGTTTTGACTTATATTCTAGAGATAGATTTTGACCCATATATACAGTATCTTGAAGTTGCAGCAAGAGATATAATGAAATGAGTGACTTCTAGGTAAGTGTCCCCAAATGAAGACAAGGCAAAGTTGTAGTTTAAGAAATAAATAAAAACTTATGAAACTTGTAGTTTTAAATATGTCATAATATTTGTGTGGCTATAAGACATTTGTAACTGGTGAAACATTACGTATCATTTATGTGGCTATAAAAACTTCTGATGAGTAAAATTGATAGTCTAAGGTTAAATTATTTTAAATATAAAAATGTGTTATTATTTTTGGAACAAACTAATAAGAAAAGTTTCACGTAAATTGAAAAGGAGGGAGTACTAAGGTTTTGCTCTTTCATTGCTATTGGTTTTGACTTCAGCTTTTTATTAATTTGGTAAGCACAATGTTGTTGATAAGCACAATGTTTCACTTGTGAGATTATACTTGGATTGTTGTTGGTAAGCACAATGTTGTATTGACTTTTAAATTTCATTGTTTTGATTTTTAAGCAAGTCGAAGGTTTCCACATGACAACTTTTGAAGATGATTATGTCAAGGAGAGCATAATTGCAGTTGGTACTTGCAGGTGGGATTTGATTCAAAATATATAGTTGCTCTTTGAAGCTTTCAAGGAATTTGTCTCCTGCCATCAAAATGAATTTGTGAAGTGAAATATACCTAACGTAGAAGTGCAAGAACTTGAGTCAAAACTAGAAATGAAGTGATTGGGATCCCACTCTTCTCAAAATCATTTCTTTTTTAGAAAAGCAGGAGCCTACCTTGTCAGCAAGCTGAATGGAATGGACTCAGGCTGGTGCTAGTTCAAAGTTAATGAAAATAAGGATCTTCTATCATCTTTTTTTTCAAAAAAATAAAGTGGTTGTAGATCCAGAATTTAAATTCAATGAGTTTAAAGTATGTACGCATATTAGAAATAGGTATCTTCAGTGCACAAAACATTTTGCGTTTAGGCAATTTTCGGAAAAAAATCGCAACCTAATGAGTGCGTTATAAGCCGTTTATCCTGACTTAAGCATCAGTTATTGATTGCATAACTCGAAGCTGTGACCCAATAGATCATAACTTTACCCTAGTTTCAAGGCTTCAATCATACATATTATTATTATTATTATTATTATTATTATTATTATTATTATTATTATTATTATTATTATTATTATTATTATTATTATTATTATTCATATATAAGTAAAATAATTAATATACATATAAGTACATAGTTCAGAGTTCATAGCAGTTACGGTAAGGTTTGTCATACCTTTTTTTTTATGAAGAAAAAAGCACATCACATATACATATTACTAAACAGCAAATATATATATTACATGGTAGGGGATGTGACCACATCTCCCTGTTAAAATTGAGAATGGACCCCTCCATTCATACATCAAAGTTAGAGAAATCTAACACTACAAGATTTGGAGGATTCCTCACAATTGTCAAGTTAAGCTTTGCAAAAAACTACTTTATATTTACTACGTATGATATCACTAACTAAACATATTCCAAAGTAATACTTTCTTTCTTCGGTTTAATTATGATCTTCTCAATTTATGTAACACTTTTTTTATATTTTAAAAATAATTTAACTTAAAATTCTCAATGAGTGAAGAATAAGGATTTACACAAATCTTGGAAAACATATTTGATACTCTTTCCTTTTACTTTTTTTTTTTGGGTTCTTAGTTATCCCTTTTTTTACTTTATTGGAGTCTTTGTTATGCCGTATTGTATGACAATTGCTTAAAAGGAAAAGAAAAGCAGAAATAAAGAAGCTTTTCAAAACGCATAAAATTGAAAGAAAGCTTTCTTTCTAAAATTGTATTGCAAGTAAAGCAGAATGCTTCTATCACAGCTCTCCATGATCTCTGGGCCTGCAGTTGTCCCCAAATGGAATACTCTTTGGAGAAAAAGTAAAGGCAAAGTTTATAATACAAATGTTAATATGGCAGATGTATAAATATTTATGTAGAATATGTGTATAACCGTATATAATCAATATATTATTTATATATATCATCTAGAAAAACTAAGCCGGTTGTTTGTATAAAGATCCCTAAAAATTTTGAGTTAATTAATACGTTGACTTTTACTTTATAGAAATAATATTGTAAATTTACAATTATATAAACAACTTAGAAATTGATAATTCATTTTTAAAGTCGATCGAGTTTTTTTTACCATAATATTTTCATATCCCGTTTAATTATTTTGAATTGTTAATTATTGTGTCTTATCGAACTTTTTACGTAGTTTTCAAATATGTAATTATATCTTAAAACTTAAAAGTTTTATGTCCGAAATTCATGATTAAAATTACAAGTTTGACTCTCGAAATTCAAACTATATATGACACATAGATTGGGAGAAAGCAATAAAAATATAAACTACTTAAGTTTCAATTAACAATAATGACAATATTTTGGACGGAAAAAAGTATTTAAAAAGCCAAAGAAATTAAATAGACACTCTGCTCACGTCTAATTTATCTACCAATGGAAATCAAAAGGAGTTAGATGCATCAAAGGAAACTCCACCTCTACCTTATGAGTTGGATACCACGAAGCTTATCTCTTTAAAACCTTTCCCTTTTGCCAAATATTTCTCTTCTCATTCTTGAAATCATTTGGTTTCTATTTTTCCTCTGAAAATTTTTCTTTGTGTTTTTATTTTCTATATTTTTAAAGGAAAGGGAAATGGGGAGTTTTGAGAAGCAAGTGAAGGAGAGAGCACAAGAGCTGAAAACCCTTTTCAAGAAAGGAGTGAAGATTGTTGGAAAATCTTGCAAGAAGGGTTGGTATAAGGTGAAGCAAATAAGGAGTTGAAGCTTAGCTTAAATTTTCAAAGATTGATCTTTATGAACATGGTGTAATTTTTTTTTTTTTTTTTCATTTTATTTGAGATTTTTGGGATTTGGGAAAGAATGATTGGAAAAATCTCACCTCCAATGCTTGTACCAAATTATATTAATTTACTACAAATACGTGGTGGATTGATAAATATGTCATGTAAGGTTTCGAGTCGTAGAAGTGACCACTAATACTTGTATCGGGATAGGTTGTCTACATTACACTCCTAAGAATTTGACCATTTTCTAAATCTTACGTGAATACGGAATACTTTGTGCATCGACTACTCTTACGTGGTAGATTGATAAACTATTACCTAACCATGATTTAATATAAAAGCCCATATGATTGATCTGATGGATGTGAGTAGAGTTTTTGAGAGTTTGTCACTAGACTTCGTTAGATTGGTTTAGTAGGTACTTTTTGTGGGGGTTATCAAAATTCAAACAGCTGGTTTTGATCTGTGCTCTTTTGGGTTGTTAACCTTTTTCCTCTACCATTCGATTTAAATTCTAGAGAGCTTAAAATGATATTTCAGTGTTATGCTTGACTTTATTTAGTATTTGCGTTAGTGATTGGAAATTTGCATTGTTTTATTTACAAGTATAACTTGCTGTACAATTTAAGAAATAAAAACAAATAAAATGGCGAGTAAAGAGAAACAATGATATTACTATAACTTGGAACATTTTTAACCGATACTTCAATTTTTCCAAGTAAAAGAACCTAAGAAAGATGTTGTATTTGCAGGACATGTTCTAATAGTGTTCTAACAATGTTCCGTCAAAACTGACCGAAGTCGATCGATTTTTCAAAATATATATTTTAATTTTTTTTTTTACAAAACCGCCCAACTTTGGTCGGTTTTCTTTGGCGCAAAAATATGAAAAACTATTTTTGCGTCCCGCGAAATTTATTTTTCAAGAAACCGATCACTTTTGGTTGGTTTTTCATTTAAAATAAATTAAAATTAATATATATAAAAAACAACCGAAATCAGTTGGTTATTTTCGCGCGAAAATACAATTAAAGAGTATAAATGAAATAAAAGACAGTCTTAAAACAAAATGCATCAATGGTCTAGTGGTAGAATAGTATACCGACCGACTTCGGTCGATTTTTCGTCAATTTTTTCTTTTTTGGAATTTAATTAACCAAATGAAATTTGTCGAAAAATACCGACCAAAGTCGATCGGTTAGCTCTACCGACCTTACGATTACCAACCGCCACGAATCGGTCGGTCCGCCACGAATCGGTCGGTTTTCGGTCGATTTTTGCCAATTACCGACCAACGTAGGTTGGCTTTGGCGGTCGGTTTCCCCCCTTTTTTTTAGTAATGAAAAAACCTTTACAAATAAAGAGCACCTCATTTCTGTATCAGAAATTTGGCCTCCAACTAAACAGGAAAATAGCTACATTGTACTCTAATTACATAGGATTTGTTGTACTAAATTCCTACATCTACGTGCTCTATGTGAATTCTTGGTAACCTGTATTCTTTCTATAATCTACTGCTTTATCTGTTGTACTGCATCCTCTTTATGTACAGTAAACCCTCTGAAAATCTTCTAGTTTCTTGTACGCCATGTGTGGTAAATCATATCCCCATTGATAGCAGCTGCCAATTCTTTCTTTTAGACCTTTCAATGTTTCCTGTTTATCCTATCCAAAGACCGTGAGATATTCCATACTGGTATCTTGATGTTTGTCCATTGATTTACCTCTTGCCTTAGAGTTGTGATTCATGTACACTCCACAAATAAGTGGATGTTAGTTTCAGTCATGTGGGTATTACATAGATAACACCTGCTATCCTCCACTGGAACTTGCAACTTGAGTAATCTCTCCTTTGTGAGTAGCCTTCCATGCATTGCCAACCACACTATAAACCTTTGCTTAGGTTGAGCTATTGAGGTCCATATCAGATTAGCTATCTTCAACTTAGGATGTTCATCGATGAGAGCAAGATAACTACTGGTAATAGAATAGCCACCACTTATAGTAAGCTTATAATTATCATCCTCATACCAGCTCTGCACTTTAATTTTTAGACCATTAATCTTTCTCCAGTACCAACTACTCTC
The DNA here is from genome assembly GCF_000715075.1 of Nicotiana tabacum. Lineage (NCBI taxonomy): Eukaryota > Viridiplantae > Streptophyta > Magnoliopsida > Solanales > Solanaceae > Nicotiana > Nicotiana tabacum. The sequence goes on along the minus strand of NC_134102.1, from coordinate 18,223,099 downwards.
TGCGGGGGCTGATGGTTCCATATATTTATTTTTGTTCTCATGTATACCCCATGTACCCATTTACCCAAAAGGCTTCTTTACATTTAATAAGATGCCATAATAACTTACCCACTGATGCCATATTCCAATTTCTGCAACCCTTAACATTCAATCCTCCTAACTTCTTAGGATAACAGATCTTTTCCCAAGCAACCAAGGATAGTTTATTTCTCTCCTCTGAGCTGCCTCAGAAATATTCTCTGCATATCCCGTCAACCTCCTTGAGTATACTTTTGAGGTAATATGTACACTGTGCCCTCGAAGTTATGGATGAAAAACAACACCGCATTAATAATTTGTAGTCTAGCAGCATATGATAAAAGCCTTGAGTAGATGACTATGATCCTTTGAGTGATTTTCTCTACCAGCATATGACAGTCAAGCTTATTCCATTTCTTTGGGAAGAGGGAAAGTCCAAGGTTCCTTATGGGAAGAGTACTTAGCACAAAACCAGTTATTTCAAGCAACTTCTTCTTAGTATTATCATCTACACCAGCCATGAAGATACTAGATTTGTCCATATTTGCTTTCAACCCTGTTACCTTGCTAAAGTGATTTATTACCTCCATAACCTTTTAACTGAGCTTTCATTTCCTTTACAAAATATCATCAGATCATCCGCAAATATGAGATGAGTCAGTTTTAGTATTTTGCACATTAGATGATATTTGAAATCAGGAAGTCTGCTAACTGTCTTCAACATCCTTATTCCATAACAAGCACAAATAGAAGAGGAGAGATAGGATCACCCTGCCTAAGCCCTCTCTTCCCAATAAAATATCCATGACTTTCTCTATTGACTTTCGCGTAGAGTAAAGTTCTGAGGGGGCGAAGTTGTTCTTCGCAATCGCGAGGACTTTTCCGCGATCGCGATTAAGGAAAATCTGGGCACCAGTGTTTAATTTCAAAATCGAGGGTTTGGACTCATTTTTCATATTTTGAGCTAGAGACCACGGATTTAGGCGATTTTGGAAGGGAGTTTAAGGGAGTTAATTGGGGTAAGTATTTCTCACTTGGTTTTGGTTAAATTCCATAATTGTATCTTGATTTTTATCATCTAAATTGTGATTTGAGGTGAAAATTGGGGAAACAGTGGAAGAATTCTTGAGATGGAATTTTGAGGCTTTGAAGGGAATTTTGTTGTCAGATTTTGGTAAAATTGATATGACTAGAATGGGCTTTCAAGTTTTGTAAATTTTGTCGGATTTCGAGACGTGGGCCCGGGGGCCGGGTTTGAGCCAATTTCGGGTTTTGGGCTAATTTGATAGTTTTTCCTGTGGAATTCATTCCATTAGCGTATATTGATGGTATTATACTGATTGTGAATAGATTTGGAGCATTTGGAGGTCGAGTCCTGAGGCAAGAGCATTGCGGGGTAGCGATTTGACCGGTTTGAAATAAGTAACGATTGTAAATCAAGTCCTGAGGGTATGAAACCCCGGATATTTCGTATCATTTTACTATTTTGAAATGACACACATGCTAGGTGACGGGCGTGTGGGCGTGCACTGTTGGGGATTGTGACTTGGTCCGTCCCGTAGTAACTGTGAAGTTGCATATTTTGTTGAAACTATATGATACTTATATGTTTTAGAAAGCGTTTCTGTGAATTGGGCTGAAAGCCATGTTTTGGGCCTTGTGCGAGTGCTGTTTGGACCCTTAGGGGCCTTTTATTACTATCCTCAAACTGTTTTTGATTGAAAATCTATACGCAGTCATGTTTATACTTGTTTACTGCATAACTCAGTTTTATGACTCTATTTTGATGCATATAAATGTTATTTTGGACTAAATGCCCTATTTTTACTAAAATGCCCGAGTGGATTGAGAGGTTTATGACTGAGTGAGGCCGAGGGCCTGATTTGTGAGGATAATTATGGGATCGGGCTGTACGCCGCAACATGTTCGATATAGGCCGAGGGTCTGAGTGATTTATGCCATGATTTGGCTTGATATAACGCTTGGGCTGAAGGAGCCTCTCCGGAGTCTGTACACACCCCCAGTGAGCGCAGGTACCTACTGAGTGCGAGTGTCGAGTGCTAAATGACTGGGAGGCATGAGTGATTGTGAGGTGTGCCCGAGCGGCATGAGTGATTGTGAGGTATGCCCCAGTGGCATGAGTGACTGTGAGGTATGCCCGAGAGGCATGAGTGACTGTGAGGTTTGCCCGTGGGGCTGTATATGAGTGATGTTTTGCCCGAGGGGATATTTATGATTTCATCATTTTTGCTCACCTTTGCATTGAGCCTTTGTTTGAAAAACTGTTGAAAAATATCTTTAAATAATTTTTACTGGAACCGGGTTTAAATGTGATGATTTGATTCAAACACCGATTTTTAAAGCATGCCGTACTTTACTAAATTTTTATGATATGAACTTGATATGCTTTATTGCTCGTCACTACTGCTCAGTCTTTATTTATTGTTGTTACTTACTGAGTTGGCGTACTCACGTTACTCCCTGCACCTTTTAGGTAGCTTCTTGGCGATCGCAACCCCTGCTCTTCTCCCTCTTATCTTCCTTTAGTTGTATTTAGCTATTTTTCAGACTATGTTAGTCTTGATATTGTCAAACGAATGGTAGTAGATGCTCATGACTAGTGACACCCCGATGTCAGGCTTTTCTTTTCCGCACTTTTGTTTTGATTTGAACTCATTTACGAAGGTTTCTATGCTAAATAGCCTTGAAATTATCCTTGAAATAAAAATATCGGTTGGTTTTGGAATGAGTCAGCTTGCCTAGTACCACGATAGGCGCCATCACGACATGGGTTAGTTTAGGGGTCGTGACAGGGTTTTCGGTTCTTAATAAGCTAATGATAAGTCGATAATAGTAAAATAACACTATACAATAATATTTTAAGTACTACTAGAGCATAAATTCAAATACCTAGAGTGATAGTTCTTTTAACTATTTACATTTGAAACTGTAGCATATAATATAAAGCAAAGTATTAAAATTATAGCAATAATATAAGATAGAAAACTGTACCGGGTGAACTAAGTTGCAGTACATGATAGAATCAAAAGAACAAGCCAAAATAAAGGTTCCAAAGTACAATTATCACTTTGTTGAATCAATGATAAAGTATTCATTGTAATAAATTAGAATCTTACGTTCATAAAAATCTTCTCAAACTTTAGCCCATAGTCTTGCAATTTGAGTAACTTTTTTTGACTTTTGTGATAGATTGTTTTGTAACTCTTCTGTTAGGCAAAAGTAGATACGTAGGGTTAGAGAATTTGAGTCTTTTAAGGAAAAGAAATTGGCCAATTCCTATTAGTTTGGGCTTAGGTGATCTTTTAATATATAAGTAGTATAAACCAAAAAATATATATAATAATTAAAATGCAGAAAATATTTAAAATTATTTACAAAAAGATATGATACTTTATATAAATAGTTATTAAATTTTATATATAATTTATCGGTTTGGTTCGGTTTATTTTTCGATTTTTTATAATAGAACCAAAACCAAACCAAATATTATCGATTTTTAAAATTTAAAACCAAAACAAATCCAAATCAAGAAAAATATCGGTTTACCTAATCGGTTTGGTTCGGTTTTCGGTTTGGATCAGTTTTTTGTCAAACCATGAACAACCCTACTTATCCCATAGTTCCTTCCTCTCTTCTCTAGTAGTTAATGCATATACATAAGACAATTCAAATGTCATTTGAAGAGGAATGTAATGAACTTCACAGTTGATTACTTGAGCTGACATACTCATAGGAATAACCTTGTAGTAATGTGATGACCCGGTAGGTCTTCAGTTTTAGCCCTAAATTCTGTATTTCAAAACCTCGGTTAGCTCCATTTAGACTTTCTCGATTTGCGTGTGCAATCTATGTCCCTTTTCAAAAAGGAGTTTTATAAGAAACTTGACAAAAAGTGTGAAATCATGCCTTAAAACTCATTTGAGTTGACTTCGGTCAATATTTTGTGTGACCGGACCCATATCAAAATTTTGACAGTCTCGGTGAGTCCGTATTGTCATTTGGGACTTGATCGTATGCTTGGAATCGAATTCATAAGTCCCTAACTTGAATTATCGCCATTTGTTGAAAACTATAAGTTTAAAGGTTTAATGAAATTCTAAGTTTGACCGTAATATGACTTTGTTGCTACCAAGTCCGGATTCTGGTTTCGGAACTTGGTATAAGTTCATTACAGTATTTATGACTTGTCTACAAAATTTGGTGCAAAACAGAATTTATTTGGTATGATTCAGACGTCCGATTGTTAAAATGGAAGTTCATAAGTATCTTTGAAAATTTCATTCATTTTGGTGTCCAATTTGTAGTTCTAGGTGTTATATTGGTATTTTGATCACGCGAGCGAGTTCGTATAATATTTTTGGACTAGTGTGCATATTTGGTTTGGATCCCCGAGAGGTTGCAGATGTTTTTGAACTTAAGGAAATTGCTGGTTTAGCATATCCAACCTTAGTCCAAAAGTCTTCATTGCATTCCGAAAATGCCCTATGTAATTTCAAACCGAGTGACCTTACATTAATGGTGATTTACATGAGTGGCAAGCCTATGGTACTTAAAGCAGTACTTGTGACATTCTTTAGAGAGAGATGAGCAAACCTTCCACAAATCTTTGAATTGATTACTACATTCTTAAGTGAGATGCAAACGGAGAGTAGAAGAGGAAGAGTTTGGAATCCACAATAACCTACATGAAAGAGCGAGCTTCCTTGATGGATTAAGTCAACTCTTGATGCTCAAGTGTCACATTAGAACTATTTGTGCTTAAAAGTTCAATCCATTGCCTTGTTAATAATTCATAAGTGTGTGGGTAATTGTTTGTCCCAATTGATGTATGAATGATGCATTTTTGATTAGCTGGAATAGGTCTTAAACTGTGGAGGTGAAAATTACCTTATTTGCTTGAGGAAAATCAAAAGCTTAATTTTGGGGGAGTTGATGAGTGGGGATTTTGACTACTTATTAGCAGTTTTTTGCTTTCGTTTTAGTCCAAACGCGTTTATTTGTGTTCCCGAAAACTGATGAAATATGCTTAATTGCAGGAATGGTAGCAAATGAGTCTCAAAGATGAAATCCAACTCAAGAAGGAGTAATCTGAACCAAGGACAAAAACAAGCACAAGAGCTCTAAAGTGCGGACCGCAGATTCTCATCTGCGGCCGCAGATTAAGAAGCAAAGGCCATCAGAGACTTGTGAGAAGTGCGGCCGCAAAAGCAAAGCAAGACCAAAAGTTCACAGAACATGCATATGAAGATCAACGGAAGTGCGGACCGCACAATTATTGTGCGGCCACAGAAGATCAGTTATGCGGTCACAGTTGTATTTGTATGGTCCATAGAAGAGCCATGTGCGGCCGCACTCCGAAATGTGCAGACCGCAGAAAGAGAGAGATATGGTCGCGGTTCAGAATTGTGTGGCCACAAGATTCCAATCCTGTAAAGCTGAAGCAAATTGCGAACCGCACATAGAGTTGTGCGGCCAGAGAACCTCCGAAAGGGCAATTTTGTCCGAAAATTCCAGCACTGTATAAATAAAAGAGTTTCATTTTTAGGTCAATTTTTGTAAATTTTGATATCAGCAGCCGTTTACTTTGCTTCTTTTAGTAGTTTTAGCTATTTTGAATATTAGTTTTATCATTTTAATAATTAATATGGGTTTGATTATCACTTCTTCTTCTTTATCTTCTAATTTAAGCATGAGTAACTAGATTTTCACTAGGGTTGTAACCCAACCCTAGGGTGTGAACTTGATGGGTGTTTGATTTATTGCTTGTTTATGGTTGGGTGCTGATTATCTAGCCTTGTTGTTACTTTTAATTGAATATTTAATGGTTGCAAACATTATTTCATGCCTAATTGACTTGGTCTCTACTTGAGAAAGAGAGACTTAATCTAGGAAAACTTGACTAGCAAGTAATTGGTTCAATCGAGAGATTGATAAACCCAATTAAAGGGTTGAATCTAGAGATAGTAAAACCCGACTTGAGCTTATTATCAACTGCTTTGTTCAATACCCATTTATACTTGAGAAAGCCAAATTGGGTAAAATCACTCTCTGACCGAGAGGTAATGAGTCAGTACTTGAGTGTTGATAGCTATAATACACCCCGACCAATAAAACAAGCTTTAAGGCTTATAAACCATTAAGCGAACACCTAGGTGAAGGTCATAGCCCTAGGCCTTTTCTATTATTTGAAAAACAACCAAAAACATTTTCCTAGGTCATACCTTGTTTTTAACCATAAGCACATAGTTAAGTGTGTTGGTACCAAGTGAAACATGTTTGACTCTTCGAGCTTTGCTCAATTAGGTCTTTTTATTCATTACTACTACTATTCTTGACTAAACACCAAAAACTGACTCAATCCCTTAAGAAGGTTGTCACGCCATCCGTCGTTGGGAAGAATCACCCGGTTCACACAAAAACTACCTTTGGAAAGAACCGCGACATTAAGAAAACCAAAGGCTTATTGACCACTAAAAACATAAAAAGAAGCTAAAAAATTAACAAGAAGCTATTAGACTAAACAAGAAGCTACTAAATTAAACATTGACTAATAAGAAAACAAAATAAAGAAGCTACAAGGCAAGCTACTAAAAGCATAAATGAATATACATAATGAGAGGAAAAGAGAGAATATATACATTAATAGAGAGAGAGAAGAATATATACATAATAAAAAGAAGAAGGGAAATGCTATCAGTTATTACAAACCAAATGTCAAATTATCCAACTATCAAATAGACTCCACCCCCACCCTCCTCTCCTCCCCCCCCCCAAATAAAAATAAGCATTATCCCTAATGCTTAACAAAATAAGAATAAGGAAAGGTAAGTGTAAAGAGGACTCCCTATGTGTCCTTGGACATCTCTGTGTCCATAGCAGTGTCACCACCCTCAGCCTTTTCTAAATGGATCTCATCATCCTCTGCTCTAGGAGTAATTGCGTTGGTGAACATCTGTTGCACTGCCTTAGCAGTGTCGGCAACCAGGTATGGCTCCTCAACTGGCCAGCTGGTGCTCTTGGTATGACTGGATCTACTGGTGTTGCTGGATCTGATAATGCTGGTGGGTCTGACACTATGAGCAAATGGAATGGAAGCTCCCCACCTGCTTCTATCTTGGTCACCTCTCTCCTCGACCTGTAAACTGATTTCTTGGACGCCTGGTATTTTCTCATTTTCTTTACCTGCTTCCCCAGCTCCTCAATCACTGATCCATGTGCCACCAAGGTGTTCATGATGGTGGTTTGGTTTTCCAAGATCTTCTTCAATGTGCTTTCCACTGTTGGAGGAATATGGGGTGTTAGGGTGGATGACTGTACTAAAACAACACTGGATAAGTCAGACAGCTTTACAGTAGCTGTCTGCATCCAGTTGTTGAGGCTCTCTAGTGTTTGGGAGACTCACAACGCAAATATTGGATGAGTGGGCATAAGCACTGGCCTCAAAGTCGAGGTGGAGGGAACTGATGCTGAAGGCCACGAAGAAGAGGGTGGAGGCATTGTAGCTGCACTAGTAGAAGGCACTACTGTAGTAGGAGGCATGTCCGCTGACTGGCCACAGTAGTAGTTGGTTGATCCTTATTCTTCGGGTTGCTCGGGTCCTTCAGAGAGTACCAAGTGAACGACTTCTTTGTCCGAACCTTTGTGTCAAAACTCTTTGACTCCACCCCCGCATCCGTAAGGTACTCCGTGATAGTGTTGGGATAGGGGTAGGAGTTGTCACTTTGCCTTCCAACCAAAGACATGTTGGCCGACATCACGGCACCCACATTTATTGGGTACCCGACCATGATAGAGGCGACTAGCACTGCTCGCGGGATTGGTAGATTTGTTTCATTCCGGCATGAGTCTATTCTTCTACACATAAACTCCTGCCATCCCCTTGCCTCAAAATTCAGGGTGTTCTGTTGAATAGGAACCCATGTTGTGATCCATGGTGGTAGTGGTCCCGGAGGTGCCAGAATCTCAGCTAGCCATGGGAGAGTTACATCGCCTATAACCAGATTTTCCATGTATTGCACCAACTGCCTCAGCAATGCTGGGTTGTATTTCTCAAGGTCTTTCAACAAGAACTGATGCCCAAGAATGAGCGATCTCGACGGCCACCACTTTCGGAACCTATTGAATGCAGTTAGACTGACGAACCTATCTTCCTAGATTTCTTTCTTCTTCGATCTCTCAAGGCCGACAACTCTGGTATCTCCCCCTCGGCCATCATCCAGGATATCATCCACATCCACTATAGTAGTTGGTGCGTCGGGGGCATGTGTAGTTGAAGGCTCCGAAGCCTGACTGTTCCCTTCCGACCCCTCAGAAGTACTCTCAGAAGAGGTAGGCTCATTTCTCAGTTGTTATCTATCCTGAGGCCGCTATGGCTGTGGTTTCATAGCAAGCTGATCTTGCACTGAATTTTCCTCCGATGCTTCCCTAGACAGGGCATATGAACTTGATTTGGAGGGCTCCAGCTTTCAACCTCAGCCTGCTGAGGTTTTCTTACTGATTACTTTTTAGAGGGCGAGGGATAAAGTGCTTTTGCCTCTACCTCTGGAAGGTTCACCCCTCCCCTTTGATGTATCACCACGACCATGTGATCTAACCATATTCTGCACAAAACAGTAGTAAGAGTCAGTTCTAGTTCAAGTGCAGATAAGCAAAAAATTTGCAGAACAAAACAAGTTGCAGGGTGGGGAAGTGCGGTCCGCACAATAACAAGTGCGGCCGCAGGTCTGGTTGTGCGGACCACACAATTTGAAAGTGCGGTCGTAGAGATAAAACTGTGGTCTGCACAATTCTTTTAGTACTACCGTACATATGAAGTGCGGACCGCACGTTTTTGAGTACGGCCGCATAGTGAAATCCTTAAAACTGGCAACTCTCTGAAGAAAGAGAATGCCCCGATCTGCGGCCACACATAGTTTTCTACGGCTGCGACTGAATTTTTGCGGATTGCACAATTTCAAGTGAGGTCTACACTGTTGCTTAACCAAATGCACTAAGCATGCAATTCTGCAGACTACACAATTCCTTGTGCGACCGCACATTTCAAAATCAAATCGGGCACAATCTTTTAGGGTTTCAATTTTTATGCGCAAATTGGACATGGTAGAAGCAATTAAACATGATAAACAAATTACCCATTCCCCAAATAGGAACTAGGAGTTTACCTAACACAAATTACACCCCATATAGACATGAAAATGACAAATGGTCTAAAATAACTAATAAATTATAAATTAACTAAGAAAATTGAAAAATTATAGAAATGATTTGAATATACCAGTGATGAAGTGGTGTTAAGGAATGATCTAAGATGCTCAATTAAGTGGCAGATGATTGGCTCAGTAGTGTGCAAGATTTTAGCCTTTGTGATACTTTCTCAAAGGGTGAAAAGTCTCAACAGTAGCCTTAGGGTTACTATTTATACTATGCGGGCTTTGCTAAGGGTTCAAGAGTCGAGTGCGGCCGCAAAATTCATTCTGCGGTCCGCAATCTGTTACCTTTTCTTCAAACTCCATCTGTTGATCTGCGGTCCACAGATTTTGGTGTGCGGCCGTAGTTTTTATTGCGGACCGCAGATTTCCTTGTACGGCCGCACTTTGGCCAATTCTCTGACAGACAAACTTTAGATAGTTTGCAATTTTGCCATCTCAACTTGTGCAGTCCGCACAAGAATTGTACGGCCGCAGTTGTCTTTTTGCTGCAACACCACAAATTGTGCGGTCCGCACTTTTTTTCTTACTTAGCCAAATTTCTGAGCCCAGTTCTTGTAAAGAACACATATTTCTGCAACACACTTCAAATCCAGTTATCACAAACTAAGACCTATCTAAGCAAAGAAAAAAAAATAAAACGAAACATGGGTTACCTCCCAAGAAGCGCCTGATTTAACGTTGCGACACGATGCAGATTGCCCTCACTTCAAATGAATCATTGCCACCACGTGGTCATCATTAGCTTTGCCCAAGTAATGATTCACCCGGTGTCCATTGACAACAGAATACCTCATCATTTTTGTTCTTAAAGTCCAATGCACCAAAAGGTGTCACACCCACAATTTCAAAGGGACCACTCCGTTTAGATTTCAACTTTCCGGGAAACATCTTCAATCGTGAGTTGAACAACAAAACAAGATCACCCACCTTGAATTCCCCGTTTCAGATGTATTTTGTCATGAAGGTACTTCATTCTTTCTTTGTACAAGGATGAACTTGCATATGCATGGTAACAGAATTCATCTAATTCATTCAACTGTGCAACCCGCAAGATAACAGCTGCATCCCAATCAAGATTTAACTTCTTTAAAGCCCACATGGCCTAGTGCTCAAGTTCCACTTGAAGATGACAAGCTTTTCCAAACACCAACCATTATGGAGATATCCTTATAGGAGTTTTGAAAGCAGTCCGATAAGCCCATAATGCATCATCAAGCTTCTTTGACCAATCCGTCCGGTTAACATTCACTGTTTTGGACAAAATACTCTTTATCTCCCGGTTGGAAACTTCCACTTGACCACTTGCTTGAGGGTGATAGGGAGTCATAACTTAATGAGTGACACCATACTTGCTAAGCAAGATGTAAAAAGCTTTGTTGCAAAAATACGACCCACTATCGTTTATGATAGCCCGCGGAGTACCAAATCTTGTGAAGATGTTCTTTTTCAAAAATGCCACCACACTTCTTACTTCATTGTTGGGTAAAACAACGGCCTCAATCTATTTAGACACACAATCAACTGTGACCACGATGTAGGTGTTTCCACAAGAATTCACAAAAAGTCCCATGAAGTCAATACCCCATACATCGAAAATATCAATCTCCAAAATGGTTGTGAGGGGCGTTTCAATTTTTTTTTTTTAGATTCCACCGTCCTTTTGACATTCATCACAACGCTTGACTAGATCACTTGCATCCTTGTAAAGAGTGGGCCAATAAAAACCGTAACTTAGCACTTTGGCCGCAGTTCTTGCTCCACCATGGTGACCCTCATGCGGCGAAGAATGAAAAGTCCCAAGAATTTCAACTTGTTCCTCTCCGGTATGCATCTTCTAATCACTCCATCCGTACAAATTCGAAAAAGATACGGTTCATCCCAATAAAAATCTTGACAATCCTGTTTGAGCTTCTTCCTTTGGTTTGAAGAGAACTCATCCGGGATGATACCACTCACAAGAAAATTTTCTATATCCGCAAACTATGGAATCTATTTCATTGAAATGTCTAAGAGTTGCTCATCGGAGAAGGAGTCATTGATTTCAAGTCTATCATGCGGCCTCCCCTCCTCCTCCAAACGAGACAAGTGGCCCGCTACTTGGTTTTCACTTCCTTTTCGGTCTTGGATTTCTATGTCAAATTCTTGTAACAAAAGAACCCATCTCATCAACGGTCTTTGGAATCTTTCTTGCTCATAAGTTAACAAAGTGGCGCATGATCCGTGTGAACAATCACTTTTGCACCCATCAAGTACGGGCGGAACTTCTCAATAGCAAACACAATGGCAAGGAGCTTTTTTTCGGTCACAATGTAATTGAATTGGGCATCATTCATTATCTTACTAGCATAGTAGACGGGATGAAAGATTTTGTTGATACGTTGCCCTAAAACTGCTCCAACCACCACATCACTAGCATCACATATGAGCTCAAAAGGAATGCTCCAATTCGAGGCAGTGATAATGGGAGTAGTTGTCAACTTAAACTTGAGCAATTCAAATGCTCTCATGCAATCATCATTGAAGTGAAATTTAGCATCTTTCTCCAAAATCTTGCACAAAGGTTTCACCACCTTGGAAAAATCCTTTATGAAACGCCAGTAGAACCCCGCGTGACCCAAGAAACTTCTCACGCCCTTCACGGATGCTGGAGGTGGAAGTTTAGAAATCAGCTCTATTTTTGCTTTGTCAACCTCTATTACCTTATTTGAAATTTTTTGGCCAAAGACAATACCCTCCTCAACCATGAAATAGAATTTTCTCTCAATTCAACACCAAGTTCGTTTCTTCACACCTTGCCAAAACCTTATCCAAATTTGCCAAGCAATCATTAAAGGAATCCCCGACTACCGAAAAGTCATCCATGAAGACTTCAAGGTAGTCCTCTACCATATTCGGAAATATCGCCATCATACACTGTTGAAAAGTTGTCAGTGCATTGCATAAGCCAAATGGCATCCTCTTGAAAGCGAAAGTGCCTTAGGGACAAGTGAAGGTTGTTTTCTCTTGATCTTCCGGGGCAGTAAGGATTTGATTGTAGCTCGAATATCCATCTAGAAAGCAATTGAATGCCCGACCGTCTAACCTATTAAGCATTTGGTCAAGAAAGGGTAGTGGGAAATGGTCTTTCCTTGTGACTTTGTTTATCTTCCGATAGTCCATACACACTCTCCACCCGGTCACCGTTCTTGTCGGAATCAACCCATTCTTATCATTGGTGACCACAGTTATGCCCCCTTCTTTGGAACACATTACACCGGAGAAGTCCACGAACTGTCGGAAATGGGGTAGACAACCCCGACATCTAACCACTTTATGATCTCCTTTTTGACTACGTCTTGCATGGCTTCGTTGAGTCTCCTTTGATTCAATTGAGGGTTTGGCATATTCCTCCAAGTTAATCTTGTGCATGCAAAATACAGTGCTTATTCCCCAAATATCTGTCAAAGTCCACCCAATAGCTTTCTTCCTCTTGTGGAGCACCGCTAATGTAGATTCAACTTGCACGTTAGTCAAACAAGAGGAAAGAATTACCGGTAAAGTAGAGGAAAGGCCAAGGAATTCATACCTAAAATGTGGAGGCAATGGCTTCAACTCCAAGATAGGAGGCTCTTCAATTGACGGCTTTATAGGAGGAGTTTTCCTATTTTCGAGATCCAAGGATCCGAGGTGCATAATTGTATGACCCCATCCCTTGTAAAGAATTTACACATTCCATGAAGCCATCCATTTCATCATCATCAAAATTTAGCAAAACGGCCTCCAACATGTCACCCACATTAATCGTGGCACTTGTATCATCAATAATCACATCGGTAACCAAGTACACGAATGAACACACTTCATTGCTATTCGGTTGCCTCATAGATTTGCACACGTGGAACACCACCTTTTCATCACCCACCCGAAAAGTGAGTTCACCAGCTTCAACATCAACAAGAGCCTTTCCCGCAGCAAGGAAAGGTCTATCAAGAATAATCGGCACCTCATAGTCCACTTCATAATCAAGAATCACAAAATTCGTCGGGAGAATGAACTTGTCAACCCGAACCAATACATCCTCAATCACCCCAACGGTTTCTTCATTGTACATTCAGCCATTTGTAATTTCATAGATGTGGGTCTTGGTTGCCTAATTCCCAATGTTTTGAAAACCGAATATGGCAACAAGTTGATATTCGCCCCAAGGTAATAGAGAGCTTTTGCAAATTCGGCACTTCTAATGGTACAAGGAATTGTGAAAGCAACGTGATCTTCCAACTTTGGACCCGTCGAATTCAAAATTGCACTCATTTGGTGAGTGACTTTGATAGTTTCAAAATTCATCAATATATTCCTTGTCACCAAGTCTTTCATAAACTTAGGATATACGGGCATTTGCTCCAAAGCTTCAACTAATGGCACATTTATAGAGAGACTCTTCATCATATCAATGAACCTCTTGAATTGATTCTCGCCATTTTTCTTGGCAAGCCTTTGAGGTTAGGGAGGAGGTGGCTTAGGCAATAGTGACTTAGCTTTTTGTACTACCATTTCCGATATGTCAATCACATGATCCCTCAACGGGTTCACATCCTCTTGAGTCTCTTCCAACGTGTCATCAATATTAATCCGCACTTCATCATTTGCTTGCACCACATTGTTCGGGATCTCCTCTTCTTATACCACTTGCTCATCATCCACGAGTTGCCTTTAGCTTGAGGTAGGTGCATTCCCACCTTTTCCACTTCTTGTAGTAACGGCCATGGCATTCCCTGTAGTGTTCCCACCCTTCGGGTTCACTACTGTATTATTTGGTAGTGCCCCTTTAGGACGAGAATTTAAAGTTTGAGAGATTTGACCCATTTGCACTTCTAAGTTACGGATTGATGTGTTGTGTGAAGCAAGTTGGTCATCGGAATGTGCATTCTTCTCCATCAATTGCTTGAATATGTTCTCAATACGACCCATTTCATTGTTGGAAGAACTAGGACCATGATAAGGATAAAGAGGTGGGTTGCTCGGTTGTTGATTCATCGGGGACCTTTGAAAACCCGACCCCCGATTTCCTTGGTTGTTGTTCCACCCTCATTGGTTGTTGCCTCCCCAATTTCCTTGATTATTATTGTTTTGCCAATTCCCTTGGTTATTGCTTCCACTCCAATTGCCTTGATTGTTTCCACTATTCTAATTGCCTTGATTATTCGAAGGTCTCCATTGTTGTTGACTAGGGACTTGGTAATTGTTTATTTACCATTGAAAGTTTTTCACATATTGGACCTCTTCATCTTGATCATTGTAAGAATCTCCTTGATCAAACCCACTATCATCTTGCATAAAATTGTACATTCTTTGTTGTACATGTGGACTTCTTGGTATTCTCTTGTTTACCATCATATTGACTCCCTCCATAGCATTGACTTGCCTCGGGTTTTGCACTTTTTGAAGTTGAGCATTTGCCAATTGGTTCATGATGGTTGTCCGCTCGGCTATTGCTTGCCCATGGTCATATAACTCTTTATGAAGAAGAATCACATTTGGATCACTTTGTGGGACATTGGCTCTATATTGCCATGCCAATGAAGTATCCTCCATTTCATACAAAATATCACACGCCTCCGCATAAGGCGTAGTCATGAAGTTCCCACCGGCAAGTTGATTCACTACACATTGGTTAGTATTGTTGATCCCCGGATAGAAAGTTTGTTGAATCATGTTCTCCGTCAAATCATTGTTGAGGCACTCTTTCACCATTGTCCTATATCTTTCCCATATCTTTTGTAGTGGTTCATTAGGCTCTTGCTTGAATGCTAAAATTTCATCCCGAAGAATGGCCATGTGTCCGGGAGAGAATTACTTTGAAATAAATTTCTCTGCTAGTTCATCCCAAGTATGAATGGAATGATTTGGAAAACGTTCCAACCAATCTAAGGCTTTCCCCCGTAGAGAGAAGGAAAAAAGCCTTAGCCTCAAAGTGTCCTCGGAGACATTTGTTTGTTTTCTCCCCCAACACGTATCAACAAACCCCTTCAAATGTTTATATGCATTTTGACTCGGTGCACCGGTGAAGAACCCTCATTGCTCGAGCAAAGTGAGCATCACATTGGTTATTTGAAAGTTGCCCGCCCTAATACGAGGTAGGACTATAGCACTTTCATACTCTTCATTCGGCAACACCCGGTGTGGAGCCGCTCGTGGTAGAGATGGGGGTGGAACATGCACATTGTCTTAAGGCGGTCGGCCTCATCTATTGGCTTGAGGTTCAAGATGGACCTTATCCATTACATCATCATCAACGTCCACATCCCCCACGGCTATGTTTCCGAACTCGTTGTTTGCCATGATTGCACCTACAATACTCACACGTTAGTAACAAGGAAAGAAAAAAAGATATTCCAAAAACACACCTAAATATATAGCTAACACCATTTTTAGCTCCTGGGCAACGACGCCAAAAATTGGTCTCGTCCAATTTCACTCTTCTATTTGAAGATATGAAAATGGTCGGTGCAATAATAGTACCCAATAAGGAGTCGGGGTCGATTTTCCACAGGGAGCTATGAATGGGTCTTAGGGATATATATTATAGTGTATGAGCTTGAATTATCTCAAATTGCACTTTCACAAACTTGGGTTGTTTCTAGGTCTAATTTAAACTAAGATTACAAACTAAGAATTTAAACTAGGAAATTGTTTTTGGTTGTTTTCAAATGATAGAAAAGTCCTAGAGCTATGACCTTCACCTAGGTGTTCGATTAATGGGTTGTAAGCCTTAAAGCTTGTTTTATTGGTCGGGATGTATTATAACTATCAACACTCAAGTACCCACTCAATACCTCTCGGTCAGAGAGTGATTTTTCCCAATTTGGCTTTCTCAAGTCCAAATGGGTATTGAACAAAGCAGTTGATAATAAGCTCAAGTCAGGTTTTACTATCTCTAGATTCAACCCTTTAATTGGGTTTATCAATCTCTCGATTGACCCAATTCCTCGCTAGCCATGTTTTTCTAGTCTAAGTATCTCTTTCTCAAGTAGAGACAAAGTCAATTAGGCATAAAATAATGTTTACAACCATTAAATCTTCAATTAAAAGTAAGAACAAGGCTAGATAATCAGCACCCAACCATAAACAAGCAATAAATCAAACACCCATCAAAATCTAGCTACTCGTACTTAAATTAGAAGATAAAGAAGAAGTGATAATTAAACCCATATTAATGCTTAAAATGATAAAACTAATATTCAAAAAGCTCAAAATAGCTAAAACTACTAAAATAAGCAAAGTAAACGGCTGCTGATGTCAAAAGTTACAAATATTGACCTAAAACAATGAAACACTTTTATTTATACAGTGCTGGAATTTTCGAACACAATTGCCCTTTTGGAGGTTCTGCGGCCGCACAATTCCATGTCCGGTCTGCACTTTGCTTCAGCTTGACAGGATTGGAATCTTGCGACCGTACAATTTTGAACCGCGACCACATCTCTCTATTTTTGTAGTCTGCATATTTTGGAGTGCGACCGCACATGGCTCTTCTATGGACCGCACAAATACAACTGCGACCGCATAACTGATCTTCTGCGGCCGCACAATAATTGTGCAGTCCGCACTTCTGTTGATCTTCATATGCATGTTCTCTGAACTTTTGGTCTTTCTTTGCTTCTGTGGCAGCACTTCTCACAGGTTTCTGATGGCCTTTGCTTCATAATCTGCGGCCGCAGATGAGAATCTGTGGTCCGCACTTTTCGTCCTTGGTTCAGATTACTCCTTCTTGAGTTGGATTTCATTTTTGAGACTCATTTTCTACCATTCCTGCAAGTAAGCATAATTCATCAGTGTTTGGGAACACAAATAAATTCTTTTAGATTAAAACGAAAGCAAAAAGGTGCTAATAAGTAGTCAAAATCCCTACTCATCAGCCATCCTCCCATTCCATTTGAGTCCCCGCTTCAGGCATATCACAGTGCTTCAGGGAGTCGTGGTTCTTATCTGCCTTATTTTGGGCAGCCAGCCTACAATTCACCATATGCTCCTATCCATGCAACTTCAATTCAGAGCTATCGCCGTGGTTATCCGGCCCGTTCAGGTCTGCTTCAGTTTCAACAGCCACAACAACAAGATGGGTGTTTTGAGTATGGCAGTATTGGGCACATCAGGAAGTCCTGTCTGAGATTATTGGGTGGCATTCCACAACAGAGTTCTCATGCCATGGTATCGGCACCGGTTTCTCCATCGCCCGCTCAGCCATCGAGGAGCAGGGGTCAGGCAACTAGAGGTGGGGGTCAGGCCATAAGAGGTGGAGGCCAGCCAGCTAGAGCCCATCTCAGAGACATAGTTTAGAGTGGTGGGGCCCAACCCTGATTTTATGTTTTCCCATCTTGGCCTGAGGCTGAGTCATTTGATGTTGTTATCACATGTATTGTTCTAGTTTTCCATAAAGAAGCTTCAATTCTATTTGACCCGGGCTCTACTTATTCCTATGTGTCATCCTATTTTGCTTCATATCTGGCTGTGCCTCATGATTCTTTGAGTGCTTCTGTGTATGTGTCCACACTTGTGGGAGATTCTATTGTTGTAGGTCGTGTCTATCGCTTGTATGTGGTTACTATTGGGAGTCTTGAGACTAGCGTAGATCTCCTACTTCTTGATATGGTAGATTTTGATGTCATCTTGGGTATGGATTAGATGTCATCTTATCATGCAATATTAGATTCTCACACCAAGGCGGTGACCTTAGCCATGCTGGGGTTTCCTCGATTAGAGTGAAGGGGGACTCCTGGCCATTCCACCAGCAAGGTTATCTCTTTTGTGAAGACTTGACGTATGGTCGAGAAGGGGTGTCTAGCTTATTTGGCTTATATTCGCGATTCTAGTGTTGAGGTTCCTTCCATGGATTCTGTACCAGTTGTTCATGAGTTCTTAGAGGTGTTTCCTGCAGATTTGCTGGGGATGCCACCTGACAGAGAAATTGACTTCTGTATTGATTTAGCTTTAGGCACTCAGCCTATTTCTATTCCACCATACCGTATGTCCCCGCCAGATTTGAAGGAATTGAAGGAGCAGTTACAAGATTTGCTTGATAAGGTTTTCATTAGGCCTAGTGTCTCGCCCCTGAGGTGCGCCCGTTTTGTTCGTGAAGAAGAAATATGGATCAATGAGGATGTGTATAGACTATCAACAGTTAAACAAGGTCACTATCAAGAACAAGTATTCGTTGCCAAGGATTGATGACTTATTTGACTAGCTTCAGGGTGCCAAAGTGTTTTTGAAGATTGATTTGAGGTATAGATACCATCAGTTGAATATTAGGGCATCTGATGTCCCTAAGACGGCTTTTCGGACTCGGTATGGGCATTATGAGTTCCTAGTGATGTTATTTAGGTTGACTAATTCCCCAACATCATTTATGGATTTGATAAATTGGGCGTTCAAGCCCTATTTGGATTATTTTATGATTGTATTCATTGATGATATTTTGATCTACTCCCGTAGTCGAGAAGCGCATGAGCATCATCTTTGAATTGTACTTCATACTTTGAGGGATAGTCACTTATATGCCAAGTTTTCAAAGTGTGAGTTTTGGTTATACTCAGTCGCCTTTTTAGGGCACGTTGTATCGGCAGAGGGCATAAATGTGGATCCTAAGAAGATCGAGGCAGTTTAGAACTGGCCTAGACTTACTTCAACTACAGAGATTCGGAGTTTCCTGGGTTTGGCGGGTTATTATCCCCGGTTCGTGGAGGGGTTTTCATCTATAGCAGCTCCATTGACCATATTGACCTAGAAGGGCACCCTCTTCAGATGGTCGGATGAGTGTGAGCTGAGATTTTAGAAGCTCAAGACTGATTTGACTACAACACTAGTATTGGTATTTCCCACAGGTTCAGGATCTTACACATTGTATTGTGATGCATCTCACATTGGGCTCAGTACAGTATTGATACAGGATGATAGGGTGATTGCATACGCGTTGCGGCAGTTGAAGGTTCATGAGAAGAATTACCCTGTTCATGACTTAGAATTGGAATCCATTGTTCATGCGCTAAAAATTTGGAGGGACTATCTTTACTGCATGTCATTCCAGGTATTCACGGATCATCGGAGTCTACAGTACATGTTCAAGCAAAATGACCTCAACATGAGTTAGAGTAGGTGGTTGGAACTATTGAAAGACTATGATATCTCCATTTTGTATCATCCCGGGAAGGCCAATGTGGTGGCTGATGCCTTGAGTAGAAGAGCTGTGAGTATGGGCAGCCTTGTGTATATTCCAGTTACTGAGAAGCTGCTTGCTGCAGATGTTCAGTCTTTTTCCAGTCAGTTCATATGGTTAGATGTTTCAGATCCCAGTTCTAGCTTTCACAGTTACTGGGTCTTCCTTGTATGAGCGCATTAGGGAGCGTCAGTATGATGATGCTCATTTGCTTGTCCTTAAGGAGCGCATCATGGTGGTGCATCAGGGAGCGCATCACGGTGGTGCCAAGACGGTTACTGTTGGAGATGATGGGATTTTCGTATTTGTGTTCCCATTATGTATGGGCTTCGTGAGTTGATTCTTGAGGAAGCCCACAGTTTCCGGTATTCTATTCATCTGGCGCCACTAAGATGTATCAGGAATTGCAGCAACATTATTGGTAGAAGAGGATGAAGAAGGATATAGTTGCATATGTAGCTTAGAGTCTAAATTGTCAGCGATTAAGTATGACATCAGAGGCCTGGTGGTTTGCTTAAGAGGTTATAGATTCCTGAGTGGACGTTGGAGCATATTACTGTGGATTTTGTTGTTGGACTCCCACAGACTCAGAAGAAGTTCGACGCGGCATGGGTTATTGTGGACAGGTTAACTAAGTCAGCACATTTCATTCCAGTGGCAGTTACCTATTCTTCAGAGCGGTTAGCTGAGATCTACATCCGTGAGATCGTCCGTTTTCACAGTGTTCCTGTGTCTATAATTTCTTATCGAAATACACAGTTCACCTCGCACTTCTAAAGGGATGTACATCGTGAGTTGGGCACGTAGGTCATGTTGAACACAACATTTCATCCCCAGACGGACGGACTGTTACACCCTATATTTTCGTATGTAAAAATGCATCATAAGCAAACTAATGTAGGACCAAAAATGAGATAATATTTAAAATTATATAAAGTAATTTAATCATGTTACCTTTGAGGTTACAAATATTGAAGATCATGAACAACAAGTACAAAGAGGGTTGGACGGTTCAGAAGCTAAAGCAATTGAAGAAAATAATGTTTCGTCGAAAGTCGACAAGTTGGGAATGTTATAACATATACCTTTGGAGACTAGGGTGCTTAACATGATAAGGAGATTATGTTATGATTTATATTAGTCGTATGACATCCGTGTGTTATGTTTTGAAGTCAAGCGAGTTATGGAACAAAAGTCGATGAAAGTCATCACAAGTTACATTCATAAGTTTTACTTAAACTTTGGGTCAAATGTAACTGCGATTTTCTCCCAATATACTTAGAGTTATGGGGTGTTCCACACATCAAAGTAAAGATCTATGAGTCTATTTTCCAACGCATTAAACCGTTTGTCAATATGACATTGAAGTAGAAAGATATGGGCATTTGTGCGATACTGCGCAAGCTGCTAGGTGACAAGTAGGTGTGTCACCTACTTGCTTAAATGAGAGCCCAAAAAATGGGCCATTTCGGGTCGTCCAAAGAGGCCTTTTAAGGGCCTATTTTCTTCATATATTAGACTTAAAATAGAGCATAATAACCAGACATAAGCTCTGCAAAGAATCCTCCCAAAAATTTCCCACAAACCCTAATTGATTTTCTCTCACTTTCAAGTTCCAATTGGAGGTAAAACCTAGAGTTTGAAGAACCAAGATAAGAGCTGAGTTATCCAACAAATAAGGTGAGTTTACTTCTCTCTTTCATCCAATTTTTCTTCTGTAAATTCATGGTAAGTCGTTCTATACTTGTAAGAACTCATGGGACGGTGATCGGAAGCCGTGAGTTGGAGTTATTCACTTGTAGCGGACTGTTTTGTGGACTGTTTTGTGTTGCTGTTGGGCTGCGTATTTTACTACTATTTTGTGGAGTTTTGGAGGAGGAAGGGGGTTTATAAACACCATATAAATTTAGGGTGGTTGGCTGGTCGTTCTTCATAACAGTTTCGGGTCGTTTGACACTACTACGGTGGTCGTTTTGTGTACGAAGAGATTGGGGTGTGTTGGGCTGTTTTGTAGTATTTGATGGGTTATATAGGGCTGGAAAATGATGTATATATGTTGTTATTGTTCTGTTCTTGTATTGTTGGTGTTATCTTGAATTTGGAGGAAGTAAGGATTATAGGGGAGATGCTGCCCGTTTTAATACAAAATAGGTTTGTCGTTCGTTGTGCGATAGTTGTACCTTTCGTAACTTAACGATAGTATTATTATCATTCTTGTAGATTAAGGTGCGAAGAGGTGAGTTCAACTTGGTGATTGGAAAGATTGTGATAAGGTATGTTAAGGCTAAGCCTTCCTTCATTTTGGCATGATCTCGTAGCTACATGTGTTAGTAATGAGACAAAAGAGAAGTTCATATTCATGAATTTATTCACACTATTCTAGTCTCATAAGTTACAATATTATTCCTTATCGAGATTCTATATTCAATTTAGTATTGTCTTCTTCCAGTCAAGAGAGCAGCAAGCCTATATATACAGTATTACAGTATTTTCATTACCATCGAGCTATAATCGATGGGCAGGCCCCTATTGGGCAACCTCTGATCAGATGGAAAGTTATATACCGAGCCTACTGTGGCTGAGCGCCTATGAGCGAGCCCAGGATGGCCGAGATATAGAGCCCAGTATGGCCGAGCGCCTATGAGCGAGCCTACTACGGCCGAGCATTTACACGTACCGAGCCTTATAGGGCCGGACATTTATTTTACTTACTATATTGAAGGAGTTTAGTCACTATCAGCAGGTAAGTATATCTCCAGATCATCTTTGACTCCCAGTTACTTCCAGTTATTATATTATCAGTTCAGTTTCGATTCTCAGTTATGTTATTGCCTTACATACTCGGTACATTATTTCGTACTGACGTCCCTTTTTCGGGGATGCTGTATTTCATGCATGCAGGTTCAGATAGACAGACGAGTAGACCTCCTCAGTAGGTGTTTCCAGAGTTTAGCCTGATCGGTAAGCTCCACATCCTTCGGAGTTATCGGATCTAGGTTTTTATGTGCATCTTATGTATGTATTTATATATATAATATGGGTAGGTCGGGGCCCTGTTCCGATCACAATATATCTATCAGTAGAGGCTTGTAGACATATCCTGGTTGTTAGTGCAGTATGTTGGGTTTGTAGGCCTGGTATGTATATTTGATGGTTTGTCAGCTGTAGTAGCTATGACGGCCTTGTCGGCCTAGCTTTATATTGATGTTTAGTTAGCGCTAGTTTCCATTCAGTTTTATATTTTGCTTCGCAAATTGTCGTGCAAGGTGGCCCCATGGCCAAAGTATGACATTATGTGTTCAGAGTCCCTTAGTCGCAATTTGGTACGCCAGGTTAGGTGAGGCACCGGGTGCTTGTCTCGCTCCTAGGTTCGGGGCGTGACAAACTTGGTATCAGAGCAGTTCTATCCTAGGGAGTCTACAAGCCGTGTCTAGTAGAGTCTTGTTTATAAATGTGTTGTGCACCACATTATATAAGCAGGGAACTACAAGGCATTTAGTAGTTGGTTACCCTTCTTTGAAATCTAAATCGTGCTATAGAACTGAGTTATAGGAAATTTGAATTAAACTTATGTGTTGGTGTTTGCATGCACAGATGACGGTGACTAGGAAGACTACGGCTAGCCAGAGGAGAGATACAGCAGCAGGTGAGGGGACCAGCAGGGTACCCCCAGTAGATAGGGCCCAGTCTGAGGCTCAAGGCGAGATCCCTACTCAGCCATTACCGGCTCCTCCACTAACTACGGAGATTCCTAGGGAAACCGCACATCCAGTTCCCCCTCCACTTCCATCAGATCAGGACTTGAGGAGTGCGGTGCATTTGTTGACACAGTTGGTAGCTACCCAGCAACAGGCTAGGGCATCAGCTAGTGCAGGAACTTCTGAGGGGTCTGGGAGTTCAAGGGTCCGAGAGTTTATTGCTTTGAGTCCCCCAGAGTTCACAGGGACAGGTCAGAGGGAGGACCCATAGGATTTCATAGATCAGCTTCACAGGATCTTTCGTGTTATGCATGCCACAGAGAAAGAGGCAGTTGAGGTAGCAGCTTTTCGACTCCGAAATATAGCCATCCTTTGGTACGAGGGATGGGAGAGGTCCAGGGGACGTGATGCACCTCCAGCTATTTGGGAGAATTTTTTAGATGCCTTCCTTGACCAATACTTACCACGGGAGATCCGACAGGCTCGAGTCGATCAGTTTCTAGCCCTCAAGCAGGGTAATATGAGTGTTCGAGAGTATAGTCTCCGTTTTGACTCATTGGCCAGATATACACCATCCATAGTTGCTACTATGCGGGACAGGATTCACAGGTTTATAGCAGGGTTAGCCCCAGAGTTAACCGAGGCATGTGCCACCGCTGCATTGCAGGATAGTATGGATATCTCCCGGATTCAGGCATTCGCCCAGAATATAGAAAGGGGTAGGCGTCGGCAGCAGGGTACAGAGAGGGTTGAGCAAGGGCAACGTAAGAGGATGAGATTTCCCAGGTCTCAGGAGCAATATCAGGGTAGTTATAGGGCCCAGTACTTCGGACGGCCACCTAGGCCTCCGCCACCTCAGTTACAGGGTTACAGGTATGACCGCTATACTCAGTCAGGACTAGGTGAGAGCTCATGGGCGTCGGGTTTGCAGCGACAGCGAGGATCTGCGCAGACATGGTCATTTCCTCCACGGTGTGACATCTGTGGTAGAGGACACTTGGGCCAATGCCGAGCAGGTTCTGATGCTTGTTATACATGTGGGCATCCAGGGCATATGATGTGGGATTGCCCAAATAGAGATTCGGGGGGAATGGCACAACCAGCAAGTTCAGCAACAAGATCATCTATGTCCGTGCATCCTTCAGGGCGCGAGTCTCAGTCTTCGGCTGGTAGAGGTCGGGGCAGAGGTAGAGGTTCCAGTTCAAGTGGTAATCAGAACCGTATCTATGCTTTAGCGGGTCGACAGGACCAGGAGTCTTTACCAGACGTTGTGACAGGTATATTAACCATTTGCTCTCACGATGCTTATGCTTTGATAGACCCAGGATCTACTTTATCTTATATTACCCCATTTGTCGCGAGGAATTTTGGTATAGTGCCTGAAATACTAAGTGATCCTTTTGCGGTATCTACACCGGTCGGAGAATCGATTATTGCTAGACGGGTTTACCGAGGTTGTACAGTGACAATTTGTAGTCGTCAGACCTCAGCTGACCTAGTTGAGCTAGAGATGATGGATTTTGATGCTATCATGGGCATGGACTGGTTGGCAGCTTGCTATGCCACAGTTGATTGCCGAGCAAAGGCAGCCAGATTTCATTTTCCGGGTGAGCCAGTCCTTGAATGGGTAGGTAATACACCAACGCCCAGAGGTAGGTTTATTTCCTATCTGAAGGCGAGGAAAATGATCGCAAAAGGGTGCATTTATCATATTGTGCGAGTTAGAGATGCAGATGCTGAGATACCTATACTTCAGTCTATTCCCGTAGTCAAAGAGTATGCAGATGTGTTTCCAGATGAGCTTCTAGGTATTCCTCCAGAGCGAGAGATTGATTTTAGCATCGATTTGCTTCCAGGAACTCAACCAATATCCGTCCCTCCGTATAGAATGGCACCTGGCGAATTGAAGGAGTTGAAGGAGCAGTTAAAAGATTTGTTGGAGAAAGGTTACATTAGGCCCAGTACCTCACCTTGGGGTGCACCAGTACTATTTGTGAGGAAGAAAGACGGCTCGCTGAGGATGTGTATCGATTATAGGCAGCTGAACAAGGTAACTATTAAGAATAAGTATCCACTTCCAAGGATCGATGACTTGTTTGATCAGTTGCAGGGGGCTAGATGCTTTTCAAAGATAGATTTGAGGTCGGGGTACCACCAGGTCAGAGTTCGGGAAAAAGATATTCCGAAGACAGCCTTCAGGACCCGATATGGCCTATTCGAGTTCCTTGTCATGTCCTTCGGGTTTACTAATGCACCCGCTGTATTTATGGACTTGATGAATAGCCTATTCCGGCCATTTTTAGATCTGTTCGTGATAGTATTTATTGATGATATTCTGGTTTATTCTCATTCAGAGGATGAGCATGCGGACCACCTGCGAGCGGTACTCCAAATCCTCCGTGAACGTAAGTTGTATGCTAAGTTTTCTAAATGTGAGTTCTGGTTGATGTCTGTAGCATTCTTGGGGCATATTGTATCAGATGAAGGGATAAAGGTAGACACTCAGAAGATTGAGGCCGTGAAATCTTGGCCTAGGCCTACCACTCCGACAGAGGTTCGTAGCTTTCTAGGCTTAGCGAGGGTTTTTCTTCCCTTTCGTCACCATTGACGAAGTTGACACAGAAAGAAACTAAGTTTCAATGGACAGAGGCTTGTGAGCGGAGTTTCCAAGAGCTTAAGAACAGGTTGACCTCAGCTCCAGTTCTAACACTTCCAGAGGGTCTAGAGGGTTATGCCGTGTATTGTGATGCATCAGGTGTCGGGTTAGGATGTGTCCTGATGCAACATGGGAAGGTAATTGCGTATGCTTCAAGGCAGTTGAGGAAGCACGAGAGGAATTATCCGACCCACGACCTCGAGTTAGCTGCGGTTGTCCATGCACTTAAGATATGGCGGCATTATTTATATGGTATTCATGTTGATGTATTTACTGATCATAAAAGCCTACAATATATCTTCAAGCAGAAAGAGTTGAATTTGCGACAAAGGCGATGGCTTGAGTTATTAAAAGATTACGATATTAACATTCTCTACCATCCAGGGAAAGCTAATGTTGTAGCAGATGCATTAAGTCGCCGATCTATGGGTAGCTTAGCACATATAGATCCCGAAAAAAGACAATTAGCTAGAGAGATTCATCAATTGTCTTCGTTGGGGGTTCGGTTAGTAGATTGTGAGGATGGTGGAGTTGTACTCCAAAACACTACAAAATCATCCCTCATAGCGGAAGTCAAGGAAAGGCAGTACGAGGACCCAGAGTTGGTCGAGCTGAGAGAGCGAGTTCCGCAGTAGAAGAAGCCACTGTTAGAGCTAAAGGGAGATGGGGTTCTCAGATATAGGGGTCGTTTGTGTGTTCCAGATGTAGCAGGGCTACGAGACAGGATTATGTCAGAGGCACATTATTCATGGTATTCCATCCATCCTGGGTCGACGAAGATGTATCATGACATTAAGGATGTGTACTAGTGGAACGATATGAAAAAGAACATTGCTGAGTTTGTCGCCCAATGTACTAGTTGCCAGCAAGTGAAGGTAGAGCACCAGAAGCCTGGAGGGCTAATGCAGACTATAGAGATCCCGACATGGAAATGGGAGGCGATAAACATGGACTTTATCACGGGTTTACCTCGTTCTAATCGTAAGTTCGATTCCATATGGGTGATAGTCGATAGGCTCACGAAATCAGCTCACTTCCTACCGGTCAGATCTACATATACAGCAAAAGATTATGCAAAGTTATATATTAAGGAGATAGTGCGGCTACACGGAGTACCCGTTTCTATTATATCTGACCGTGGGGCTCAGTTTACAGCACATTTTTGGAGGTCATTTCAGAGAGGTCTAGGGACTCAGGTGAATCTCAGCACAGCTTTTCATCCACAGACTGATGGACAAGCCGAGCGCACAATTCAAACGCTCGAGGATATGTTACGAGTATGTGTGTTGGATTTTAAAAGAAGTTGGGATGAACATCTACCTCTTGTCGAGTTTGCATATAATAACAGTTACCACTCCAGTATTCAGATGGCTCCGTATGAGGCTTTGTATGGGCGTAAGTGCAGATCTCCTATAGGGTGGTTTGATGTTGGGGAATCTAGGTTATATGGGCCAGACCTGGTTCAACAGGCCATAGAGAAAGTAAAGCTTATCCGGGAGTGACTGTTGACAGCTCAGAGTCATCAGAAGTCATATTCTGACGTGCGGCGACGAGACTTAGAGTTCAGGATTAATGACTGGGTATTCTTAAAGGTATCACCTATGAAGGGCGTGATGAGGTTTGGCAAGAAAGGCAAGCTTAGCCCACGGTATATTGGGCCTTATAGGATCATTCGGAGAGTGGGCCAAGTAGCTTATGAGTTAGAGTTGCCCTCAGAATTGGAGTCTGTCCATCCGGGTTTTCACGTATCTATGCTACGGAAGTGCATTGGCGATCCTACCCGAGTGGTGCCCACGGATGATGTACAGATTACAGAGGACTTGTCATACGAGGAAATTCCAGTTGCCATCCTAGACCGACAAATCCGCAATCTACGAAATAAGGAGGTAGCTTCCGTAAAGGTTTTATGGAGGAGCAAGAATGTAGAAGAGATGACATGGGAATCGGAGGAAGAAATGAAGTCTAAATACCCCCACCTATTTCAAACTGAAGATATGGCTCGAGATGGGATGCTACAACACAGCTCTATTCAGGCTAGCAGGTCATCAGGTAAGCTTTTATTTTTCACTTTTAGTATTTATGATTTACGGTTGGTGAGGCAAAGTGTTGCTATTTATAAACATTGGCCATGTGTGGCATGCATAGTATGTTTTATGGCTACGTACAGGTTGGTTTTAACCTAGTGTACGAAGGATACTCTGGCAAAAGTTTCCAAAGTCTCTAAGAGTAAACATTCGAGGACGAATGTTCCCAAGGGGGGACTGATGTTACACCCTATATTTTCGTACGTAAAAATGCATCGTAAGCAAACTAATGTAGGACCAAAAATGAGATAATATTTAAAAGTATATAAAGTAATTTAATCATGTTACCTCTGAGGTTACAAATATTGAAGATCATGAACAACAAGTACAAAGAGGGTTGGATGGTTCAGAAGCTAAAGCAATTGAAGAAAATAATGTTTCGTCGAAAGTCGACAAGTTGGGAATGTTATAACATATACCTTTGGAGACTAGGGTGCTTAACATGATAAGGAGATTATGTTATGATTTATATTAGTCGTATGACATCCGTGTGTTATGTTTTGAAGTCAAGCGAGTTATGGAACAAAAGTCGATGAAAGTCATCACAAGTTACATTCATAAGTTTTACTTAAACTTTGGGTCAAATGTAACTGCGATTTTCTCCCAATATACTTAGAGTTATGGGGTGTTCCACACATCAAAGTAAAGATCTATGAGTCTATTTTCCAACGCATTAAACCGTTTGTCAATACGACATTGGAGTAGAAAGATATGGGCATTTGTGCGATACTGCACAAGCTGCTAGGTAACAAGTAGGTGTGTCACCTACTTGCTTAAATGAGAGCCCAAAAAAATGGGCCATTTCGGGTCGTCCAAAGAGGCCTTTTAAGGGCCTATTTTCTTCATATATTAGACTTAAAATAGAGCATAATAACCAGACATAAGCTCTGCTAAGAATCCTCCCAAAAATTTCCCACAAACCCTAATTGATTTTCTCTCCCTTTCAAGTTCCAACTGGAGGTAAAACCTAGAGTTTGAAGAACCAAGATAAGAGCTGAGTTATCCAACAAATAAGGTGAGTTTACTTCTCTCTTTCATCCAATTTTTCTTCTGTAAATTCATGGTAAGTCGTTCTATACTTGTAAGAACTCACGAGACGATGATCGGAAGCCGTGAGTTCGAGTTATTCACTTGTAGCGGACTGTTTTGTGTTGCTATTGGGCTGCGTGTTTTACTACTATTTTGTGGAGTTTTGGAGGAGGAAGGGGGTTTATAAACACCATATAAATGTAGTGTGGTTGGCTGGTCATTCGTCATAACAGTTTCGGGTCGTTTGACACTACTACGGTGGTCGTTTTGTGTACGAAGAGATTGGGGTGTGTTGGGCTGTTTTGTAGTATTTGATGGTGTATATAGGGCTGGAAAATGATGTATATATGTTGTTATTGTTCTGTTCTTGTATTGTTGGTGTTATCTTGAATTTGGAGGAAGTAAGGATTATAGGGGAGATGCTGCCCGTTTTAATACAAAATAGGTTTGTCGTTCGTTGTGCGATAGTTGTACCTTTCGTAACTTAATGATAGTATTATTATCATTCTTGTAGATTAAGGTGCGAAGAGGTGAGTTCAACTTGGTGATTGGAAAGATTGTGATAAGGTATGTTAAGGCTAAGCCTTCCTTCATTTTGGTATGATCTCGTAGCTACATGTGTTAGTAATGAGACAAAAAGAGAAGTTCATATTCATGAATTTATTCACACTATTCTAGTCTCATAAGTTACAATATTATTCCTTATCGAGATTCTATATTCAATCTAGTATTGTCTTCTTCCAGTCAAGAGAGCAGCAAGCCTATATATACAGTATTACAGTATTTTCATTACCATCGAGCTATAATCGATGGGCAGGCCCCTATTGGGCAACCTCTGATCAGATGGAAAGTTATATATACCGAGCCTACTGTGGCCGAGCGCCTATGAGCGAGCCCAGGATGGCCGAGATACAGAGCCCAGTATGGCCGAGCGCCTATGAGCGAGCCTACTACGGCCGAGCATTTACACGTACCGAGCCTTATAGGGCCGGACATTTATTTTACTTACTATATTGAAGGAGTTTAGTCACTATCAGCAGGTAAGTATATCTCCAGATCATCTTTGACTCCCAGTTACTTCCAGTTATTATATTATCAGTTCAGTTTCGATTTTCAGTTATGTTATTGCCTTACATACTCGGTACATTATTTTGTACTGACGTCCCTTTTTCGGGGACGCTGCATTTCATGCATGCAGGTTCAGATAGACAGACGAGTAGACCTCCTCAGTAGGTGTTTCCAGAGTTTAGCCTGATCGGTAAGCTCCACATCCTTCGGAGTTATCGGGTCTAGGTTTTTGTGTGCATCTTATGTATGTATTTATATATATAATATGGGTAGGTCGGGGCCCTGTTCCGATCACAATATATCTATCAGTAGAGGCTTGTAGACATATCCTGTTGGTTAGTGCAGTATGTTGGGTTTGTAGGCCTGGTATGTATATTTGATGGTTTGTCAGCTGTAGTAGCTATGACGGCCTTGTCGGCCTAGCTTTATATTGATGTTTAGTTAGCGCTAGTTTCCATTCAGTTTTATATTTTGCTTCGCAAATTGTCGTGCAAGGTGGCCCCATGGCCAAAGTATGACATTATGTGTTCAGAGTCCCTTAGTCGCAATTTGGTATGCTAGGTTAGGTGAGGCACCGGGTGCTTGTCTCGCTCCTAGGTTCGGGGCGTGACACGGACAGTCCAAGCGCGCTATTCATATATTGGAGGATATGCTTCGCGCTTGTGTTATGGATTTCTGGGGTTATTGGGATCAGTTCTTGTCACTTGCGGAGTTTGCTTACAATAACTGCTACAACTCGACATTCAGATGCTCCCTATGAGGCATTATACGGGAGGCAATTTCGTTCTCCAGTTGGATGGTTTGAGCCGGGGAGGCTCGGTTATTGGGTACAAATTTGGTACATGATGCCTTGGATAAGGTCAAGATTATTTAGGATCGACTTCGCACAGCTCAGTCTAGGCAGAAAAGTTATGCCGACCGTAGAGTTCGTGATGTTGCATTCATGTTTGGAGAGAGGGTATTGCTCCAGTTTTCACCTATGAAGGATGTGATGAGGTTCGGAAAGAAGGGCAATTTGAGGCATAGGTATATAAGACCCTTTGAGATTCTTGAGAGACTGGGTGAGGTGGCATACAAGCTCGCATTGCCACCTAGTTTATCAGTAGTCCATCCGATGTTCCATGTGTCCATGCTCCGGAACTATCACGGTGTTCCGTCCCATGTGTTAGATTTCAGCTCGGTTCAATTGGACAAGGA
The DNA here is from genome assembly GCF_000715075.1 of Nicotiana tabacum. NCBI lineage: Eukaryota > Viridiplantae > Streptophyta > Magnoliopsida > Solanales > Solanaceae > Nicotiana > Nicotiana tabacum. The sequence continues at coordinate 18,191,930 of NC_134102.1, read as the reverse complement.
TTTGACTTATGATGAGGAGCCGGTGGCTATTCTAGCCCGGCGGGTTTGACAGTTAAAATCTAAGAGGTATCCTTCAGTTCGAGTGCAGTAGAGAGGTCAATCAATCGAGGCAGCCAAGTGGGAGACCGAGTCAAACATGCAGAGTAGATATCCACACCTTTTCACTAGTCTAGGTACTTGTTTATGTCCGTTCGAGGATGAACGTTTGTTTTAGAGGTGGAGAATGTGATGACCTGGTAGGTCATCTTCAGTTATAGCCCTCAATTCTCTATTTCGAAACCTGGATTAACTCCGTTTAGCCTTCCTCGATTTGCGTGCACAATCTATGTCCTTTTTCAAGAGGGTTTTTATGAGAAAATTGACAAAAATGTGAAATCGTGCCTTAAAACTCATTTGAGTTAACTTCGATCAACATTTTGTGCAACAAACTCGGATCAGTATTTTGACGGTCTCGTTGGATCCGTATTGTGATTTGGGACTTGGACGTATGCCCGGAATCGAATTCGTAAGTCCCTAGCTTGAATTATCACCATTTGTTGAAAACTAGAAGTTTAAAGGTTTAAAGAAATTCCAAGTTTGACCGTAGTTTGATTTTGTTGCTACCAGGTCCGGATTCTGGTTCCAAAACTTGGTATAAGTTCATTACAGTATTTATGACTTGTCTGCAAAATTTGTTGCAAAACGAAATTTATTTGACGTGATTCAGTCGTCTGATTGTTAAAATGGAAGTTTTTAAGTATCTTTGAAAATTTCATTCGTTTTGTTTTGGTGTCCGATTTGTAGTTCTAGGTGTTATTTTGGTGTTTTGATCGCGCGATCGAGTTCATATAATATTTTGGACTTGTGTGCATGCTTGGTTTGGAGCCCCGAGGGCTCGGGTGAGTTTCAGATAGGTTGCAGATGTTTTTGAACTTAAGGAAATTGCAGGTTTAGCTTCTGCTAGTTAATGATATGTTCTTCTTCGCGATCGTGAAGATACTCCCGCAATTGTGAAGAGTAATTGGGAACTGGGGAGAAATTGTACTTCGCGAACGTGAAGAGATGGCCGCGAATGTGGAGCAATGTGGGGGGGGGGGGGAGGGGGGTCATTTCTTCGGGAACACGGCCGTTCCTTCGTGAACGTGTAGTGTTAGAGAGGCGGGGTATGGGAAATGGAAATTACTCTACGCGAACGCGAGCCTAGGCTCACGAACGCAAAGGAGAGGTGGGCTAAGCCTATGCGAACGCGTAGGGTATTTCGCGACCGTGTAAGACAACTAGGCAGTGCCCTTCGCGAACGCATCAGGTATCTCGCGTACGCGATAAACACCTGACGCCCAGTCATATAAACTTCTAAAAATTGGGATTTCACCCATTTTTCACCATCTTTCCATTTGAGCTCGGCCTAGAGGCAATTTTAAAGAGAAAATTCATCATCCTTTCATAGGTTTGTATACTTTAACTTATTTCCTTCCATATCCATCATCACCCATTAATTTCTAACCTTAATGTCACATCCTTAGTCATTAACTAAGTACACGTGCGGCACTTGATAACTCACTCACGATCTTGCACAACTTGCTCATGTTCTTGCTATGCCAGGTCAGCCTTACTACACTCAAGATCGCTAAGATAATGGTAGAAAGAACACAAGAGAATTGTTAAAGGAAGCTTTGTATTAGAGAGAACTTGAATTGTTTGCTTGGTGAATTACAAATTAATGGTCCCCTTTATATACTAGTCTCCTAGGGGCTAGTGTGTAAATATTAATTGTTACACAAGTCCTTAATATTTACAAGATAAGGGCTTTCTCTAGAATTCTCTACAAGCCTAGAAGATTCCAAGGACTTTTCTAGCAAATCCATAGAGATCTAGGGTCTTCCAAAAGAAATGTCTATACTTTTCTAGAATCATCTCACAAATGCTAGCCTTCCTCCTATGTAATCTTCCACGTGGCTTTAATATATGCCAAATGGCACCTATGTGGTATGATGACATGGAGGGTCATCACACTCTCCCCCACTTAATGTTGCAACGACCACGACGCAATGCTGCTGCCTAAACTCTCGGATCTTATCTTTGAATTGCCATAAGTCTTCATATCGTTCCCATGTGGCCTCCTCCGGTGATTTTCCCTTCCATTGTACGAGGAACATAGCGGTGGCTTTTTGCGATTGTTTTCACCTGGCCTGGTAATCCATGATAGCCTCAATCTCCCTATCATGCGAGAAGGTGATAGTTATAGGCACTCGAATTGATTGGCCCCTACTCGGATCATCCTTATCTTCATGATATGGGTTATGCTTGCTGGCATGGAAGACATGGTAGATTTTAAGATACAATGTCATGTCAAGCTTGTAGGAGATCATGTCTACCTTGGAGAAGAACTTAAATAGCCCTTCATACTTGCGAATCAGATTCTGATGCATGCCCCACAGTGTCTTGAACTGTCTTGGGTTAAACTTTACCATGACTATGTCCCCAACTCTATAGTTCGTGGGATGCCGCTTATGGTCCGCAAACTTCTTCATCTTCTTAGCTACCCCATCCAAGTAGGACTTAGCAGTGTCAAGATGCTCCTCCCATCCTTTGGCCATATAATAAGCCCCCAAATTCTTTCCCTCGAATGTAGTTGGTAATGAATTTGGAGTTTGTGGATGTTGGCTTGTGGCTAGCTCCGCTGAAAGTTATAAGAGAATTGGGCGATGTCTAGGAGCCTTGCCCAATCTTTCTAATGCGCGCTTACATAATACCTCAAGTAGCATTCTAGTAAGGCATTGACCCATTCCGTTTGTCCATCTATCTGTGGGGGAAACTAGTGGAAAAGTGCAGTTGCATGCCAACTATGTCGAATAACGCTCTCCAAACACTTCCAGTAAAACGGGGGTCTCGATCATTGATAATATGCCTTGGTAAGTCCCAATACTTCACCATGTTCTTAAAGAATAGTTTTGCAGCTTCCTTGGCAGTGCAACCTGGCGAGGCAGGCATGAAGGTGGCATATTTTACCATAACCATTGGACTTCGGTAGGCAAATGATAAAGTCCATAGTCACGCTTTCCCATGGATGTTCTGCAACTGGTAGTGACTCCAAAAGTCATCCGGGTTTTTGTTGCTCAAACTTGTCTTGTTGACTGACAAGACAAGTCCATACATAAGACTCTATGTCATCTCACATACGTGGCCAATAGTAGACTGACTCAACCAAGGCCCTAGTGCGATGTTGGCCTGGATGTCCAGCCCACATTGCGTCATGACTCTCCCTTATGATTCGCTGCCTAATGTCTCCAAACTTAGGCACGTAGACCTGCCAACCTGTGGTAAATAGTAGGCCGTCTTTGACCCAAAAATGTCTCGTATTGCCCTGGTTGGCTAACTTGATAAGTTGTTTGGCTGCTGGATCTTACTGCATGCCTTCTTTTATATCCTCATGAATGTCCCATCTTGTTAAAGTGATTGCAGTAAGCTCAGTTTTTCTGCTCAAGGCATCGTCTACAATGTTACCTTTGCCCAACTTCTACTCCAGCACATAATCAAATTCGGCCAAGAAATCCTTCCACCTAGCCTGTTTTAGTGTGAGCTTCTTCTGCGTCTGAAAGTAGCTAGTATCTACATTGTCAGTCTTGACCACGAACCTTGACCCGAGCAAATAATGTCGCCATGTACGATGGCAATGCAAAATGGCAGTCATCTTCTTCTGTTGCCCCATGTAACGCTTCTTTGTCTTATTTAACTTGCGGCTCTCAAATGTTATGGGATGCTTATCCTGCATCAAGACACCCCTAATGGCAAAATCAGGGTCATCTGTATGCACCTAAAATGTTTTGGCAAAGTCAGGTAATTCCAAGACCGACTCCTCTGTTTCAGTTACCTTGAGGTATTCAAACGCCCTTTGACAATGCTCCGTCGAAACCCATGGCTCGGAAACTCAGTCAATGGTGCGGCCTTTGCTGAGTAGCCACTGATGAACCGATGATAGTAGTTAACAAGGCCAAGGAAGGATCTCAACTCAGTTACCTTTATATGTGCCTCCCACTCTTGGATAGAACGTACCTTAGCCTCATCCATGCATAGCTCTCCATTGCTAATAACATGGCTAAAGAAGTACACCTTTGATTGTGAAAAATCACATTTCTCCCTCATGATGTATAGCTCATTCTCGGGGAATACTTGGAAAACCTTCCTTAAGTGATCCATGTGCTCCTCCAAGGTATTGTTGTAGATGACTATGTCGTCTAGGTAAATAACCTCAAACTGATCAAGGTAGGGATGAAAAATCTTGTTCACAAGGGTGAAAAATTTGGCCGGTGCATTGGTTAAGTCGAAGGGCATCACCAACCACTCAAATGCTCCATATCTCATCACACATGCTATCTTTGGCTCATCCCCTTCTGCAATGCGAACCTAATAGTAGCCCTTGCGAAGATCCACCTTGGTAAAGTACTTGGCTTGCCCAAGTCTATCAAACAAGTCAGCAATGAGCGGGATCATGTACTTATTCTTCATTTTGACCTTATTAAGTGCTCGGTAGTCTATGTACAAGCGCAACGATCCATCCTTCTTCTTCTGGAACAATACTGGTGCATCGAAAGGTGCCTTTGATAGGCGAATGTGACCAGCATCTAGAAGCTCTTTTAATTGTTTCGTGAGCTTCTCTAGCTCAGGCAATGCCATACAATATGAGGCAAATGCGGATGGCTTAGCCCCTGGATCCAACTCAATCTTTTGTTCCATTCATGGACCATGGCACTAAGGCTCTTTAGGTCAGGACAATTCCTGAAGTTGTGCGACCCTCTGCATATGTAACATCCCTTCTTCTCGGCCTGCGCCTTATTCTCGGCGTAGCCCTGATGGCCAATCGACCTTTTGGAATCTTAAGTCTTGTAGTATTGTTGTTGTATCTCCTTGTCTTTGCCACGAGCTCCCCCACTTTTGACATTGTTAACCTTTGATTCTTTGCCTTTGCCTTTGTCATGCTTGTCATGCCTGAAATCCATCAATGATTCAGCCTTCACTATGGCTTGGTCTATATCTGCGACTTGTCAGCATTGCAACTCCTGCTTAGCCCAATTTTGTAACTTGTCCATGAAGTGAAACAACAAGTCATCATTGGTCAGGTAGGGGATTTGAAGCATAAGAGTAGTGAACTCCTTGACATAGACACGTATGCTCCCCGTTTGCTTTAACTCCCTAAGCTTGCACCTTGCCTCGTCCAAGACATTGTTTGGAAAGAATTTTCGCTTAAACTCGGCTTTGAACTGATCCCACGTGCTAATAGTACATAGACCTTTATCAATGTAGGCCATCTTCCTTCTCCACCATAGCATGGTAGTCTTTGAGAGGTACAACACTGCATTATTGATTATGGCCTCGTCGTCCCTCACTTTGCTGTACTTGAAGTAGTTCTCCAAGTGCTAAAGGAAGTTTTCCACTTCTTGTGCATCATGAACACCTTTGAGCATCCAGGGTTTAGGAGCCTCGATCTTGGCCTCTTTCGTGACCACAACATTGTTGGCTGCCTCGGTCACGCCAGCATTGACATGCTCCTCGAGTGACTCTATCTTTGCCTTTATAGCATAGATAGTACTCATAGACTCCATGAGTCTACACTCTATCTCGGTCTGTGTACGTCCCTCCAAGTCATTTCAGATACTCTCAATCTCTTCAAGAGTGTGCCCCTCAAGAACGCTAAGGGTCCCTTCCACCTTCCCCAAGTGTTGGCCAAAAATCTCCACGGCATCCATCCCCACATTCATGTTCATCACCCACTCTTTACCGAGCGAGATGTCCTCGGGTAGGACCTCTACTTCATCCTCGCTCGCCTCAGTAGAAGATAGTTCTTGGTATGTAAGCCCTTTGCTTGATATAACCTCGGGTGGCACCTCCTGGCTATTTGTTGGTGGCATTTCTCGTTTTGTTACGGCCGCTCTTGCCAGCAGCATCCTGGATGACGTTGGCTTGTGTGTTGGCAACGTTAATTTCTCTGTCGTTCACCATTCCCTTAGTTGCAACCTTTGCTATGATACTACGTTGTCACATCGTTAGTCGTTAACTAAGTACACGTGCGGCACTTGACAACTCGATCACGATCTTGCAAAAGTTCATCACGTTCTTGTTATGCCAAGTCAGCCTTACTACACTCAAGACCGCTAAGATAATTATAGAAATAACACAAGAGAATTATTAAAGGAAGATTTGTATTAGAGAGAACTTCAATTGTTTGCTTGGTGAACTACAAATGAATGACCCCCTTTATATACTAGTCTCCTTGTCGCGCCCCGTTTTCTCGCGAAAGAGGGCTTCGACGTGTGACAACACTTTTAAATTAGGAGGGTATTAAAAGATAAGAGTTGACACCTAACGATTTTTAAGGTGCGTTAGGACACCTATTTGCAAATAACTTTGTTTGACTAGTCAGTGTCACCAAAGATCGGATAAGGGCTCAAATTATCTCAAAGAGAAAGTGTTAGGCACTCTTCGAAGTCCACGACTGTGGGTCCCGACCGAACTTTAATCTATGTGGATTACGTGATTAGGCTAGGTGATCAAATAAACAAAGGGAAGTACAGAAGCCAAAGAGTCTTATCATAACACATTGGGAATTGGTACAAATCCTAAATGATTACAAGGATACAAATGCATTGGTCTATGCTAAATGACTAAATGTAAATACCAAGTATATAAAGGAAAGGAAGGGGGGGTCCTATGTTTTTTAGCCTAAAGGATCACCCCCCCCAATATAAATAATACTTCGCAACTCCCTTTAGGTAGGGGTTGCTCATATTATTCAGCGGGCACAGATCTCCTGCTACCCGATTACTATGTTGAAGTAGTTTACTTAAAAGCGTTCTAATTCAATTCTAAGTCATACCCTACGCGTGCGCTACCTGTCCCATGTCTATGATCCATTAGGATTTGGACCTACTATTTAGGTGGTTCTAGACTTGACTTAGGTTGCTGAAAAAATTATAAAACTAAGCGACATTCAAAACAGATAGGACTTCATGTAAAGACAATTAAAGGACCAAGTTAGCCTCCACACATAACAACAAATGCGCAGGGGCAGATTTCTGGTAATGCAATAGACGATTTCAGAATTAAAACATATTTGGGTTGTTAAATCCTATAGGCATGGTTCCTATGTGAGTCTGATTAATATTATCTAGATAGTACTACAACGTATAGGCCAGTTAAAACATCACAAGTCCTATATGCATGATTTCTAATTGTTCACGCGATGAGGCAGTGAAGCGATATGAATTACTAGATTACTAGTGTTGATTTTATAAACATGTTTCTTAGGTAGGCGTCAATATCCTATAGGCATGGTTTCTAGTAGTTGAGATATATCTTATATAATTATCCCTACAGGCATGTTGTCTAAGTATAATAATAACAAAATTACTGATTAATTGATTAGAATCCATAGTCATGATAATTAAAGGAGCAGCGCACTAAATGCATTAGAAGTAATTAATTGATCGATTAATTGAAAACCTATAGACATGGTATCTAGATGGGCAGTAACAAACATGTGTTATTCATCCTATAGACATGTTGTCTAAGTGTTGAATAGTAGACATGGAAACAATGCAATAATTATTTGGGTCAACATATTTTGACAAGTTAAATGAAGTGTATGTGCATGAGTCCTATAGACATGATTTCTATTAATGTGCAGAAATAGATCAAGTTTAACAAAATAGCACATAAAACACTTAGACCCTATAGGCATGTTTTCTACCCTTTCATGCAAATATTGGAATACCCCAGCCCCCTTTTTATTAACTTCCCTATCATTCGTCATTACAAGTTATTACAGACCATATTGAATGATTACATTCCCAAACATGAATACAGAATAACCCAGCAACAGATCTTGTCCTTCAAACAGGCTTAGAACTTCATATGTACTACAGGTCTAAATTTCAAATGCAGACAGCGCATCCCAGACTTTCAGTACCACGACAGGTCCAACATACCAGGCCCAAGTAAATGACTTACTTTACCCAAATGGATGCCAAGTTCATACAAGCGGCAAACTATTTATAGAATTAACAGGACATCTTAGACACTTATTTCTTAAAGCTATAGCTAACAACATCCCTAGTTAAGACATATAAGCATGACTAGGCGAGATTGAAGGCACACAAGATACATATGAGGCAAGTTGAGGCTTGTAATTCCAAAAAGAAAGTTTAAGAACGACAGAATTGACCACTATAGGATAATGAACAATTCCAAAAAGAGTTGCAAAGTAAAGCATGATCCAAAATTAGCCTAAAGGACTTTAGACATAAGAGCTTTACATGAAGGTCTAGCATAATCAAGGATAGGAACTAGTGAAATAACAGTCTACACATAGAAATTCTAACATGGGAGCCTAGTGAGCATAACAAATAGACTAGTGGGCATAGTCTACAATGGTTGACAAACAATCACATGGGAAGACTTAACATGCCGAGCATCATTCATAATACCAAAGTTCAGAAACATTGCCAAAATTAACAGGATAGGTAGACATCAAGACTTAGACTAGTTGAACATATATAAAGAAAAAGCTATGTATTGAAGTCTTTAGGCAATATTTGAGGAACAAAAACTTGAACAAATACATTATGCTTTACAAGTAGCAAGGAAACATGTCATGCTGGTTCAGAATTTCAAGCAATACTAGCATTTAAAAGTTACATACATAGAGCAACCATAAAGAAATTAACAAGATGTATAGGAATGACACAATAGAAAATAATACATTAGGACAGATTCTGGGTGTGGACTAATCTATCATAAGAATCTAAAACAAACAAGGAGATGAACTCATGACAAGCAGCAGAATAACATTCAGCGATATATAAACATACTAAGCTAAGCAGGCTTAAGACAGTACGAAACTTAGAGCCTTAGGTAAGTTCTGATGCTAGGAAACACAAGACTACTAGATTACTTCAAAACAAAGAGGACCATAAACATAGTAGCATATTGGTTCATCAAATTTTGAGTGACATAGATATACAGATCATGAAGACAAGCACAGAAAAAATTAAAATTGCAAGAGTCAAAGGTACTTACCAGTTACAAATTAACGAGCAAACAAATGAGAAGAGCAATTTCCAGAGGTAATTCAATTAACAGTAACAAAGAGCAGAATAATCCCCAAATTCCCAGTGCGTCAGAGTTCCCAAGGGTTTCGAATGAACCCCAGGAAGTGCTCGTACTGAGAAAGAACACAATTGAATTTTAATGGCCTTGGCTTTCAGCCGGCCAAGGTCTCAGATTTAAGAGTATAACGAATGAGAATGAAAGAATAATAGTGATTAAGGTCCCTTCCAAAGGGAATTGGGAGGGGTTTATATAGCATCAAAATTAAGTACCGAGCAAGGAAAGATAGTAAATTAAACACAAACAAGGAAAACATAGCATGCAAAAATCAATTAGAATTAGTTTTAGGGAAAAATCCGGGAAACCCTAGTTTAGATGAAGAACAAAAATGGCAAAAACAATCTCACTGGATCAGAGCCATGAGGCCTGGTAGAAGGTGTATATAGATGAAATATCATCTAAATCTCGAAGGTCTGGAGATGATTTCTTGATTTAGGATCGTATATTTGCCAAAGATAGGCAAGTATTATGTGATACCAATACCATATAAATAGCGGAGAGATCGAACATATATGGAAGGAAAATCGTGGGGAGATTCCATATTAGAACTTAAATTGGGGAAGATTTGAAGAGGCGGCTATTAGGGTTTGAGAGGAGAAAAAGAGAGTAGAGAGGATTTTACGGCGGCAGTTTAGGGGAAATGGGTTAGGGTTTCGGGGGGGTTGGCTAATTAAAAGGGTAGGGTGATTGTAGACCGTTGATCTTGAGAGATCAACGATCAGGATCAAGGAATTGGCGGGGCGGGGTCGTCCAACAGGTCGCGACCGGGTTAGTTTAATGAGGGTCGTTTGGTTTGGGCTTGGCCGTTATTGGGTTGAGGTATGGGTATTTGGGCTATTGAATTGGTCCGGAATTGGCTCCAAATTTGGGCTATAAATTAAATACACGAAATTATTTAAATAAAAATAATTAATAAGTAATAAAATATTAATTATGCAATAAACTGATTGAAAATAATAGCTTAACATTGTAAAAAAAAAAAATACTAAAATGCTTTTTAGCATGAATAATGTAATAATTGTAATTATACATAGCATATAGGCTATTATTGTAAAATTATATAAATAGCTTAAAAATACAAATGTAATTATGTGAAATAAAATAAAAAATATTATAAAACATATATGTGGGTGTAATTAATAAATTTCGATGATTTAGTCATCACAATAATTTGAAGGGATAATTAATGAATATTTGAATAATTTAAATACAGGAAAATCATTTTTAAAGCATTAAACATTATAGAAAAATAGTAGAAAATACTTATATGACTCCTATAAGTTAAATAATGATGCAAAAAGCTATTTTGAAAGTATATATACTATTGAAAAAATATGAGGGCAAAATTGGGTATCAACAACTGGCCCTCTTTACCTGGTAAGAATGAAAGAGTTGTCAGGTAAAGAAAATGATGACTAATTTTGTCCGAAGTGAGTGAGGAATGATGTACTTTGAAAATACGGACAAACCCTGGCTCTTAAGTTGCCTATATATCCCCAGTTTTACGGGAATCAGGCTGTGTATAGTTTTGGATTCAACGGCGAACAAAACCGATGGAGTTGTTATAGGAGTGGTCGTATGTTTCGAAAAAGTTCTTTTTTGGGTAGTAAGGTGTTGTAAGTAACGGATAAATTTAAGTGTAGTCATGAATGCAAGTTTGTACATTACGGGTATATCACAAGGCAGATATTTGATTGGTTATAGAGTAAAAGGTAGTTAATTACTGGTCGTCGGTTACGTTTGAAGGCAGTCAAATGATGTGAACGTTGTGAACGAAAACCGGAGCGAAGATTGCTCCTATTTATAGAACGGTTACCTTCCGAGCTACCTTCAAAACTTAAAACACGGTGCATGCAAATATATATAGGTTATTGCAAAAATTTAAACATGATGCAAATTCCCTTTAGACCATGAAGGTTGTCCTCAGACGATGAGGATGATGTCTTTGGACCATGACGTACTGGGTCATAAAGCGTATGGTAAGGGATTCGCAGGACATGAAATGGTGTCCTCGAGCCATGAGGATAGTGCCTCTAGACTATGACGCCTTTGAATAATGATGTGCAGTTTCGAGAGATCCTTAGGCCATGGAATGGTGTCTTCAGGCCATGAGGATGGTGCCTTCGGACTATGACACCTTCGGAGAATGTGGCAATATTTTAGCCCATGAGATGCAAATATATGATCGTTTGATAGAGGAAACAAGTCATGCTTAGTTATATGCGAGGACGAGATAAGACAAGGCTTAGTCTTGTATATGAGAGTAGTGCTTAGCCCTATACGAAGAAGGGAGATAGTGCTTAACCTTATGAAGTGTAGTGGAGATAGTGTTTAGTCTTATGTAAAGAGAGGCAATGTTTAGTCTTATGCAAGGTAAGGACAGTGCCTAGCCCTATGCAAAGAGTGGATACAATTCTTAGTATCATGCAAGGAAAGGAGAAAGTGTTTAGTCTCTGGCAAGGAAAGGCAATGCTTAGCCTTATGCGATAATGGAGGCAATGCTTAGCCTCATACAAGGAAATGAGACAATGCTTGGTCTCTGGCAAGGAAAGGCAATGCTTAGCCTTTTGCAATAATGGAGGCAATGCTTAGCCTCATGCAAGGAATAAAGACAGTGTTTAGCCTCATGCGAAGAAAGGCGATGCTTAGCCTTATGCAAGGTGAGGGTAATGCCTAGCCCTATGCAAGGAGTGGAGACAATGATTAGTCTCATGTAATGAGAGGCAATGTTTAGACTTATGCAATAATGGAGGCAATGCTTAGCCTCATGCAATAATGGAGGCAATGCTTAGCCTCATGTAAGGAGTGGAGATAATGTTTAGTCCCATACAAAGAAAGGCAATGCTTAGCCTTATCCAAGGAATGGAGACAGTGCTTAGTCTCATGCAAGGAAGACAGTGTTTAGCCTTGTGCGATGATGAGGGAAATGCTTAGCCATATTCAAGAAAAGCAGCGAATAGCTGTGAGAGAGTGAAGTATTTCTTAGCTTGACGTCTTTGCGTTTGGCAACTTTGTTGTTATGAAGATAGCGATTTTGTTGTGTGTACGTATTTGCGAATATTCTTGTTATGTTTATTGTGCCTGTATTCAAAGAAATATTTTAGGTTAACGAGGGAATGGTTGGCTCATGCTCTCGATTTCCTTGCTTTGCCTTTTACCTTGAGACCCTGCTTGAGTTACCCCGGGTAACGTTTGGCTGCCATAGAAACGAATTTTCGAAAAACATGCATGTATTTGACAAATTATTATTTTCAGAAATGTAGAAGTTTGAAATGCACGAGATCAAATAATTTGGATGTACTGATGACTGTGATGCATTTCGTGACATCGTAACCTCCTTGCTTTAGAATTTTGAGGGTCATCCTCAAAATTCTGCCCCATTTTAAGTGCATACTTCTGACAACACATTCCTTGGTTGTTCCAAACGTGATGAAATCGGACAAAGTAACGATCTTGCCCTAGTTTTTGATCATGGGAGAAATGAAGATTTTATTAGGATGTGATTGTACCTACAGGGCTGCCCACATATCCCATCTTAAACGGGAATCAGGTCAAGCTTAGTTCAGTTACATCAAATAGAAACTGCAAACAATCTTAAGCATAGTATCACTTTACTGCGTCTGAATTGATAGGTTTCGGCCAAATCTCTATGTCCATTTCTGCAAGTATAAGTGCTCCTCTTGTTAATACCCGGTGAACCATGTAAGGACCTTGCCAGTTGGGTGAGAACTTTCCCTTGGCTTCATCCTGGTGCGAGAAGATTTATTTTACCACCAATTGCTCTGGTGCGAATTGCCTTAGCCTGAACTTTTTGGTATTCTATTCTGGTAGAGTTGGGTGAGAATTGCCTTAGCATATTCTATTCTGGTAGAGTTGACCGTGGCATACTGCATTCATTATTTTTCTGTCAATAAGAGCTAGTTGTTCATACCGGCTTCGTACCAATTCTACATCACTGAGCTCAGCTCTTGTATGATTCTTAAAGAAGGAATTTCCACTTCGGCGGGAAAAACGACTTCAGTACCATAAACCAGTAGGTAGGAAGTTGCCCTAGTTGATGTGCGGACTGTGGTACGATATCCAAGTAAAGCAAATGGCAGCTTCTCATGCCATTGTTTGTAATTTTCCACCATTTTCCTCAATATCTTCTTGATGTTCTTGTTGGCGGCTTTTATGGCTCCATTCATTTGCGGCATATATGCTGTGGAGTTCCTATGCTTGATGTTGAAGGTTTCACACATGGCTTTCATCATATCTCTGTTGATATTGGTGGCATTGTCAGTAATGATTGACCCCGGTACTCCAAATAGACAAACAATACCGTCCCGAACAAAATCCGCTATAACTTTCTTAGTTACAACTTTATAAGATACAGTTTCAACCCATTTTGTGAAGTAGTCTATGTCCACCAGAATGAACCTATGCCCGTTTGAAGCAGCAGGTTCGATTGGGTCGATGATATCCATACCCCAAGCGGAGAAAGGCCAGGGTGAACTTGTTGCATTGAGTTCATTTGATGGTACTCGTATCATGTCAGCATGTATTTGGCATTGGTGACACTTCTGAACATACTTGATGCAGTCTGTTTCCATAGTTATCCGAAAATACCCTGCTCTTAGTATCTTCTTGGCTAAGATGAAACCATTCATGTGCAGTCTGCAGGTTTCGGCATGTATTTCCTCGAGCAATCTGGATGCCTCCTTGGCATCGACACACCGTAGTAATCCCAGGTGAGGAGTCCTTTTATACAGAATTCCTCCGCTTTGAAAGAAATGGTCGGCTAATCTTCAAAGCGTGCACTTCTGGGTATGGGTAGTAGTCTTTGGGTATTCTCCCTTTTCTAGGTACATCTTGATATCGTGGAACCACAAATTTCCGTCAGTGTCTTCTTCAACATGAGCACAATAAGTTGGCTTCTTATGAATTCCTATTGGGATAGGATCAATGAAATTCTTGTCTGGGTGTTGTATCATAGAGAAAAAGTGTCTAACGCATCTGCGAACTCATTCTGGATCCTCGGAATATGTTTGAATTGTATCTTTATGAACCTCTTGGTCAACTCTTGTACACAGTGCAAATATGGAAATATTTTGGTGTTCTTCGTAGCCCATTCCCCTAGAACCCGGTGTACCAAAAGATCTGAATCTCCGATTACTAGCAGCTCCTGAACGTTCATGTCAATGGCCAACCTGAGTCCCAAGATGCAAGCCTCATACTCCGCCATATTGTTGGTGCATGGAAACCTTAGTTTTACAGGTACCGGATAGTGTTGGCCGGTTTCTGATACTAAGACAACTCCGATACCTACCCTTTTGAAGTTTGCCGCTCCGTCAAAGAACATCCTCCAACCATCATATGCCTCGGTGATATCTTCTCATATAAATGGCAGCTCCTTCTGGAAAATATGTTTTTAATGGTTCGTATTCTTTGTCTACGGGATTTTCTACCAGATGATCCACCAATGCTTGCCCCTTGACTGCCTTCTGAGTCACATAGACGGTATCGAACTCACTTAGCAATATTTGCCATTTTGCTAACTTACCCGTAGGCATGGATTTTTGAAAGATGTATTTTAGCGGATCCATACTTCATATGAAATATGTAGTGTATGTAGATAAATAATGCCTCAACTTCTGAGCTATCCATGTCAAAGCACAGCAGGTGCATTCCAGCAAAGAGTACCGGGCTTCATAAGGCATGAATTTCTTGCTCAGAAAATATATCGCCTGCTCCTTTCTTCCAGTTTCATCATGTTGTCCCTAAACGCAACCAAAAGCACCATCGAATACGAACAAATAAAGCAGCAGAGGTCTACCCGCTTCTGGCGGGACCTGAATTAGCGGTTTAGATAAATACTCCTTGATTTTGTCGAAGGCCTTCTAGCATTCTTCAGTCCAGCTTGTTACAACATCTTTCCTCAGCATTCTAAAGATTGGCTCACACATCACGGTTGATTGTGCTATGAAGCGGCTGATGTAATTGAGGGGCCCTAAAAAACTCATCACATCTTTCTTATTCTTCGGAGGTGGCAAGTATTGGATATCTTTGACTTTTGATGGGTCTAACTCAATCCCTCGACGATTGACGATGAATCCTAACAACTTTCCAGCAGGGATTTCGAACATTTTGCAGGATTCAACTTCAAACTGTATTTTTGAAGCCGGTCAAAAAATTTTTTCAAGTCTGCTATATGATCCGAACTTCTTTTAGATTTGATGATAATGTCATCCACATACACCTCTATTTCCTTGTGTATCATGTCGTGGAAGATGGTTATCATGGCTCTCATATAGGTAGCTCCAGCGTTCTTCAGACCAAACGACATCATTTTGTAACAGTATATCCCCCATGGTATGATGAAGGCTATATTTTCGGCATCCTCTTCATCCATCCAGATCTGATGGTATCATGCGAAGCAATCCACAAAGGAATGGAGCTCATGCTTGGCACAATTTTCAATCAGTATGTGTATGTTGGGCAACGTGAAATGATCTTTGGGACTTGCTCTATTCAGATCTCGGTAATTGACACATACACCCATCTTTCTTTGCAACTGGCATAATGTTGGCCAACCAAGTCGGATATTCGGCCACTCGGAGAACCTTGGCTTTGATTTGCTTGGTGACCTCTTCTTTTATCTTCAAACTCTTATCCGGCTTGAACTTTCTGAGCTTCTGCTTTACCGGTGGACACATGGGATTAGTGGGTAGCTTGTGAGCCACTATGGATGTCCTTAAACCAGTCATATCGTCGTAAGACCATGCAAAGATATCTTCATACTCTTTTACGAATCTAATGTACTCTTCCTTCTCTGATGGTGATAGATAAATGCTTATACATGTTTCCTTGACTGTTTCGGAATTCCCTAAGTTAACGGCCTCAACTTCCTCCAAAATAGACTTTGATTTATTCTCAAAGTTTTCTACTTCTTTGATGATTTCCTCAAGTATTATATCATCTTTTAGATCCTCTGAATCACTATCCTTATGTTGTGTTGTCTCATTACATGTCATAGTCATAGGTTCATCAGGATAGGTAAATATTATGCCAGGAACTCGACGGGACCCGATTTGGTACGACGGTCCAGTTCTTGAGAACAATTCCTTCCTCTATGGTCTGAATGTTAAGGTCTTCCTCCTCCTCCTCCTCAACTATTGCACTGCAGTCCATGTCTTCTTCATCTAGAAATAGCTTTCTCGTGCCAGCTAAAACCTCATCTTCCTCAGATCCCCTCTTCATGCAGCTTGATAGAATGTCTGGTGCAGAGATGGTACCGGTTGTTCCAGTGGATAATAAGGAGCATGCCATGGTGGTGACCAATCTTGGTGTTCCTGCCACGTGTATTCATATCTGAGTCCAAAAGTCATTCCATGACGCTGTGGTTGTACGAGTTTAGTGATCCCTTGAAGATTTTTGCCGAGGCCCTTGCCGGGTTCATACCCCGTCTATAGCAGTATGCTTTCTATCTTGTTGCTCCATCATCGGTCCTTTTCAATTGCATTGACTCCTTCAATGCGATGGTATGTTTCTCCACCTAGATTCTTTCTGTTTTTGAATGACTGGGATGGTCTGATTGGTGTAGATGGGGTTACTTCGATCTCCATGAATGATCACTTCCTGATGATTCCACTCAAACTTCACAGCCTGATGCAGGGTTGAAGCCACTGCGCTGGCATCATGTATCCAGGGTCGTCCCAACAATAGATTGTAAGTAGTATATATATATATCTATCACTTGGAACTCGACATCAAACCAAGTCGGGCCCATCTGTAGATTGAGGTTGATTTCTCCAATGGTGGCTCTCTGAGATCCATCAAACGCCTTCACATTCATGTTTCCCATCCGTATCTCGTGCATGCCTTTACCCAATCTCTTCAGAGTAGTCAATGGGCATATGTTGAGACTTGAACCCCCATCTATCAAGACCCTGGCGATGAACTTATCCTCAAATTGCACCGTGATGTGTAGCGCCCTCTTGTGACTCACCCCTTCTGGTGGTAATTCATCTTTATTTAAAGTGGTTTTGTGGCTCTCCAATACCTGTCCGACCATGTTAGCCATCTCCCCATTAGTGATGTTGGTGGGTACATAAGCTTCACTCAACACCTTCATCAAAGCATTCCAGTGTGTGTCCGAATTTTGCAGCAGTGACAAGATGGATATTTGAGCGGGAGTTTTGTTCAAGTGGTCGACAACAGAGTACTCTCTCGCTTGTACCTTTCTCCAAAGATCATCAGTTCCAGTCTCGACAATAGGCGGCTTAGATGCAGCCTCCTCGCTTGTTCCTCCCAGGTTCTCAGGTGTATAAACTCTGCCAGTTCTGGTCATACCTTGTGCAGCACCTGTCTCTTCCATATTGGCTTTTCCTTTGCTTCTTGATTCCACAACATAGTCCCATGGGATGGCATCAGACTTGTAGGATGGCATGGGAGCTACCATCACAATGAAGGGTGTAGATACCTCAACTTCAAACTGCTCCTGAGTTTGTACCACAACTGGTGTGAGGGTGGCTGGAGATGGTTTAGGAGAATCTCCCTCTCGAATGAGTCCGATAGGCCCCTCCTGATCCCATTCTTCATCAGTCTCTATCACATATACTCCCTCGCCTCTGTGATCCGGGAGAGGAATGTGACGAAGATTTTGTGCAACCTCTTTTGCCTGTGTGACCTTAATGTCGATCAGTGTCTGAATCTTGTCTTTCAGTGTCGGCATTCATCAATGGTATGACCCTTCATGCCTGAATGATAGGCACATATTTTGTTGGGTTTGATCTACTGGAGCAATTCTCCATAACAACAGTAGGGATGGGAGTAACATAACCAGCGGCCTTTAGTCTCTCATACAATAGGTCTATGTGTTCAACAATTGGGGTGTACTGTCTTGGTGGTCTACGGTCGAAATTTGGTTGTGGCTTCTGGTAGTTTTGGTGGGCGGGTGGTGGTGAATGGTAATATACATGTTGAGTATTGTAGACGTGGTAGGTGGTAGCAGGATGTTGGTATCTGGGGGTGGGGGTTGGTATGTTTGTGGAGGTGTTTGGTATGTGAGAGGAGACTTAGGACGCTGGTCCACCATCACGGGACCTATTTATTTATTCTTCGAAATGCCTCCTGATTTCAAGGCTTTGTTCGTGGCCTGCATTGCCTCGAAATCGGTCACCATTCCATTCTTAATTCCTTCTTCTATTCTTTCTCCTAGCTTGATGATGTCGAAAAATTTGTGATTTTCAATAACTATTAACCTTTCGTAATACTGTGGGTTTTGAGCCCTGACAAAGAACTTGTTCATTTGTTCTTCTTCAAGTACTGGCCTCACTTTCGCGGCTTTTGATCTCCGACGAGTAGCATACTCGTGGAAGGTTTACGTCGGCTTCTTCTTGAGGTTTTGAATGTAGAAAACGTCTGACGTATTTTCCGTGTTGAACCTGAATCTATTAGTGAAGTCTGATGCCATACTCACCCAACTAACCCACTTCTTTGGGTTTTGACTGATATACCAAGACAAGGCGTCTCCTGTGAGGCTCTACATGAATAGTTTCATGCTTATTTGTTCATTTTTGCCTACTCCAATCATGTCACAATACGTTCTTAGATGCACTTTTGGATCACCAGTCCATCGAACATTTCGAACTTGGGAGGTTTGTAACCCCCCCCCCCCAGTTCCATATGTGGCTAAATACACAGGTCCTCATAGTTCAGACCCTCGACACCTTTACCACCTTCAACACTCTAAACTCTACCAGTAAGCTTCTTGAGTTCTTCTTCCATGTTTTTAATGAGCATGTCCTTCTCAGTCGATTCGGGTATGTATAGGGTTTGCTGTGGGATATGGGGTAAACTTTCTACATATATCGGATTGCTTTGATGGACTCCTGGAATTTGGGTATAAGGGTGATCACTGGTTGAGTTTTGGGGATCGGGAGTTGGATGTGGTGCATTCTGGGGAGTGTGATAAGTAATGGTTTGTGGGTATTGAGTTGGATGATGGTGTTGTTGTTAAGGGGTTGGTACTGGTGGCGAGTTAAGGTTCTGGGGAGGTGCGGGATACTGGTATGGTGCAGGAGGATTTGGTGGTGGGTTTTGGTTTTGTGTGTTTTGCGGTGGTGTTTGGTTCTGGGTAGCCAGATTTTGCTGGTTAATGTCGGGGACATTGAGAGTGAGGGAGAGGTTTGCCAAATTTCGGACTTGCTTAAGCTCGTCTTGTAGTTCCATGATTTACTATTCCAGACGTAAGACTAACTCATTTTGTACCGGAGTACTTCGGTCATCTAAAGTTTCAACGTTTTCCACCATGGTAGCATTGTCTTTCCTAATACCACTCAAATCATCCATTTTCTCTTTCCCTTTGCTTTTGCCTTTAGGATCGCTTGGTGGAGGAGGAGGTGGAGGACCTCTGGATCCCATGTGATATATTGACGATGCTAGTATGCACGAACTAACCTTTGGTAATGGGAAAAATCAAAAGAAAAGAAAAGGCAAAAGGTAACCAAGTTAGTAAGGAATATTAAAAGAGTGTTTGCAATATTAAAACATGTTTCACAAAGTCATGCAATAATTCGCGTCCTAATTCGGGGACCTCATTATACCCGAGGTAGGCCTAAGCGACACGTAGACTTGGAGAAAATTGATGCCAACATCTGCGTCATTTCATTAATGCCAAAAATGAGTCAAACCTTTACTAAATCGACGATAATAAAAATTACTAATGGCATTTAGCCTTATTATAATCGAAATCTAAAGCTAAGCTGCAAAGAACATCATTTCCTAGTCTAATTGCTCCCTGAAGGACTTTCTCCGTACTTGGATCTTTTGACCCCATCAATCAGGTTCCCCAGATTGCACATATCCAACAGTAAGTAAGCCTTTGCTAGATGTCCTCCTTCAGTGCCATCCGTGCCTTGACAATCTGAGAGTCTCTTTTTCATCTTTCCCTCGAGCTCCATCAATCCTTGTTCCAAGTATTCCAATATTTCTGTTGACTTAGTGGCAATCTCCTTCCATTCCTTTATCACCTCCATGTTAACTTTGTGTTGTTCCAGAGCTTTAGACTCGAACACTCTTTTGCGTAGCCTTCTATACTTAACTTGTGCCTCAACTTCTTCATCTATAATTTTATCCTTCAGATTGATTCCTGGATTGATGTCTCCCGCTACGTCATCCTCCAGCTATGATAGATAGTATTACATATGATCGGTGTGATACCTATCTGGCTCAATAGTTTCTTCTTCCACGATGACCTTTTGCTTCCACATATGTTGTGCCTCAAACTTGAATGGAATAACATCTCCTTTGAAATCTGCCTTGTACTGGACCATGTTGGAAACCTGAGGTATGGCATGTTTTCTCCCTGCTTGCCTCATTACCCTTATGGGAGCATAAGGATAGATGCCTCATAACCCGATTAGTACTAGATGAGTAGTCCATCTTGACGTGATGATGAACTCACTACTAGGAAACCACTCAAACATCTAATGTACCTATTCGTCCGTGAGATTGCTGAAGAAATGTACCCAACTTACAGCATTTCCAGGCTGTGCAAACCTGTCTGGGATAAATGCCATTTGCTTTGGGTGATGGTAAGTTATGTAGTCATTCAACGGCCGCCGCAGAAGCTCTTGACGATACTCTCCTCTCTGAAAGTGTTCCAGCAGCCAAACTTGCAGTAGCAAATTACAACCCTCAAAGTGTCCAAATCCCATCTTGCACAGACCTAGAGCGTGGTACATCTCAGCTAAGATTATAGGGATGATGGTATAAGTTTTTCCTTGATGCCTTCCATTAAGGTCCTGGCGACCATGGCTAAGCGAGTATGAATTCTTCTCCCTTTCATTGGAAATATCAACAACCCCAAGAAGCAGACGATGAACACATAAACCCGGCGGTGCGTCCACCACAAGGAAGTAATGGCAAGTTGCTCATGATGAAGACGATATGACTTGCTATGTCCATAACGCTCATAAAGAAATTCAAAAGGGTGTATGACTTCTTTAAACCGAGTAACTCGTCATTTTTCTTAAAACACATCTTTAGAAAACCGCGAGAAGTGCGATTCTCTAGTACCAGTAATCTCGGACTATCCCATGGAAACTTAGTAAAGCCTCTTATTTCTTCTAGGAGAGGATTCATTTCTATATTGCCGAATCACAAAACGTCTCTTTTCCCATCCCAGACCATGGTAGTGTCCTCAATCAGTGTCCTATTTGGTCGAATGTTTAGCAAGGATGGCAGGTCACCCAATACTCTTCTCACATGATTCTTGTCGCAAGGTGCAAGGTCTTTCCACCAGTCAAGTAGCAAAGGTGGGATGTTTTGGACCATAATGAACCTAGGGACTTCGTGCTTCATTTTCTATAAACAAATAAAAGTTAGCTATTTCCCCCTCCAGATTTGACTACTTATGCAATTATGATCAACATGTTGGCATATTTACTCCAAGTAATGCACGCAACATGATAGTGTACATTGGGACTGTGGAAATCTCGTCGGACTTTGGACAAGGTTTTTCTTAGCGGGTTGTTACGCTAATAACGCTTCAACCCGTACTAGGTTTAGCATGATGCATGTACATTTCAAGTTGGAGTAGGGTTTCTAGAATGGTCTAGACTGGTACTCTCAAGTGGATAACTTGAGAGGGAAAGACACGGGACCATCGATTGCACCGCTGATCGATTAGTCTACCTGTTCAACATTGTCAACTAAAAGTTTGGTCCATTCTCGTGATGAGATAATGTTTAGTACCAAGGATAAAGCATTAAGGCTTTTTAATGATTTCTAAATTTGATACGGGGTATATCAAATAGTATATCTACGGGATGACACGTTTAGGAATCACCTATGTAAGTGCGAAGTGTTAGCCGCTTCAAGGGGAATTTTGTAAGGCTAATTCTCTACGCACTTATTAAACCAGGCGGTGTTCATGGCTGAAACGAACACAACAATGAGAGCCAAAGACGGTTAAGGGCTGGTATTGTGACTTATGGTTGTCTAGGTATACACCAAAGTTCGACGGTTCAAAGATATCAAATCTACCGATTGACCGAGTATATCCGACATAAGTTCACTACCGAAAGTTCAAAGGGAAACCTACTTATCCTGATACTATTAATCCTTGCTTTCGAATCACACAATTTTTCATGCATATTTCCGTGATATAGCCATTCCCCATTCATGTGGGGGATTGTTGGGTTTTTTAAGCTTAAATGTAGCTTAAAAGAGGGTGAATGGGAAATGGAGGGAAATTGAAAATATTTTAGTTTCCCTCCTTGACAAAGGGATATTGTCCCATATTGGAAGAGGAAAAGATTTTGATGGGTATATATACAATTGCACTTCTTGTAGCCCTTAAAGAGTTAAAAAAGAAGTCAAGCCTCGCGCCGTCGTCATTATCGTCGCTCGCTCGGCTCGGCTACGGCTTCGGCTTCGGATTCGGATTTGGATTTGGTCAAATGATCGATTGATTGATTAATGTTTTGGACCAAATTTATTTGTTAATAGTAAATATTAACAGAATTGTTATTAAATATTCAGTTTTTTGTAAACGGAATATTAATATTAAATTCAAACGTAATAGTATATGCCCTTCGCTTTTTGTAAAAGACATTTACAATTGCACCTCTTCATATTTGAAGAACAGTTTGTACCTCTTCAAATCTGAAGAGTTGAAGAACAGTTTGCACCTCTTCAGATTTGAAGAAATAGTTGGCACCTCTTCGGATTTGAAGAGTTGCACCTCTTTAGTTTGAGCTCAACATTGGTTATAAATACCAGTCAATTCTCTTAGATTTTCCATACGAATTTCTGTCTTCTCCTCATTTTTTCTGCATTATTTTAACTACAAACAAAATATCAGTAAGTGTGATTTGCTACTGATCTTTGTGTTCGCTGAAACATTGGTGTTTGAAGTATCGCTACACCAGTGTGTAATTCGTTCTATCCTGGGAGGAAATAATCCACAACCTTGGGTACTAGGAGGGGACGAAATTCCTTAAGAAAACACTGTGAATTCAGTGGGCTCGGATTAAATTCTGTTTCTTTTACGTTTCTATTTATATATTATTTTATCTTCTCCAGAATTATTTTACAAATACAGTTTTAATAACAAAAGAAACACAAAAGATTGACATGCCATAAAGTGAAAAAATAGATAATAATGATTTATATAGCTGATTGTAGTTATCTTGGGATTGCAGTGTACATAATTGCAGTTGTTCCTTTAAAAACTAGCAAAAATTACCATTTATACGAAATGTATATTGTATGAAATTTTTTTAAAATCGTCATGGTACACAGTTCCCACATAAACAATATACTCTAAAAAGACCTTCTCATATAAAATGGTAGCAAAGAGTGAAACAAAAAAGTTAGCAAACGAATATAACTAATATTCTTTTGCAAGGCATATATATTATATAGAATGAGAAATGCAGAAGTACTAACCTCTTACTTGTCCTGAATTAATTAGGATGAGAAGTGAGGCATCAGATTTATAAGAGAATGTGATTACTATGGTCAATTAGAAGTCTTTCTTTATATATATTATTATGTAACAATCAAACTTTTTCCTTTTTTGACTAGCTCTGTACCAGAAACTTCCCTGCCAATTGCCTAATGATAGGAACGTGTCTTGATTATAAAATGAATTTGGAATAATAATTGAGCGGAAGCCGACTATTGATAATGCCTAATGATGGAAATGAGTTTTTATTATAAAATGACTTTGGCATATATATAATAATGGTGCCGATTTGACTATATATAATCAATTCTATGAGCTGAGATGCATGTGTTGGATTGTCCAGTTAAATAAATAGCATCATTTCATACAAGTATTATCCTAAAGTCAAAGGATTGAGCTGCCTTTCACATTACTAGTTTTCAATAGTAAACTGTTGGTTATCATATATACCATTTTATTACATAAATTTGCTTTGATTGCAATGGATCAATCGTCCTCACATTACTAGTTTTCAGTAGTAGACCGGTGATAGCAAGTTCGTATGATGTTTTAGGACTTAGGTGCATGTTTGGTTTAAAGCCCCGAGGGCTCGGGTGGATTCCGGATGGTTAACAGATCAAAATTTCGACTTAAGGAAAAATCTGAAATTTTGGCCTTCTGGTGTAATCGCACGTGCGGTCAATTTTCCGCAGAAGCGGAAACCGCACCTGCGGTCAATTTCCACAGAAGCGGGAATCGCACCTGCGGTCAAATTTTCGCAGAAGCAAAATGCTGGATAGAACACATAAAATCGGATTTTAGCCATTTTTACTTATTTTTGAGTTTTGAGTCTGACATTTTGGCGATTCCAAAGCGATTTTTCACGAGTTTGATTTGGGTAAGTGTTGTATAACCAAAAGTGATTATATTTCACAAATCCATGTCTATATTCATCATTTATTTCGGGTTTAGATGGAAGAAATTAGAATTTTTGTAAAACTTTTCAAAAGAAAAAAATTTATGATTTGAAGATCCATTTGACATCGGAATTGGATAACTTTTGTATGGTTGGACTCGTATCGGAATGAGTGCTCAGATTTCATAATTTTTTTCGAGATTTGAGACGTGGGTCCAACTGTCGAATATTTAAATAAATTTCGGATTTTTATCCGAAAAATTAGTAAACTTCATATGGAATTAATTCCTATGATTCGTATTGAGTATATCGAATTATTTATGAACAAATTTGAAGCTTTTGAAGACAAATTTAAAAGAAAAAACTGTGGTTGAGTAATTAATAAAAATTTACAAAGCGAGGTAAGTGTCGTGGTTAACCTTGACTTGAGGGAATAGAACCCTTAAACTATTTGTTATGTGAAATGCATGTGAACGACGTATAGGCGAGATGACGAGTATCTATACGTCGTCAAATTAATTGTTTGCATAATTACTTGAAAAATCATAAATTATTTTAAATCATGAATTAATTATTATAATAATTATTTCTCTCCTATTCTTTATCAAATATTAATTCTTGAATTCCTGCATTAATTGTTACATGCTATTTGAATTATGTCTCTTAATTGTTATTTGACATTTAGCATATTAAATATTAAACTGCCTATTTTCTCCCTGATTTTCATAATAATTTGCTATTTGTCATTGTTTGTTTCATAATTAAATCATAATTATTGTATGCTTGTTGTCTTATAATTTTATATTAATTATTGCATTTATTGGAGAAATTTCTTTTATAAGAATTGGTAAATGAATATATTGGAGGAGCGGGTTGCATGCCGCAACAGAATTTATTGAAATGGATATATTGGAGGATCGGGTTGCACGCCGCAACAGACTTATTAAAAGTTCATATTGGAGGATCAGGTTGCACGTCGCAACAGACTTATTAAAAGTCCATATTGGAGGATCGGGTTGTACGCCGCAACAGACTTATTAAAAGTCCATATTGGAGGATCGGGTTGCACGCCGCAATAGACTTATTTAAAAGTCCATATTGGAGGATCGGGTTGCACGCCGCAACAGACTTATTTAAAAGTCTATATATATATATATATATATATATATATATATATATATATATATATATATATATATATATATTAGGGGATCGGGTTGCATGCCGCAACAGACTTGATTAAAATGAATATATTGGAGGAGCGGGTTACACGCCGCAATAGAATTGAATATGAATATATTGTGAGAGAGGGTTGCATGCTGCAACGGAAATTGATGGAAATGATAATTTGTTATGACTGCTGAGTTGGCTTCAATTATTATAAATGAGTTACCTGATTTATTTCTATTATTTGTTGTTGTTACAAATATTGCGTACAGCTTAATGTAAGTGATCCACCTTAGCCTCGTCACTACTTCGTCGAGATTAGGCTCAGCACTTACCAGTACATAGGGTCGGTTGTACTGATACTACACTCTGCACTTCTTGTGCAGATTTCGGAGTTGGTCCCAGTGGCGTACCATAGACCTGCTCGGATTTCAGCTACTCAGAGGATACTTGAGGTATAACTGCACGACGTCCGTAGATCTGAAGTCCCCGTCTACTTTACTTTAGCTATGTGTCTATTTTCAGACAGCTTTATTTTATTCAGGCCCTTATTTGTATTATTCTAGAAGCTCGTGCACTTGTGACACCAATTCTGGGATGGTATTTAGATACCGTTATTTTTATGGATTATTCACTATATTTCAGACTTTACTTCCGCAATTGTTCTTTGTTATTAATAAATTTAAAAATTAATTTAAAAATGAATAATATTATTCTAACATTGGCTTGCCTAGCAAGTGAAATGTTAGGCGCTATCACGGTCCGAAGGTTGAAATTTCGGATCGTGATATATAAGGTTAGTTAAAATAGAGGTGAAATATGTTTACATCAAAAATGAATTTATTTCAGCTACAATTAGTGGCGGCTTAAAAACGAATAGTGGCATAAAGCTAAACTTTATTAAGAGGCCTTAAGTTTTAAAAACATCATACATATTTTTATTTAATTATATTTTTTTAACTTTTTTAAATGTAAAATTATTAGTGATATGTATATAATTTATTTTAATCATTGCTTTTCAATTAATAACATAAATAATTAATCTATTTAATCTGTTTTGAGATAATTGTTTAATGAAATCTTCTTTTAAGTTGTATTAATGTTCTAGTACTAATCTTTTAAATTTTGAGTAACTTTATTCATATCGACATACTTGAACTCCAACGTGGGACTTCTCGGCGCAAGTTTGAATTTAGTCGGGCCCCAATGTAGGTATCGGACACCGGGTGAAAAATAAAAAAAATAAGATCTCAATAGAGTGCGCCATCCCTCTTTACTTTCTTGAACTCTAATCCCAATAAGTAACAAAATATAGGTTTAAAATGGTATGGTAACAAAATTGTTTTAAATTTCAATTCACAGATTGTAATTGTACATCATTTTCAAAAGAACACACGACTAATTATGAGTAACCACCGGAGGATGTGGTACCCGTATAAGTACTCATCCATTCTTAACCAAGGCGATCGTATTATATCGGCCATGGGAATGAAGTTATTTTTGATACAGAGCATTTTACCCCTAAAGTAGAATTTTCCGTTGTGACTCTGGATTAATCTGGCCCCAAAGCAGGTATTAAATACCAAGTGTAAAAAAAAAAAGAAGGAAAATAAGAATCTCAAGACTCAAACAAAATTATTATCCATTTGAGTCATGTGATTCCACTTAAGGTAGAAAATATTAATAAATTAATTTATAGTGTGTTGACCCAAGTAAAGTTTGTTTTGATAATTGACAAAGAACTCAAGCATGAACTAGATCCATAAACAGTGTACATAGACACAGACATATTCGAGCATATGGAATACACGTGAAGGAGATAAGTTCAAGTTGTTATATCTGATATCTCCTGATCGAAAAGGTTGCATAAGTGATAAGGAGAAGGACTCCTTACTCGAGAGAACTCTATCCTAGATAAGGGAGGAGTTAGAAGTTGAAGATAACTAGAACTCTTCCACCATGGAAGAGTATAACATTAGAACTCTAGTTATTTCCTACTCTACTAAATCTATAAATGGTAGGATGTTCTCATTCTACAGTGATGCACAAACACTGAAGTCAAACGTGAGTTGAGAGAAAAATAGCAAGGCATTTTGCAAACAATTCTTGTGTGATTCAAGTGTGCCAACCTGAAGCTACATGAACCGGATAGAAGAACCAGTTCCAAGTGTCTGTCTTTTATTCTAGTTCAATTGTAGTAGGGCTTTTCAAGTTGTACCTTTCAGCTTTATCTAGAAGCAGTTGTATTAGGTACTCTGAGTATGCAAGTTAGAGTTCACTTGAAGTTGTCGCAACAGTTAGAGATTTGTTGTCACAATGGGATTAGAGTTAATCCTTAGGTTTACAAAGGGTTTTGTAAATGCTGTTTTGGCTTAGTGATTTAGTGAAGTATTGGGGAAAATGCTACTGAGTAGTAGGTCGTGGATTTTCACATAAAAATACTTGTGTTCTTTACTTTTCGCATTTACTATTTTTGTAACAGTAGCATAAGGAACACATAGAAGAACCAAGTCTTTCTATAATTAATGCACGCGAAAATTGGACACCACATAAATTACTCCCCTCTTATGTGGCATTGATGTATAAAACATCATAGTGAGCATATATAGAACGAAAAAATGCAGAAAGTTACCTCTTTGGTTTGGCCGTTAATTTCTTCTTTCGTTGGTCTCTTCAACTTTTGCTTTTCCTGGATTTCTAAGAGGAATGAGGTACGTAATTAAAAAAAAGAATCAGATACCTGGCCTTGTTTTTCCTTTCAACACAAAATAAAGTTGGCCAATAATTACAAAAGTTAATCGAAAGTATATGATACGTAATGAAATAAAAAAAGAATCAGATACCTGGCCTTGTTATCCCTTTCAACACAAAATAAACTTGGCCAATAATTACAAAAGTGAATGAGAAATCCAGTGAATCAAATCAATGACTATTTTACTCAATTATTTTCGTTTTGGCACGTTTCTTCCACTATACTATAACAGCTTTTAAATTTCTAACCTTTATTAGAATTTTGGAAATCATTATCTTGATTCAATTTAATAGTCATACTAATTATATAGTTTACCATTAAATATGATAACAATTGAATTTATACGTGATTTTAAGGATGTGTGGATTGATTCAACACAAATAATCAATAATATTAAATAAACGAGTTAAAGACAAAATGAATGATCAAACCAGTTGTATGTTATGTCTTAGCCTGAATCTAGGTTGAATAGTAGTTTGCACTCGATCGGACCCTTGGTTCGCACGCAATCGTTAATAAAGAACAAAACAGTTAAGTAAGGAACGTTTGCAGTAGCTAGAAAGCGGAAAATAAATTTGTATTGCCTTGGTTCACGTGTTACCATATCTCTCAAAAGAAAAAAAAAACCTCCAATTTATATAGTAGGAGAGTTTCATCACTAGTACAAGTCGAAAAGGTAAAAATCTTCCTTTCTAGTTAATTACTGATTCGTAACCGACATCGAGCAAGATCCGCAACACGAATATCACAACCCTTTATTCATCGTGCGTAACCGATTGCTTTGTTTTCCGAGGTTTTAGAACTCGTTCTGGGTCCGGGGAGCATCGCATTATCACGATCGTTGATGAACACATCGTTTTTCTTTCGTGGGTCTCTGTAAGAAATATTTCCTAAAAATTGAGGTTTTCGTGATGTCGTGGAAGGCATAGAGATTAATTATAGTAGAAATTCTTTGCGGCAAGATTTCGAGCCGCGGTTCGGACTTCTTGGATTGAACAGTGCGCGGGGAGTTGAAAGAAAATATTTGGAAGAAATAGGCATTTCTGCGGCCGCATAATCACTCTGCGGGCCGCAGAATGGTCGCAGAGTGAGACAGTTTTTCTGGGTCATTTTGATGTCATTTTCGCGGCCCATTATGCGATCGCATAACCATTTCGTGGGCCGCACTCTTGTCATATAATCAGTCTTGGAGTTTTGCGGAGGGAGGTTCTGCGGCGCATTATGTGACCGCAAAACAGGTCTGCGGGCCGCATAGTGACCGTAGACCCAGTCAGTTCATTTCCAGTTTTGGCACCCAATTTGTGCGGCCAATATGCGGACCGCATATCCATTCCGTGGTCACATATGCGACCGCATATCCTGTTCCGGGACTTCATTTTTGGGGGTTTTAAACCCGACCCTTCATCATTAAAACATATGCCATAACCCGTTTTGAGCACATTTCTGATATTTTTAGAGTGAGAGAAAGAGTGCTTAGTGTGGGGAAGAAACCTTCAAGCAATTATCCATCAATTCTTCCTCAATCATTAAGGATTATCAAAGGAAGACTTCATCCTAAAAGTAAGAATCTATGTTCTAGCTCTCAATTGCGAAACACTTACAAAAATGGGATAATTAGAGAGACAATTATTGGGTGTGGTGGTTGTTGTCTTGCATGCATGTATTCTTGAAGTATGTGGGAAGGTTGTGAGCTAAAAATGGTAGAGAATAGGTTGGGGAATGATGGAATCTTCCACAAAAAGGCCTTAAAATATTGATGCACACCTTGATAATATACACAAATGAGCTAGAATCATGACCATCTTCCTAATTTTGGTCCAACTTGTTATATTTCTAAAATAGATTGAAGTGTTAAGAATTTAGAGACATTTTAGAGTTTAAAGGAAGCTCAATTGAGGTATGTTGGCTAAACCCCCTTCTTCTTAGAATCAAATCCCACGGTGTTCATGTAATTGGTGTAAGTCCTTGATCATTATTGAATTGGCTATTCCTTAATGTGGTTGTGTTGAAGGATGTATGTTCAATATTTATTCTAAATGCTTCATCATGTCATCTTGCCATTTGAGGATTTGTTCAAAATGTGAAATATGTGTTAGAAATGTTAAGACTTCATGTCAAGATCGAATAAAGGTTGTTATGCCAAATTGTATGAAAAGTCTCTATGTTCCTAAGACTCCCAAATTGCTCTTATGTGAATTTAATGTCTTGAATGGGAAGCCTTATTATTGTTGATAATGATAATGATATTTGAATGTGGAAAAGGGAACTGGATTTATGAAATACGTCCAAGTGCCAAGAATGACTTTATAATTGTGGCCACCAATGCCAATGAATCGAAAGGATATGAAAGAAGTATGATGTGAGATGATTGACTAAAAAAGGTAACGTCTTGGGTGAGACGGCCTAGCCGATAGGGCCGTGATCGGACGCCATGCTGCACATATGGTGGTGACTGTGCTGAAAATGATAATTGAAATTTTGGTTATGGTTGATGTCTCAAGTGAGACGACCTAGCCGATCGGGTCGTGATCGGACTCCATGTAAGAATACAGTGGTATTGTGTATTGTGGAATATCGGCACTAAATATCACCCAACCTAATAACATGGAAATTGACTTGAAAATTTATGTGATCCTTAACCTGATGTTTTAATATTATTTGAAGCTCTTATTGAATTCTTGATTATTCCCCTTGTATTATTATTCATTCTATTGAGATGGTGTTTAGCTTTACGTCCCTTTTGCCAGGGGCTCTGCATCTTTAAATGGATGCAGGTGGTTACATAGCAGGTAGTGTTAATCAGCAATAGTGGCACATCCTCTTCCCAGCAGACTTGGTGAGCCCCACTTCATCCCGGGGTCACGTATTGTATCTCCTTATCATATTATTATCACGTATGAAGGTATAGCCGGGGCCTTGTCGTCGACACTATCATAGACTCTTTTGTATATTTTAGAGGCTCCGTAAACACTATGTAGGTTGTATATGGGTGTTGGAAATGTTAAACAAATTATGTTGTGTTTTGATCACTTGTTCCACTCAAACTATAAGAATATGTGTATTTTGAGACATAATAGTAAAGTAACTAATGAAAGAATTTAGTATTGTATGTATAAACTTCCTACTGTCTAATTAATGAAATCATGTCTTCTCTTGATCATGGGTGAGTTGGGTAGAAAGTATCTATCAGGCTTGCTCGACCGGGTTCACTTGGTTGAGCGCCGGTCCTGCTTCCCGAGGTTGGGGCGTAACAAACTTTGTATCAGAGCCTAAAGTTTTAATGTGTCCTAGGATGTCTCGGAGCCGTGTCTAGTAGAGTCCTTCTTATCGGTGTGTTGTCGACCACATCTATAAGTTGGAGGCTACTTGGACATTTAAGAATAATACCGTTCTTTGAAATTCTGGGTCGTGCGATGAAATTAATTGTGAATTGTTCCTCCTCTAACTCATTCATTCCTTTAGCTTTCAATACATGGCACCTAAGAAGAGAGCAAGAACTAGCCAAGGAGCCAATGCCGCCTTGGGAGTTGCAGTTGACCCTTTATTTGGTGAGGCGGGTGAATATCCGAGGGGTAAGGATAATCCCCCGACTGCTACACTGCCTAATTCCACTACACCTGACGAGGCCACACTAGTTCCTGCACCTACTGAGGGTGCAGCGGTTCCTCCAATTGATATACCAGTTCCACCTCCAATTCCAACTTCCGATTCTGGTGTTTATGATGTTGATCTTAGGGGAGCGATACAGATGTTGGCTCAGATAGTGGCTTCCCAGGCCCATAGGTCAAATGTTGCACCCACTTCTTCCAGTCAGCCAGGGGAATCTACTAGTTCCAGGGTGAACAGGTTTCTCAAGTTGAATCTTCTGGTGTTCACGGGTGCTAATCCCGAGGAGGACCCACAGGACTTCATTGACGATATGTACAAGACTCTACGAGTTATGCGTGCTACTGAGATGTAGGGAGTGGATTTGGCTGCCTACCGCCTGAAAGCGGTGGCCTATTCTTGGTTTGAGCTGTGGGAGGACTCTCGGGAGGACGGGAGCCCTCCAGTGAGGTGGAGTGAGTTTGCTCACGCTTTCATGGACCATTTCTTGCTGGCCGAGACTAGGACAGCCCGTGCTGCAGAGTTTGAGAACCTTAAGCAAGGAAGTAAGAGTGTGTGGGAGTATCACATGGAGTTCGCGCGTCTGTCTAAATATGCCATTCTCATGTTGCCCACTATGGAGGCTAGAGTGCACCGGTTTGTGTAGGGCCTTAGCCCCTTGGTTATCAATGAGGCCGCTACAGGTGCCTTGAATTCAGATATGAACTATAGGAAGATGGTATCATTTGCTCAAGCTACAGAGAACCGTAAGTTGAAGAAAAAAATGGAACGAGAGGGTACCAGCAAGGCCCGGTCCGCGGGCAACTTTGGGGAGTCATTTGGTGGGGAAAGGTCAGATTTTAGGGGAGGGTCAGGGGCCATCCCAGTATGTTGCTCAGTCTTCAGCCAGTGTACCGCTAGTAGGGCCCAATCAGTAGCAAGTGAGTCGTTTCAGGCCCAATCAGGGCAACAGGGGACCCCACCAGCAGGGCCGATCAGGAGGGAGATTCCAGCAGCAGCAGAGGCCCCCATTCACTAGGTGTGGGAATATGCACTTGAGGATCTGCTACATGAACCTACCTATATGTTACAGGTGCAGATTGAGGGGTCATATTTAGAGGGAGTGTCGTTCATCCTGCTAGGGTGTGGGCAGGGGCACATCACAACCATCCAGTTCTGCAGCTGCTACATCTTCAGCACCCCCTCTAGCTCGAGGCACTCCAGCATCAGTAGGGCGTGGTGCAGCTAGGGGTAGTGCGCAGAGTTCAAGAGGACCCAGCTGTTTCTATGCTATGAGTGGGAATCAGAGGCTTCTCCAGATGTTTTCACAGGTATATTGACTGTCCAATCTCATGATGTATATGCTCTTATTAATCCCTGGTTCCACCTTGTCCTAAGTTATCCCTTATGTTGCTATGGAATTTGGGATAGAACCGGAATAGATTCCTGAGCCGTTCTCTATATCTACTCTTGTTGGCGAGTCTATTGTGGTTGTATGGATTTATAGGGGCTCTGTTGCCAAGGTGCGTGGTTGGGACACCGTGGCCGATCTCATTGAATTGGGGATGGTCGATTTTGACGTAATTATGGGAATGTATTGGCTTTATTCATGTTTTGCCAAGCTCAATTGCCGAACTAGGACTGTGAGGTTTGAATTTCCAAAGGAGCCAGTTATTGAGTAGAAGGGGGATAATGTGATGCCAAAAGGTAGGTTTATTTCTTATCTTAAGGCCACGAAGATGATTAATAAGGGGTGTATCTATCATTTGGTCCGGGTTACGGACACCGATGTTAAGACGCCTACACTTGAGTCTGTGCCAGTTGTGAATGAATTTCTATAGGTCTTTCTTGATGAGCTCCCTGGTATTCTGCCAAACAGGGAGATTGATTTTGGGATTGATGTGATGCCAGGCACGCAGACTATATCTCTTCCGCCCTACAGGATGGCACCATCAGAATTGAAGGAGCTAAAGGAACAATTGAAGGATTTGTTAGAGAAGGGTTTCATCCGACCGAGTGTGTCGCCATGGGGCGCACCAGTTCTCTTTGTGAGGAAGAAAGATGGATCACTGAGGATGTGTATTGACTACCAACAGCTCAACAAGGTCACAATAAAAAATAAATACCTATTACCAAGAATAGATGATTTGTTTGATCAGTTGCAGAGTGCTAGTTACTTCTCCAAAATTGATTTACGGTCCAGGTACCATCAATTGAAGATCAGGGAGCAGGATATTTCAAAAATAGCTTTCCGGACCCGGTATGGGCACTTTGAATTTCTAGTAATGTCTTTTGGGCTAATAAATGCCCCGACAACTTTCATGGATCTTATGAGTAGGGTTTTCAAGCCTTTCCTCAATTCCTTTGTGATATTGTTCATTCACAATATTCTTGTGTATTCACGAGGTCGAGAGGACCATACCGATTATCTCAGGGTAGTGTTGCAGAATCTTCATCAGCACCAATTGTATGCAAAATTTTCAAAATGTGAATTTTGTCATGAGTCTGTCACATTCTTAGGTCATGTTGTCTCCAGAGAAAGAATTAAGGTCGGTCCTCAAAAGATTGCAGCGGTAAAGAATTGGCCTAGACTTACAACGCCAACCGAGATTCGTAGTTTTTTGGGCTTAGCAGGGTATTACAGGAAGTTTGTGGAGGAGTTCACTACTCTTGCCTCTCCGTTGACTAAAGCGGTTAAGTTCCAATGGTCCGATGATTGTGAAAGAAGCTTCCAGGAGTTGAAATCAAAATTGACTATGGCGCCGTTGTTGACCCTGCCAGAGGATACAGATGAATTTGTGGTATATTGTGATGCTTCAAGAATTGGGCTTGGGTGTGTGTTAATGCAACACGGCAAGGTTATAGCATATGCTTCTAGGCAACTCAAGAATCATGAAGAGAATTATCCAACACATGACTGAGAACTTGCGGCGGCGGTTTTCGCATTGAAACTTTGGCGTCATTATTTGTATGGGGTCCATGTGGATGTATTCATGGACCACAAGAGTCTTCAATATATTTTCAAATAAAAGGAGCTGAATCTAAGGCAGAGAAGATGGCTTGAGTTACTCAAGGATTACGACATCGATATTCTATATCACCTGGGGAAAGCCAATGTTGTGGCGGATGCTCTTAGCCGAAAATCTATGGGTAGTTGGCACACTTGGAGGTATGTCAAAGGCCGTTGTCTAAGGAAGTTCATTGATTGGCTAGTTTGGGAGTTCGTCTTGCGGACAATAATGAAGGAGGGGTAATTGTACAAAATAGGGGTGAATCATCGCTGGTTGTGGAAGTCAAAGAGAAGCAATACAATGATCTATTTTTGGTACAATTGAAGGAGGGGATTCAAAAACATAAAACTATGGCTTTTACTCTTGGCATGGATGATGACACACTAAGTTACCAAGGGCGGCTATGTGTTCCAAATGTAGATTATCTCCGGGAAAGAATGATGACCGAGGCTCATACTTCTAGGTATTTTGTGCACCCAAGTTCTACAAAGATATATCATGATCTCAAAGAAGTCTATTGGTGGAGTGACAGGAAAAGGGAAGTGGCAGACTTTGTGGCAAGGTGTCCGAATTGTCAGCAAGTAAAGACCGAACACCAACGGCCTGGTGGGTTAGCACCAAACATAGAAATTCCAATGTGGAAGTGGGAAATGATTAATATAGATTTTGTTGTAGAACTACCACGCACTCCGCTCAAGTTTGACTCAATTTGGGTGATTATGGATCTGCTCACGAAATTGGCACATATCTTGCCAGTTCAATCTATCGACACAGCGGAACAATATGCTCAGTTGTATATCAAGGAAATAGTCAGGCTACATGGTACTCCAGTTTCTATCATTTCCGATCGAGGGGCTCAGTTTAAGGCAAAATTTGGAAGAAATTTCAGCAAGATTTGGGTACTTAGGTGAATCTTAGTACATCCGTCCATCCACAGACCGATGGGAAAGCAGAGCGAACTATTTTAACGCTTAAGGACATATTGTGTGTTTGGGTTCTCGACTTCAAAGGTAGCTGGGATGATCATTTGCCACTCATAGAGTTTGCTTATAATAATAACTTTCATGCTAGTATTCAAATGGCACCATTTGAGGCATTATATGGTAGGAAATGTAGACCCCCCATTGGGTTGTTCGAGATTGGGGAAGCAGAGTTGATAGGGCCAGACCTCGTACATCAGGCTATGGAAACAGTTAAGATCATTAAGTAGCGGTTGAAGACTGCTCAGAGTCGTCAAAAGTCCTATTCGGATGTTCATCGTAGGGATTTGGAGTTCAAAGAAGATGATTGGGTATTCTTGAAAATTCCCCCATGAAAGGTGTAATGCGATTTGGTAAGAAAGGAAAATTGATTCCGAGGTATTTCAGACCGTACAGAATCATTCAGAGGATCTGTGAGGTGGCGTACACGCTTGAGCTACCACCTGAGATGTCATTAGTGCACCCGATATTCCATGTGTCAATGTTGAGGAAGGTAGTTGGAGATCCGTCAGCTATTGTGCCGGTTGAGGCCATCGAGGTTAATGAAGAACTGTCATATGAAGAAATTCCAGTTGTCATTCTTGATAGGCAAGTCCGGAAGTTGAGAAATAAAGAAATTGCCTCCGTGAAAGTGCTATGGCGAAACTAACAAGTTGAAAAGGCCACTTGGGAGGCCGAGGAAGAAATGAAGAAAAAGTATCCTTATTTGTTTGAATATTCGTGTATTTATAAAGTTGTGTTCTATGAAAATTCTAAGGGTTACCTTTTATGAATTATGTATCATTTGTACAAATCGACATTAAGGGTGTTCCTTTCTGGTAATATAATGTATGTGAGGCCACAGTTGGTGTTGTTTTGTGTTATGTTACGTCATTGGTTTATGAATATGCTTAAGGATGTGCTACTGGGGCTCTCTGACAGGTGGATAGGCCTAGTTATAAGGGAAACTCTGGCGAATTTTTTGGGAATTTAGTGAGTTAGTCAAATTTGGTGATGATGGTGTGTGGTATGAAAGTTGAGTACATAAGATGTTAATAGTAAACCTTGACCCTCATTTGAGGACGAATGATCTTAAGAGGAGGGGAATGTAAGGTCCCGTGCAATGTTTCCTAAAAATCGGGGTTTCCGTGATGCAGGGGCAGGCATAGAGGTTAATAATAGTAGAAATTATTCACGGCGAGCTTGCTTGCCGCGCTTTGGATTTCTTGGATTGAATAGTGCACTGGGGAGTTGAAGGAAAATATTTGGAAGAAATAGGCATTTCTGCGGCCGCATAATCACTCTGCGGGCCGCAGAATGGTCGCAAAGTGAGACAGTTTTTCTGGGTCATTTTGATGTCATTTTTGCAGCCCATTATGCGACCGCATAACCATTTCGCAGGCCGGACTCTTGTCGCACAATCAGCCTTGGAGTTTTGCAGAGGGAGGTTTTACGGCGCATTATGCGATCACAGAACATGTCTGCGGGCTGCATACTGTGGGGAAGAGTGCCTAGTGTGGGGAAGTAACCTTCAACCTATTATCCATCAATTCTTCCTCAATCATTAAGGATTATCAAAGGAAGACTTCATCCTAAAAGTAAGAATCTATGTTCTAGCTCTCAATTGCGAAATACTTACAAAAATGGGATAATTAGAGAGACAATTATTGGGTGTGGTGGTTGTTGTCTTGCATGTATGTATTCTTGAAGTATGTGGGAAGGTTGTGAGCTAAATATGGCAGAGAATGGGTTGGGGAATGATGGAAGCTTCCATAAAAAGGATTTAAAACATTGATGCACACCTAGTATTTGATAATATGCTCAAATGAGCTAGAATCATGACCATCTTCCTAATTTTAGTCATACTTGTTATATTTCTAAAATAGATCGAAGTGCTAAGAATTCTGAAATGATTTAGAGTTTAAAGAAAGCTAATTTAAGGTATGTTGGCTAAACCCCCTTCTTCTTAGAATCGAATCTGACGGTGTTCATGTAATTGGTGTAAGTTCTTGATCATTATTACATTGGCTATTCCTAATGTGGTTGTGTTGAAGGATGTATGCTCAATATTTATTCTAAATGCTTCATCATGTCATCTTACCATTTGAGGATTTGTTCAAAATGTGGTATATGTGTTAGAAATGTTAAGACTTCATGTCAAGATCGAATAAAGGTTGTTATGCCAAATTGTATGAAAAGCCTCTATGTGCCTAAGATTCCCAAAGTGCTCATATGTGAATTTAATGTCTTGAATGGGAAGCCTTATTGTTGTTAATAATGATAATGATAATGATATTTGAATGTGGAAAAGGGAACTGGAACTATGAAATACGGCCACGTGCCAAGAATGACTTTATAATTGTGGCCACTAGTGCTAATGAATTGAAAGGATATGAAAGAAGTATGATGTGGGATAATTGATAGAAAAAGGTAACGTCTTGGGTGAGATGACCTAGCCTATCGGGTCGTGATCAGACGCCATGCTGCACACATAGAGGTGACTATGCTTAAAATGATAATTGAAATTGTGGTAATGGTTGATGTCTCAAGTAAGACGACCTAGCCGATCGGGTCATGATTGGACTCCGTGTAAAAATACGATGGTATTGTGAATTGTGGAATATCGGCAGTAAAGATCACCCAACCTAATAACTTGGAAATTGACTTGAAAACTTATGTGATCCTTAACTTGAATTGAATTCTTGAATGTTCCCCTTGTATTATTATTCATTCTATTGAGATGGTGTTTAGCTTTACATACTAGTGTTATTCGACGGTACTAACGTCTCTTTTACCGGGAACGCTGCATCTTTAAATAGATGCAGGTGGCTACATAGCAGGCAATATTGATCGGCGATAGTGGCACATCCTCTTCCCAGTAGACATGGTGAGCCCCACTTCATCCCGGGGTCACGTATGGTATCTCTTGTTCATATTATTATCACGTCTCAAAGTATAGCCGGGGCCTTGTCGTCGGCACTATCATAGACTCTTTTGTATCTTTTAGAGGCTCCGTAGATACTATGTGGGTTCTATATGGGTGTTGGAAATGTTAAATAAGTTATGTTGTATTTTGATCATGTGTTCCACTCAAACTATAAGAATATGCGTATTTTGAGACGTAATAGTGAAGTAACTAATGAAACAATTTAGTAGTGTATGTATGAACGTCCTACTGTCTAATTAATAAAATCATATCCTCTCTTGATCATGGGTGAGTTCTGTAGAAAGTATCTATCAGTTTTGCTCGACCGAGTTCACTCGATTGAGCGCCGGACGCGCTTCTCGAGGTTGGGGCATGACAAACTTGGTATCAGAGCCTAAGGTTTTAATATGTCCTAGGATATCTCGGAGTCGTGTCTAGTAGAGTCTTTCTTATCGGTGTGTTGTCGACCACATCTATAAGTTGTAGGCTACTTGGACATTTAAGAATAATACCCTTCTTTGATATTCTGGATCGTGCGATGAAACTGATTGTGAACTGTTCCTCCTCTAACTCGTGCATTCCTTTAACTTTCAATATTTTTGAGCACATTTCTGATATTTTTAGAGTGAGAGAAAGAGTGTTTAGTGTGGGGAAGTAACCTTCAACCTATTATCCATCAATTCATTACCAATCATTGAGGATTATCAAAGAAAGTCTTCATCCTAAAGGTAATATTCTATGTCTTAGCTCTCAATTTCGAAAATTTACAAAAATAGGATAATTATAGAGACAATTATTGGGTGTGAGGGTTGTTGTCTTGCATGCATGTATTCTTGAAGTATATGGGAAGGTTGTTATCTAAAAATGGTAGAGAATGGGTTGGGGAATGATGTAATCTTCCCCAAAAAGGCCTTAAAACATTGATGCACACCTAGTGTTTGATAATATGCTCATATGAGCTAGAATCATGACTATCTTCCTAATTTTTGTCCAACTTGTTATATTTCTAAAATAGATCGAAGTGCTAAGAATTTTGAAACATTTTAGAGTTTAAAGGAAGCACAATTGAGGTATGTTGGCTAAACCCCCTTCTTCTTAGAATCGAATCCCACGGTGTTCATGTAATTGGTGTATTGTGGAATATCGGCACTAAAGATCACCCAACCTAATAACATGGAAATTGACTTGAAAACTTATGTGATCCTTAACTTGAATTGAATTTTTGAATGTTCCCCTTGTATTATTATTCATTCTATTGAGATGGTGTTTAGCTTTACATACTAGTGCTATTCTACGGTACTAACGTCCTTTTTACCGGGGAAGCTGCATGTTTAAATGGATGCCGGTGGCTACATAGCAGGCAATATTGATCGGCTATAGTGGCACTTCCTCTTCCCAGAAGACATGGTGAGCCCCACTTCATCCCGGGGTCACGTATTGTATCTCTTGTTCGTATTATTATCATGTCTCAAAGTACAGCCGGGGCCTTGTCGTCAGCACTATCATAGGATCTTTTGTATCTTTTAGAGGCTCCGTAGATACTATGTGGGTTTTATATGGGTGTTGGAAATGTTAAATAAGTTATGTTGTGTTTTGATCAGTTGTTCCACTCAAACTATAAGAATATGTGTATTTTGAAATGTAATAGTGAAATAACTAATGAAACAATTTAGTATTGTATGTATGAACTTCCTACTGTCTAATTAATGAAATCATGTCTTCTCTGATCATGGGTGAGTTGGGTAGAAAGTATCTATCAGGCTTGCTCGACCGGGTACATTCGATTGAGCACCGGACGCGCTTCCCGAGGTTGGGCTATGACAAACTTGGTATCAAAGCCTAAGGTTTTAATGTGTCCTAGGATGTCTCGGAGCCGTGTCTAGTAGAGTCCTTCTTATCGGTGTATTGTCGACCACATCTATAAGTTGGAGGCTACATGGACATTTAGGAATGTTACCCTTCTTCAATATTCTGGATCGTGCGATGAAACTGATTGTGAATTGTTCCTCCTCTAACTCGTGCATTCCTTTAACTTTCAATATTTCTGAGCACATTTCTAATATTTTTAGAGTGAGAGAAATAGTGTTTAGCATGGGGAAGTAACCTTCAACCTATTATCCATCAATGCATTACCAATCATTGAGGATTATCAAAGTAAGTCTTCATCCTAAAGGTAATAATCTATGTCCTAGCTCTCAATTTCAAAAATTTACAAAAATGGGATAATTAGAGAGACAATTATTGGGTGTGGGGGTTGTTGTCTTGCATGCATGTATTCTTGAAGTAGGTGGGAAGGTTGTGAGCTAAAAATGGTAGATAATGGGTTGGGGAATGATGGAATCTTCCACAAAAAGGCCTTAAAACATTGATGCACATCTAGTGTTTGATAATATGCTCAAATGAGCTAGAATCATGACTATCTTCCTAATTTTGGTCCAGCTTGTTATATTTCTAAAATAGATCGAAGTGATAAGAATTCCGAAATATTTTAAAGTTTAAAGGAAGCTCAATTGAGGTATGTTGGCTTAACTCACTTCTTCTTAGAATCAAATCCCACGGTGTTCATGTAATTGGTGTAAGTCCTTGATCATTATTGCATTGGCTATTCCTAATGTGGTTGTGTTGAAGGATGTATGCTCAATATTTATTCTAAATGCTTCATCATGTCATCTTGCCATTTGAGGATTTGTTCAAAATGTGGAATATGTGTTAAAAATATTAAGACTTCATGTCAAGATCGAAATAAAGGTTGTTATGCCAAATTGTATAAAAAGCCTCTATGTGCCTAAGATTCCCAAATTGCTCATATGTGAATTTAATGTCTTGAATGGGAAGCCTTATTGTTTTTGATAATGATAATGATATTGAATGTGAAAAAGGTGTCTGGAACTATGAAATACGGCCAAGTGCCAAGAATGACTTGATAATTGTGACCACTAGTGCCAATGAATTGAAAGGATGTGTAAGAAGTATGATGTGAGATGATTGACTGAAAAAGGTAAAGTATTGGGTAAGACGGCCTAGCCGATCGGGCCGTGATCGGACGCCATGACGCACACATGATGGTGACTATGCTGAAAATGATAATTGAAATTGTGGTTATGGTTGATGTCTCAAGTGAGACGACCTAACCGATCAGGTCGTGATCGGACTCCGTGTAAGAGTACGGTGGTATTGTGAATTGTGGAATATCAGCACTAAAGATCACCCAACCTAATAACATGAAAATTGACTTAAAAACTTATGTGATCCTTAACTTGATGTTTTAATATTATTTAAAGCTCTTATTGAATTCTTGATTGTTCTCCTTGTATTATTATTCATTCTATTTAGTTGGTGTTTAGCTTTACATACTAGTGCTATTCGACGGTACTAACATCCCTTTTGTCGGGGGCACTGCATCTTTAAATGGATGCAGGTGATTACATAGCAAACAGTGTTGATCACAGATAGTGCCACATCCTCTTCCCAGAAGACTTGGTGAGCCCCACTTCATCCTAGGGTCACGTATTGTATCTCTTGTTCATATTATTATCACGTCTTAAAGTATAGCTAGGGCCTTGTCGCTGGCACTATCATAGACTCTTTTGTATATTTTAGAGGATCCGTAGACACTATGTGGGTTGTATATGGGTGTTGGGAATATTAAACAAGTTATGTTGTGTTTTGATCACGTGTTCCACTCAAACTATAAGAATATGTGTATTTTGAGACGTAATAGTGAAGTAACTAATGAAAGAATTTAATATTGTATGTATGAACTTCCTACTGTCTAATTAATGAAATCATGTCTTCACTTGATCATGGGTGAGTTGGGTAGAAAGTATCTATAAGGCTTGCTCAACCGAGTTCACTCGGTTGAGCGCCAGTCGCGCTTCCCGAGGTTAGGGTATGACAAACTTGGTATCAGAGCCTAAGGTTTTAATGTGTCCTAGGATGTCTCGGAGCCGTGTCTAGTAGAGTCCTTCTTATCGGTGTGTTGTCGACCACATCTATAAGTTGCAGGATACTTGGACATTTAAGAATAATACCATTCTTTTATATTCTGGATCGTGCGATGAAACTGATTATGAATTGTTCCTCCTCTAACTCGTGCATTCCTTTAACTTTCAATATTTCTGAGCATTTTTTGAGCACATTTCTGATATTTTTAGACTGAGAGAAAGAGTATTTAGTGTGAGGAAGTAACCTTCAACCTATTATCCATCAGTTCATTACCAATCATTGAGGATTATCAAAGGAAGTCTTCATCCTAAAGGTAATAATCTATGTCCTAGCTCTCAATTTCGAAAATTTACAAAAATAGGATAATTAGAGAGACAATTATTGGGTGTGGGGGTTGTTGTCTTGCATGCATGTATTCTTGAAGTATGTGGGAATATTGTTAGCTAAAAATGGTAGAGAATGGATTGGGGAATAATGGAATCTTCTACAAAAAGGCCTTAAAACATTGATGCACACCTAGTGTTTGATAATATGCTCAAATGATCTAGAATCATGATTATCTTTCTAATTTTGGTCCAACTTGTTATATTTCTAAAATAGATCGAAGTGATAAGAATTCCGAAATGTTTTAGAGTTTAAAGGAAGCTCAATTGAGGTATGTTGGCTAAACCCCCTTCTTCTTAGAATCGAATCCCACGGTGTTCATGTAATTGGTGTAAGTCCTTGATCATTATTGCATTGGATTTTCCTAATGTGGTTGTGTTGAAGGATGTATCCTCAATATTTATTATAAATGCTTCATCATGTCATCTTGCCATTTGAGGATTTGTTCAAAATGTGGAATATGTGTTAGAAATGTTAAGACTTCATGTCAAGATCGAATAAAGGTTGTTATGCCAAATTGTATAAAAAGCCTCTATGTGCCTAAGATTCCCAAATTGCTCATATGTGAATTTAATGTCTTGAATGGGAAGCCTTATTGTTGTTGATAATGATAATGATAATGATATTTGAATGTGGAAAAGGGAACTGGAACTATGAAATACAGCCAAGTGCCAAGAATGACTTTATAAATGTGGCCACTAGTGCCAATGAATTGAAAGGATGTAAAAGAAGTATGATGTGAGATGATTGACTGAAAAAGGTAAAGTCTTGGGTAAGACGGCCTAGCCGATCGGGCCGTGATTGGACGCCATGCCGCACACATGGTGGTGAGTATGCTGAAAATGATAATTGAAATTGTG
The DNA here is from genome assembly GCF_000715075.1 of Nicotiana tabacum. Taxonomy (NCBI): domain Eukaryota; kingdom Viridiplantae; phylum Streptophyta; class Magnoliopsida; order Solanales; family Solanaceae; genus Nicotiana; species Nicotiana tabacum. Next base: position 18,147,850 of record NC_134102.1, on the reverse strand, counting down.
GCTATGGTTGATGTCTTAAGTGAGACGACCCAGCCGATCGGGTCGTGATCGGACTCCGTGTAAGAGTACGGTGGTATTGTGAATTGTGGAATATCGGCACTAAAGATCACCCAACCTAATAATATGAAAATTGACTTGAAAACTTATGTGATCCTTAACTTGATGTTTTAATATTATTTGAAGTTCTTATTGAATTCTTGATTGTTCCCCTTATATTATTATTCATTTTATTGAGATGGTGTTTAGCTTTACATACTAGTTCTATTCGACGGTACTAACGTCCCTTTTGTCGGGTATGTTGCATCTTTAAATGGATGCAGGTGGCTAGATAGCAGGCAATATTGATCAGCAATCGTGGCACATCCTTTTCCCAACAGACTTGGTGAGCCCCACTTCATCCCAGGGTCACGTATTGTATCTCTTGTTCTTATTATTATCACGTCTCAAGGTATAGCTGGGGCCTTGTCGCCGACACTATCATAGACTCTTTTGTATCTTTTAGAGGTTTCGTAGACACTATGTGGGTTGTATATGGGTGTTGGGAATGTTAAACAAGTTATGTTGTGTTTTGATCACGTGTTCCACTCAAACTATAAGAATATGTGTATTTTGAGATGTAATAGTGAAGTAACTAATTAAACAATTTAGTCTTGTATGTATGAACTTTCTACTGTCTAATTAATGAAATTATGTCTTTTCTTGATCATGGGTGAGTTGGGTTGAAAGTATCTATTAGGCTTGCTCAACCGGTTTCACTCGGTTGAGCGCCTGTCGCGCATCCTAAGGTTGGGGCATGACAAACTCGATACGAAAGGTTTCCAAACACGATTTCAGTCTCGTGCGTCCATGCCCTTCTTCTGTTTTCTTCACAGGGAAATCGGGGGTATGCTTTATCCCCAATTTTACCCGTATACATATAGTCCCCTTATGTTTGGGAGAGTAGGTTTATCTAAACGACGGGAAACGATAGATGAACACCTGTTTCTTCTATCGTATGTTATAACTAAGATGACGGGTAAATCGAAATGTCCCATCAATCATGTCATTCTCACTTCGTACACATGTCAGTCATCGGCTGGCTGTCTTCGAATGTGAAACATCGCGCATTGATTGCCTTTTCCCCTATAAAAGCTGTAACCCCCTTCACTTCTTCCAGTTTTCGATTCCATACTTTACCTTCGAACATTCTAATGGCTTTTAACTTCTCTAGACTTTCATACATTGTTCATTGAGCCTTCATATCTTCATCTTCATCTTCATACATCTTTTTTGAAACTTCATACCATCTTCAAATCTTCATATTTTTTTCAGACCTATATTTTCCAAATTTTAATGGCAAAAACTTCCAAGTCGGTGCCTCTACAGGCCGCCCCTTCATCTTCCCACCCGGCCGCAGATGCCGAGGTGTCCATTCCCAAGGTGGCTCAGGAGCCCCCCATAAAGAGCTTCGTACCCAGGGGCTGCTCTATTAGGGACTGCTTCAAGGTCAAGAAGGCCTCTAGCCACCAAGACCGAGGCGAAGGGGCATGAAGATATATATGCTTCGTCACCGAATAAACCTTGCCCATAGTCCGAGCGGACTATAAATGGGAGGGTAAAGACATGGTCGTTCCTAGGCCTGATGACGATATTACCACCCGCATAAAGGGGTATCTGAGTGTGTACACTTACCCCTTCATGCTTGCCCTAGTGGACCCCATAGTACTTGTTTTTTGCAAAAGGTACTAGGTGTGCCTTGGGAAAATCCACCCATCCTTTGGGAGGATAGTGATCCTCTTCTGCTATTTTTGTGAACAACACCAAATCTCCTCGGTTCATACTCGACCATCTACTCCACCTGTACAGTCTTCGAATCTTCTGAGGAGGACTGATCAAGCTTGTTTGCCGAGCAAGCAAGGCTCCCTTCTCGATCATTGATGAGGACTGAGACCAAGGCTGGCATGGGTGGTTCGTTAGGGTGAAAACCAAAAACCTGATTACCCCCGAGTTTCTGCAGTTCCCCAAGGAATGGACTGCATCCTGTAAGTACTGTCTTTCTTGGTTATTTCTTTTTTTTATTCTTTCGCTCATTGTTTCTGATCGTGAAGTTGTTGCCCAAGTTCTTGATGCAATCCCATGGTTCAAGGAGTGGATCAAGGGGATCTGTAAGCAGATTCCATACTCCGAGAGCGCATGGCGCAAACTTTCGAAGGGCAAATAGGAGGCCCATTCTCATTATGAGGTTCTTCCGTGTATGTTATCCCCACACTCTTAACTTACACAGTGCTAACCCTTTCTCTTTTCTTGCAGGTCTGCCTAAGACCCCCAAACTCAGGTTGCTGGATGAAGACGGGGATCCATCCTTGCTTGCCGAGCCCTCCATTTTGGGGAAGCCTGGTGCCATCGCGAAGGAGGGAAAGAAGAAGAAAAAAAAAAGTCCTCGAGTTCCTCGGACCCAGAGGTGAAGAGGAAGAAGAGAACAACCACCCGAGTCTGGAAGCCAAAGAAGAGTACCAGGTCCAGGGTACTGGATCAGGACATCCTCTACCGGCTTAGGGACGAGCCCGAAGAAGATGACATCTATGTTGCTCATGGGTCGACACTTACTAAGGGGGAGCAAGCGACAATTGAGAAAGAGGATCATGAGGTTGATCCCCTTTTAACTCGGGAACCTAAGGGGGAGATGGATGTTGCGACCTCTCAGGAAGTCGTTCCTTTTCCAAATGAGGCAACCAGTGTCATTGACATCGTGAAGACACCCTCATATACCGAGTCCATGCTCGAATAGGCCCAAGCAGGAAAAGAAAAGTCAAGTGAGGGATTGCAGGGTCCAGATGATGCCCTCAATATAGTTTTCGACGTCATGTACATGGCCGCACTGGAGGATTTTTCTGTGCTTGGTCACCTATATGTCCTGAAGAAGGACGTGCCATCGAGAGATGATGGGACGAGTTTGAGCCCTAAACTAGTGAAGTAATTTCTTGCTCCGAGTGTAGAACCCAAGCTTAGAAGAACGATCGTTCTCACAATTCCGAAGGATGCCCGGGCTTTATCTACTCTGGTTGGTGTAGCCAGCTACCTCCGATAGCTTGTGACAGGAAAAGATGAATGAGGTGGGCACGTCAAGTCTCTTCAACGAGGTGTAACATGCGCTGAACCGAGTAAGGCGTTAACCCATTTGTACCCCATTGTGAATCCCAGTTAGGTTTTTGATGTCCCATACTAATTTCATTGTTTTACAGGCTTCAGTACTTTACCATGAAAGCTTCCTCCGATACCGTTTGGAGATTAGCCAGCTCTAGATCGATCTCAAAGAGCAGGTACAAAAGAAGAACATGTACAGGGCTCTTAGTGAGCAACATAACGAGGCCCTTAAATACCTCCCGATTCTCTAGGTCGACCTAGAAAACGATCAGAAGGAGCCCTCGACCCTAAAGAGGGAACATGTCAACCTGGTTAAGAAGGTAAAGATTTTTTAAGCTAAAATCGAGCAGCTAGTCGTGGTGACTAACAACACCACTTTGCAGGTCCAACAGAATATAGACCTGATCGACCAGCTGCGGGCTGAGATGGACGAGGTCAAGGCCACGACCTACGTGTGGAAGTAAATGATGGAGTTGCTGGCCTCGAAGAAGGAAGTTGCGAAGACGGAGCTGACATCGGTCGAGAACCAACTTCAGGTGGCGAAGGACAAAGCCGATAAATTTTCTCGGCTGAATGATGATCTCCAGGAACAAATAAGCTCGGCCGTCACAGAACGGGATGCTCTCGGGAGAGAATATGCGGCATTGAGGTCTAAACTGGATACAACCTCTATTGATGCCGAAGAAATTGTGTCCCAGTACAAGGACAATGTGGAGGCAGCCGGGACCTGCTTAAAGATGAAGACTGAATACATAAAGCGTCCATCCCGTAGAGAGACCCTCAAAGAGATCCACACTCGAGATTTTTACCTATTTGCTGAGATTAAAGAAGATGGGAGGCAAGAGGCCGAAGTAAAAGAGCTCTATGAGCCTGAGGTTCCTGAAGGCTCCAAGGGTTCCGAGAGCTCTAAGGGTTCTGAGGACTCCGATGGTTTTGGCGACGAGTCGGGCCCCGGTGAAGACCAGTCGTAAATGCCTTAGTATTTTTCCAATTATTTTTTTATTTTTTGTTATGTATTGTTTTGTTTACTTTGAGGCATTTCTATCATTCTTTTGTAAATATATTTTGAAATATATATAAAAATATTTCCCTTTCTAGCAATATCATGTCTTTACTTTTCCAGCATGTTCTTGCAATTTATATTTGTGTATTGTTTTTGATGTCTTAGCATAGAATCAGGTGTAGTTTTGGGGCATTCATTTTTCGAAGCCTGACTTTGATGCAACTTTGTTTGCTTGTGGCTTCGAATATTCGGTGAGAACAAAGGTTTTCAAGATGCTTAAGTGTTTTTAGATGATGTTGTTTCCGAGGGTAACCTTTTAGTAGGTTTCGAATTTTCGTAAGGGCCTTACTTTCTGTTTACTGGATTGGGACGTCTTCGAGCCATTTTTAGGGTGGTCGTAACCTTTTATACTTGGGCACCGCCTAATAGATTTGGTGCCTTCGGGATTCGGTAGCCCGGGTCATCCGAGTAGGGGTAGCCCATAGGCTCGATAGTCCCCTAGTAGGGGTAGCCCATAGGCTTTAGGATCTGCGATTGAAGAAACAAAAATGTGCAGTAACAAAGTGTAAGGGAAGTGGAAATTTCTTTCATTACTTAGTATGCAAGGTACATGATTGAAAGTGCATAAGAGCTTGTGCCATGGATAGAGTGTACTATGTGGGCACGATTCATACGACCATTTGGCCCTTACAATGAATCCTAACCACTAAGCCTTAGCTTTTAGCACATAAAGTTTCCTTCCTAACGAACTTAATCCGAGGGTAATCGGCCCCAGTTATACGAGGTCAAACTTCTGAGGGCTCGGAAACTGTTGACCCGAAGCAAACGATCATTGAGTTTGATTTGAAACCTATCTTTAAATCTAAGGTAGCATGTTTTACTGTTGCTTCGTTAAAAACCTTGCCGAAAAATCCACTTCAGGAAAAAACCGGTTCATGGGAAAAAGAGTGCAACACGTGCTTTTAAATCTAATAGCCACATCCGTCCTTAGCCAATTACCTGCATGCGTTAGTCTAATTTATAACATGATTTAAAAGTAATTGAGTTCGTACCTTAGCAGAAGTACCACTTTAAGTGTGTCACGTTCAAGTTGTATGGTAGTTGTACACCTTTTCCCGCTTTGATTTTATTGAGCCTTTGCCGGTTATTCTAATAATTCGGTACGGTCCTTCCTAGTTTGGGCCGAACTTCCCTTCGTCCGAGTTTCTGGTGTGTAATGTTACTTTCCTCAACACCAAGTCCCTGACTTGAAAGTGTCAGAGGCTGGCTCTTCGATTGTAATACCTTTCGATCTGCTATTTCTGGGCGGCCAACCGGACTATGGAGGCCTCCCGCTTTTCATCCAGTAGTTCCAGGCTCGTGATCATTACCTCACCATTTGGCTCTTCAGTCGCATTGGAACCTAAGGCTCGGTTCTCCCACCTCGACTGGTATTAAGGCTTCGGCTCCTTAGACCAAGGAAAACGAGGTGGCCCCGGTGCTAGACTTTGAAGTCATACGGTATGCCCATAGGACTTCGGGCAGGATCTCCTTCCATTTTCTATTCGCACTGTTCAACCTCTTTTTCACGTTTTGAAGTTATGTCTTGTTTGTTGATTTTGCATGCCCGTTCCCAATAGGGTGATAAGGCGTTGATAGTATCTTCTTGATTTTGCGATCTTTGAAACATTTATCCACTTTACTGCCGATGAATTGTTTTTCATTGTCGCAAATGATCTCAGCCAGTATCCTGAATCAACATATTATATGGTCCCAGATGAAGTCAACAAATTCTTTCTCCCGAACCTTTTCGAATGCTTGATCCTTGACCTATTTGGAAGAATAATCGGCCATGAATAGTATGAATTGAGCTTAACCGGGTGCTCGTGGTAGGGGACCGACGATATCCATTTCCCACTTCATAAATGGCGATGGGGAAAAGACCGAGTCGAGCATTTCTCCCTGTTGATAAATCATCAGGGTGTGTCTTTGGCGGTCATCGCATTTTCGTACGAAGTCTTTCGCATATTTCTACATCTCGGTTCAGTAATAGCCGACCCTAATTAGTTTTTGAACCAAAGATTCAGCCCCCGAATGGTTCCTGCAAGTGCCTTCGCAAGCTTCTCTCATGGGCGTATTCGGTATCTCCGGGTCCCAAGCATCAGGCCAGCGGGCCGTCGAAGGTTCTCCTGAACAATTTCCCTTCGACCAAGCTAAATCTAGCTGCCTTGGTGTGTAGGCCCCTCGATTCTTTAGGATCCGAAGGTAATTTTCCGGTCTTCAAGTAGTCTATATATTTGTTCCTCTAATCCCAAGTTAAACTCATTGAGTTTACTTCGGCATGGCATTTTTCTATCACCGACTTCATTAGCTGCACTACTGTTCCCAAATCGAATTCATCGACATCGACCAACGACCCCAAGTTAGCTAGTGCATCGGCCTCGTTGTTCTGATCTCGGTGTACCTTCTTCAGGGTTCATTCTCTGAATTGATGCAGGGTTACCTGCAGTTTGTCCAAGTACCTTTGCATCCATTCTTTTTTTACTTCGAACGTCCCGTTAACTTGATTTACCACGAGGAGGGAGTCGCACTTAGCTTCGATCACCTCGCCCCCAAGGCTCTTAGCCTATTCTAGGTTTGTGGTCATGGCCTCATACTCGACCTTATTGTTAGTCAATTTCACAAATGTAATAGATTGAATTTATACGTGGCTTTAAGGATATATGGATTGATTTAACACAAATAATAATGAATATTAGATAAACGATTTAAAGACAAAATGAATGATCAAACCAGTTGTATAATATTACGTACTAGCCTGAACCTAGGTTGAACAGTAGTTTGCCTTCGATCAGACCTTTGGTTCGCACCCAACCATTATTGAAGAAGAAACCAGTTAAGTAAGAGACTTTGGCAGTAGCTAGAAAGTGGAAAATAAATTTGTATTGCCTTGATCCACGTATTACTATGTCTCTCGAAAGAAAAAAATCCTCCTCTTTATATAGTAGGAGAGTTTCATCCCTAGTACAAGTCTAAAAAAAGTAAAAATCTTCCTTTCTCATTAATTACCGATTCGTAACCGACATCGAGCGAGATTTGCGCCGTGATGTCTGGTCAGGTACGAATATCATCCGTTATGCGTAACCGATTACCGTATTTCCCGAAGTTTTAGAACTCATTCTGTGTCGCTTTATCACGCCCGGTGATGAACATATCGTTCTTCTGTGGGTCTCGATATGAAATGTTCCCGACCTCGATTTCAGTATCGTGCGTGCTCTTCTTCCTTTTTCTTCACTGGGAAATCGGGCCATGCTCTATCCCCAATTTTACCTATATATCTTCTTCCTTTGAGTTAAAAATCAATATTCAGACGCATCATTTTTATGGTGTATTCTTGTTTTTTCTATGGGTATGAATTTGGTATAAGAGGAAGACAAGTATTAATAGCTCATGTATTTTGAATATCTTTTAAAAATTCACATAGCTATTTGACTCTGGTGAATGTAATTAAATAATCCAAAAAAATAATAAAATATACATAATCAATAAAACTAAGGCACACTGGCACTGCAGCAGTATCGTGTGTGGCAATATGGTATTATAGACACTTAATTTTTCTCCTTCCCTTTATTTTACTCTATATCTTTGGGTTTAAATATATGTTTCTAGATTTTGCTTTAATATTTGATTTTGGGTTCATTTTTAGTAGACTTCACTTTTCTGGGAAGTTGAAAATCACGAAAATAGGTACACATTTGTTTAGACACAATACCTCCGGATCATTCTGAATTCAGTATCGTTTATTCAGTACATGATGCCAAAACTAATTTTTGCAACAATTACGGAAAATACAGGTTGTTACTTCCCCAATCAATTTTATCCAATACTCTTTTATCTTACATAGTTTAACCTATATATATATATATAATTTGAAACTTCTTTTCAGGTAATAATAGGGTATTAAAAAGATCTGTATTAGAAACTAATTTGAGAGTGGTATTCATATTTATCATCATATATTTAAATATTATTCGGAGAATTAAAGTGAAAAGTAAAAACTCCATTGTTGGAATTTTTAAAAGCTTGAAGACTTATAAATAAATTTTGTAATTTGTTAAAACCTTTGTTGATTGGGGTTCGTAGGGATATTAATTTAAGGCTATTTGGTGATGTTTTTCATTAGTTAAAGTTTGTAGGAGACAAAATCATGTTTTTGTATATAACATGATAATAAATTTATAATATTGTTTATCGGATGTATAAATACTGTTGTAAAAGAATAATGGCTATATAGTTGTAAACTTAAAAACATGGCTATGGTGTATTGGACTGTGCTTCTTGTACAAATCTCTCATAACGTTTTTCATAATTACTCCCTTAAAATCGGTAGTTTGATAGTCTTCACTCCTTGGATGACCTCAACCAAAGGAGGTGTGGTACAGTTGCTGCCATTTGAATAGTTTTTGTCAATGTGACATGAATTAATAATTAAATATTTTTATTGTTTGAATTCATTAAATTTTTAGGATCATTTATTCATCCCAGTTTGTTAACAAAAACTATTTGTAACTCAATTATGTATGCTAAATGTTTTTATTTGGCTAAATATAATGGAGTTTCATTGATTGTTTTTAACAAATTTGGCTAAAAAGGAAGATATAAACAGTTAAAACAAATCCTCATTGCATCTAAAGATGAAAAAAATAAATACGCGTTTAAATGTATTTCATTACTCCTATTTTGGTTAAGAGTAATGGAACTCTAGCAAAAACTATTCTATAGATTTCGCCCGAAAAAAGTGAATTGTTGGAATATACAGTCGTTGCATCTAAGTAATTAGAAAAATTAAAGAAACTTTACAATTGGAATTCAATTTGTTTTTGGTTAAAATGCTTTTAAATAATGGAGCTCTAGTCTAATTTTTAATATATCTGCGTCAAAAAAGAAAAATTCACAGTGAAAATAAATATCGATTGCCTTCAAAGAAGAAATAAAAAGATATACACATTGAAACTCTAATATTTTAGCTAAAAATTTTATCTCGCTAAAAATAATTAATTTCAATTGGCATTTTTTTTTTTTTTACATATCTGGCCCGAAAAAGAAGAGATACATACTTGGAACAAATATCAATTGCACCTAAAGAAAAAAGAAATATATAAATACAAACTGGGATAAAATGGGCACAATGTATTAATAAAAATTAGGAAGAAATGCGCTATTGGAACAAATTAAATATTGTATATGGCTAACAGTTGTAAAGCACCAACTTTAAACCTGTAATGACCCCACCGGTCGTTTTGAGTATATTAGCCCCGATTCCCTATTTATTGCATTCTCTGTGTTATACTGTGGTTACGTGACTTGCCGGGATGTTTGATTTTTATTTCGGAGTAAAATGTGACACATAGTCTCTAAAGTGGAAGTTTAAGTCGTAAGAGCTTACTGCAGTTGGACTTGTATGAAGACGACTCCGAAATAGAGTTTCGACGATTCCAATAGCTCCGTATGGTAATTCTAGTCTTAGGAGCGTGTTCGGGCGTTGATTTGGAGGTCTGTAGGTCGTTTCAGCGTTAATTGGCTAAAGTTGGAAAGTTGGACAATTTTGAAAAGTTTGAGCGAGAGTGGATTTTTTGATATCGGGGTTGGATCCGATTGCGAAAGTGTAAATAAGTCCGTAATGTCATTTAGGATTTGTGTGCAAAATTTGGGGTTAATCAAAGTTATTTTGGTATGAAACGATGTTGGTTTCGGAATTCGAAAATTCATAAAATTCATAAGTTTTTAGACTGAATCGATGCGCGATTCGTGATTTTAGTGTTGTTTGATGTGATCTAATGCTTCGAGCATGTTCGTAGGATATTTTAGGACTTGTTGGTATGCTTGGTTGAGGTCGTAGGGGGCTCAGGGGTGATTCAGACCATGTTCGACGCATTTCGGATTATTGAGAAATAACTGAAGTTACTGGTTTTTCTCAGATCTGGTTTCCTTCAATGCGATCGCGAGTTTAGCACGTGACCGCGAAGGGATTTTTGGTGGAGTGATAGTTTTACTCTACGCATTCACATAGAGGAAGACGCGATCGCGGAAAGTTGGTTTCCAGTGCATCGCAAACGTGTGGTGAGGGTCGCTTTCGTGTAGGGGAGTTTGGGGGCCGCTGGTCCCACGTTCTTGTTCACTGTAGCCGTGATCGCGTAGCTTCGATAAAGCATGCTTCGCGATCACATAGAGTGTATCGCATTCGCGTATAAACATTTTGAGTAGTTGATAATTTTGTTCTTCACGATGGCAAATGTATTTTCGCGATCGCGTAGTGTAAATAGATGGGCAATAGACTTAAGTTTCAAAATCGAGGGTTTATTTCATATTACTCAATTTGAACTTTGAGAGCTCGGTTTAAGGCATATTTTCGAGGTATTTTCAGAGGGATTGTTGGGGTAAGAGTTCTTAACTTATTTTTTGATTAAATTCCACTAGTCTATCTTTGATTTCATCATCTAATTAGGGATTTGAGTTGAAAAATTGGAGAAAATAGAGGAAACTTCTTAGGCAGAATTTTGGGAATTTGAGTGAGATTTTGGTATCGGATTTGTGTAATTATTGTATGGTTGGACTCGATATCGAATTGGTGTTCGTATTTTATAATTTTGGTTGGGTTCTGAGGCGCATTCCCGGGTTGACTTGTTGGTGCAATTTTTTCAATTCTTTGCAAAGATCATAATTTATTCATTTAAATTAGTTTTCTATAGTTATATTTATAGTATGAAATTATTTTGGCTAGATTCGAGCTGTTCGAAGTTGAAAAATCAAGGAAAAGGACTTCTAATTGATTGATTTAGCATGGTCTGAGGTAAGTGACTTATCTAACCTTGTATTGGGGAAATTCCCCTTAGGATTTGGTACTGTTGTGATAATTTGTTATATGTGAAGGCCGTGTACGCAAAGTGAAGAGTGCGTACACGGGCTAAATGTTGAAATTTCGATTTTAGCTACGTAGTTTATTTTTCATGACTCAATTAAATTACTTTAGCATGTTATAGTCACCATGCTTAACCTAATTTCACATGTCAACTTGTCTTATCTCTTATTTGTAACTTGTACTACATGTTTAGTTGACTTACTTGCTTTCTTAATTCCATATTCATTATTAAGATGTGGAAATCCTTTACTTGAAATTGCTATCCTTGAAATATCTTAGTGTTGAGTTTGGTGTTGAGTTGCAAAGGCCGTGGTTTCTATTGAGACAAGGTGTAAGTTGTGAAGTGTCATTTTATTTATTGTTATGTTTTGGTTTTTGTGTTACTGTTGAGGTGATTGTTTGGTTGTGTGCACGAGGTTCATGTCGTACTGTTGTTATTGTTTGTATGAGGTTTCTTCCGTGTTGTTGTGATTATTGATACGCATGCGCAGGTATACGGTCTGGGTGTTGAAATGCATGCGGTGAGATAAGGTGAGATTGATATGCGTAGCTAGTATGGGAACTACTAGAAGTCATTCGGTGTGATAAGGTTGTCTAAAACGCGGGGTGCTATTTCGGAAAAATAATTTACAAATAAAAAATGTGAAAGCTCCCACGGTGATATAAGAAAAGATTGTGAGTTATTTTTATGATTTGGGACTACGAGGCAGTACCTCGGGAGTGCCCATGTTGATCTTCTTTATTCGCGGTATTGTTTGGTTGTTGTTTCCTTAACATGTAAAATCCTTGTTTTCCTTTCGTGATTTTATTAGATTTCTTGATTTACGTGTTGTTGCTTTTTGTAATTTCTTTATTGTTTCCCTTCCCTATTATTTTAGTATACCATTATATTTTTTGTCTTGCTTCTTATTATCTCGAGTAGGGCCTCGACCTGACCTCGTCACTACCCTATAGAGGTTAGGCTTGGCACTTACTGTGTACCGTTGTAGTGTACTCATACTACATTTCTGCACATGTTTTGTACAGATTCAGGTACATCCTATCAACCTCGGTATTAGCGCGTTGAGTTGCTTACCTTTGAAGATTTCAAGGTACACCTGCCCGCGTCTGCAGGCCTCGGAGTCCCCATCTACCCCGTTCTTCCTTATTTCTTGATGTTTTTTTATAAACAATGATGTATAAGATTATTCAGCATTGTATATAGAGCTTGTGACTTATATTTCACCGGGTTTTGGGAAATGTACATGTTGAGTTGCAGATTTTATTTTATATAGTTGTTGATGTTTTGAGATTTAAATAATCATTTTAGTTATTCCGCATGTTTGTTAGGCTTACCTAGTCTTGGAGACTAGGTGCTGTCACGACATCCTACAGAGGAAAATTGGGGTCGTGAGAAGTTGGTATCATAGCCCTAAGTTCATAGGTGTTATGAGTCACAAACAGGTTTAGTAGAGTCTCGCAGATCGGTATGGAGACGTCTGTACTCATCTTCGGGAGGCTATGGAACTGTTAGGAAAAGCTTCACTTCTTTGATTCCTTATCATGTAATAGCTTTGACGTCGGATTCTAAATTTATGTCTTTCTATTCTCTCATAGATAGTGAGAGACACGTACAATTGAATCAGATGACCAGACACCCGCGTCCCGCTAGAGCTGCGAGAGGCCGAGGCCGGGGTAGAGGCCGAGGACGTCTACATGGTGCAGCCAGAGCACCCGCACGAGCTGCTACAGAGGATCCATCAGTAGCTCCAGTTGGAGGGCAGGCACTTGAGACGCCTGTTACTGCACCAGCTCTCTAGGAGACTCTCACCCATCTTCTGAGCATGTTCGTCACTTTAGCTCAGGGAGGGTTAATCCCACTTGCTCCTGCCTAGGGAGAGAGATGGACTGTATTTTCTGCAGAATCATGGTGCCAAGAAGCTTACTGTAATTTCTTTAGTTGTTGCTGGAATAAAGTCAAGCAGAAATAACTTTACCATTGATGTTTTGTAGTCCGGCCGAGATAGCTTCACTCACTTGGACTTTGTTCTCATATATGTTCTTAAGGGAGTATGTTCCCTAGAGTCTTAGAGATGCATGGCGCTCAGAGTTTGAGCAGTTGCGTCAGGGTCTATGAGTGTGTCAGAGTATACGGTCCAGTTCAGTGATTTGGATAGGCATGCACCAGGTTGCTACTGTCAGAGAGCGAGTCCGTCAATATATTGAGGGGATCAACCCCAGTATTAGATTTAGAATGGCCTGAGAGTTGGAGATGGACATCGCATACAAGCAGGTAGTAGGGATCGCTAGGAGACTGGAGGGTATGTTGACTCGGGAGAGAGAGGAGAGGGACACCAAAATGTCTCGAGATTCTGGCACGTATAGTGGTACCTGTGCCCCAGTTGCAGCTCGTCATTGGAGGGGCTATGTGAGTCACCCTATTCATTCAGCACTTCCAGCTTCCAGCGGTATTCCAGCCACTCCCAAGCCTCAGGCTCCCTATTACGCACCGCCATTGTCCGGTGCACCTCCCGCACGGGGTGCTTTCAGCGGTCAGTCTAGCCGATCAGGCCCGAGCCAGCCACAACAGCCACGTCCTCCGAGAGCTTGTTTTGAGTGCGGTGAAACTCGTCATATGGCGAGGGATTGCCCAAACTCAGGAGGGTGCACCTCCACAGACTACTCAGGCTCTGCGTGTTCCACCGGGTCCTTAGGCCATGGTTACCGCACCAGCTACCACTCTACCTGCATAGCCACCTCGAGGTGGAGGTCGAGCGGGTAGAGGTCGCCCTAGAGGGGGAGGCCAAGCCAGATATTATGCTCTTCCTGCTAGGACGGAGGCAGTTACATCAGACTCTGTCATCACATTTATTGTTCCAGTCGGTCATAGAGATGCATCAATCTTATTTGATCCAGGCTCCACTTATTCATATGTGTCATCTTATTTTGCTCTGTATTTGGGTGTATCCCGTGATTCTTTGAGTTCTCATGTATATGTATCTATACCTGTGGGAGATTTTATTGTTGTTAACCGTATGTATCGGTCATGTTTAGTTATTCTTGGTGGTTTTGAGACCAGAGCCGATCTATGTTGCTCAGTATAGTAGACTTTGATATTATTTTTGGCACGGACTAGTTGTCGCCCTATCATGTTATTCTTGATTATCACGCCAAGACCGTGCAGTTAGAGTGGAGAGGTACTTTAGATTATGTTTCTAGTAGGGTTATTTCATTTCTAAATACTTAGTGGATGGTTGAGAAGGGGTGTAATGCATATCTAGCATATGTGAGAGATGTTAGTGTTGATACTCCTACCGTCGAGTCAGTTCCAATAGTGGGGGATTATCCAGATGTATTCCCGGATGATCTTTCGGGCATGCCACCTGACAGGGATATCGACTTTGGTATTGATTTATTACCGAGCACTCATCCCATCTCTATCCCTCCATATCATATGGCCCCACCAGAGTTGAAGGAGTTAAAGGAGCAGTTGCAGGAGTTGCTTGATAAGGGCTTTATTCGGCCCAGTGTGTCGCCTTGGAATACTCCAGTCTTGTTTGTAAAGAAGAGGGATGGTTTCATGCGCATGTGTATTGATTATCGCCAGTTGAACATCGTTACAATGAAGAATATGTATCAATTGCCACGTATTAATGACCTATTTGATCAGCTACATGGTGCCACATTGTTCTCCAAGATTGACTTACATTCGGGCTATCATCAATTGAAGATTCGGGAGCCAAATATCCTGAAAACTGCCTTTAGGACTTGGTATGGTCATTATGAGATCCTTGTAATGTCATTTGGGCTGACCAACGCCCCAGCAACATTGATGCACTTGATGAACAGTGTATTCTGGCACTATCTTGACTCATCCATTATTGTGTTTATTGACAAAATTATGGTGTACTCCCAGAGCTGGGAGGATCATGAGAAGCACATGAGGACTGTGCTTCTGACCTTGAGAGAAAAGAAGTTATATGCAAAATTTTTGAAGTGTGAATTCTCGCTAGATTCCGTGGCATATTTGGGTCATATAGTATCGAGTGAGAGTATCAAAGTATATCCGAAGAAGATTGAAGCAGTGCAGAGTTGGCCCAGACCTTCTTCAGCTACGAAGATCCAGGGGTTTCTTGGTTTGGCGGGGTATTACAGTCAATTTGTGGAGGGCTTCTTATCTATTGTAGTACCTATGACCAGATTGACCTAGAAGGGTGCTCCATTTAGGTGGACCTAGGAGTGTGAGGAGAGCTTCCAAAAGCTCAAGACTGCTTTGACTACAACCGCCGTGTTGGTATTGCCTACAGGTTCAGGGTCTTATACTGTGTATTGTGATCGCCACTACTACAAAAAGGGACTTTAACGACACTAAAAAATGCCTTTAGCGGCAATAACAATAGTCGTTATATCCTTTACCGGCCAATGGTATTTAGCCGGTAATGCAGGGGTCGGCAAAGCCTTTGGCGGCCATTCTCACAAAAGCTGGTAAAGGGTGTAATGTATTGCCGCTAAAGATCGTTAGTTTTACCGACAATAATTTTGGCCGGTAAATTAAATCCATAACAAACTAACTATGCTCTTTTAGTGTCAATTTTTATAGCAGATAAATTCAATTATATTGTTGCTAAAAGTCAGTAGTTTTAATGACAAATTTTTGTGGCAATTAGAATGACTATTGTATCCTTCCTGTAAAAATCTTATTTTGACCTTTTAGAGGCTATTTTAATGGCATGTAAATTCAACTAAATGTAGCTAAAAAGAATACCTCTTGGTGGAAATAACGGTAGGCAAATGCTAGAAAACATATTACTATTAATTCATAAAACAAAATATATCTCATTGAATCTAAACAATCCAAAGGAAGTACCAATCCAAAATATTAAGGTCACAACTTTTAAATTAAACTTATATTGATTGAACTGATATAACTAATCCTATCAAACAATATATTCAAATAGTTTCGGTAACTCTTCATCATATTGAAATCTTCCACATGCGAAAACAAACGACCTGAAAAAAATAAAATAAATGTGTCAAAACATGGAATGTAATGTATAAAACATCATGAGTCTACACATCTAAATATATTGTAAATTCTTAAAACAATGTGAAAAATGAGGCTGCATGCGAACTAGGGTACCAAATTCATCATGGTTGAAGATATTGAAGTGTAGTTTCTAATAAGCCAAATCGTTCTTAAGTTGAAGCTTCCTACATCAAGTTATAGTAATGGAATACAACAAAAACATTTTGTCTAAGAAAGAACAAAGGATGACAAAAGGAAGATAAAAGAGTTAGCTAATGTGGCAAATGAAACATGTAGTATTAGAATACAACTTAGATGTAACATTGTGGAAAACAATAAAGAGCTAACATCTGACAAGTATTCAATATGCTACCATTTCATATAAACAATACTTGTCTGCCATAGATATACATGTTCTGTTGGTTATATACTTTTGAAGTGAACAATGTGAGTGTTGTTAATCTCATCTTTTTGATATAATTTGTACAGTTCCATGATACAAGTATGGAAAATGAGTGCATTAACATGAGGAAGAAGATGATGAATCTGCAAATTAGCTTATAAGAAAATCATTTCCATGGATTCAGCGAAGGACAACTTTACTTAGCAGTTCAAGAGATTATACAACATCAGCAAAGGCAAGTTACTGATGTTAATCCCTCAAAAACTAGGTGTAGCATAGTAAAAAGATCATTTTATTCAGTTGGACATGGAAGGGGAGAGTTTTCGGCTAAAAACATCCTTAAAAGTATGACCCAAACCAAAGGTATATCCTTCTATTATTATAGTAGACAACAAACATCCCTTAATTAATTTCAAAGCTGCAACAATCAGCCTTCTATTATCTGTCTAGAAACTAACAACATAACTTATCAAAGATATTTGTTGCTATTCATTAATACTTCAAAAGGTTGGTTGTTGGTCAATCAGTAAGCTAGCAGTGGCAAAAAGAAGAAACAAAAGTAGTATAGGAAAATTGGAAGAGAAATCTGAAACCTTAAATAACTTTACTAACTTTACGAATAATAAACCCATAGAACTTGAAGGATTAAATGCATAAGAAATCTTATAACGTACTTGAATGCTTGGGAACATGCACAAATCTTTGCACCGTTGAACAAGTGAATGCTCCAACAGGTGTAAGTATTCCCTAACATAAGTTTTACACAGGTTTGTTTTCTTCTATATGGAACTCAAGAATAGCAATTGTCTTTCCTAGTCGTGGGTTCCGATTATCTATTACTAATTTAGGCTCACGAAACTATGATTATATGGTCTGTACCTAAAATAATGAGTCGTTTTTAGTAGCTGTGGGGAAAGAAGACATGTAACTGCAACACCATAACAACCATTGCAACTGTGTAACTTAAAGAACAAGAATTCAGTAAAATAAAGAACATATGGTTCAGAGATCTAGTTAAACATAACAGAGCCGAATACAATTAAACAAGACTATCCTAACTTCTAAGTATACCTCCTGCCTACCATCATTTACAGCACAAAGTAGATTGTTACTTCTAAGTATACCTTTCAAATGATGGTATCATAAGCCAAATAAAGTTCTCATAATCCCAATTCCGGAAAGACAAAACAAAATCAGAAAATGAAAAAGAAGAAATTTTACAATTGTCCTCACAGACTCTCTACATCTAGTGGTCTACCATCCTTACATTTTTTATGAGTTAATATAAAAACTTTGCTCGTGTAGGCTCTATCCCATTTTAAGCCTAAAATAATAAAATGATGTCAAATGCGCACAACAAAGAGAGTTTAGATTAGATTTTCAAATATAGACAAGAATACCTTCTCATCCATCAAGGCGGCAATACTTTAGGACCCTCCTGTGTGAGGCATCTTTTGATTTGCTCTATTATTTCTATTTGCTTGTGTGCGCTTCTGTCAGTACAACATAAAAATAATATCTTATAATTTATACATAAAAACTAACAAAATCCATCAGAACACTATAAAAACTAAGTGTGTGCTTTTAAGAGTATAAAATTGATACCTTAGCTTTATCAGAAAGCCAATAAGAGACCAGACCGATCCATTGATCTCGTGGTATACGACTTGGTTTATTTCTCAGCAATGCATCTTTGGTCTTATATTTTATCGTATATATATTTTTTAAGTCCCATTTGTAATCTTTCCATTTCTTTCCTATTGACTTTATGACATGCTTCTCCACGAGATGGTATAGAGAACTTCTTGTGAGAAATAAAAGAAAACGTTTGAAAGATAATATCACATATAATTAAAAAATATATTATTACTCTAGAATACATCATAAGAATAATATTAACTCCATACCTTCACAAACTCCACCAGTTTCTTCTTTTCATCAATATAAGGTCGCGCATCTGCATCATCATGTTGTTCAACAATAATTATGTTTCCACCTCTAGTTCGCATAGTTCCTTATCCAAAATAAGGAAATTGAGAAGCTGCAAGTAGGTGTGAAAGTCAAATTCCATTCTTAGGTAATCAATATGACTAAATCACCAGTTTTCTAGTTCAAATGGAACACATATTTTGAACTTGTAGCTACCTGAAACTGAACTAAATTTTCCCAGATTGCATTAGATAATTTCATCAATTATCCCAGGTCCAAGGAAAGTCAAACTAATTGTTAATCATTCCTTCAAGGACATACTGAAAGACATAGTTAGTGGACAGAAGATAAAAATTGCAGCTGGAGGTGGCAAAAACTACTGCCACTCAGTCAAATCTTTCACACAATCAATTAATAAAGATACATTGGTCGTATCAGCCTATAATATGAAAAGGAGCAGTGACAAAATAATCAAAAACATTACTCGTGCTAGAAGCCTCAAGTGCCTACGAGACCAATAACAACAGAATCTGCTTGAACCACATAGACAACAACAACATACACAATATTTTGAACCACATAGAATTGTAGAAAATTGCTACAGTTTGCTCCAGTCTCTTGGTTAAGTGATGTTTTGCTCAACCTAAAATAATTGTGGAAAAAATAAAGGAAAACTATCTAGAGTAGGAGAGTTTGAAAACTGAAATTGTGATAATTCCTTTTAGCAAACTAAGGACTAACCCCAAAATAAATTAGCAAATAGATCAGCAGATAAACAACTGTATATAATTCTATAATATTCATCCAAAAAGGGTGTTGTGATTCATTAGGACTTAATTCAAGAACCAAAAAATAGGAAATAAAAGGAATATAATATGGAAATACTGATTCATTTACTGTATTTTGATCTTTTTTGTCTTGTATTTTAGTATTTTTGCCTAACAACTGCATTTACATGTGCATGTTCATTTAGCAGAAATGTTACTAACTTTCAAATAAAAATAAAACCTATGTAGTGAGGAGTCAAATATCGGACATGTCTTCTTCTACTTAATTTCCTCTATGCTTGAATACTTGAGGTACAAAACTGGCATACAACTAATAAAGCTAAAAATTATATGCCAACAATCTTCTTAACAGTTAATTAGGTAATCTCCCGAGCAAAATACTTACCTAACCAAACGTTAAATAAATCGTCCTCTCAAAAGACAAAATTACGCTAACAAATTTCCTATATAAATCTCCTTGTTTATGCATAAATCTATAGCAAAAAATTAAAGAAATATCAATCAGAAATTACCCCAACCCACTTCTCAAAAATAAAAGTACATCAACATTATTTTTGAACAAGAGAATAAGGAATATAACTCAATTAGAAGAATGAATATTGCAAATTAAACGATAAAATTTAATAGAGGTGGCACATAGATATGTGTTCATCTAGTGATGCCATGTAAACCTTCGAAACCCTTATTCCCAAAATGAGTGAACTGTGTATGAAAGGATATACTGTAGCACATACTTTAATACTAAAATTCTTGTATATTTCCAACACTAAAGCGTGATACTAAGTTGAGACTCTTTTAAATTAAAGGATTCAGATTTTAGACCCAACCAGTTAACCTATATAATGCTTCAATTTAAGTGTAATTTTTTATTAATCCATAGACCTATCCAACCAAACCTAAATATAGAGATGGAAATATAAAAAAATACAAATGAACTTACCGGTGATTCAGAGGGTGGCCAGCAATTTTGGTTGCTGAGGATTGAAGAATGGAGAAGGCGCTTTGAACGAAATTGTTCTTTGAACGAATTTTGGTGGCCAGCAATTTCTTTGAACGAAACTTTTTCTCTTTTTTGCAGTCTTTAGGGTAAATACGATATAAAAATTTAGGCGCGAAAGGATTTAGAAATTAGAGGGAATATGAAAAGAAAACATAACTATATTGGCGGCTTTTCTCTTGATTGGGCGCTAAAACATACTAATTAGCAGTCAATATTCATTAGCCAGTAATATTTGGCCTCCATGAAATAATTAGCGGCAATGGTCTTATTGCCGCTAAATAATTGCCGTTAAAGACCATTTTGGTTGTAGTGCCGCATTGGTATAGGCGCGGTGTTGATGCAGGACGGCAGGATGATTGCCTACGCGTCTAGACATCTGAAGGTACATGAGAATGAATTATTTTGTCCATGACCTTGGGTTAACAGCTATTGTCCATGCCTTAGAAATTTTGGCGGCACTATTTGTACGGTGTCCCTTGTGAGATCTACACCGACCATCAGAGTCTGCAACATCTATTCAAATAGAAGGATCTTAATTTGCGTCAGCGGTAGTGGTTAGAGTTGCTTAAGGTCTATGATATCACCATCCTATATAATCCCCAGAAGTCCAATGTGGTGGCCGATGCCTTGAGTCGTAGGGCGGAGAGTTTAGGCAGTTTAGCATATCTACCAACAACGGAGAGGCCATTAGTATTGGATGTTCAAGCCTTGGCCAACAAGCCTTTTGAATTGGGTGTTTCTGAGCCGGGTCGAGTTTTGGCTTGTGTAGTTTTTCGCTCTTCTCTTCATGATCATATCAGTGAGTGTCAGTATGACGGCCCACATCTGCTTGTCTTTAAGGAAACAATTTAGCATGGTGATGCCAAGGAGGTCACTATTGGATATGACGGTGCATTACAGATGCAAGGAAGGCTATATGTGCCCAATGTAGATGGTTCGCGTGAGTTGATTATTCAGGAGGCTCAAATTTTGCGGTACTCCATTCATCCAGGTGCCGCGAAGATGTATCAGGACCTGAGTCAGTATTAGTAGCGGAGAAGAAAGAAGAAAGACATAGTGGAGTATGTAGCTCGGTGCCTAAATTGTCATCAAGTGAAGTATGAGCATCAACGGCCAGGTGGATTGCTTCAGAAGCTAGAGATTCAAGAGTGAAAATGGGAGCGGATTACTATGGATTTTGTTGTTGGGCTTCCACGGACTCAGAGAAAGTTTGATGCAGTTTGGGTGATTGTGGATAGGTTGACCAAGTGGGCTCATTTCATTCCAGTGGTTACTGCTTATTCTTCTGAGTAGTTGGTTTGAGTTTATATCCACGAGTTTGTCAGGCTTCATGGTGTGCCGGTATCCATCATCTCTGACTAGGGTACGTAGTTTACATCGCGGTTCTGGAGAGTCGTACAATTATTATATTTTTGGAATCGATATCAAAAGGGTGTTCGGATTTTATAATTTGGTCGGGTTCCGAGGTGCGGGCCCGGGTTGACGTTTTGGGGCGATTTTTTCAATTCTTTCCTAAAATCATAATTTATTCATTTAAATTAGTTTTCTATATTTATATTTATAGTATGAAATTGTTTTGACTAGATTTGAGCCGTTCAGAGCTGGAAAATTCAGGTAAAGGCCTTCTAATTGATTGATTTAGCGTGGTCCGAGGTAAGTGACTTGTCTAATCTTGTGTGGGGGAAATTTTCCTTAGAATTTGGTACTGTTGTGATAATTTGTGATATGTGAAGGCCGTGTACGCAAGGTGACGAGTGCGTACACGGGCTAAATATTGAAATTCCGATTTTAGCTACGTAGTTTCCTTTTCATGCCTTAATTGAGTTACTTTAGCATGTTATAGTCACCATGTTTAGCCTAATTTCTCATGTCTACTTGTCTTATCTCTTATTTGCAACTTGTACTACATGTTTAGGTGAATTACTTGCTTTATTAATTCTGTATTCATTATTAAGCTGTGAAAATCCTTTACTTGAAATTGTTATCCTTGAAATACCTTGTTGTTGAGTGTGGTGTTGAGTTGCAAAGGATGTGGTTTCTATTAAGGCAATGTGTAAGTTGTGAAGTGTCATTTTATTTAGTGTTATGTATTGATTTCCGTGTTACTGTTGAGGTGATTGTTGGTTGTGTGCACGAGGTTTCTGTCGCGCTGTTGTTATTGTTTGAACGAGGTTTCTACCGCGCTATTGTGATTATTAATGCGCATGCGGTGGTATAAGGTGTGAGTGTTAAAACGCATACGATGAGAAAAGGTGGGCATGATACACGTGGCTAGTAGGGGTACTACTAGAAGCCATGCGGAGTGATAAGGTGGGCTAAAACGTGGGGTGCCATTTCAGAAAAATAATTTTCAAAACAAAAATGTAAAGGCCCTCGCGGTGATATAAAGAAAGACTGTGAGTTATTTTTATGATTTGGGACTATGAGGCGGTACCTCGGGAGTGCCCTTGTTGATCTTCTCTATTTACTGTATTGTTTGGTTGTTGTTTACTTAACATGTAAAATCCTTATTTTCCTTTCGTGATTTTATTAGCTTTCTTGATTTCAGTGTTGTTACTTTCTGTAATTTCTTTGTTGTTTCCCTTCCCTATTATTTCAGTATATCATTATATTTTCTGTCTTGCTTCTTATTATCTCCAGTAGGACCTCAATCTGATGTTACGACCCAAAACCCACTATAGGCCGTGATAGTGCCCAACGTCGTCGTTAGGCAAGCCAATGGTGAACTATCACATTATTTGTTCATTTTATTACTTTCAAAATCATAAATTTTAAGAAGGAAATAAATTTACACGTTTAAATCCACGGGAACGTACGTAAGCAGTAGTGTATAAAAGAAATGAAAGGCAATAATGATATATAAATCCGTAAGCAACAACTAGAATATCCCAGAATTCGGTGTCACAAAAGCATGGGCATTTACTAAGGAATACAACAATGTAAAGAAGACAGTATAAAATAAATAGTACGATGAAGACTTTGTGGGCTGCGATGCGTAGCCTGGGATGCAGCTCACCATAAATTCTCCTTAGCAGCTGCGCGTACGTGCCAAGATGACCACCAGATAAACATGTCGGATCCTGCACATTTAAGGTAGAAGTGCAGCATGAGTATGTAAATCAACTCGTACCCAATAAGTATCTAGCCTAATCCCGGTAAAGTAGTGATGGGGGGTTGACATTGACACTTACTAGAAGTCCAATAAAGCAATATAATAAATCATATGCAGATATGAAGCACATAACAATAATGGGGTAAATTTGTAAGTTACATAATCTTTCAAATATTTCTTTTAAAGGTATGAACTTCTCGGTCTTGTATTCTACCTCTACAACTCAGATGTATCAAGTGTCAGAATCAAACGGATAAGGAATACCGTATAAAGTGGCATGCATTAGTGGAAAGATAATCTCATGAATATTCGGACTGCCAGCGATATAATGAACGATTATGCTGCGGTCGTTTGGCTAGATCCAGAATAATATGTACACTGCTGAGGGTCGAGCGACATGAACCATAGATGCATCTATTATACTGCCGAGGCATTCAGCCCGCTCCACAAGAAAGGAAGGAACTCATCGAATTATGAAACACATGCTTACTATACAGTACATGAGTACAAAGTGAATATAATATCGTTTCTCAAATAACTTGCCAAACAACTCAAGGTGATAAGGCCCGACCTACTATATATATATATATATATATCAATTTCAATTATAAATTCAATTAATTAGGCCAGCAGAATGAGTTCAAATAATTCAAATGTCACATGATATGTCCTAAGTCTACCCAAATATAAACATGCGTTAGCTACGTACGGACTCTCATCACATCGTGCGTACGTAGCACCCACAACTAGTAGCACATAACAATTATATCACCTTGGGAGTAGTTTCCCCCTTACAAGATTAGATAGGAGACTTACCTCACTCTGAAGTTCTATAACTAGATCCTACGCCACTCTAACACCTCAAATCGTTGCCCGTCGATCCAAAGCTTATATTGCATGATGAAAACCCCCTCAAATAGCTCCCCAAATTTGGCCACCCAAGAGAAAACAAATGAGAGAAATGAAAGCTGAGTCTCAATTTAAAAGCACCACTGTCCAGCGACTTTCGCACCAGCGGACCACTAGCCGCACCTGCGGACAAATCCATCTCAGGTACTGTTCTCCCTAAAAATAACACCTAGAACTATGAATCACACATCAAAATGAATGAAAATTTTAAAAAAACTCAAGAACATGCAAATTTACAATCGGACGTCCGAATCACGTCAAATCAACTCTGTTTTGCACTAAAATTTGGAGACAAGTCATAAATGGTGAAATGAACCTATTCCAAGTTCTCGAACCAAAATCCAAACCCGGTAGCAACAAAGTCAACCTATGGTCAAACTTAGGAATTATTTAAACCTTAAAATTGCAAGTTTTAAACAAATCACGTTAATTCAAGTTAGGGACTTCCGAATTCGATTTCGGGCATACGCCCAAGGTGCAAATCACGATACGTACCCACCGGAATCATCAAAACACAGACCCGGGTCCGTTTACACTAAATGTTGATCGCAGTTAACTCAAATGAGTTTAAGGCAAAATTTCACATTTTTTTCAATTTTTCACATAAAAACTTTGCTGAATAAGACACAGATTGTGCGTGCAAATCGAGAAACACTAAACCAAGCTAGTCGAGGTCTCGGAACACGAAAATAAAGGCTAAAACTCAAAGTGACCTATCGGGTCATCACAATAGTCATCAACTATCTTATGATATTACAACAATGCCGATCACTACTTAATACCACCTCTGAAAGCTAGAACAGTCTGCATAGCTGTGAGTATGAGGAGTATGGCGGCTGCCACAGTTGAAGCTCCTGCCCAAGGACTACTAAAATAATTTTGCCTCAAATTTGCCATAATTTGATTCCACGGCTTTTTGCAATGTTGACTCATTTTTCTGCTTGCTTCAGCGTAGTAGGTGCTGTCAGCAGCAACCACGATCCCTTCTACAAGTTTATTGAACATGTTAGCCACTTCTCCGTCATCTGCTAGCCCGTTAAGGATGATTCCATTTAGGCGTAGCAAATTCACATCTTTACGTGACTTAATAAGTTGACCCATTATATCTACATAATCCAAAAAACATTTAGGATATAAGTTAGTCGAATGTTGCTCATAAGCTATCAAATTTCTCAGAAAGGCCTCCGTTGAATCTTCAACTATGAAACAAGGAATTTGTATCGCTCCATTCTCAAACTTGATATCGAACATAGTTGTTCTATCCATAAGATCTTCTTCGAAACTTCCTAGTTTTAAGAAATTAGCTCCAGCTTCATAAAGCTCTGTTGCACTTGGAGCTTGCCAAGACTGACAAAAATTAGAGGTAGAGATTTCTTTTGACCTAAATAGTCGCAAGTTCATTCCAAGAAATCTTTTAATATTGCAACATTCCTTTCTCATGCTAGAATTCGAGATTTGGCTAGTTTTCGTCATCTCTGATGGGCGACAAAACATGTGTACCATATGAAGTAAATGATCGAATTTTTCTTTCATCACCATCAATTTCTGATTTGAGCATAGGTATCTTATTTGGCGAGATATAACAAATAGTCGATTTCACCATACGTATGAAGTCGGCTTCTAGTTCTTCAGGACACTTAGTCATGTCATGAAGTTTGGTGAGAACAAAGAAAGGAAGTTGGTTTTCTAGTAGCAATAAATCTCGACATACTTGATACCTCATCCATAGCACGTTGATAATTAGGGGGTAATCTCCTCTAAGCTTAATTTCAAAATTCTCTCGAATAAACTCAACCACAAAACAGCCATCAAGTAACAACATTTCCGAAAATTTGCCAACAATATCACTGTCTATATTGTCATAACACTTTAGTGCTTCATCCTTTAGTTCCTCCAATTGTCTTATGCAACTTTCCACATCAAGCCCCTCTTTTCGTTGGAGAAACCGTCGTAGGTATACTAGTTTGTACTTTTCCATTGAGTGAAGTTCTTGATTTCTTTTATGGTAAGGACCTATGGAGATCATCTTTGGCGTATAAGCATCTGGGTTTGATTCGCGAATGCCCGCATTTACTTTGAATATGGTAGTGGATTTGATAGATGAATTGTCCAAATCCTCAAATCTTTCATCAAAGATTTGATTCAAAGATTTATCTCTTTGTAACTTTAATCGCTCCTTGATCTCGATTAAATGATCATCTTTCTCCCGTCTTCTATCTGTAATTAGTTGAAAAGAATCATGGTTTCTGTTTCTCGCGTTTTGTTTTCCTCAACATATATGGTTACTACATAATGATAACAAATAAAAAAACTCTAAAGACTGGCAATTTCCAAAATGAAAATTTTAAGTAACTACATACATAAACGGACCTATGTATAGTGTTGAGGGGTCACCGAATCTCGTAGACTTCGACATGAATCTTGTATATGTATATGTGTATTTCTTGAAAATGATTATATAAATAACTTGACACCCTGAATACTAAAAGTCTTTAGGGGGTGCTGGTCAAGCAAAATAATGGTGCCCCGTCGCGTTAAATCATGGGTCTGCCTCTGACTAAATATTAAGTAGTGAGTAGAGAAAATATTAAGTCTATATTCTCTAAGAAGAGTAACAGTAGTCACTACATCTCCCATACATGCCTTGTTAATTATTATTTTTCATTTTTATGAAGGAAATATAATTAGGGAATGAATTTAAATAAAACATTGTAAGATGTCATTTCAATCCTAATTTGGATAACACATGACATATGGTAAGTTAAAAAAAAAAACACAAGAAAACAACAAACAAACAAACAAACAAACAATCAAACCCACAAAGTACTTATCAATACGTTATTTTAATAGTTTAATTGGTTGGCTACCTGAACTTTCACCTTATTGGTAGGGTTTGATTTCCCACCTTATAACCCCTCATTTGAAAGAGAAGAAAAAAAAACTAGGAAGTATTGCTAGCTAATGTCCGAGAGAGAGAGACTTACTTACAGAAGTTTGAACAAGTGGTGGAATTTGATGATCCATTTGGGTAATCTCAATATGATGTGCCATTCTTCTTGAAACTGCAATTCCTACAACAGAGAGAGGCAGGGAGATGAGTTAAGACGTTATTGTATCAACCCAAAGTAATTGCAATTTGCAGTTGTATAAACTTCTACTCTTTTGCCAAAAATTAAAAAAAGAAAATACAATACATTTTAAGAAATGGAAACACAAAGGATTGACATGTCATAATAGATAGTGACGATTTATATAGTTAATTCTAGTTATCTTGGGATTGTAGCGCACATAATTGCAGTTGAACTAACATCATGTATTCTTCTTTGTAATAGAAGTCATATGAAATCACAACCTCTTTCCCAATTTTGTCCGAATTGATAAGATAATCCATGAAAATGGAATAATCACTGAATTATCTAGGATGTACATCAGATGATTGTTGCTCGTACGCTATAAGATTTAATTTCTCAGGATGATCTCCATACAGTCAAAGACTTCAAAACAAGGAATTGTCATCGCTCCATTCTTAAATTTAATGTCAAATAAACTTGAGTTATCTCCAAGGTCGTGATCTTCCTCCAATATTCTATAATTGTTTCCAACTTTTGAAACTGTAACTCCAGCTTCGTGAAGCTCTGTTCCATTCGGCATGTTAGCATCCCATGTTTGGTGGTCCTTATCATTTGACATATTTTTCAACCTAACCATTTGTAAAGGATTCCAACATAAGCTTTTCCTAAAATGTTCTATTTCAAAACTAGGATTCTCATGAGTAAGTCTAGTTTTCTTCTCCAAAGGGTGACATGACATGTGTACTAGTTGAAGTAAATGTTTGATGTTTTTGGTATCAGTTTCAGTCTCAAGAGAGGATTGCGGCTTCTCTTCAGGAGGAAGAATTAAAGGTCTCCAATTTTATGAATGGTAGTATTGGATCCATAGTCATATTGTGAAGCTAAGTGAGGACAAAGAAAGGAAGTTGGTTTTCTAGTAATAACAATTCTCGACGTACATGGCCATCTATGCAACTATAGGGGGTAATAATGTATTCTTCTATTGGCCACAAAATTTTAGGCCATTCATAGCTTGTCGCTTGAATTCATGATATATAATGGAGTAGATTTACTACACAAAAAATTGAAAATCATCCCGAATTCTTGTTTTATGGCTCTAAAACGTCAAAAACAAGGAACAATCACTATTGTTCATTATGTCGCTTTTATTGGGCCAACAAATTCATGATGATGGCGTGGACTTAGACCAGTAATGTTGTCACTATAAATATCCTCTATATCATCATAACACTTTAGTGCCTCATCTTTCATTTTCTCCAATTCACAAATGTAAGTTTTCACTCCTGAGAAACCGTTGTAGGTAATGCAATTTATAATTCTCCATTGAGCTCTATAATTCTCAATAGAGGCCAAAATTTGCTTATAAGCATCTGGATTTGATTTACATAGCCCCACCTTACTCTAATTATGATACAGGATTTGGTAGATGAATGGTACAAATCTAAATATATTTCATCAAGAATTTGATTTGTCTCTCGATTAATTGATCCACATCCCTCCCTTCTTCTATCTCTAATTAATGAAAACGAGTCATAATATTTTGCATTAGGAGTTTCAAGCTAAATTACAAAAGTTTGAGGCTGATAGCCTATTTGGTCAAACTTCTTTAATCCTAGAAGCACTTTTTTTCAAAATTGAAGTGTTTGGCCAAACTTTTGGAAAGAAAAAAAGTACTTTTGGGAAGAAACTAAAAAAAGTAGGTTCTCTCCAAAAGAACTTTTTTGAAAAGAACTTTTGAGAAAAATACACTTAGAAGCAATTTTTAAAAGTTTGGCCAAACACTAATTGCTACTCATAAGTGCTTTTCAAATTAATTAGTCAAACACCAACTATTTCTCACCAAAAGTACTTTTGAAAAAAAAAAATACTTCTCAAAATAAATTGATATTTGCAGCTTGACCAAACAGGCTATGAAACTGCTTGAAAGTGAAGTATAAGCAAAACTTCATGATAACAATTGGATAGAGGAGGGTGTACATAGGCCGGTTTGGTTAGTTTTTTTCATTTATCAAACCAAACGTATTATGTCCGTTTGCTATATCTATAAACCAAAAAAAATAAAAAATCAAATTCCTAAACACTTCCTACCTTTGTTTCTTTTTGTACGAAAATACAGACAAAGACAAAAAAGGCAGTACAGTCCACAAAGCATTTCACGCTCATGCAAGTGCGGAAAATGGCCGCACCCTAAGGAGTGTGGTATAGACAGTCTACCCTAATACTAGTCTTAATGGCTGCTTCCACAACTCAAACTCATGACATATAGGTCATACACAAGAACTTTATTATTGCTTCAAGGTTTCCTTCACAAATATAAAGTAAAATGAAAAGGTATTACGTCTACGTGTTGAGGGGGAGAGAGAGAGATAGAGTGAGTGAGGGAGGGAAAGAGAGAGAGACATCCCATGTTCTGTAGTTTGATGAAGCAGTGGAGTTCAGTGATTTATTGGGGTAATCTCAATAGATTGTGCCATCCCTCTTACTTAACTTTATTGACCCGTAAATCCTACGTAAAACTTACAAGGGGTGTCCTATTTGGTCGCCCCATTTAACCTGTACCCACTTTTTAATTATTTTTTAAGTAGTACCCAAAGTTTAAACAACTTCATGCCTTTTTCTCCTCCTCCTCCTCCTCCTCCTCCTCCTTCTTCTTCTTCAGTGAATTTATATGGTATTTTGTGAACATATTTTAAGGTAGTTTATGATGTTATACAGTGATAAGTTGTTGTGACGGTTTATTTTTTTCATTTGGAGTAGATTTAGGTGTTAAATTGTATATTGGATAGTTAAAATTCGAAGAACAAATTTTTGTTTCTAGGAAATTTGCACTTCAAGCCTATTCGACCTAAGTGCATGAAAACGTTAGTTGCACTTCAGACCTATTTGGCCTTAAGTGCATCTGAAGTGTAATTATTTCACTTAAGACTTATTGGTCTTAAGTGTATGAAACTATTGGTTGTACTTCAGACCTATTTGGCCTTAAGTGAATCTGAAGTGCAAATTTTTCACTTCAGACTTTTTGGCTTTAAGTGCATGAAACTATTGGTTGCACTTCAGACATATTGGCCTTAAATGCAACTGAAGTGCATTCACTTCAGACCTCTCTGACCTTAAGTGCATGAAAATATTTATTGCACTTCAGACCTATTTGGCCTTAAATGCATCTTAAGTGATTTTTTGTACATTAGACTTAATTGGCCTTAAGTGCATCTTAAGTACAATTTTTGCACTTTAGACTTAGTTGGCCTTAAGTGCATTGTAATTCAGACTAATTATTTTTTAACTTCAAACCCGATAAGTCTGAAGTTAATCGTAAAGTGGGTAAGTTTGCAAAAGTTTTTGAAAAGTAGGTATAACTTCAATTGTGACCCCAAAATCGGGTATAGATGCAAAAGCCCTAGTTCCAGCAATTGACAGATCGGGTTTAAATGGTCTGGTATCAAATTCTTTTAATATGGGGGATTTGCAGTCGTACCCTATATCTGTACCATCTTTTAACCTGTACCCTATTTTTTAAAATTATTGATTTGGTACCCACGTGACAAAACATCTGTAATAATATGACAATTACACCCATGACAAAAGATATAAATCCTGTATCACGCATTAATCGCGTGATCTGCAACCTCATTCGTGAAAAAAGATCTCCTCCTCCCCTCTCAGCAGCTTTATCAATAAACCAGAAACTTGTCCAGATTCATCTTCAGATTCACACTTGCATGAAATTGTTTCACCTTGAAGCTAAAACTTCATGCTAATGTAGCATGAAGTTGTTTCATGTTGAAACTAAAACTTCATGCTAATATAACATGAAGTTGTTTCACATTGTAGCTAAAACTTCATGCTAATGCATGTTGAGGTTATTTATCCTGCAGTCTACAGTTTTGTCATGAGTTTTATCCGAAACTTCAATCTAAACATGATGAAGTTATTTAGTTCATTTGCTAAAACTTCAAACTAAACATGCTTAAGTTTTTAGTTCATTTGCTAAAACTTCAGACTAAATATGCTTAAGCTTTTTAGTTCATTTGCTAAAACTTCAGAATAAATATGTTTAAGTTTTTATCTTGCAGTATTTAATTTTCTAATGAGTTTTTGCTTATGCATGCTTAAGTTTTTTAGTTCATTTGCTAAAATTTCAGACTAAATATACTAAGTTTTTTAGTTCATTTGCTAAAACTTCAGACTAAACATGTTTAAGTTTTTGTCTTGCAGTATGTAATTTTTTAATGAGCTTTTGCTGATGCATGCTGAAGTTATTTAGTTCATTTGCTAAAACTTCAGACTAAACATGCTTAAGTTTTTGTCTTGCAGTATGTAATTTTCTAATGAGTTTTTGCTCACGCATGCTGAAGTTATTTAGTTCATTTGCTAAAATTTCACACCAAATCATGCTGAAATTTTGTCCTGCAGTCTACAGTTTTGTCATGAGTTTTATTCAAAACATCAGTCTAAACAAGCTGAAGTTTTTTAATTCATTTGCTTAAACTTCAAACTAAACATGCTTAAGTTTTTGTCTTGCAGTATGTAATTTTCTAATGAGTTTTTTCTAATGCATACTGAAGCTATTTAGTTCCTTTGCTAAAACTTTATAGCAAAACATGCTGAAGTTTATTCCTGCAGTCTACTGTTTCGTCAATAGTCTTTTATTAAAGAATGACAAAATCGTCTTATTAAAATGCTTTTAACAAAAAACCATGGGTACGGATGCAAACAGAAAAACAAAACGGGTATAAGTTAAAAAGGGGCGACTAAATAGGGCTCCCCATGCAATTTTTACTTTTAATATCTAGTCATAGATGGCTATTATTGTTAAATCAAATTCATTGCAGAAATCGATTTGAAAAGCCCAAAAGAAAAAAAACACATCAACTTTCGTCCTACATGTCTTGCCATAACATGTTAGGAATTTTAATTTTTGGATTGAAAGAACTATGTGGGCGTTTGGACATAATAATTGTAAATTTTGGAAAAGGGAAATTATTTTTTAAAATAATATTTGAAAATTAGAGTTGTGTTTGGACATGAATACAATTTGGAGTTATTTTTGAAATTTTGTGAGTGATTTGAAGTTAAAATTTTGAAAAATAACTTTTTGGAGGTGAAAGACAGTGATTTGAAGTTAAATTCAACTTTAAGTGAAATGTAAATTTTTATGGCCAAACACTAACTAATTCTGAAAAAAGTAAAAAATAATTCGGAAAAAGTGAAAAATTTCTTATGCCCAAAAGGGCCCTAAATTGTTCTATGAAATAAAATAAAATTAGGAAGTCTCAAATCGAACGATAAATAACGATGAATATGTAACGACCCGACCGGTCGTTTTAAGTATTACCACCCCGTTTACTGCTCAATATGTGCTTTACAGTTGTTGTGTGACTTGTCGGGGTAATTGGTTCGGGTCCGGTGAGGTTTTGGAATGAATTGGAACACTTAGTTCCAAGGTTTAAAGCTTAAGTTAAAATAGTGACCGGATGTTGACTTATATGTAAACGACCCTCAAATGGAGTTTTGATGATTCCAATAGCTCCGTATGGTGATTTAGACTTGGGCTTATGCCCGTATTTGTATTTGGATAAGTATAGAAGGTTTCAGCACTAATTGGTGAAAGTTGGAAATATTAAGTGGAAAATGTATCTTAATTTGCACAACACCTACTTTTGAACGGGTATAACTCTCATAATGTGAAGATACTTTCCATGAATTTTGCACCTAGAGTGTAGCCCTTTGAGTCTAGTTTCTAACGCATCAAGTCGTTTGTCATTTGGACATTCCTACTAAAAGTTATGAGCAGATTACCAAAGTTAGATCGCCCAATTATTTTTTGTGGACATCGAAGTGAGGGTCACTTCGCCAGACCGGGCGCGGATCCTGTCTTCTCTTACATGCAGTGGACAGCGAAGTGAGGGTTACTTTGCCAGACTGGGCGCAGGTCAGTTCCAGCTCTTTTTAAGCCAAATCGGGGCTCTTTTTCCTCATTTTCATTTGGACGAATTCTGGAGCTCTTCTCCACTCTCTCAAGACCACCAACTCCTCTCTTCTTCAATGTAATCAATCCCCATTATTTTGGTGTGAAATTCCATCATTTCTATACTAGTATTGATGAAATCTACACATAAAATACTTAGATCTTCAAGAATTTCTTGAAGAACTCAAAGGAAGGTTTTGTAAGGTTTCTTCCAAAAGTTAATCCTACATCCTTAGTCTTACATGTATGGATATATTAAGGGAATATGAGTATGAATTAAGTATTAGAACTTATGGTATGGTGATTGGAAGCCACATGTTCCCAATTTAAATATATAACCATTGTAGAGATTGAAAGGTGATTATTTGATGGAATTTTGTTGGTTGTGTGTGGATGGATGGTTATGTTTGTGATGTTGGAAGTTATGAATTGTTTAAGAATGATGGTGGGATACATTATTGGTAAATGGTAGTAGTTGGATGAACTAATCCTAAGGTTAAGATATGTAGAGATCCATGCCTATTAGGTGTTTGATAAAATGCCTAAATGGCCTAAAAACTAGAAATTTGTTTACTAATATTGGTCTAATTGAATTATGTTGATGTAGATTGACGTTGTAAGAGTAGTGGGAGTTTTTAATATCACTAAAGAGCTGAATTAAGAAAGCTTGATTTGTGGCGATCTTATTATCGAGGGATTTTCAAGAAAATTATCTGGATTTGAGCCGTTCGGAGGTTGATACGCGCGAAATGGAATTTTCGGAGTATTGTACAGCTTGCTCGGTATTGGATTTGACTTGTTCGAGGTAAGTAACACTTCTAAACTTGGTTATGAGGGTATCAATCCATGAATTACGCGTTGTATGATTTGTTTGGAGATGACTCACATACTAGGTGACGGGCGTGTGGGCGTGCATCATAGGAATCATGACTTAATTGATTCCTTGGAGTTGCATAATTAAATAAATATCATTATCCACATATCCTCCACGTGTTATAGAAATTAAGCTGAGATTCATATTAGAGATCAGGTTTAGGCTGCATGCCGATATTTTGGGACCCACAGAGGTCATGATGTTGTTGAATTAAACTGTTTAAAAATGTAATTTGTACTCAGTCACATCTATTATTTGCATATCATATCTCTGTCTCTGTTGTCATTCATTGATACATCATATCATCATGTCGGGCTGATTTTCATATCATTGTGATCCCGAGAGACTGGAGAGGTTTATGACCGAGTGAGGCCAAGGGCCTGATTTGTGAGTTATAATTATGGGATCGGGTTGCACGCCACAATATGTTTATTTATTTATGCCTGAATCTGGCTATTATAGCGCTTGGGATGAAGGAGCCCCTCCAGAGTCTGCATCCCCACAGTGAGCGTAGTTGATTTATATATCTGGGATGGATCTTCCCTAGGCATAGATCTTTCCATAGATATATATATTGAGGGGTGGATCTTCCCTGGGCATGGATATTGCCTGATGCATTTATATTGAGGGATGGATCTTCCTTAGGCATGGATCTTTCCCGAAACACTTATATTGAGGGATGAATTTTTCCTGGGTATGGATCTTGCCCGAAGCATTTATATTGAGGGATGGATTTTCCCTAGACATGGATCTTGTCCAAATCATTGATATTGGGGATGGATCTTCCCCTGGCTGGATTGGCCTTATACAGTATTGAGTGACTGGCTGTCAGTTGATGGATATACATATATATTTGGGATGGATCTTCTCTGGGCTGGATTAGCCATATACAGTACTGAGTGATTGAGTATTTTAGATCACGAGTACACAAAGTTTTCACTAAGGTGCATCACATACAGTATGTACATTGGCATGTAGATACAGATATGTCATATTCCTCATATTGTTCAGAATTGATCTATTTTATTTGTACTGAGAGTGACTGTTGAACTTGAAAGCATGCCTACATTTATGTATTGTTATTTCTATACTGAATTGTACCTGCTGAGCTCGTCACTACTTTCAGCCCAGTGGTTAGTCTTGTTACTTATTGAGTTGGTTGTACTTATACTACACTTTGTACCTCATGTGCAGATCCAGGTACTTTCGGATACGACGGTTGCCAGATTTGAGGATTTATCTGTTGGAGACTATCAAGGTAGCTGATTGGCATCCACAGACCTTGACTCCCTTTCCTTTCAGTTATTGTACTGTTCTATATTTTGAGATAGTGATTTCTATCAGTCAGACTTTATATTCATTTAGATGCTCATGTACTCAGTGACACCGGATTTTGGGAGTGTTTATATATGTAATTGTAAGACTTCTTCCGTTGAATTTAAATACTATGTTTTTGTAATGACCCGACCGGTCATTTTGAGTATTACAACCTTGCCTCCCCCTTTGCTACTCAAATTGTACTTTACAGTTGTTGTGTGAATTACCGGGGCAATTGGTTTGGGTCCGGTGAGGATTTTGGAATGAATTGGAACACTTAGTTTCAAGGTTTAAAGCTTAAGTTAAAATAGTGACTGGATGTCGACTTATGTGTAAACGACCTCGGATTCGAATTTTGATGATTTCAATAGCTCCGTATAGTGATTTTGGACTTAGGAGTGTGTCCGGAAAATTATTTGGAAGTCCATAGTGGAATTTGGCTTGAATTGCCGAAAGTGGATTTTTTAGGAAGTTTGATCGGGGGGTTGACTTTTTGATATCGAGGTCGGAATCCGATTCTGGAAATTGGAATAGGTCCGTAATGTGAAATGTGACTTGAGTGCAAAATTTGAGGTCAATCGGATGTGATTTGATAGGTTCCGGAGTCGTTTGTAGAAACTAAAAATTTCAAAGTTCATTAGGCTTGAATTGGGGTGTAATTCATGGTTTTAGTGTTGTTTGATGTGATTTGAGGGTTCAACTAAGTCCGTATGATGTTTTAGGACTTGTTGGTACATTTGGTTGAGGTCCCGAGGGGCTCGGGTGAGTTTTGGATGGTTAACGGATCATTTTTGGCCTTGGTGAAAATGCTGATATCAGTTGCTGCATTATTCGGATTTTCTCTTCCGCGTTCGCGAGTGGGCCCTCACGTTCGCGAAGAGGAATTTGTGGCTGACAGGATTTACTCTTCGCATTCGCGAAGGGGTCTCGCATTCGCGGAGAGAAGCTAGGTTATACATCGCGTTCGCGTATGGGGTATCGCATTCGCGAAGGGAAACATAGTGGGCGCGGGTTTTTGCCTTCGCGTTTGTGAAAGGGAGATCGCGTTCGTGAATAAGGGCTCCGTAAAGCATCGTGTTCGCGAGCAGTGTCTCGCGTTCATGAAGAGCAAATGTTGGGAAGAACATTTTGTGCTTCGCGAACACAAGAGACCTATCGCTTTCGCGAAGAAGAGAGGTCTGGACAGAAAGTTTAAGTTCAGAAAATGGGACTTCGTCCCATTTTCCATTTTTGACGGATTAGAGCTCGGGAAGAGGTGATTTTTTGGAGATTTTCAAGGAAAATAATGGGGTAAGTGTTCTTAACACAATATTGGTTAAATTATCCGAATTTATGGTTGTGTTTAACATGTAATTGGTGAATTAAGTTGGAACAACTTTGAAAACCCTCTTGATTTAATTTGGAGATTTGAGGGTCGAGTTGATGTCGGATTTGAGTAAAACTTATATGGTTAGACTCGTGGTTGAATGGTTTGTAACTTTTGTCGGATTTTGGGACGTGGGCCCCACGGGTATTTTTGGGGCATAATTTCGGATTTTGTGAAAATTTTAGAATTTTGATATGGAATTAATTCCTATGAATTATGTGGACTGAATCAAATTAATTGTGGTAGATTCGAGCCGTTCGGGACTTGATACGTGCATAATGGGATTCGTCTTGTTCGAGGTAAGTAACTCTTCTACTCTTGGAGTTGAGGGTATGAACCCTGAATATATGTATTTTGTGAATTGTTGGGAGGTGACGCACATGCAAGGTGACGGGCGTGTGGGCGTGCACTATAGAAATTGTGACAAAATTATTTCTGTGGAATTTTATAGTTAAATAACCTTGGCATTTTTCCATGCGGTTTTATGTTAAAGAAATTGAGATGAAAAGCATATTAAAAATCTCGTTGGGGCTATGCGCCAATATTATTGGGACACACAGAGGTCATATTGCTGTGAATTATTGTGTTAAATTGAAAGTTCATACTCAGTCATATTCCTTTTATTGCATATCATAACTCAGTTTTACGACTCTTTTTTGATGCATATAAATGTTTTGTGCCGAATGTCATGTTTTATTGAAATGCCCGAGTGGCTCGAGATATTTATAACTGAGTGAGGCCGAGGGCCTGATTTGTAAGGATGAGTGTGGATCGGGGCTGCCCGCCTGCAGCATACTTATTATCGAGTGAGGCCAAGGGCCTGATTTGTGAGGATGCGTGTGGATCGGGACTGCCCACCTGTAACATACTTTATTATTATAGCACGTGAGTTGTCCGTGCAGCACGTGAGTTGTCCGTGCAGATTATTAGCGCTTGGGCTGAAGAAGCCCCTCCGGAGTCTATACACACCCCTAGTGAGCGTAGGTAGCTACCGAGTGCGAGTGCCGAGTGTCGAGTGCTGAGTGACTACGAGGCATGAGTTATTGTGAGGTATGCCTGAGTGGCAAGAGTTATTGTGAGGTATGCCCGAATGGCGCGAGTAACTGTGAGGTTTGCACGAGGGGCTGTATATGAGTGATGTTCTGTCCGAGGGGCTGTTTATGATTTTATCATTGAGTTGCATCGCATTGGCATGCACACATGACATACATGCATAGAGATGTAATTTCCTCATGTTGTACAACATCACATCATTCATGATTTATCACACATTTTTGACAGATGGGCATAGTGATGCATTTGTTTTTACACGAGTTATCCGAAAGAAAAATGAAACATCTTATTTATTATTGACAAGATTTTGGGAGAAATTTATTGTTTTCAAACTATTCATATTTTTGGCAACTCCGGCAAACGATTTGGGTTTCCACTGATGTATTTGAAAGGAAGAACTAATATTTTTTTGAAATCATGATTTGGCTGAGCATTTTATCTCTGAGTTACTTCTGGTTTTATTTGCTTTATGCTATTATGGACTGTTGTGGACTATTGGTTTTGGACCCGACCTTGGTAGAAGCGCGTCACTACTTTCAACCTATGGCTAGGTTTGTTATTTTCTCAGTACATGAGGTTAGTTGTACTGATACTACACTTTTGCACATTGCGTGCAGATGTTGGCTGTTGTTGTTGCTGTGCTCGATGGTTGCGGGACTTGAAGATGTACCTGCGTTCCTGTTGTAGCTGTCTTTTGTCTAGGGTAGCCTTACATTTATAAAAGCTTTGTTTATGTATTATTCAAACAGACTATGTATTTATTTCATTTCCGCTTTGTATACTTTATTCTTAGAAGCTCATGATTTGTACTACCAGTTCTTGGGGATTGTACACGATTAAGACCTTTATTCACTTAAATTGCTTTAATAATTATTATTGAAATTGGATAGTTAGTAATCGGCTTACCTAACAGGTTGGGTTAGGTGCCATCACAACTAGTTAGATTTTGGGTCGTGACAAGGTGGTATCAGAGCACTAGGTTCATAGGTTCTACAAGTCATGAGCAAGTGTCTAGTAGAGTCTTGCGGATCGGTATGATGATGTCCATACTTATTTTCGAGAGGCTACAGGGCATTTAGGATATATACTTCCCATCTTTCTTTCCTTATCATGCAAGATTGATTCAGCTTGAGACATAACTCTTTGAATTCCATCCACGTATTCGTATGTGCACATGAGCGCTCGGTATCAGCTGTGCATCATCGGCTTGTGATTTTATGAACGAGGTTCAAAATGTGTATTCTATGTTTTGCTGATGGGCCAGTCTAGAGGACTTGAGGCCAGGTTTAGACGGCAGCTTAGGCTCGGTAGCTTCAGTTGTAATTTGTACAATTGGACTCATATATCCGGTAATGACCCTATAGTGGAATTTGTGGCTCGATGAGCGGTGAAATGGCTTTGTGATGAGTATGATGTAACTACAGTATGTTTAAGACGATTTGAATATGACGAGAAGTGTTTCCTTGAAATGTAAAGTAAAGGCCATTGGGTGCTTGATTTTTGAATTGATGTGGCGTACAGTCTTCAGTATGAATATTTTTAAGGATCTTTTACATTGTTAAATTTTGGGACAGACTAAATTCTTGTGTCTTGTTAATAAGTTTGAACTTGGAAAGATTTAGTGATTGCGTAGAAATTGGGGTTGCGAAAATACATAACAAGATGCCAATTGAGGCTAGGGAGGTGGGTTATCTCCTGAAAAGTAATATACGTAGGTGTGTTCCTTGTAATGTGAGTGGGGGGCTTCTTTTCTTCCAGTGGGGCGTATGTGTGGAAATTTGAATTCGAATTTGGATGAGAAAGTCGACCTGAGTATCAAGAGAATGATTGCGATCTTAGCGGATGATTTGGGGTAGTTTTATGGTTGGCATTGCATGAGCTTGAGAAGAATTTTGTGGCACCGACTACGATATTATGACAGTAATAGGGTATGAGTATTGTGAATTATGGAATGATTAAGTTGTTAATTTGAAGGATGTAGTGTGCACGAAGTATGAATTAGATTGGCCGTGTTAAGGCAGGGTTACTTCTTTAGTGTTGATCGTGCTAAAATAGCACATATCTTTCAGCCCGTTTGGGGAAGAGTAAATTAGATTTGAGCAGAGTGGGTGACTCTCGAGAGCGTTTTAATGGATTCAAAATGTATATATGGAAATTGAAAAAATTTTGAATTTGTATATCACTAGAATCAGTTACTTACATTGGATGGTATCGGGATGTGCGATAATTCTGTTTGACTATGAATTCTACATTTTAGTATAAGAAAGGAAAAAGGAACAATTTTAGATTCGCATAAGGTATTTTCAGAGTGAGTGTTACAGTTGTGGTGTTTATGGAGGTGCTTAAGGAGAATACAGTGGCTTATGGGCCTTAGGGCAGTGTAGTTTTATGTTAGGATGTCTTGTAGTTAGCTTTGGGTAAAGTAGTGGTGTTCTGACAAGGAAAAATGGCAACTTGAGAATAATCCAGAAGAAACTCGGAGGCAATAGGACAAATAGGTAACATGCTGGATCAATATGGTAATGGTATGCTTGGTTCTTTTAGTTCTTATGATGAGGTGAGGCTTTACGGGTGTTTTATGGCAATACTCTCGGATTTGGAAACTTGTGTGGCTTGGTGGAGTATAAGGATTTAGTTCTGATACCTTGGTTAGGTGCAAATGGTTTCAAAGTGTTCTTAATGGTTTCTACCATGGGTTGAACCGGATATATTCTACCGGTGTAGGGAACATGTTGTGTATTATGAATTCCTCCTAGAAAGAAAGCAAGATGAAGGTTACTGAATGACCGGGTATGTAATTGTAGGATACCCAAAGTTGATAATAATATTCTCGTGCTTGTCCCACGATGACATGATAGATGTGGTGTGTGGCACGGGATTAATATTTACATGTACAAGGTGGCAGCTCATTCATGAAAGGAAGAACACAAATTTTGGACATAATGGTCAATTTCAGATAATTAGATGAATGTTATAACTGCTCGGTAATCCCTGAAAAGGGTGTGCATTTCAAAAGGCACATTGTGTTTTGACTTACGGATGTTCATTAGTATTGCAGTACTCACCTGGTTAATAGACTGCTGGTATTTAAATTATTGCTATGTGGCACAGAAGGATTATGAAAGTATTCCTTATGGGAAGATCGTGAGTGGAAGATATGTTAGTCATTCTAGTGCTGTAGTTGGGATCAGTTACGGTGATTCATGTATTTGATGAAATTGGAGACTGGTAGTTCTCAGAAGTATATTATTTCGGGTTGCGGCCTATTTGAGGTGAGTATTTTATTTTAACTCAGTGGAGTCACTAGTTGCGTTAATTATTTGTGATAGCTACGCGCTATAAGTGTGCATATATGTGAGGTTGGAGCCCATGTGCGGGCATTAGAGCAAGTATTCATATTCGAAAGAATGCTTAGGCTATTATATGCCTAGAGTCGATTGTTTAGCGTAAAGTTATAACGTTTCCCGTATTCGTATCTTTGCTGAGAACTATCTGGGTTGTACTTGAGGTTACAAAGAAGATGATTCCCTGAATAAACGGGGTAGTTACTAATTCTGCGTAAAATTGCCAATTTGAAATGTGATAGCAGACTTCGCACATGCTTACACTATGGCGTGTTATTTATACCAGTCCAGGAGCATGAGAATCTTATTTCATTATCATATACAAGTGTATTTGTTTAATTTCTCATGTATGATATGCTGGGACTGGAGGCCCGTGATCATGGCGGGCGATTCATATTATTGGCACATGAGTTGTCCGTGCTGTGTGTGGGAATTTTATTTCTATGATAATTTATCTGATTCATTAATTTCCTTCCTCCACAATTGTGCACATGCGCCTATGGCTTCACGAAATTTGAGGAATTAGTTGTAACATTGCGGCTATGGTAGTGCTTGTTGAACTTGTAATACGAATCTCTTCCTTGAGACATCTCCCATATTTGGGTACACAGATTGCGCAATGGTGGCTGGAGTTATATTGATGCAGCGTGTCTGTGGA
This sequence comes from Nicotiana tabacum, assembly GCF_000715075.1. Lineage (NCBI taxonomy): Eukaryota > Viridiplantae > Streptophyta > Magnoliopsida > Solanales > Solanaceae > Nicotiana > Nicotiana tabacum. Next base: position 18,106,029 of record NC_134102.1, on the reverse strand, counting down.
ATAGTTATGTCTAGTAAAATAAGGTCATTGGACCTAGAATGGGTACTATCAGGCTTGATTATGGTATATTCAAGAGGATTATGGTTCCGGTTGGGGCGAGAGATCTCGATGACTTGCTGGTCTGATAAAGGGTTATGAGATTTCGCGTGTTTCTTTTATTATCAACAGTGTACGAAGGTTTTGGGATGATGTTTGGATCAATATAGGTTTAATGCTAGTATGCAGTTGGTTTTGGAGTAGTCACTGCGATCAGGAATGGTGCTACGAGCAAGCGAGTTGTGTAATATGTTGGTTGATTATATCCGCGGTTATATTTATAGCTCGATGCAACTTGTTCGAACTTATACGGTGTGTAAATGTAAGATTGGTGTCTTGAAAGAAATTCTAAAGGTTGGAAATTAAACTCCAAGGTTTATGGGCTAAGGTTAAATTAATGATTTCAGTTATATTGTGTAGTCAAGCCTATGCGGGATAGGGTGATATGGGTTCACCCCCGGGTACGTGTGTGGTAAAATGGAACGGTGATTTGATGGCTTGGAAACAACTCTTGGCACATTCGAGGACGAACGTATGTTTAAGTGGGGGAGACTGTAACGTCCCGACAGGTCGTTTTGAGTATTACAACCGTGCTTCCCCCTTTACTGCTCAAATTGTACTTTACAGTTGTTGTGTGACTTGTCGGGGCAATTGGTTTGGGTCCGATGAGGGTTTTGGAATGAATTGGAACACTTAGTTTCAAGGTTTAAAGCTTAAGTTAGAATAGTGACCGGATGTCGACTTATGTGTAAACGACCTCGAATTCGAATTTTGATGATTCCAATAGATCCGTATGGTGATTTTGGACTTAGGAGCGTGTCCGAAAAATATTTGGAAGTCTGTAGTGGAATTTGGCTTGAATTGCCGAAAGTAGAATTTTTGGGAAGTTTGACCAGGGGGTTGACTTTTTGATATCAAGGTCGGAATCCGATTCTGAAATTGGAATAGGTCCTTAATGTGATATGTGACTTGTGTGCACATTTGAGGTCAATCGGACGTGATTTGATAAGTTCCGGAGTCGTTTGTAGAAACTAGAAATTTCAAAGTTCATTAGGCTTGAATTGGGGTGTAATTCATGGTTTTAGCATTGTTTGAGATGATTTGAGGGTTCGACTAAGTCCATAAGATGTTTTAGGACTTGCTGGTATATTTGGTTGAGGTCCCGAGGGGCTCGGGTGAGTTTTGGATGGTTAACGGATCATTTTTTACCTTGGTGAGAATGGTAATATCTGTTGTTGGATATTTAGGATTTTCTCTTTCGCATTCACGAGTGGGCCCTCGCGTTCACGAAGAGGAATTTGTGGCTGGCAGGATTTACTCTTCGCGTTCGCGAAGGGGTCTCGCGTTCGCGGAGAGAAGATGGGCTGTGCATCGCATTCGCGAAGGGAAACATAGTGGGCGCGGGTTTTTGCCTTCGCGTTCGCGAAGAAGGGCTTTGTAAAGAATCGCGTTCGCGAGCAGTGTCTCGCATTCGCGAAGAGCAAATGTTGGGAAGCACATTTTGTGCTTCGCGAACGCGAGGGATCTGTCGCTTTCGCGAAGAAGAGAGGTCTGGATAGAAAGTTTCAGTTCAGAAAATGGGACTTAGTCCCATTTTCCATTTTTGATGGATTGGAGCTCTCGAAGAGGCGATTTTTGGGAGATTTTCAAGGAAAACAATGGGGTAAGTGCTCTTAACTCAATATTGGTTAAATTACCCGAATTCATGGTTATGTTTAACATGTAATTGGTGAATTAAGTTGGAAAATTTGTGAAAACCCTCTTGGTTTAATTTGGAGATTTGAGGGTCAGATTTGAGTAAAATTTATATGGTTGGACTCATGGTTGAATGGGCATTAATATTTTGTAACTTTCATCGGATTTCGAGACGTGGGCCCCACAAGTGATTTTTGGGGCGTAATTTCGGATTTTGTGAAAATATTAGCATTTTGATATGGAATTAATTCCTATGAATTATGTGGACTGAATCAAATTAATTGTGGTAGATTCGAGTCGTTCGGGAGTTGATACGCGCATAATGGGATTTCTGGAGTATTATTTAGCTTGCTCGACATTGGATTCGGCTTGTTCGAGGTAAGTAACTCTTCTAATCTTGGAGTTGAGGGTATGAACCCTGAATATATGTATTTTGTGAATTGTTGGGAGGTGACGCACATGCTAGGTGACGGGCGTGTGGGCGTGCACTATAGGAATTGTGACAAAATTGTTTCAGTGGAATTTTATATTTAAATAACCTTGGCATTTCTCCATGCGGTTTTATGTGTTAAAGAAATTGAGCTGAAAAGCATATTAAAAATCTCGTTGAGACTATGTGCCAGTATTATTGGGACCCACAAAGGTCATATTACTGTGAATTATTGTGTTAAATTGAAAGTTCATACTCAGTCATATTCATTTAATTGCATGTCACAACTCAGTTTTACGACTCTATTTTGATGCATATATATGTTTTGGGCGGAATGCCCAGTTTTATTGAAATGCCCGAGTGGCTTGAGATATTTATGACTGAGTGAGGCCGAGGGCCTGATTTGTGAGGATGAGTGTGGATCGGGGCTGCCCGCCTACAACATACTTATAACTGAGTGAGGTCGAGGGCCTGATTTGTGAGGATGAGGGTGGATCGGGCCTGCCCGCCTGCAACATACTTTATTATTATAGCACGTGAGTTGTCCGTGCAGCACGTGAGTTATCCGTGCAGATTATTAGCGCTTGGGCTGAAGGATCCACTCCGGAGTCTATACACACCCCAGTGAGCGCAGGTAGCTATCGAGTGCGAGTGCCGAGTGCTGAGTGACTGGGAGGCATGAGTGATTGTGAGGTATACCCGAGTGGCAAGAGTGATTGTGAGGTATGCCCGAGTGGCAAGAGTGATTGTGAGGTATGCCCGAGTGGCACGAGTGACTGTGAGGTTTGCCCGAGGGGCTGTATATGAGTGATGTTCTGCCCGAGGGGCTGTTTATGATTTTATCACTGAGTTGCATCGCATTGGCATGCACACATGACATACATGCATAGAAATGTATTTTCCTCATGCTGTACAACATCACATCATTCATGATTTATCACACATTTTTGACAGATGGGCATAGTGATGCATTTGATTTTACATGGGTTATCCGGAAGGAAAAAATGAAACATCTTATTTATTATTGACAAGATTTTGGGAGAAATTTATTGTTTTCAAACTATTCATATTTTTAGCAACTACGACAAACGATTTGGGTTTCCACTGATGTATTTGAATGGAAGAACTATTATTTTTTTGAAATCATGATTTGGTTGAGCATTTTATCTCCGAGTTAGTTCTGGTTTATTTGCTTTATGCTATTATGGACTGTTGTGGACTATTGGTTTTGGACCCGACCTTGGTAGAAGCTCGTCACTACTTTCAACCTACGGCGTACTTACTCTGTATATGGGGTCGGTTGTACTGATACTACACTTCCTCACATTGCATGCAGTTATTGGTTGCTGTTGTTGCTGTGCTCGATGGTTGCGGGACTTGAAGATGTACCTGCATTCCTGTTGTAGCTGCCTTTTGTTCAGGGTAGCCTTAGATTTATAAAAACTCGGTTTATGTATTATTCAAACAGACTATGTATTTATTTCATTTCCGCTTTGTATACTCTATTCTTAGAAGCTCATGATTTGTACTACCAGTTCTTGGGGATTGTACACGATTAAGACCTTTATTCACTTAAATTGCTTTCATAATTATTATTGAAATTGGATAGTTAGTAATCGGCTTACCTAACGGGTTATGTTAGGTGCCATCACGACTAGTTGGATTTTGGGTCGTGACAAGGTGGTATCAGAGCACTAGGTTTATAGGTTCTACAAGTCATGAGCAACTGTCTAGTAGAGTCTTGCGGATCGGTATGATTACGTCCATACTTATCTTCGAGAGGCTACAGGGCATTTAGGATATATAATTCCCATCTTTCTTTCCTTATCGTGCGAGATTGATTCAGCTTGAGACATAACTCTTTGAATTCCTTCCACGTATTTGTATGCGCACATGAGCGCTCGGTATCAGCTGTACATCGCCAGTTTGTGATTTTATGAACGAGGTTCAAGATGTGTATTCTGTGTTTTGGTGATGGGCCAGTTTAGAGGGCTTGAGGCCAGGTTTAGACCGCAGCTTAGGCTCGATAGCTTCAGTTGTAATTTGTACAATTGGACTCATATGTCCGGTAATGATCCTACAGTGGAATTTGTGGCTCGATGAGCGGTGAAATGGCTTTGTGATGAGTATGATGTAACTGTAGGATGTGTTAAGACGATTTGAATATGACGAGAAGTGTTTCCTTGAAATGTAAAGGAAAGGCCATTGGGTGCTTGATTTTCGAATTGATGTGGCGTACAGACTTCAGTGTGAATATTTTTAAGGATCTTTTACATTGTTAAATTTTGGGACATACTAAATTCTCGTGTCTTGTTAATAAGTCTGGACTTGGAAAGATTTAGTGATTGCATAGAAATTGGGGTTGCGAAAATACATAACAAGATGCCAATTGAGTCTATGGAGGTGGGTTATCTCTTGGAAAGTAATCTACGTAGGTGTGTTCCTTGTAATGTGAGTGGGGGGTTTATTTTCTGCTAGTGGGGCGTATAAGGTATTTTCAGAGTGAGTGTTACAGTTGTGATGTTTATGGAGGTGCTTAAGGAGAATACAATGGCTTATGGGCCTTAGGGCAGTGTAGTTTTATGTTAGGATGTCTTGTAGTTAGCTTTGGGTAAAGTAGTGGTGTTCTAACAAGGAGAAATGGCAACTTGAGAATAATCCAGAAGAAACTCGGAGGCAATAGGACAAATGGGTAACATGCTGGATCAATATGGTAATGATATTCTCGGTTCTTTTAGTTCTTATGATGAGGTGAGGCTTTACGGGTGTTTTGTGGCAATACTCTCGGATTTGGCAACTTGTGTGGCTTGGTAGAGTATAGGGATTTAGTTTTGATAGCTTGGTTAGGTGCAAATGGTTTCAAAGTGTTCTTAATGGTTTCTACCATGGGTTGAACCGGATATATTCTACCGGTGTAGGGAACGTGTTGTGTATTATGAATTCCTTCTAGAAAGAAAGCAAGATGAAGGTTACTGAATGACCGGGTATGTAATTGTAGGATACCGAAAGTTGATAATAATATTCTTGTGCTTGTCACATGATGACATGATAGATGTGGTGTGTGGCACGGGATTAATATTTACATGTACAAGGTGGCAGCTCATTCATGAAAGGAAGAACACAAATTTTGGACATAATGGTCAATTTCAGATAATTAGATGAATGTTATAACTGCTCGGTAATCCCTGAAAAGGGTGCGCATTTCAAAAGGCGCATTGTGTTTTGACTTACGGATATTCATTGGTATTGTAGTACTCACCTGGTTGATAGACTGCTGATATTCAAATTATTGCTAAGTGGCACAGAAGGATTATGAAAGTATTCCTTATGGGAAGATCGTGAATGGAAGATGTGTTAGTCATTCTAGTGCTGGAGTTGGGATAAGTTATGGTGATTCGTGTGTTTGATGAAATTGGAGACTGGTATTTCTCAGAAGTATATTATTTCGGGTTTCGACCTATTTGAGGTAAGTATTTTATTTTAACTCAGTGGAGGCACTAGTTGCGTTAATTATTTGTGATAGCTACGTACTATAAGTGTGCATATATGTGAGGTTGGAGCCCATGTGCGGGCATTAGAGCAAGTATTCATATTCAGAAGAATGCTTAGGGTATTATATGTGTAGAGTCGACTGTTTAGAGTAAAGTTATAATGTTTCCCTTATTCGTACCTTTGTTGAGAACTATCTGGGCTATACTTGAGGTTACAAAGAAGATGATTCCCTAAATAAACAGGGTAGTTACTAATTCTGCGTAAAATTGCCAATTTGAAGTGTGATAGCAAACTTTGCACATGCTTACACTATGGCGTGTTATTTATACCAGTCCAGGAGCATGAGAATATTATTTCATTATCATATAAAAGTGTATTTGTTTAATTGCTCATGTATGATATGCTGGGACTGGAGGCCCGTGATCATGCCGGGCGATTCATATTATTGGCACATGAGTTGTCCGTGCCGTATGAGGGAATTTTATTTCTATGATAATTTATCTGATTCATTAATTTCCTTCCTCCACAATTGTGCACATGCGCCTATGGCTTCACGAAATTTGAGGAATTGGTTGTAACATTGCGGCTGTGGTAGTGCTTGTTGAACTTGTAATACGAATCTCTTCCTTGAGACATCTCCCATATTTGGGTACGCAGATTGCGCAATGGTGGCTGGAATTATATTGATGCGGCATGTCTGTGGAATAGTTGTGTCTAGTAAAATAAGGTCATTGGACCTAGAATGGGTACCATCAGGCTGGATTATGGTACATTCAAGAGGATTATGGTTCCGGTTAGGGCGAGAGATCTCCATGACTTTCTGGTCTGATAAGGGGTTACGAGATTTTGTGTGTTTCTTTTATTATCAACAGTGTACGAAGGTTTTGGGATGATGTTTGGATCGATATAGGTTTAATACTAGTATGCGGTTGGTTTTGGAGTAGTCACTGTGATCAGGAATGGTGCTATGAGCAGGCGAGTTGTGTAATATGTTGGTTGATTATATCCGCGGTTATAGTTATAGCTCGATGCAACTTGTTCGTACTTACATGGTGTGTAAATGTAAGATTGGTGTCTTGAAAGAAATTCTAAAGGTTGGAAATTAAACTCCAAGGTTTATGGGCTAAGGTTAAATTAATGATTTCAATTGTATTGTGTAGTCAAGCCTATGTGGGATAGGGTGTCGTGGGTTCACCTCCGGGTACGTGTGTGGTAAAATGGAACGGTGATTTGATGGCTTGGAAACAAGTCTTGGCACATACGAGGACGAACGTATGTTTAAGTGGGGGAGAATGTAACGGCCCGGCCGGTCGTGTTGAGTATTACAACCTTGCTTCCCCCTTTACTGCTCAAATTGTACTTTACAGTTATTGTGTGACTTGTCGGGGTAATTGGTTTGGTTCCTGTGAGGGTTTCAGAATGAATTGGAACACTTAGTTTCAAGGTTTAAAGCTTAAGTTAGAATAGTGACCGGATGTCGACTTATGTGTAAACAACCTCGGATTCGAATTTTTATGATTCCAATAGCTCCGTATGGTAATTTTGGACTTAGGAGCGTGTCCGGAAAATTATTTGAAAGTCCGTAGTGGAATTTGGCTTGAATTGCCGAAAGTGGAATTTTTGAAAAGTTTGACCGGGGGGTTGACTTTTTGATATCGAGGTCGGAATCCGATTCTGAAAATTGGAATAGGTCTGTAATGTGAAATGTGACTTGCATGCAAAATTTGAGGTCAATCGGACGCGATTTGATAGGTTCCGGAGTCGTTTGTAGAAACTAGAAATTTCAAAGTTCATTAGGCTTGAAATGGGGTGTAATTCATAGTTTTAGCGTTGTTTGAGGTGATTTGAGGGTTCGACTAAGTCCGTATGATGTTTTAGGACTTGTTGGTATATTTGGTCGAGATCCCGAGGGACTCGGGTGAGTTTTGGATGGTTAACGGATCATTTTTGGCTTTGGTGACAATGGTAATATTTGTTGCTGCATTTTTCGGATTTTCTCTTTCGCGTTCGCGAGTGGGCCCTCACGTTCGCGAAGAGAAATTTGTGGCTGGCAGGATTTACTCTTCCCGTTCGCGAAGGGGTCTCGCGTTCCGGAGAGAAGATGGGTTATACATCGCGTTTGCGTATGGGGTATCGCGTTAGCGAAGGGAAACATAGTGGGCGCGGGTTTTTACCTTCGTGTTCGCGAAGGGGAGCTCGCGTTCGAGAAGAAGGGATCCGTAAAGCATCGCGTTCGCGAGCAGTGTCTCGCGTTCGCGAAGAGCAAATGTTGGGAAGCACATTTTGTGCTTCGCGAACGCGAGGGACCTGTCGCTTTCGCGAAAAAGAGATGTCTGGATAGAAAGTTTAAGTTCAGAAAATGCGACATTTGTTAAATTGGTTAAATTACCCGAATTCATGGTTGTGTTTAACATGTAATTGGTGAATTAAGTTGAAAAATTTGTGAAAATTCTCTTGGTTTAATTTGGAGATTTGAGGGTCGAGTTGATGTCGGATTTGAGTAAAATTTATATGGTTGAACTCGTGGTTGAATCAGCATTAATATTTTGTAACCTTCGTCGGATTTCGAGACGTGGGCCCTACTTGTAATTTTTGGGGCATAATTTCGGATTTTGTGAAAATGTTAGCATTTTGATATGGAATTAATTCCTATAAATTATGTGGATTGAATCAATTTAATTGTGGTAGATTCGAGCCGTTCGGGAGTTGATACGCGCATAATGGGATTTCTGGAGCATTGTTTAGCTTGCTCGACATTGGATTCGGCTTGTTCGAGGTAAGTAACTCTTCTAATCTTGGAGTTGAGGGTATAAACCCTGAATATATGTATTTTGTGAATTGTTGGGAGGTGACGCATATGCTAGGTGACGGGCGTGTGGGCGTGCACTATAGGAATTGTGACAAAATTATTTCCGTGGAATTTTATATTTAAATAACCTTGACATTTCTCCATGCGGTTTTATGTGTTAAAGAAATTGAGCTGAAAAGCATATTAAAAATCTCGTTGAGACTATGTGCCAGTATTATTGGGACCCACAAAGGTCATATTGCTGTGAATTATTGTGTTAAATTAAAAGTTCATACTCAGTCATATTCATTTCATTGCATATCATAACTCAGTTTTACGACTCTATTTTGATGCATATAAATGTTTTGGGCTGAATGCCTTGTTTTACTGAAATGCTCGAGTGGCTTGAGATATTTATGACTGAGTGAGGCCGAGGGCCTGATTTGTGAGGATGAGTGTGGATTGGGGCTGCCCTCCTGCAGCATACTTATGACTAAGTGAGGCCGATTGCCTGATTTGTGAGGATGAGGGTGGATCGGGGCTGCCCGCCTGCAACATACTTTATTATTATAGCACGTGAGTTGTCCGTGCAGCATGTGAGTTGTCCGTGCAGATTATTAGCGCTTGGGCTGAAGGAGCCCCTCCGGAGTCTGTACACACCCCCAGTGAGCGCAGGTACCTACTGAGTGCGAGTGTCGAGTGCCGACTGCTGAGTGATTGGGAGGCATGAGTGATTGTGAGGTATGCCCGAGTGGCAAGAGTAATTGTGAGGTATGCCCGAGTGACAAGAGTGATTGTGATGTATGCCCGAGTGGCACGAGTTACTGTGAGGTTTGCCCGATGGACTGTATATGAGTGATGTTCTGCCCGAGGGGCTGTTTATGATTTTATCATTGAGTTGCATCGCATTGGCATGCACACATGACATACATGCATAGAGATGTAATTTCCTCATGTTGTACAACATCACATCATTCATGATTTATCACACATTTTTGACAGATGGGCATAGTGATGCATTTGTTTTTACACGAGTTATCCGAAAGGAAAATGAAACATCTTATTTATTATTGACAAGATTTTGGGAGAAATTTATTATTTTCAAACTATTCATATTTTTGGCAACTCCGACAAACGATTTGGGTTTTCATTGATGTATTTGAAAGGAAGAACTATTATTTTTTTGAAATCATGATTTGGCTGAGCATTTTATCTCCGAGTTACTTCTGGTTTTATTTGCTTTATGCTATTATGGACTGTTGTGGACTATTGGTTTTGGACCCGACCTTAGTAGAAGCTCGTCACTACTTTCAACCTACGGATAGGTTTGTTACTTACTCAGTACATGAGGTTGGTTGTACTGATACTACACTTCTGCACATTGCATGCAGATGTTGGTTGTTGTTGTTGCTGTGCTCGATGGTTGCGGGACTTGGAGATGTACCTGTGTTTCTGTTGTAGCTGCCTTTTGTTCAGGGTAGCCTTAGATTTATAAAAGCTCTGTTTATGCATTATTCAAATAGACTATGTATTTATTTCATTTCCGCTTTGTATACTCTATTCTTAGAGGGTCATGATTTGTACTACCAGTTTTTGGGGATTGTACACGATTAAGACCTTTATTCACTTAAATTTCTTTAATAATTATTATTCAAATTGGATAGTTAGTAATCGGCTTAGCTAACGGGTTGGGTTAGGTGCCATCACGACTAGTTGGATTTTGGGTCGTGACAGCTTTCAAATTTAATAGATATGGTGATTAATTGAGATTGTCGGCTTGCCTATTATTGAGATAGGCGTCATCACGACATGTGAGATTTTGAGTCTTGATAGAACAAGAGTCTCATATCCATAATAAAATTATTAAACGAAATATATCCATCAATGGTTTATTTGGCTAAGCTGCCAATCTACTTATTTTGAGAAGTATTTTTATTCAAAATTGCTTGTCAAAAAAGGTGATTTGAGAGTAGTAGTAGCTTGGATAAATCATTTTAGAAGTACTAAAAAGTACTTTTAATCGCCAAATTATATGAAAAGGAAAATGGCAGCTCGAAAATATGAAAAAGGAAGTTACTACTACTAATTAATTTAGTAATGATGAATTTTTCATATGGGTAATCTTGTTCTAAAAATCAATCAAAAATACACTTATTTTGGAGAAACTATTTTCGCTTCTGCTTAAAAACTAAAAACAATTTGTTACTACTTAAACACTTTATTCGCCGTAAACTTCGCCAAACACTTTTATTCTCTAAACTAAGTGCTTTTTAAAATAAATAAAAAAGTACTTTTGGTCTTTAGAAAACTTGACCAAAGAATCTATGTGTCATGTCAATCAACTTGAAGTAGCAAATATTATACTTTATTTATATGTTTAGCATATAACGAGAAAATTGCAAAAAAGAAAATGACCTTTTTTGGTTTGGGTGTTCCTTCTTTCGTTGGTTCTCTTGCTTCTCCTAAAATGATGGGAGCTGGCCTGCAAATTTATAAGAGGAATCAAATCAAATACTCATATTATATAATACAGATAATTGAAAATATATGATATGTGACTTGTTTTGGCCTTTCAACACAAAATATTGTTGGCCAATAATGAGAGAAGAATTTGTTACTACTTAAAAACACTTATTTATTTGCCATAAACTTGACCAAACACTTTCATTATGTGAAGTAAGTGCTTTTTTAAATTAATAAAAAAATACTTTTGGCCTCTAAAAAACACCAAACACTATATCTATGTGTCATGTCATTCAACTTGAAGTAGCAAAGAATATACTTTTTTATATGTTTAGCATATAACGAGAAAATTGCAAAAAATGACCTTTTTTGATTTGGCTGTTTCTTCTTTGTTGGTTCTCTTGTTTCGCCTGAATGATGCCTGCAAATTTATAAGAGCGATCAGATCAAATATTATATAGTAATACAGATAATCGAAAATATCTGATGTGTTGGCCAATGAGAGAAGATAATGAGAAATCAGTTGACTTCAAGTCAATGGTTATTTCCCTTGTTTGCGTCAATGGTCTCCGATGATATAAGCTGATAGAGAATGAGAAAAGTCATTGATTATTTTCCTCAATTATTTTCGAGGCTTTGTCGTTTTCTTTGTTTTACTTAAAATTTTATTAGGTAGGAGTATTTAAAAGGAAATTTTACCACATATATCAAAGCTTTATACCATATTTATTATACATAAAAATCCTTTTAAAATATTATTTTTTATAGCTATTTTTTAGTTTTTATAGCAAAATATGTATTTATGATCACCTTCAACCGTTAAGCCATTAAATACGGTGTCTAATATTTTTCTCTCACATTCTTTCAGTTTATTCTCTCACAAAATTACCGTACAATATCTTATTTCTCTCTCAACGATCTCTCTCTCACAGCACCATTGTCCTCCCCGTTGTTGAACCACGATTCTCCTTTATCAGCGCCATTGTCTTCCTCAATTTACAATATTTTTTGCTCCAAAAAGTTGTGGTAAGTGTTAAAGTTTTTAGCTTTTGGCCGGTTAAAACTTCTTCTTTTTCTCTTTAATATTTTTTTAAAATATTCACCATTGTTTAGTTTTCACTAGAAAACTTGAAATTTCCTCTTCAATGGCTGATTCAAAAACTCATAAGAGGGTTACCAGAGGTATACCCACTAAAGCACTAAATTTTGATGGGCCATCTTTCGATTTACAATTCACTCAAGCGGAACCTGTATTTTTAGGTTCATCAGCAACCACTGAAGCCGAAAGGAGAACAAAAATACACAATAACCCTATGAAACAAGGTCAAGTTGAGAAATCTTCGAAAAAATCAACACTTCCTGATGTGGAAAAGAGAAGAAAACTCATGGATGATGCTTCGTGGAGCAAGGGAAAATAGGTCGATAAAGGAACTAGCTCGGAAACACAGAACGACAAGGTAATTGTAGATGCATTATTTATATGTATTTTAGTTCGCATACATTAATTATTAGCTTGTACAATGGTTGTCTCTTCTTGTATGTAGATATATTTATATGTATTTGATATTGCCTACACTGATATTTACTTTTTATAGTAATTTTTGACTGTTGTAGTTCTGTATTTATATGTATTTTAGTTCATTCAACAATGTTTTTAAATACGCTAGTTGTTCTGTATTTAGTTATGTATTCACCCTAACTGTATTCATATGTATTCTCAAGCCAATTGTATTCTGATGTATTTAAAACAACAGTCATTGCCATAACTCACAGTTTTTGTGGTAATTATCAGTGCATTATGTTGTATTTCATCAATAAGTTATGTATTCAACATAATTGTACTATATTTTCAAACATATATTTTATCTTTTTAATTTTTTTTGTATGCAGGAAATAAAACTCTTTGTTAAACACCCGCCTATTTTATCACCGCATATCAGACATAATCTCCGACCTCAAAGAAAAGCTTACTCCAGATCAATACAAATTATTTGGTACTACTTGTTTTGGAAGTTTCCTCAATATGAAGCACTGTGAGGATCAACATCAATTGTGCAGGTGCTTCATGGTTCTACAACTGGAAGAAAGTCCTATTGATTCAATTTTAATATATGTGGATAGTACAACATTATGCTTTTCAATCAGGGAGTTTGTAGTAGTTTCTGGTCTCAATTGTGTTAGTGACTGTCAAACCCAAAAATTCACTATAGGTCGTGATGGCGCCTAACACCACCGTTAGGCAAGCCAACGGTGAATTACCAATTTAGTTACTTATTTTACTATTTTGAAACCATAATATTCCTTAATTAAATAGTATAAAATAGTATTTATATAGTAAATGAAATTATCTACACGAACTCCCAAAACCTGAAGACATGAGTGATTGTGAGGTATGAATAACTCAATATTTATAAATCCCAAAACCAACGGTCTCAATATTTGTAGAGTATTTATAGAGTAAATGAATAACCTGAAGGAACTCCCAAAATCAGGTGTCACAAGTGCATGAGCATTCTTCTAAGGAGTACAACAATAATACATTATCTATCCCGAATATAATAAGACAGGACAAAAAAAGATACAATGGAGACTCAGTGGACTGCGATATGTAGCCTGGAATACAACTCACATAAAGTTTCCTTAACAGGTGCGCCTACATGCCAAGATGATCACTAAATGGACTTGTCAATTCCTGCATATTTAGTGCAGAAGTGCTGCATGAGTACGTAAATCAACGCGAACTCAGTAAATATCTAGCATAACCCCGCAGAAGTAGTGACGAGGGGTCGACATCAATACTTACTAGAGGTCCAAATAAATAACATTATAATTCATAACAAATATGAAGTACACAACAATAGTGGAATAAATCTGTAATTTCAAAAAAAATTCAATTATTCCTTTTAAAGTATAAAATTTCTCGATCTTGTAATCTACCTTAATAGCTCAGAAAATAAGCCAAGTGTCCAAAAGAGAGGTGAAGCTGTTGTTAGTTACAGGGCCAAACTTAAATCTAAAAGGGTGTGATGAGCCAAAATATCATATTTAAGTTTAATAATTTATTCTGTATTCTAAGACCTTAAAAAGTACTATTTATCATTTCTCGACTTGCGTGCGCAGTCCGTAAAATTTTTTGGAAAATTTTAATGTAAAAAATGGATTAAAATATGAATTAGAGCTTTAAAATTTAACTAAGTTGACGTTGGTCAACATTTTGAGCAAACGGACTCGGATCAGTATTTTGACAGTTCCGGTAGGTCCGTATCATGAATTGGGACTTGAGCGTATGTCCGGAATCAAATTCCGTGGTCCCTAGCCCGAGATATGGAATTTTGATAAAAAATTAAAAGTTTAAGTTCAAACAGTGATCGTATGTCGAATTATGTGCAAACGACCCCGGAATAGAATTTTGATGATTCCAACAGCTTCGTATGATGATTTTGGACTGAGGAGCGTGATCGAAATTTTATTTGAAAGTCCGTAGTGGAATTAGGCTTGAAATGCTGAAAGTTGAATTTTTGGAAAGTTTGACCGAGGGGTTGACTTTTTGATATCGGGGTCGAAATCCGATTCTGAAAATTTGAAAACCTCCGTCATGTCATTTATGACTTGTGCGCAAAATTCGAAGTAAATCGAACGTGATTTGATAGGTTCTGCAGTCATTTATAGAAATTTAAAATTTCAAAGTTCATTAGGCTTGAATCTATGTGTGATTCGTGTTTTAGTATTGTTGGATGTGACTTGAAGGCTCGATTAAGTTTGTATGATGTTTTAGGACTTGTTGGTACATTTGGTTGAGGTCCCGGGGGCCTCGGGTGAGTTTCGGATGGTTAACGGATCAATATTTGGACTTAGGCAAATTCTGAAATTTACAGCTTCTTGTGTCATCGCACCTGCGGAGGGACTGACTGCAGGTGCGGACTCGCAGAAGCGAGCTGTGGCTCGCAGAAGCGGACGGAGGGCTGCCCAGTTGGAGCCGCAAATGCGGCTCATGTTGCGCAGAAGCGCTTGCGCAGAAGCGAGAGGAAGGGCATAGGTGCGGGCAGGTCCGCAGGTGCGATGGAATTTTTCGCACCTGTGGAGGGACTGACCGCAGGTGCGGACTCGCACAAGCGAGCTGTGGCTCGCAGAAGCGGACGAAGGGCTGATCAGATTACAAAAACAGAGGGGTTCCGATATTTTTGTCATTTGGACATTTTCAACACGGTTTTGGGCGATTCTTCAGAGAGAATTCATGGGAAAATTTGAGGTAAGTCACATGTGATCATTGTTAGTGAATTATATTAGATTATCATTGAATATTTCGAATAGATTACATGTTTTTGAGGTGAAATTAGAGGATTTAAGCCTAAGGATTTCAAAATGAGAATTTGAGATTTGGAGGTCAAGTTGATGTCGGATTTTTGTAAAAATGGTATGGTTGGACTCGTAGTTGAATGGGCGTTCATATTTCGTAACTTTCGCCGATTTCTGAGATGTGGGCCCCACGGGCCATTTTTGAGTTAATTTCGGATTTTATTGAAAAAATATAGTATTTTCTTATGGAATTGATTCTATAATTTTTGTTGACTCTATCGAATTAATTATGACTATATACGAGTCAATCAGAATCAAAAAATCGAGGAAAAAGCATACTACTTGGTTAAATTGGAGCAAGTCGAGGTAAGTGACTTGTCTAACCTTGTGTGGGGAAAATTTCCCCTATAATTGATATTAAAGTGATTATTGAAATATGTTGAAAGTCGTGTACATGAGGTGACGAGTGTGTACACTGGCTAAATGTGAAAGATTATATTTTTAAATTGTGTAGATCATTGTTGCGCATTTATTAAATTATTTTATCTTGTTATATATTCTTCATCGTTGATGTGAGATATATACTTTAAATTTGTTTGACCTTTTCTTGCTAATTGTTTTACCTGTTTAATTGAAACTTGATTTCTTTTATACTGTGCATTATTTGAAGGTTGATTTTCTTTAAATTAAACATTATTAATATGAAGTATTTGACATTTTTAAATTTGATATTGAAGTAATGTATTAAAGATTTTGAAATATTATTTTCCTGAATTATTTATTCCTGAATATTTTCGTAAGATTTTTTGGTACTCATTGTGATGGAGCCGTGAGCTCTTTATTATTGAAAAATATCGTTGTTGATTTATTTTTGGAAAATTGAAATATTGGGCACTTGAGGTGCAAATTATGATATATTGTGATATTGATACGCATGCGGTGGTATAAGGTACGGGTATTGAAACGCATGCGGTGAGATAAGGGTGACTTGATACGCGTGGCTAGTAGGGGTAACTACTAGAAGTCATGCGGTGTGATAAGGGTGGCTAAAACGCGGGATGCTATTTCGGAAAAAATATTTTCTTTAAATAAATTGTGAAGGCTCCCGCGGTGATATAAAGAAATGAGATATTGTGAATTGATTTATGATTTGGGACTACGAGGCGGTACCTCGGTAGTGCCCTTGTTGATATTGATTTATGGCCATAGTTGCCTCGATTAATTGTTGTGATTTTCATAAAGTTGAAAGGAAATTCTGTTTTGATTCTACGAGATATTATTTGAATTTTTTTAGCGTCATTAAATGTGACATACTATTTGATTCATTTCCATAGTCATTTTAACTTATTAAATTGTATAAACATTTTTTCATGTCATTATCTATTCTCCAGTAGGGCCTGACCTGACTTCAGCACTACTCTACTGAGGTTAGGCTTGGCATTTACTGGATACCGCTGTGGTGTACTCATACTACGCTTCTGCACATCTTTTTGTGCAGAACCAGGTATATCTTACCAGTCTAGACGTCAGTGAGTTACCTGCGCACGGAGACTTCGAGGTATATCTGCCAGCGTCCGCAGACTCCGAAGTCCCCTTCTATTATTTTATGTTGCTTCCTTATTTTTCTTTAGACCTTGATACATAGAAACATTGAGAATAAATTTTTAGAAGCTTGTAACTTATTTCTACCGGGTTTTGGGAGTTGTAATTATTTGAAATTGTAGTTTATTTATTTCAGATATTTATGATTATCCCGCATTGATAGGCTTACCTAGTCTTAGAGGCTAGGTGCCATCACGACCTCCTACAGAGGGAATTTGGGGTCGTGACAAGTTGGTATTAGAGCACTAGGTTCATAGGTGTTATGAGTCACAAGCAGGTTTAGTAGAGTCTTGCGAATCGGTATGGAGACGTCTGTACTTATCTTCGAGAGGCTATGGAACTGTTACGAAAAATTCATTTCTTGATTCCTTATCGTGCGCCTTTGTTGATTTCAAAGTTCTAAACAATTGTCTTTCTATTCTCTCATAGATAGTGAGGACACGCACAACTGGATCTGATGATCAGACACCCGCACCCCCTGTTGGAGCCGCAAGAGGCCGGGGTCGGGGCAGAGGCGGAGGAAGACCATGTGGTACAGCTAGAGCACCTGCACGAGTTGTTGCACTAGAGCCACCAGTAGCTCCAGTTGGAGAGCAGGCACCTGAGACGCCTATTGCTACTCTTGCACTTCAGGAAACTCTTGCCCTGTTTTTGAGCATGTTTGGCACTCTAGCTCAGGAAGGGTTAATTCCACTTACTCCTGCCACATCTCAGGCTGGGGGAGGAGCACAGACTCCCGCCGCCCATACTCCAGAACCACGGGCCCAAGTTGACCATGCCCCAGAGGTTATACCAGTGCTGCCAGTTGTCCCGGTTCGACATGAGATTAGGACAACAGTTTCAGAGGCGGAGCAGCTCAGGCTCGAGAGGTATAAGAAGTACCACCCTCCCACTTTCAGAGGTTTAACTTCACAGGATGCCCGAGGTTTTCTGAAGGAATGTCACTGTATCCTTTGTACTGTGGGTATTATGGATTCCAGTGGGGTATCTTTCACGACATTCCAGTTTAGAGGAGCAGCTTACCAGCGGTGGCAGACATATGAGTTGGATAGTCTGGCTGAGGTAGCTTCACTTACTTGGACTCAATTTTTAGATATTTTCTTAAGGGAGTATGTTCCTCATAGCCTTAAAGATGCATGGCGCGCAGAGTTTGAACAGTTGCGCCAGGGTTCTATGACCGTGTCAGAGTATGCAGTCCGATTCAGTGATTTAGCTAAGCATGTACCAGCCTTAGTTGCTACTGTTCGAGAGTGGGTTCGCAGATTTATCGATGGTCTTCACCCTAGTATCAAATACAGTATGGCCCGAGAGCTGGAGATGGACATCACATGCCAACAAATGGTGTCAATTTCTAGGAGATTGGAAGGTATGCGGACTCGGGAGAGGGAAGAGAGGGAAGCTAAGAGACCTCGAGATTCTGGCACATATAATAATTCTCGTGCCCCAGTTGCAGCCCGTCATGGTAGAGGTTATGTGAGCTATCCTATTCATTCAGCACTGCCAGTTTCCAGTGGTATTCCGACTACTCCCAGACCATAGGTTCCATATTATGCACCACCGGTGTCTTCTGTACCTCCTGTACGGGGTGCTTTCAGTGGGCAGTCTAGTCGATCAGGCCCGAGCCAGTCCTAGCAGCCACGTCCTCCGAGGGCTTGTTTTGAGTGTGGTGGCACTCGTCATATCATGAGGGATTGCCCCATACTTAGGAGGGGTGCACCTCCACGGATTTCTCAGGCCCCATCTATTCCATGGGGTCCTTAGGCTTCTCAAGCCATGATTACTGCACCAGTTACCACTCCACATGCACATTCAGCTAAAGGTGGAGGTCGGGCAGGTAGAGGTCGCCCTAGAGGGGGAGTCCAGGCCAGATATTATGCCCTTCCTGCTAGGACAGATACTGTTGCATCCGATTCTATTATCACAGGTATTATTCCGGTCTGTCATAGAGATGCGTCAGTCTTATTTGATCTAGGCTCCACTTATTCTTATGTGTCATCTTATTTTGCCCCGTATTTGGGCGTATCATGTGATTCCTTGAGTTCTTCTGTTTATGTATCTACACCTGTGGGTGAATATATTATTGTGGATCGTGTGTATCGGTCGTGTTTAATTATTATCAGTGGTTTTGAGACCAGAGCTGATTTATTATTGCTCAGTATGGTGGATTTCGATATTTTTTTGGGCATGGATTGGTTGTCACCCTATCACGCTATTCTTGATTGTTACGCCAAGATGGTGACATTGGCTATGCCAGGTCTACCGCGGCTAGAGTAGAGAGGTACCTCAGATCATGTTCCTATCAGGATTGTTTCATTTATTAAAGCTTAACGAATGGTTGAGAAGGGGTGTGATGCGTATCTAGCCTATGTGAGAGATGTTAGTATTGATACTCCTACTGTAGAGTCAGTTCCTGTAGTAAGGGATTTTCCTGATGTATTTCCATCCGAACTTCCGGGTATGCCACCTGACATGGATGTTGACTTTGGCATTAATTTGTTACTGGGCACTCAGCCCATTTCTATTCCACCATACCGTATGGCCCCAGCAGAGTTGAAAGAATTAAAAGAATAGTTACATGAATTGCTGGATAAGGGATTTATTCGGCCCAGTGTATCGCCTTGGGGTTCTCCTGCCTTATTTGTAAAGAAGAAAGATGGTTCTATGCGGATGTGTATTGATTACCGCCAGCTGAACAAGGTTGCAGTGAAGAACAAGTATCCATTGCCACGTATTGATGACCTATTTGATCAGCTTCAAGGTGCCAGAGTATTCTCTAAGATCGACTTACATTCAGGCTATCATCAATTAAAGATTCGGGAGCCAGATATCCCAAAGACTGCTTTTAGGACTCGGTACGGTCATTACGAGTTCCTTTTAATGTCTTTTGGGCTTACCGACTCCCCAATAACATTTATGCACTTAATAAATAGTTTATTTTAGCCCTATCTTGATTCCTTCGTCATTGTGTTTATTGACGAAATTCTGGTGTATTCTCGGAGTTAGGAAGATCATGAACAACACCTGAGGACTGCGCTTCATATTTTGAGAGAAAGGAAGTTATATGCAAAATTTTCAAAGTGTGAATTCTTGCTTGATTCAGTGGGATTTTTGGGTCATATAGTATCATGAGAATGGATCAAGGTAGATCCAAAGAAGATTGAAGTAGTGAAGAGTTGGTCCAGACCGTCCTCAGTTACAGAAATATGGAGTTTCCTTGGTTTGGCAGGGTAATATCGCCGATTTGTAAAGGGTTTCTCTTCTATTGCTGCATCTATGACCAAATTGATCCAGAAGGGTGCTTCGTTCAAGTGGACCGAGGAATGTGAGGAGAGCTTTCAAAAGCTCAAGACAGCTTTGACTACAGCCCCAGTATTGGTATTACCTACATGTACAGGATCTTATACTGTGTATTATGACGCGTCACGTATTGGTCTCGGCGCAGTGTTGATGCAAGACGGTAGGGTGATTGCCTACGCGTCCAGACAGTTAAAGGTGCATGAAAAGAATTATCATGTACATGACCTAGAGTTAGCAGCTATTGTTCATGCCTTAAAAATTTGGCGGCATTATTTGTATGGTGTCAATTATGAGATCTAAACCGATCACCGGAGTCTACAACATCTGTTTAAATAAAAGGATCTTAATTTGCGGCAACGGAGATGGTTGGAGTTGCTTAAGGATTATGATATCACTATTCTATATCATCTTGGGAAGGCCAATGTGGTGGCCGATGCCTTGAGTCGTAAGGCGGAGAGTTTGGGCAGCTTAGCATATTTACCGGTAGCAGAGAGGCCTTAGCCTTGGATGTTCGAGCCTTGGCCAACCAGTTTATTAGACTGGATGTTTCCGAGCCGAGTCGAGTTTTGGCTTGCGTGGTTTCTCAGTCTTCTCTTTATGATCGTATTAGGGAACTTCAGTATGATGACCCCCATCTGCTTGTCCTTAAGGATACAGTTCAGCACGGTAATGCCAAGGAAGTCACTATTGGGGATGACGATGTATTACGGATGCAGGGTAGGCTATGTGTGCCTAATGTGGACGGCTTGCGTGAGTTGATTCTCCAGGAGGCTCACAGTTCACGGTACTCCATTCATCTGGGTGCTGCAAAGATGTATCAGGACTTGAGACAGCACTATTGGTGGAGGCGGATGAAGAAAGACATAGTGGGGTATGTATCTCGGTGTCTAAATTGTCAACAAGTGAAAAATGAGCATCAGCGACCGGGTGGATTACTTCAGAATTAGAGATTCCAGAATGGAAATGGGAGCGGATCACTATGGATTTCGTTGTCGGGCTCCCACGGACTCAACGAAAGTTTGATGCAGTTTGGGTGATTGTCGATAGGCTGACCAAATCAGCTCATTTCATTCCTGTGATTACTACTTACTCTTCAGAGCAGCTGGCTCAGGTTTATATTCGCGAGATTGTCAGACTTCACGGTGTACCGATATCTATCATCTCTGACCGGGGTACACAATTTACCTCACGATTTTGGAGGGCAGTACAGCATGAGTTGGGTACTCGGGTAGAGTTGAGTATAGCATTTCTCCCTCAGATGGACGGGCAGTCCGAACGCACTATTCAGATACTGAAGGATATGCTTCATGCGTGTGTGATAGATTTTGGGGGTGCTTGGGATCAGTTCTTACCACTTGCGGAGTTTACTTACAATAACAGTTACCAGTCAAGCATTCAGATGGCTCCGAATGAGGCTTTGTATGGTAGGCGGTGCCGGTCTCCAGTGGGTTGGTTCGAACCGGGTGAGGCTAGACTATTGGGTACAGACTTAGTTTAGGATGCCTTGGAAAAGATTAAGTTGATTCAGGATCGACTTCGTACAGCCCAATCTAGACAGAAGAGTTATGCGGATCGGAAGGTTCGTGATGTTGCATTCATGGTTGGTGAGAGGGTATTGCTTCGGGTTTCGCCTATGAAGGGTGTGATGAGGTTCGGGAAGAAGGGAAAGTTGAGCCCTAGGTATATTGGGCCTTTTGAGATTCTTGAAAGAGTTGGAGAGGTGGCTTATAGACTTGCGCTACCACCTAGTCTCTCTGTAGTTCATCCGATATTCCATGTTTCTATGCTTCGGAAATATCACGACGATCCGTCTCATGTGTTAGACTTCAGTTCGGTTCAGTTGGACAAGGATCTATCTTATGTTGAGGAACCAGTGGCTATTTTAGATAGGCAGGTTCGAAAGCTGAGGTCAAAGAACATTCCTTCCGTGAAGGTTCAGTGGAGGGGTCATCCGGTCAAGGAGGTGGCGTGGGAGACCGAGCTTGATATACGCAGCCGTTATCCACACTTATTCATCAGCTCAGGTACTTTTTCTAACTCCGTTCGAGGACGAACGTTTGTTTTAGAGGTGGATAATATGATGACCCAAAATGTCATCTTTAAATTTAATAATTAATTCTGTGTTCTAAGACCTCGAAAAGTACTATTTATCATTCCTCGACTTGCGTGCGCAGTCCGTAAAATTTTTCTGGAAAATTTTTATGTGAAAAATAGACTAAAATATGAATTATAACTTTAAAACTCAACGGAGTTGACTTTGGTCAGCATTTTGAGCAAACGGACTCGGATCAGTGTTTTGACAGTTCCGGTAGGTCTGTATCATGAATTGGGACTTGGACATATGCCCGGAATCAAATTCCGAGGTCCCTAGCCCGAGATATAAAATTTTGATGAAAAATTAAAAGTTTAAGTTCAAATAGTGACCAGATGTCGAATTATGTGCAAACGACCCCATAATAGAATTTTGATGATTCCAACAGCTCCGTATGGTAATTTTGGACTTAGGAGCATGATAAGAATTTTATTTGGAAGTCCGTAGTGGAATTAGGCTTGAAATACCGAAAATTTGAATTTTTTGAAAGTTATCCGAGGGGTTGACTTTTTGATATCGGGGTCGAAATCCGATTTTGAAAATTTGAGTGCCTCTGTCATGTCATTTATGACTTGTGCGCAAAATTTGAGGTATATCAGACGTGATTTGATAGGTTCCAGAGTCATTTATAGAAATTTAAAATTTCAAAGTTTATTAGGCTTGAATCTATGTGTGATTCGTGTTTTAGTATTGTTCGATGTGATTTGATGGCTCGCTTAAGTTTGTATGATATTTTAGGACTTGTTGGTACATTTGGTTGAGGTCCCGGGGGCCTTGGGTGAGTTTCAGATTGTTAACGGATCAATTTTTGGACTTAGGCAAATTCTGAAATTTGCAGCTTCTAGTGTCATCGCACATGCGGAGGGACTGACCGCAGGTGCGGACTCGCACAAGCGAGCTGAGGCTCGCAGAAGCAGACGAAGGGCTGCCCAGTTGGAACCGCAGATGCGGCTCATTTTGCGCAGAAGCGAGAGGAAGGGCGCAGGTGCGGGCAAGTCCGTAGGTGCGATGGAATTTTTCGGACCTGCGAAGGCGCAGATGCGGTCCAAAGCTCGCAGAAGTGAAGGCAAATGGGCTGAGCAATTTCCGCAGATGCGGTATTTCACCGCAGGTGCGAGAATTTTGTCCGCAGGTGCGAAAGCACTGACCAGATTACAAAAACAGAGGGGTTCCGATATTTTTGTCATTTGGACATTTTCAAAACTGTTTTGGGCGATTTTTCAAAGAGAATTCATGGGGAAACTTGAGGTAAGTCACATGAGATCTTGTTAGTCAATTATATTGGATTATCATTGAATATTTTGAATATATTACATGTTTTTGAAGTGAAATTAAAGGATTTGGGCCTAGGGATTTCAAAATGAGAATTTGAGATTTGGAGGTCAAGTTAATGTCGGATTTTTGTAAAAATAGTATGGTTGGACTCGTAGTTGAATTGGCGTTCATATTTCATAACTTTCGCCAGATTCAGAGATGTGGGCCCATTTTTCAATTAATTTCAATTTTTATTGAAAAAATATAGTATTTTCTTATGGAATTGATTCTATAATTTTTGTTGACTGTATCGAATTAATTATGACTAGATACGAGTCAATCGGAATCGAAAAATCGAGGAAAAAACATACTACTTGGTTAAATTGGAGCAAATCCATGTAAGTGACTTGTCTAACCTTGTGTGGGAGAAATTTCCCCTAGAATTGATATTAATATGATTATTGAAATGTGTTGAAAGTCATGTACACGAGGTGACGAGTGTGTACGCGGGCTAAATGTGAAAGATTATATTTTTAAATTGTGTAGATCATTATTGCGCATTTATTAAATTATTTTATCTTGTTATATTCTTCATCATTGATCTGAGATATATACTTTAAATTTGTTTGACCTTTTTCTGCTATTGTTGTACTTGTTTAATTGAAACTTGGTTTCTTTAATACTGTGCATTATTTGAAGGTTGATTTTCTTTAAATTAAATATTATTAATATGAAGTATTTGACATTTTTAAATTTGATATTGAAGTAACATATTAAAGATTTTGAAATATTATTTTTCTGAATTATTTATTCCTGAATATTTTCGTAAGATATTTTGGTACTCATTGTGATGGAGCCGTGAGCTCTTTATTGCGAAAAAATATTATTGTTGGATTATTTTGGCATGAGCCGTGAGCTCTTTATTATTGAAAAATATCGTTGTTGATTTATTTTTGGAAAATTGAAATATTGGGCACTTGAGGTACAAATTGTGATATATTGTGATATTGATACGCATGCGGTGGTATAAGGTGCGGGTATTGAAACGCATGCGGTGAGATAAGGGTGGCTTGATACATGTGGCTAGTAGGGGTGACTACTAGAAGTCATGCGGTGTGATAAGGGTGGCTAAAACGCGGGATGCTATTTCGGGAAAAATATTTTCTTTAAATAAATTGTGAAGGCTCCCGCGGTGATATAAGAAAATGAGATATTGTGAATTTATTTATGATTTGGGACTACGAGGCGGTACCTCGGTAGTGCCCTTGTTGATATTGATTTATGGCCATAGTTGCCTCGATTAATTGTTGTGATTTTCATAATGTTGAAAGGAAATTCTGTTTTGATTCCACGAGATATTATTTAAAATTGTTTAGGGTCATTAAATGTGACATACTATTTGATTCATTTCCATAGTCATTTTATCTTATTAAATTGTTCAGAGGGAATTTGGGGTCGTGACAAAGGGCCATGCTTCAGGACAATTACAAGTTAAATTATTTTGCTGGTTACGTACGATGATGTTATGTAATATTAATAGACATATAAATTGATTATCTTTTGTTGTTTTTGTGATGAATAAGTTATGCCAATGGTTTTACTGATTCTAAACAAAAATATATTTATGTGTCGAATCAGTAAAAGCAATTGTGGGTGCCTGACTTCCTTGAAACAAGTTGTCAGCAATTGCAAAGGCCAAATTTCATTGAATGTTTGGGGCGACAACTTTCCCAATAAAAGGGAGTATCTCGCGAAAAACAGAGAAAAGCAATAAAAGTTAGAGAGAGTAATCCACAAATTGTAGTCTGTGAGATAAATAGTGAGTGTGAGTAATATTGTACTGAGATGTTTAAAATAAAGAGTGTTATTTCTTTCAAAATTGTAGTAGTCTCTTGACACTACAAAGTGGTAATATTGTAGTGATATTACATTGATCCTCCCTCTGAAGTGCATTATGTTCTCGTAACACTATAATATATCCAAGTGGCATATTGTTAGGCTTCTCAATGCTACTTATCAACAACAGCATGTCCAATTGCAGGCTGGGGCAGAGCTAGAATACAAGTTATGTGTTTGGCCAAACCTAGTAACTTTAATATAAACTTTATATTTGTCTTAAGAAATCTATTGAATATGTACAGATTATTAATATACAACCCAGTAACTTAAATATACTAGATTCTCAAACCTATAAACTTTAAATTCTAACTCTGCCTCTCATTACAGGCCTTCACTCTTTGTTTACGAGAGAAACATAATACATTGTTGTTATAAAGGACATATATTATAATATAATACAATAATAGGTTACGAGAGAAACTCAACTTTTATAGTGAATAACTATTATATATGGATGCTGTCATAGAGAGCTCTGACTGTGCATATCCTATCAATTGTGTAACTTCGGCTTTTTATATTGTTCGTTTCTTGATTGTTTTTTTAATCCATTGAGACGAGAAAGGAACAAAGAACAGAAAGAGGAAACTGAAGACGATAACACATTATTGAATAAAATATGATGCATCTATCTATCATCTATCATCTATCATCTAAGATTCTCAAATGATGAAAAGGAGAATTTGAAAATGACGGGGTTGTCTCTCCCAAAGAAAACAAGTTTGTTGTAATATCCTCAGTAAAATGTTAACAAACACAATAAAATTGTACTAATAATTAGACTGCAACCTCAACTCAATCAATATTCGTATCGGAGCATAACTCTCTCTCTATATATATATTGTTTCCTCACGATGTTTGTTATTGTATTGACGCTCGATTAAAAGTTGAATTTGCACCAAACGGTATTATATTTGGGGATAAAGTACTCTCTAACAAAGACGATTTCACACACAAAATTCGACCTTTAATTTAAGGTTAAAGGAATATTTACTACCCTATCACAACTCATATTGGTTATGCATGTTCGCATGTTTATATCTGTAGTGACATAAGAGAACAGGGGATTCATATCCCCCTAGCCCCCATAAGCAAAAATAAATAATTATAAGATCTATTAAATCATGAATTAATAACTATTTCCTGGGACGCTTATGTATCTCTATCCTCGTTTTGAACATAATCTTGGTTTATTTCATATTAATTTTAAATTTTGAGGAACTCATTTTTCGAGAAGTTTGACCAACTAGCTTGTTGGATAACACATAATTCGGAAAAACAGATCCAAACACATGACAAAACAATAAAAATACTTTTAAATTAACTAAGTAATTAATTATATATGCCGTAAGAAGCGTATGAAAATGCATCAGAAAATATAATTATTTTTTTGTGCATATAGTTCATCTTTAAATACTTCTTGTTCCTTTAGATTCTTCAAAGTATTGTCGTCCAAAGGCAAAAGTTTGTCCAATTACGAAACATTACTCAAAAATTTCAAATCATTTGTCATGCGTACGTGGTGTGTTCAACGTCAGCATAAAATGGCCCACAGATCTGCCTTTTACACTCAAGATAAGGTAGTTGCTGCCTTAAAAAGGAGAAGTTAATATAATACAGAGAAGCACCAGATCTGTTGGCCCTACGCACTGATTGAAATCTTTGAGAGTTTATCGGAAACAGCTTGTGAAGATCTGCATACACACTATTTTTGTCCAACATCGTCGCTAGTCAAGCCAACCATGAACTAGTCATGTATTTATTCCTTTTTAGTAATTTCAAAGTGGTTGATTCTTATTTATTAAATAGGAGAGAAGTAAAAAATTATAGTAAAGTAAAGCGTAAGCTAATGAAGGAGTAAATACGGTGAAATAAATACTCAAGTCACAAGTGTACGAGCAACTAGTAGAATATACAAACACTTATGCTACTATCTGAAATAAGATAGACAGAAAGTAAATACAAAAGAGAGACTGCGGGTTCTGCAGAATGGCCTCAGAGAGCAGCTCACCACTATGCCTCGGGGTAATGGAGGTGTGCGCCTGAATAAACGCCAGATGCATCTGCCTCAGATCCTGCACAATTAGTGCAGAAGTGTAGCGTGAGTACATAAACAACATGTACCCAGTAAGTATCCAGTCTAAACTCGAAGAAGTAGTGACGAGGGGTCGACATCGACATTTACTATTGGCCAACGAATTTAAAATACAGAAACTCTAAATATGCATGGAATACGTGAATAATAATAATAACACAATAGCAAGTAGTAAATAAATAATTCTTTAACTGATAATCAACGTAAAAGTCTCCAATTGACACTTAATAACTTCCATAATTTTGGCCATTAAATAAATTATAACCTCTCAAGCCATAAAATAATATCAAGTGTAATCGTGTGATGACCCAAAAGGTCAAATATGCTTTAGAACTCGAATCTGTGCTCTTAAGCCTTAAAAATCTTATTTTTACCCTCCTCAATTTGCGTGTGCAGTCCGGCAGGTTTCCGGAAAACTTTTATGTTGAAAACTAATGAAAATAAGAATTTTTGCCTTAAAAATTGATTTTAGTTGACTTCGGTCAATATTTTTGGTAAACGGGCCTGGATCAGTACTTTGACAGTCCCGGTAGGTCCGTATCGATTTATGGGACCTGGGCATATGCCCAAAACCGAATTCGGAGGTCCCTAGCTCAAGTTATGAATTTTTGATAAAAATTAAAAGTCTGAAAATTAATTATTTTTAAGAATTGATTGATGTTTGGCATTGTTAGTACTGGGTCCGTATTTTTATTCTGGAGCCCATGTATCGGTTCATTATAATATTTAAGACCTGTTTGCGAAATTTGGTGAGAAACAGAGTTGATTTGACGTGATTCGGACCTTCGGTTGAGAAAATAGTAATTTTAAAGTGTTCTTGAGAATTTCATTCGATTTGGTGCTAAATTCGGGGTTCTAGGTGTTATTTTAGCGATTTGATCACGTGAGCAAGTCCTTATGATATTTTTAGACTTGTGTGCCTATTTGGTTTGGAGCCCCGAGGGCTCGGGTGAGTTTCAGATAGGCTACAGAGTGATTTTGAAACTTAGAAATTTGCTGGTGTAACTGGTGTCTGTAGCAGGCCTATGATCTCGCAATTTCGAGATTAGGCTTCGCAAATGCAAACCAAGAAGGTATGAAAATTGCGAGGTTTGTATCGCAATTGCGAAGAAAGCCTAGGCCAGCAGTTCTCGCAATTTCGAGTTTATTTTCGCAATTTCGAAGGGGGTCTCGGGAAGGGCATGTTCGCAAATGCGAACTTCTACCCGCAATTGCGATGGGCCAATTATCGCAAATGCGACATACTCTTCGCATTTGTGAATGCAGCGAAAATGTGAAGGTTCTCGCATTTGCAATGACTCCTTCGCATTTGCGAGCTTCGCAATTGCGAAGCTCAGGTCGCAAATGCGACTTCCGCAGCTGATAACTTTAGACTTAGACGGGATTTTTCATTCAATTTTCATATTTTCAAAACCCTAAACCTTAAGAGGCGATTTTTCAAAGACCAAATCTTCCCCAAATCATAGGTAAGTGATTCCTAACTCTTTTCTTTCAATCTTTTACATCTTATAACAAGATTTCAACCTAGAATCTAGAATTTTTATGGTGAAATTAGGATTTTTGGGTAGAACTTAGGAATTTCGAAATTTGAGGATTTAGACCTCAATTTGAGGTCGGATTCCAAAACTAATTACATATTCGGTCTCGGGGATGAATGGGTAAAAGAATTTTAGTCCGAACATCAGATTTTGACCAAGTGGGCCAGGGGTTGATTTTTTGACTTTTTGGAGGAAAATTTGAAAAATTTAATTTATGCAATATAATTGATTCCTTTAGGAATATTTGATATTATTGAGTCATTTTTTACTAGATACGAGTGGTTTGGAGGTGAATTCCAAAGGAAAAGTTGTGATTGAGAATTAAGTGGTATTCAGAGCGAGGTAAGTGTTGTGTCTAACCCTGACTTGAG
Source organism: Nicotiana tabacum (assembly GCF_000715075.1). Lineage (NCBI taxonomy): Eukaryota > Viridiplantae > Streptophyta > Magnoliopsida > Solanales > Solanaceae > Nicotiana > Nicotiana tabacum. The sequence continues at coordinate 18,076,684 of NC_134102.1, read as the reverse complement.
GGAATTGGGAACCTTAGATTACTTGCTAAGTGAAATCCATGTGAGCGGGCGTATATGTGAGGTGACGAGTACATATGCGCCGCCAATTTACCTGTTTTTTCACATTTCTCTGTTTTTCTTATATTGTCTTATTCCTATGCCAAATTGCTACGTGTTATACTAGTGTTGTGAAATTTATCGTCCTTATCATGTTTACGGATTTTCTGGTGATAATTGAGTTTTTATTTCAAAGTTAAGATTGATATTATGGAATCAAATGTTGAAGTAAGGTTTGTACTTGTTATTCTATCACATAATTAGACATCCGGTCACTATTTGAACTTAAACATTTTATTTGTTTTAATCAAAATTCCATATCTCGGGCTAGGGATCTCGGAATTTGATTCTAGGCATACGCTTAAGTCCCAAATAACGATACGGACCTACCGGAACTGTCAAAACACTTATCCGAGTCCGTTTGCTCAAAATGTTGACCAAAGTCAACTCAGTTGAGTTTTAAAGCTCTAATTCACTTTTTAATCCATTTTTTACCTGAAAACTTTTCGAAAAATTTTATGGACTGCGCACACAAGTCGAAGAATAATAAATGGTGCTTTTCGAGGTCTTAGAACACATAATTAATTATTAAACATAAAGATGACATTTTGGGTCATCACAGTCAAACTTTTATCGAATGTGTAAGTTACTCAGAACTTAAAATAATATGAAATCAACCTCTATTATGTACAAAACGAGAATAGAGATACACAAGTGTCATAGGAGATAGTTATTAATTCATAATTTAGTAGATCTTATATTTATTTATTTTCAACTATGGGGCCTTGGAGGATGAGTTCCCTGATCTCTTTATGTCACTACTTGCTAGATATATACACATGTACATGCATAACCAATATGAGTTGTGATAGAGTAGTAAGTATTTACTCATCCTTAAATTGGAGATCGAGTTTGGGTGTGGAGTCGCTTTTGTTAGGGAGTAGTTTACCCTCAAATGTGAAACTTTCTGACTTCTGGTACAAATTCAACTTTTAGTCGAGTCCCAATACAAATATCAAACACCGGATAGAAAATATATCGGTCCCAATACGAATATTGGTTGAGTTCCAATACGAATATTGGTTGAGTTGGGGTTGCGGTCTAATGATTGCAAATTTATTGTGTTAGTTAACATTTTACTAAGGATATTAGAACAAACTTGTTTCTTGTTTTCTTTGGGAGAGACCACCCCGTCATTTTCAAATTATCTCCTTTTCCACACATCTTGAATGATCTTTTGACAATTCAAAAGTGGTTCCTTTTCTCTTACCAATTTATTAAATGAGATAAAGCTTTGTTTAACGTTTTAAAATTTTGATATAAGATCATTTGAGAATCTTAGATTTAAAGCTCTTAGATGATAGATGCATAATTTTTTATTCAATAATGTGTTATCGTCAGGACGTCATAGGTTCGAGCCATGAAAACAATCTCTTTTAAAAATGCAGGTTAAGGTTGCGTACAATAGACCTTTATGGTCCGACCTTTACCCGGATCGGACCTCGCGCACAGCAGAAACTTAGTTCATCAGGCTGCCCTTTTAATGTGTTATCGTCTTTAGTTTCGGTTTTCCCCCCTTTCTCGTCTAAATGGATTAAAAAAACAATCAAGAAATGAACAATATAAAAAGCGGAAGTTACACAATTGACAGGATATGTGCTCCTATTCAAGGATGTCGAGTGGCTGGTTTCTTCACATTCTCACTTACTTGCTTTGTCACGACTAAGGGTGGCATGTGGGTCGAGCCCGGTCCTAAGTGAGTTTCGCGGGCCCGGTCCTAAGTGGGCCAGTCCTAGGCGGGCCGGTCCTAAACGGTCCCGGGCTTTGCGGGCTTGTTGTTGGAACCGGTCCGGGATCGGGACCACGACCTTACGGTATCGGGCCTAAGTGGGCCGGTCCGGGCCCACGGATACTTTTTTTTATTTTATTTTTATACAAGTTAGAGAAAAAAATATTAATAAAAATATCTAAGGCAATTCCTAGTAAATTGTCACCTATATTTTTTAATTCAAATTTAAAGACAAAAATATTGTAAAGAGATATTCAAAGCAATGCGTTATAAAGATGTATATAGAGTATAGTATATATATATATATATATATATATATATATATATATATATATATATATATATAAAGATGTATAGTATAGTATATATATAAGTTATATTCGATATATATATAAGCTTTATATATATATATATATATATATATATATATATATATATATATATATATATAGTATAGTATAGTATATACTATATTATATTATATGTATAGCTTAAGATATATAAAAAGACAAAAATATTTTAAAGAGATATTCAAAGCAATGCGTTATAAAGATGTATATTATAGTATATATATATATACATATAAAGATGTATATATATATATATATATATATATAGTATAGTATAGTATAGTATAGTATAGTATATATATAAGTTATATTCGATATATATATATATAAGCTTATATATATACTATACTATACTATATGTATATCCTAAGATATATAAGCTATATTCGATTTACTATATATACATCTTAAGATTTATACATTAATATTCAATTTATATACTATATATACATCTTAAGATATATATACTATATATATTTATATACAATCGAATATGGCTTAAGATCTCTCTCTCTCTCTCTCTCTCTCTCTCTCTCTCTCTCTATATATATATATATATATATATATATATATATATATATATATATATATATATATATATATATATATATCTTAAGATGTATATATAGTATATCTTAAGATGTATACTATCGAATATGACTTATATACTATGTATATATAGTATAGTGTGTGTATATATATACTATACTATACTATATTATACTATATGTATAGCTTAAGATATATAAAAAGATAAAAATATTGTAAAGAGATATTCAAAGCAATGCGTTATAATATATATATATATATCTTGTTGGAACCGACCCGGGGCCGGGACCACGAACTAATGGTTCCGAGTTAAGTGGGTCGGTTCCGGGCCTAAGTGGGCCTAAGTGAGTCAAATGAATACTTTCTATTTTTTTATTTTTTTTTATAGAAGTTAGAGACAAACAAATGGTGATAAAAATATTTAAGGCAATTCCTTTTAAATTATATTATAGAATTGTGACCTAAATTTTTTAATTCAAATTTAAAGACAAAAATATTTTAAAGAGATATTCAAAGCAATGCGTTATAATTTTATTATAGCATTATAAACTTTTCTAATATAATGGACAAAGTGAGGGTTAGAAGGAAAACTATATGGTAAGCACATAACAGTAACTATTTTTGCCAATTCTTCCCGAATTTTTTTTGGATCATAATATAAAATACCACCGGTAACAGTGTTAATTTTCGGTTAAAATTGATTTGACCCGATACTAAGGTCAGCCTGACTAGGTGCGCTTGTCCCCTCGGCCAAAGCTTTCATACGAAAATATCTAGCTTTATCTTGAGGGTGTAGCAATATGTGTCTAGTCAAACTTTCCGTCCCCCTCGACTTCCAACATATTTAAAAACTAATTTTTTGCCACAAATTTTACACTTAGCCCTATTTTTTTCTCTTAGTTGAGTAAAAAGTATATCTTAAGATGTATACTATCGAATATGACTTATATACTATGTATATATAAAGATATATATATATATATATATATATATATATATATATATATATATATATATATATATATATATATATATATATATCTTAAGATGTATATATAGTATATCGTAAGATGTATACTATCGAATATGGCTTATATACTATGTATATATGTATAGTATATTTTGTTTTGAGATAACCTGTAATGACCCGACTTATCATTTTTGAGTAATTACTCTCCTTTCAACTATTTGAAGTCTTGAATAACTTCCTACGATGTATTATGACTTGTGCACAAAATTTGAGTTCATTCCGGATTGATTTGCTATGTTTCGGCATCGAACCTAGACTGTTCGATATCAAATCTTCAAGAATATGTGGTATCATATTATGCAAATGAGCTCCAAATTCAGTTTTTATTGAAGTATTAGATCCGTATTGAAATTACGGAGCCATAGCAAAAAGAATCGTTGAATTTAGACATCGTATGAGAGAGTTATGCCTATTTCCGTACCGGGAGCGATTTTCTGTCGCCGCGAGCGCCCAGGGTAGCGTGGGGCGCTAGCCCTGGCGCTGGGAATTTTTGGGTACTGGAAACTACGCCACAAGCAGCGCCCCACGCTACCTGTGATGCTCAAAAACACCGGAGGCTCTATAAACGGGTTTTTTGACCATTTTTGACAAAAATAGAGTTGGGGAGCTCGGTTTGGGCGAGTTTTGGGCGATTTTCATGGAAAAACATTGGGGTAAGTGTTCCTTATCCTATATTGATTATATTTCATGATTCCATACTCATTTACATCATGAATCCATAAATTTATGGAAGAAAAATTGAATTTTTATAAAATCTTTCAAAAATATAAAATGAAGATTTGAAGGTCAATCCGATGTTGGAATTTGATAATTATTGTATGGTTGGACTCGTATCGGAATGGGTGTTCGGATTTTGTAACTTTTGTCGGGTTCCGAGACGTGGGCCCCACAGGCGATTTTTGAGCTAAATTTCGGATTTTTATGGAAAATTAGCATTTTCATATGGAATTGATTCCTATACCTCGTGTTGATTATATCAAATTATTTTGACTAAGATTCGAGGCGTTCGGAGGCCGAATCATGAGGAAAAGGGTTTATTGGAATGAAGAATTTACTTGAATTGAGGTAAGTAACTCTTCTAATCTTTGAGTTGAGTGTATGAACCCTGAATATATGTATTTTGTGAATTGTTGGGAAGTGACGCACATGCTAGGTGACGGGCGTGTGGGCGTGCACTATAGAAATTGTGACATAATTGTTTATGTGGAATTTTATAGTTAAATAACCTTTGTATTTTCCATGCGGTGTTATGTGTTAAAGAAATTGAGCTGAAAAGCATATTACAAATCATGTTGAGGCTATGTGCCAGTATTATTGGGACCCACAGAGGTCATATTGCTGTGAATTATTGTGTTAAATTGAAAAGTCATACTCAGTCATATTCATTTCATTGCATATCATAACTCAGTCTTATGATTCTATTTTGATGCATATAAATATTTTGGGCCGAATGCCCTGTTTTACTGAAATGCCCGAGTGGCTTGATTTGTGAGGATGAGTGTGGATCGGGGCTGCCCGCCTGCAGCATACTTATGACTGAGTGAGGCCGAGGGCCTGATTTGTGAGGATGAGTGTGGATCGGGGCTGCCCGCCTGCAACATACTTTATTATTATCGCACGTGAGTTGTCCGTGCAGATTATAGCGCTTGGGATGAAGGATTCCCTCCGGAGTCTGTACACACCCCCAGTGAGCGTAGGTACCTACTGAATGCGAGTGCCGAGTGCCGAGTGATGAGTGACTGGGAGGCATGAGTGATTGTGAGGTATGCCCGAGTGGAAAGAGTGATTGTGAGGTATGCCCGAGTGGCAAGAGTGATTATGAGGTATGCCCGAGTGGCAAGAGTGATTGTGAGGTATGTATGCCCGAGTGGCACGAGTGACTGTGAGGTTTGCCCGAGGGGCTGTATATGAGTGATGTTCTGCCCGAGGGGCTGTTTATGATTTTTATCATTGAGTTGCATCGCATTGGCATGCACACATGACATACATGCATAGAGATGTATTTCCTCGTGCTGTACTGCATCACATCATTCATGATTTTCACACATTGTTGACAGATGGGCGTAGTGATGCATTTGTTTTTACACGGGCTATCCGGAAGGAAAATGAAACATCTTATTTATTATTGACAAGATTTTGGGAGTAATTTATTGTTTTCAAACTATTCATATTTTTGGCAACTCCAGCAAACGATTTGGGTTTTCACTGATGTATTTGAAAGAAAGAACTACTATTTTGAAATCATGATTTGGTTGAGCATTTTATCTCTGAGTTACTTCTAGTATTATTTGCTTTATGTTGTTATGGATTGTTGTGGACTATTGGTTTTTGGACCCGACTTGGTGGAAGCTCGTCACTACTTTCAACCTACAGCTAGGTTTGTTACTTACTTAGTACATAGGGTCGGTTGTACTGATACTACACTTCTGCACATTGCGTGCAGATGTTGGCTGTTGTTGTTGCTGTGATCGATGGTTGCGGGACTTGAAGATGTACCTGCGTTCCTGTTGTAGCTGCCTTTTGTTCAGGGTAGCCTTAGATTTATAAAAGTTCTGTTTATGTATTATTCAAACAGACTATATATTTATTTCATATCCGCTTTGTATACTCTATTCTTAGAAGCTCATGATTTGTACTACCAGTTCTTGGGGAGATGTATCGGTTTTAGATATTTTCTTTTAATTAATTTCATTGGAATTGGATAGTTGGAAATTTGGCTTACCTAACAGGTTGGGTTAGGTGCCATCACGACTAGTGGGATTTTGGGTCGTGACATAACCAAACCATTTTGTATAACAATTCTTTTAAAAATATCTAAATGCTTAATATGCATTTCAAGCGTTTTGGAAAATACCAAAATGTCATCAATATAGACAATTATAAAGTCCAGATAGGGGTTGAATATATCATTCATAATTTTTTGAAATTCAGAAGGGGCATTCTTTAAACCAAATGGCATAACATTCCATTCATATTGCCCAAATGGAACATTAAAAGCAGTTCTATAAGTATGCTCTTTAAAAATTTGAATTTGCCAATATCCAGATTTTAAATCAAATTTTCAAAATATATTGGCATCATATAATCTTGACAGTAAATCTCTTTTATTGGGAATTGGATATCTAACACACTTCAAATATTTATTTAAAGGTTTGTAATTAATGACTAATCTAGGAATACCACGTTCCTTTTCAGCTGCGTTCTTAACATAAAACGTTGTACATGACCAAGGAGATTTTGAGGGTTTTATCAAACCCTTCTGTAACAAATTATCAATCTCTTGTTTACAGAATTCCACCAATTCTCCATTCATTTGACAAGGTCGAGATTTGGTTGGAATATCATCCTCAGAGAAATTATCTTCATATGGAAGGCTGACAATGTTCTTTTTTCTGTTCCAAAAAGCACTAGGATGTTCAACACTAGGATATATATATATATATATATATATATATATATATATATATATATATATATATATATATATGAAAAGATCAAATTGATTTCCGAAAATATTGCTATTAATATTTGTGTTGAACATCCTAGTATATATACTTATACTATATATATATATATATATATATATATATATATATATATATATATATATATATCGAATATAGCTTATATATCTAATATAGTAACTATGTATATAGTATATAGTATAGTATAGTATATACTATATTATACTATATGTATAGCTTAAGATATATAAAGATAAAAATATTGTAAAGAGATATTCAAAGCAATGCGTTATAATATATATATATATATATATATATATATATATATATATATATATACACTATATTATATATATATATACATCTTACTATATTAAGATGTATATATAGTATATCGTAAGATGTATACTATCGAATATGGCTTATATACTATGTATATATGTATAGTATATTTTGTTTTGAGATAACCTGTAATGACCCGATATACATCTATATATACTATATATACATCTTACTATATTAAGATGTATATATAGTATATCGTAAGATGTATACTATCGAATATGGCTTATATACTATGTATATAGTAAGATGTATATATATATATATATATATATATATATATATATATATATATATATATATATATATATATATATATTCTGGGTTTATCAGCATATCTGCTATCAGCAAACTTACTATTCTTTTTGGGATAACTTTTGAGTTTATCAAACTCAGACAAAACTTCATTTTTATAATCAAAAGTAGTATCTAATTTATCAGCAAAATCTTTTGATAAATCAATAGGTTTGATATTCAAACCGGATAACTTTTTATCAAAAAGTTCTTCTAAATCATTTAAAGATTTAAATTTAAAATCCCGAATCTCAGGAGGTCTTTGAATATGAGTAAAAACAATTCGAGGTTCTGATTTGCTTCCTGAAGAAGAGGCAATATTAGTCGAAGTATTGTTATTACTTATATCCTTAATCAAGATTGTTAAATCATTAAGTTTTTCATTAAGGAAACTGATGTTTTCACCTAAAACTTTAACATATAAACTCAAATAATTATTTTGAGAAATTAATTTATTAATTTCTGCGATGCTGACTGCAGCAACATCTTCATCAATAAATTTTTGAAATGCAGTAAAAGTAATACCTGTATTATTTGGTAAAACAAAAGGCGCTTGAGTAGGGTAAATGGCTTTAGTAATATTGCCACTCCCGTCTTTATAAGATCTTTCTAAAACTTATATAAAAAGTGGTAAATAGGTGGTTATAAATCAAGGAACAAAATACATAATTTGATTATGTAAAGCACAATTTTCATAAAACTCTTGGAAAATATTATTTAAATCCTCTTTACTATAAGTATCAAAAAACCAAGTTTTAAACTGGTTCCATTTATCACTGAAAAATTCCTTTTTGATATAACCTCTAGCTTGTGACCCTGGACTAAAATCAATTTGGTGTGGAATCATTTAAACATCATTTGGGTCAAAATCCATCTCGGACGCTGAAGGAATATCCTTATCAGAAATATTATCATTATCTTGGACAATATTTGTTTTGGGGTTAATCTTAACCCTTTCAACAGGTTTATCACCTACTTTCGTAGAAATTGTGTGTAGAGAAGCAGCACGATTTCTAGCTGGTCCGTAGACTGGTTCAACAGGAGAAATATGTTGAATATCAGGCAACAGTCTATGATTAGTAAATAAATGTCTAATATAATTAGAACTAATAGCAGGCAAAATTCTATTATCAGAAAATGACTGTCTATTATAAGTGAAACTATTATTATCAAATTGAATGCAAATCCTACCATCCGAATTTTGAGTAATGTGAGAATATTCAGTATTACTGACAATATTTGTAATCTGACTTGGTGATATAACCGAGTCCAAAGTCCATGTAGTTGGGAAATTAATTTCTTCCCACTTAATAGGTCTCCTCGTGGTGACCTTAGACTTTGCAAAGTTCGTTTCCACTAATATAGTCTGATCAGATGTATCATATAATTTACATCTAGGGTTTAACGTTGATAGTAATTTAAAATAAATTTTATATGACAAACATATAAGTTCAGAACCAGGCGCATAATTATAACCATGCGTTTTCACATTTAATGTTAATGCATCAAGTATATTAACATCCGATAAAGATAACTGTAGATTGGGTTGAGTATTAAAATATACTGGGCCGTAGGCAACAATAGATTCAATAGAATCCATCAGAGATTGTCTAAAATTCATATTTATGGCATCTCTGAGAGCAGCCAAAAACGTCTCTGGTAACCCTTTAAGGGTTAATGGCTTAAAAGCAATTTGAACCATACCAATATGCAAATAATTATATTGGTTTTTATAAACATCTACATCATGCTTGTTTAACAAACGAATAGTCTGTTCAGACAAATTTAAAGCTAAAGATTGCTCAGTTGTTTTAACAAGTTGTTTAGAAGAGAGTTTATCAAACCATCCATAATCATAGATTGTTTTAATAGGGACTTTAGGAATAGTCCATTTGTTTAACATATCAAGGTTTTGAGGTATATCTACCTCTTCCAACCTAGTATTTTTCATACTAGTTTCTCCTAAATCCATGTTTCAGAAACATATCTATGTCGAATATTTCATATCTATCTTATATATACCATGAAAGTACCTAGGCTTTGATACCATTTTAACAGGATCAAGTGGCGGGCGGTAATCCGCGCGGCCTTCTCAACTAAGCTAAAATAGAAATCACCGTTTGACCGGAAACTGGAATTGTTTCGCACCTTCTCGGAACTGAGATGTCCGTAAAGGTTTCCATCAGTTAAAGATTTCTATTTTAACATACTTGAGAATTCTTAATCTAGCTAATTCAGTACCCTTATATTTAGAAATTGGCGGTAATCCGCACAATTAATAAGGATATAAGAATTGAAATATATTTGAATTTTATATATAGTTTAATGACTGTATGGAAGGTTATTACCTTTACTCAAGCAAGGGTCCTGTCTTAATATAATATATACTTTTATTGAGCCCATGTGTCTAGCAGTTCTAACCGTGAAAGAAGATGCCCTTTTAACTCCTTTATCGGGCTGAGGTTCACGGCTGGCTAGACGAAGCCACTAAGGCAAAGCCAATAAGAATAGTGTTATATTAGACTGTACCAACCATCTTGACACCAAGTTAAAATTCTATATGTAAAGTTTATTTATATTTGAATAGATGCCGTCTCTTTCATGGTTTATATAGGAGAGAAATTAGATACTCAACATAGATATGAAGTCTCTTAGCCGGACATTGTCACGGCCAGAGAGGAGAGACTAGAAGCAATACTAACTAAGAAAGAAAGTAATATGTACCTTGTGACCAAGATGCAAGGCCCTGAAGATGAAGAACTGAAAACTTTTATCTACTTGTTCTTCTATTACAAGCTACCAGCTACTAACTCTTACATACAATTTTAGAGAGAGAGAGAGAGAGAGAGAGGGTCTCGACTTCTGCTTCTAAGAATGAACGAATGAATTCTATAAATAGAAAAAGAAAAGGAATCTATGAACAGTAAAAAGTGGGTCCCGTGGGTCCCTATTACAGTATTTCTACTATTGAAACAGTGTATCTACTGTTGATGAATAGTGTATCTACTGTTTGAGTGGGGTCCGGCGGCTTCACTATTTTTGTGGGGTTCAGCTGTTTCACTGTGCTGGTCTCTTTTTCGCTTCTTTCATTTTGCGGATGAATTCTTCTGCATCATTTAAGTCTTCTTCAGATAGTATTCTTTCTGCTTCCATGGGCTGAGAATCTTCAGCGATATCATCGTTGCTTGTTTCACTCTGCATCGACGTATCTGATTTTTCGTATTGATTAATGGAATGAAGTAAATTTCTTTTGACCTCTTCCAAATAAGCGTTAATCATCTCTGTTTTGTCTCCTTCTTGAAAGGAGATTCTTCTGGCAATATGCCTAAGTGAACTGTCATCAATTACCTCTTTCTGAGGCTTGCTGGAATATTCCTGGATTTTTATTTCGATAGAATCCAAGAGTTCTTGACCATATAATATCTTTGTTTTGGGATCCTTCTTCATTAACTTGTCCCAAAAGTTGTTGTAAAAAGTCCTGCAGAAGCATGAGACTTGTTCTTCGGTAAATCCGACTTCTGGATTCCATTTGTGTATCCAGGGAATAGAAAATTCCAGAAAGAAATAAATCTGGTTAGTTTTGGCTGGGTAACATATATGATCTGAGTGATATAAGTTGTTTATAAAAGGGGAAATTTTTATCCATTCTTTGTATAACTTGAGAAATGGATCTAGTAAATTTTTTACTGTTGGACCGTGGTATGACCACCAGTTCAGAAACCAATTAGGAATAGCTTCTGCAAATATCTTTGCACATACTTTAATAAACCAAGTATGTTTGTGTCTATCATTATTGTAGTATAATACTTTATCAAATGCCTGGATATAATCCCAATAAGTAAAGTTCATTCTAGATTTTTTAAGGCTGATCTGCCTTTCTTTCATTGTGGATATATGTGATGACCCAAAATGTCATCTTTAAATTAAATAATTAATTCTGTGTTCTAAGACCTCAAAAATCACTATTTATCATTCCTCGACTTGTGTGCGCAGTCCATAAAATTTTCCGGAAAGTTTTCAGGTGAAAAATGGATTAAAATGTGAATTAGAGCTTTAAAACTCAACTGAGTTGACTTTGGTCAACATTTTGAGGAAACGGATTCGGATAAGTGTTTTGACAGTTCCAGTAGGTCCGTATCGTTATTTGGGACTTAGGCGTATGCCCGAAATCAAATTTCGAGGTCCCTAGCCAGAGTTATGGAATTTTGATGAAAAATTTAAAGTTTAAGTTTAAATAGTGAACGGATGTCGAATTATGTGAAAATGACCCCGGAATAGAATTTTGATTATTCCAACAGCTCCGTATGGTAATTTTGGACTTAGAAGCGTGATCAGAATTTTATTTGGAAGTCCGTAGTAAAATTAGGTTTGAAGTGGCTAAAATAGGAATTTAAAGTTTGGAAGTTTGACCGGAGAGTTGACTTTTTGATATCGGGCTCGGAATTCAGTTCTGAAAATTTTTAAAGCTCCGTTATGTCATTTATGACTTGTGTGCGAAATTTGAAGTCAATCGGACTTGATTTGATAGGTTTCGACATCGAATGTAGAAGTTGGAAATTCTAAGTTTCATTAAGATTGAATTGGAGCATGATTCGTGATTTTAGCATTGTTTGATGTGATTTGAGGTGTTAAATAAGTTCGTATGATGTTTTAGGATTTGTTGGTATTTTGGGTTGAGGTCCCGAGGGCCTCGGGTAAGTTTCAGATAGTTAACAAATCAAAAGTGGGACTTAGCTGCTGCAAAAAGCTGCTGCAATTTTTCTGCTGGAAATGCTGTCAAAATTGGGCTGCTGACAAAATCGAGGTCCCTGTCAAAATCGAGGTCCCCGACAAAATCGAGGTCTCTGTCAAAATCGAGGTCCCTGACAAAATCGAGGTCCCTGTCAAAATCGAGGTCCCTGTCAAAATCGAGGTCCCTGACAAAATCGAGGTCCCTGTCAAAATCGAGGTCCCTGACAAAATCGAGGTCCCTGACAAAATCGAGGTCCCTGACAGAATCGAGGTCCCTTACAAATCGAGGTCCCTAAGAAATCGAGGTCCATTACAAATCGAGGTCCATGACAAATCGAGGTCCCTTACAAATCGAGGTCCCTAAGAAATCGAAGTCCCTAAGAAATCGAAGTCCCTTACAAATCGAGGTCCATAACAAATCGAGGTCCATAACAAATCGAGGTCCATGACAAATCGAGGTCCATGACAAATCGAGGCTGCCCATGATCGAGGCAGTCCATGATCGGACTCCCCATGATCGGACTCCCCCATGATCGAGGTCACCCTGGACAGATCTGTAAGTTATAAAAACAGGGAGGCTTCGTCCATTTCGCCATTTTTAACAACTTGGAGCTTGAGCAGAAGCGATATTTGATATATTTTCAAGGAAAAACATTGGGGGTAAGTAATTCTAACTCGGATTTGGTCAATATACACGAATATATCATTGTTTTTACCATTTAATTAGTGTTTTGAGATTGAAATTTGGAAAATCTTAGAAAATCTCATAGAAACAAAAATTTAAGATTTGGAGGTCGAGTTGTTATCGGATTTTGATAAAATTGGTATGGGTGGACTCGTAACTGAATGGGTTATCAGATTTTGTAAGTTTCACCGGATTCCAAGATGCAAATTTTGAGCTAATTTCGGATTTTAATGAAAATGTAATATTTTCTTATGAAATTGATTACTATAATTTTTGTTGACTGTATCGAATTAATTATGACTAGATACGAGTCGATCGGAGTCGAAAATTCGAGGAAAAAGCATAATACTTGGTTAAATTGGAGCAAGTCGAGGTAAGTGATTTGTCTAACCTTGTCTGGGGGAAATTTCCCCTAGAATTAATATGAATGTGATTATTGAAATGTATTGAAAGTCGTGTACACGAGGTGACGAGTGTGTACACGGGCTAAATGTGAAATATTATATTTTTAAATTGTGTAGATCGCTATTGCGCATTTATTTAATTATTTTATCTTGTTATATTCTTCATCAATAATATGAGATATATACTTCAAATTTGTTTGACCTTTTCCTACTAATTGTTTGACCTGTTTAGTTGAAACTTGGTTTCTTTTATTCTGTGCATTATTTGAAGGTTGATTTTCTTTAGATTAAATATTATTAATATGAAGTATTTGACGTTTTTAAACTTGATATTGAAGCAACGTATTAAAGATTTTGAAATATTATTTTCCTGAATTATTTACTCCTGAATATTTTTGTAATCATTGTGATGGAGCAGTGAGCTCTTTATTGTGGAAGAATATTATTGTTGAATTATTTAGACATGATCCGTGAGCTCTTTATTGTGAAAAGATATTATTGTTGGATTATTTTGGCATGAGCTGTGAGCTCTTTATTATTGAAAAATATTGTTGTTGATTTATTTTTGGAAAAATCAAAATATTGGGCACTTGAGGTGCAAATTGTGATATATTGTGATATTGATACGCATGCGGTGGTATAAGGTCTGGGTGTTGAAACGCATGCAGTGAGATAAGGGTGGCTTGATACGCGTGGCTAGTAGGGGAACTACTAGAAGTCATGCGGTGTGATAAGGATGGCTGAAACGCGGGATGCTATTTCAGGAAAAATATTTTTTTTAAAAATAAATTGTGAAGGCTCCCGCGGTGAGATAAGGAAATGAGATATTGTGAAATTATTTATTATTTGGGACTACGAGACGGTACCTCGGTAGTGCCCTTGTTAATATTGATTTATGGCCATAGTTCCCTTCGATTAATTGTTGTGATTTTCATAAAGTTTAAGGAAATTATGTTTTGATTTCACGAGATATTATTTGCGATTATTTGGTGTCATTAAACGTGACATACTATTTGATTCATTTCCAGTGTCATTTTATTTCACTATATTGTTAAACATTTTACCATTCTATTATTATATTCCAGTAGGGCCTCACCTGACCTCGTCACTACTCTACCGAAGTTAGGCTTGGCACTTACTGGGTACCGCTGTGGTGTACTCATACTACGCTTCTGCACATCTTTTTGTGCAGATCCAGGTACATCTTATCAGACCACGCATCAGTAAACTAGCTGTACGAGGAGACTTCGAAGTATATCTGCTAGCGTCCGCAGACTCCGGAGTCCCCTTCTATCTTACTATGTTGTCTTCCTTATTTGTTTTAGACTCTGATGTATAGAGACATAAAGAATAAATTCTTAGAAGCTTGTAACTTATTTCTACCGGGTTTTGGGAGTTAAAATTATTTGAATTGTAGTATATTTATTTAAGATATTTATTATTATTCCGCATTGATAGGCTTACCTAGTCTTAGAGACTAGGTGCCATCACGACATCCTACGGAGGGAATTTGGGGTCGTGACAAGTTGGTATCAAAGCACTAGGTTCATAGGTGTCATGAGTCACAAGCAGGTTTAGTAGAGTCTTGTGGATCGGTACGGAGACGTCTGTATTTATCTTCGAGAGGCTATGGAACTGTTAGGAAATATTCACTTCTTTGACTCCTTATCGTGCGGCATTGATTTAGCTTGAAACATATATCTTATATTCCTTTATAACCACTCGTGTATGACATTGCGCATTGGTATCAATTATGTGTCGACGGATCATGGTGCCGCATATGGACTACGAGGGAGCCATAGATGCTCAAACATTGCCTCAACGTGTTGTTCCGACTGAAGATGCATGCGTATTGAGAGATCACCTATTGAATCATGTGGGGGCTGCAATGGACGTTGGCGTCTGGTTGATTTATACAAGCTGTGAATGTTATTATTGTGGATCATCAAATGTTGTGACCTATAACTTCGCCCCGAGTGGGGGGGAGTCCACTACGAATGGGTGGATTGTGAGGTCATGTATTATATCAGTTTTGGCCTGAAATGTATATATGTGGTTGTCACGACCCCAAATTTCCTCCGTAGGATATCGTGATGGCACATAGTCTCTAAGACTAGTTAAGCCTATCAATGCGGAATAATAATAAATATATGAAATAATTAAACTACAACTCAAACAATTTTAACTCCCAAAACCCGGTAGAAATAAGTCACAAGCTTCTAAGAATTTATTCTTAATGTCTCTATATGTCAAGGTCTAGATAAAATATAAGGAAGCAACATAAAATGATAGAAGGGGACTCCGGAGTCTGCGGACGTTGGCAGATATACCTCGAAGTCTCCGTGCGCAGGTAACTCAATGACGTCTAGGCTGGTAAAATATACCTGGATCTGCACAAAAAGATGTGCAGAAGCATAGTATGAGTACACCACAGCGGTACCCAGTAAGTGCCAAGCCTAACCTCGGTAGAGTAGTGACGAGGTCAGGTGAGGCCCTACTGGAATATAATAATGGCATGGTAAAATGTTTATCAATGTAGTAAAATAAAATGACATTGAAAATGAATCAAATAGTATGTCACATTTAATGACACCAAATAATTGCAAATAATATCTCGTGGAAATCAAAACAAAATTTCCTTCAACTTTATGAAAATCATAATAATAATCAAAGGCAACTACGGCCATAAATCAATATCAACAAGGGCACTCCCGAGGTACCGCCTCATAGTCCCAAATCATAAATAAATTCACAATATCTCATTTCCTTATATCACCGCGGGAGCCTTCACAATTTATTTAAAGAAAATATTTTTTCCGAAATAGCATCCCGTGTTTTAGCCACCCTTATCACACCGCATGACTTCTAGTAGTTCTCCTACTAGCCACGCGTATCAAGCCACCCTTATCTCACCGCATGTGTTTCAACACCCAGACCTTATACCACCGCATGCGTATCAATATCACAATATATCACAATTTGCACCTCAAGTGCTCAAATAATTTAACTTGCCAAAATAATTCAACAACAATATTTTTCCACAATAAAGAGCTCACTGCTCATGCCAAAATAAATCATCAATAATAGTTTTCCACAATAAAGAGCTCACAGCTCATGTCAAAATAATTCATCAATAATATTCTTCCACAATAAAGAGCTCACGGCTCATGCCAAAATAAATCATCAATAATAGTTTGCCACAATAAAGAGCTCACGGCTCATGCCAAAATAAATCATCAATAATAGTTTTCCACAATAAAGAGCTCACAGCTCATGTCAAAATAATTCATCAATAATATTCTTCCACAATAAAGAGCTCACGGCTCCCTCACAATGAGTATAAAAATATTCAGGAGTAAATAATTTAGGAAAATAATATTTCAAAATCTTTACTACGTTGCTTCAATATCAAGTTTAAAAATGTCAAATACTTCATATTAATAATATTTAATTTAAAGAAAATCAACCTTCAAATAATGCACAGAATAAAAGAAACCAAGTTTCAACTAAACAGGTAAAATAATTAGTAAGAAAAAATCAAACAAATTTGAAGTATATATCTCACATCAATGATGAAGAATATAACAAGATAAAATAATTTAATAAATGCGCAACAGTGATCTACACAATTTAAAAATATAATCTTTCGCAAATTAACCCGTGTACACACTCGTCACCTCGTGCACACGACTTTCAACACATTTCAATAATCACATCAATACCAATTCTAGGGGAAATTTCCCCCACACAAGGTTAGACAAGTCACTTACCTCGACTTGCTCCAATTTAATCAAGTATTATGCTTTTTCCTCGAATTTTCGACTCCGATCGACTCGTATCTAGTCATAATTAATTCGATACAGTCAACAAAAATTAAAGTAATCACTTTCATAAGAAAATATTATATTTTCATTAAAAATCCGAAATTAGCTCAAAATTTGCCAGTGGGGCCCACATCTCGGAATCCGGCGAAACTTATAAAATCCGACAACCCATTCAATTACGAGTCCAGCCATACCAATTTTACCAAAATCCGATAACAACTCGACCTCCAAATCTAAAATTTTCGTTTTTGGAAGATTTTGCAAAAATCTTGATTTTTCTTCCATAAATTCACGGATTCATGATGTAAATGAGTATGGAATCATGAAATATAATCAATATAGGATAAGGAACACTTACCCCAATGTTTTCCCGTGAAAATCGCCCAAAAATCGCCCAAAAACCGTGCTCCAAAAATTCAAAACGAAAGGAATGAAATGAGCATTTTTGGTCCTTAAGTTTCTGCCAATCCGTCACTAAAAGTCCATTTTTCGTCACTAAAAGTCTACAAGAAACAGCTCTACCAGTCTTACTTCAATTGATCATAACTTTATGTACAAATGTTCAAATGATACATGGTTTACCTTTCTGGAAACTAGAATCCACCGACTACAACTTTCATGTTTTGCAATTATTCTGATTACTTATGCATTGCGAGATATAGGCTCCCAAAGTCAGCTGCATGCATCAGAATTTCTGGCGAAATTTCTGGCGAAACCGCTCTACCAGCCTTCAGTCAATCCATCATAACTTTCTGTACAAATATTCAAATAATGTATAGTTTAACTTTCTGGAACCTATAATCCAACGACTACAACTTTTATGTTTTGCACATTTTCTGATTCCCTATGCATTGCGAGATATAAGCTTCCAAACTTGGCTCCACGCACGGAATTTCTGCAACAGAAATTTCTGAGCACTTTGTCCGAAATCCATTCCGTTTATCTTCTGAAATCCGCCCGAGACGCTCGGGACCTTAACCAATTATTCCAACATGTCCCAAAATACCAAACGAACTTAGTCGAGGCTTCAAAGTACATCAAACAACATCAGAATGACGAATCACACCTCAAATCAAAATCAATGAACTTTGAACTTTCAAATTCTATATCTTGTGTCGAAACACATCAAATCAATTCGGAATGACTTCAAATTTTGCACACAAGTCATAAATGACTTAACTAAGCTAAGAAAATTTTCAGAATCGGATTTCGACCCCGATATCAAAAAGTCAACCCCTCGGTCAAACTTCCCAAAAATTCAACTTTCGGCATTTCAAGCCTAATTCTACTACGGACTTCCAAATAAAATTCCGATCACGCTCCTAAGTCCAAAATCACCATACAGAGCTGTTGGAATCATCAAAATTCTATTCCGGGGTCGTTTGCACATAATTTGACATCCGGTCACTATTTGAACTTAAACTTTTAATTTTTCATCAAAATTCCATATCTCGGGCTAGGGACCTCGGAATTTGTTTGCGGGCATACGTCTAAGTCGCAAATCACGATACGGACCTACCAAAATTATCAAAACACTGATCCGAATCTGTTTGCTCAAAATGTTGACCAAAGTCAACTCAATTGAGTTTTAAAGCTCTAATTCACATTTTAATCTATTTTTCACCTGAAAACTTTCCAAAAAATTTTATGGACTGCGCACGCGAGTAGGGGAAATCCACTACCAATGGGTGGATTGCAGGGTCATGTATTATATCAATTTTGGCTTGAAATGTATATATGTGGTACTGAAAGGTTCCCTAAAATTTACACATGTTTAAGACCTGAGATTTTGTAGAGGATAAGGTTGGGACTTGCGGTATGTCCGCCTCCTTAATAATCCTATACTTCAGTACCAAAGAAGTTATAGAAATAACTTTAAATTTATAGAAGGTCTACTCAGTGTGGACATCACGGTTGCGGATTTTGGGGTGCTTTGGAGGAAGTATAGTTGTTGACGAGATTCTGGACTATGTGGTTCGTTCCAATATTTGTCTGTATGGAGCTCTAATTTTGTGATCGTTGTGTATAAATAGGGGTAAGGGTTACCCCAAAGAAGAATCAAAGAGTATGTTAAGAAATAGGTCAGCTCAACATTGTTGAGTCAGCATAATAAAAGAAGATATTTGCCTTGGGAGAGATAATTTTCCACTGGTGTTCGTGGAAAGCCTATGAAGAGGGAAGACTAGCCAATGCAACACCGCCCACTTGGCTTAGTTCTTAGAAACGCTTTTGAAAGAGTTTGTTTTCCGGACTCTCCGTAATGCATGGCGCATAGGATTTGAACGGTTGCGTCAGGTCACAATTGACGTTGTCAGAATATGCCATCAAGTTCAATAAGTTAGCCCATCATACTCCTACTTTGCTTCCTACAGCCAACGGGTGAGTCCATAGACTCATTAAAGGACTCAATTATGATCGTAAAATTTTATACGACTCGGTAGCTACAAGCTGATACTTCATTTCTGCAAATTGTACATATTACCAAGATATTAGAATGTGTTCGGGGTGAGGAAAAAGGAAACAAAGGAGACCAAGACGTCTTGAGGTTCTGGGGAATTCAGTGGATTATACTCTGCAAGTATAAATCATTATGGCGGGGGCTCAGGCAGTCGGCCAGTCCAGTTCGCATATTGGATTACTCGGGGTGCTCCAATAAGTTCTTTTAATGCACCACCGACATGAGTTCTGACAATGGTTATTCCAGTTATATGGTACAGACTCAATATGAGCAGCCTAACCCGCAAAGGGGTTGTTATGAATACGGTAATTATAGGCACATCATGAGAAAATTGTCTCAAACTTGGGAGAGACTTATTTCATCAAAGCACTCATGCTACATGCCCCATTGTAGTTACTACACCACCCACACGACCAGTTAGGGGTGGAGGACAGACGAGTAGAAAGTGTCCTAGAGGTGGAGACCCAACCGTTGATATATTTGTTTTATGGTATGGCGGAGGTCGCTAAATCAGTTGGTGTCATTACATGTACGACTTTGATATAATATAAAGGAATAATTTTCTTAACTTGATTCGGTTCTGCGTATCGAGACGAGTCCTCCTATTGTGCTCCACTTATGAGTGAGTTTCATAATTCTATAATCTACTTATGCGTTTACTCCTGTTGGGAGATTCCATGGAGATAGCTACGCCTATCATTCCATGTTGGTCACTAATAAGACATGCGAGGCTAAATGTGGCTTTTTGTTACTCATTTCGGTAAGTTTTGATGTAATTTACGGATAATTAATTACAAATTGTGAATTATATGCCCTACCGGTGTGGGGTTCATTATGTGTTGTGATTTTATTTAACAAAAAATTATTTGAAAGAGCAAATGAAAAGTTTCGATTGGCACGATGTGCATATTACTTATGATTCAGAACCGAGGATGAGATCCTCGCATTTTAATATAAACTGATATGTTTAAACCGGGCTACGAGCTGCGGTGGAAGTTATATAAGGACGAGATCCTTGTGAGAAAAATTCTTGTGTTTAAGTTCTCCCTTGTGAAATTAAATTTGTACTATATTACTAATGGGGAGTCATGCCTGTTAGGCTTATTTGAAAATTCTATATGAAATTCTCTATGCCTACTTGCCAATTTTGTGTTGTAATTATTGAGTTTTAACCTACGAGGTAGGTTCCCGCCTAGGTGACGTTAAAGGTGACTCATTAATTCGGGTAAATAATTATGAGGTATTCATGCCATGTATCTCATTATCAGTATTGTGAAGGTTTAAAACGAGATTTTTGTTAACATGAAGTTAATTGATGATTTGGTAATTGATTATGAACAACTATTAAGACCAGATTGACCCAGAAGGGTGCTCCGTTCATATGGGCCGAGGAATGTAAGGAGAGCTTCCAAAAGCGCAAGACAACTTTGACTACAACCCCAATGTTGGTATTACCTACAGGTTCAGGGTCTTATATTATGTATTGTGATGCGTCGCGTATTGACCTCGGCGCAATGTTGATGCAAGACGGTAGTGTGATTGCCTACTCATCCAGACAGTTAAAGGTGCATGAGAAGAATTATCTTGTACACAACCTTGAGTTAGCAGCTATTGTTCATGCCTTAAAGATTTGGCGGCATTATTTTTACGGTGTCCGTTGCGAGGTCTACACCGATCACCGAAGTTTACAACATTTGTTTAAACAGAAGGATCTTAATTTGCGGCAGCGGAGATGGTTGGAGTTGCTTAAGGATTATGCTATCACCATTCTCTATTATCTTGGGAAGGCCAATGTAGTGGCCAATGCCTTGAGTCGTAAGGCGGAGAGTTTGGGCAGCATAGCATATTTACCGGTAGTAGAGAAGCCTTGGCCTTGGATGTTTAGGCCTTGGCCAACCAGTTTGTCAGATTGGATGTTTCCGAGCTGAGCCGAATTTTGGCTTGTGTGGTTTCTCAGTCTTCTCTTTATGACCGTATCAGGGAACGTTAGTATGATGACCCCCATCTACTTGTCCTTAAGGACACAGTTCAGCACAGCAATGCCAAGGAAGTCACTATTGGAGATGAATATATATTATGGATGCAGGGTAGGATATGTGTACCAAATGTAGATGGTTTGTACGACTTGATTTTCCAGGAGGCTCACAGTTCGCGGTACTCCATTCATCCGGGTGCTGCAAAGATGTATCAATACTTGAGACAACACTATTGGTGGAGGCGGATGAAGAAAGACATAGTGGAATATGTAGCTCGGTGCCTAAATTATGAGCAGGTGAAATATGAGCATCAATGACCAGGTGGATTGCTTCAAAAGTTGGAAATTTCAGAATGGAAATGGGAGCGGATCATATGGATTTCATTGTTGGGCTCCCACGGACTCGGAGGAAGTTCGATGCAGTTTGGGTGATTATGGATAGATTGACCAAGTCAGCTCATTTTATTCCTGTGATTACCACTTACTCTTCAGAGCAGCTGGCTCAGGTATATATTCGCGAGATTGTCAGACTTCACAGTGTACCGGTACCTATCATCTCTAACCGGGGTACACAGTTTACCTCACGGCTTTGGAGGGCTGTACATCGAGAGTTGGGTACTCATGTGGAGTTGAGTACAAAATTTCACCCTCAGACGGACAGTCAGTCCGAACGCACTATTCAGATACTGGAGGATATGCTTCGTGCGTGTGTAATAGATTTTGGGGGTGCTTGGGATCAGTTCTTACCACTTGCGGAGTTTGCTTACAACAACAGTTACTAGTCAAAGATTCAGATGGATCTGTATAAGGCCTTGCATGGCAGGCGGTGCCGGTCCCCAGTGGGTTGGTTCGAACCAGGCGAGGCTAGACTTTTGGGTACAGACTTGGTTCAGGATGCCCTGGAAAAGGTTAAGTTGATTCAGGATTGACTTCGTACAGCCCAATCTTGACAGAAGAGTTATGCAGATAGGAAGGTTTGTGATGTTGCATTCATGGTTGGTGAGCGGGTATTGCTCCGAGCTTTGCCTATGAAGGTTGTGATGAGCTTCGGGAATAAGGGCAAGTTGAGCCCTAGGTATATTGGGCCATTTTAGATTCTTGAGAGAGTTGGAGAGGTGGCTTACAAGTTTGTACTACCACCTAGTCTCTCTGGGGTTCATCCGGTATTCCATGTTTCCATGCTTCAGAAATATCACGGTGATCCGTCTCATGTGTTAGACTTCAGTTCGGTTCAGTTGGACAAGGATCTATCTTATGTTGAGGAACCAGTGACAATTTTGGATAGGCAGGATCGAAAGCTAAGGTAAAAGACATTGCTTTCGTGAAGGTTCAATAGACGGGTCATCCGGTCGAAGAAGCGACTTGGGAGACCGAGCATGATATGCGCAACTGTTATCCACATTTATTCACCAGCTTAGGTACTTTTTCTAACTCCGTTCGAGGACGAACGTTTGTTTTAGAGGTGGAGAATGTAATGACCCAAAATGTCATCTTTAAATTAAATAATTAATTCTGACAAAATCGAGGTCCCTGACAAAATCGAGGTCCCTAAGAAATCGAGGTCCATTACAAATCGAGGTCCCTTACAAATCGAGGTCCCTAAGAAATCGAGGTCCATTACAAATTGAGGTCCCTTACAAATCGAGGTCCATGACAAATCGAGGTCCCTTACAAATCGAGGTCCCTAAGAAATCGAAGTCCCTAAGAAATCGAAGTCCCTTACAAATCAGGGTCCATAACAAATCGAGGTCCATAACAAATCGAGGTCCATGACAAATCGAGGTCCATGACAAATCGAGGCTGCCCATGATCGAGGCAGTCCATGATCGGACTCCCCATGATCGGACTCCCCCATGATCGAGGTCACCCTGGACAGATCTGTAAGTTATAAAAACAGGGAGGCTTCGTCCATTTCGCCATTTTTAACAACTTGGAGCTTGAGCAGAAGCGATATTTGATATATTTTCAAGGAAAAACATTGGGGGTAAGTGATTCTAACTCGGATTTGGTCAATATACACGAATATATCATTGTTTTCACCATTTAATTAGTGTTTTGAGATTGAAATTTGGAAAATTTTAGAAAATCTCATAGAAACGAAAATTTAAGATTTGGAGGTCGAGTTGTTATCGGATTTTAGTAAAATTGGTATGGGTGGACTCGTAACTGAATGGGTTATCGGATTTTGTAAGTTTCACAGGATTCCGAGATGTGGGCCCCACGGACAAATTTTGAGCTAATTTCGGATTTTAATGAAAATGTAATATTTTCTTATGAAATTGATTACTATAATTTTTGTTGACTGTATCGAATTAATTATGACTAGATACGAGTCGATCGGAGTCGAAAATTCGAGGAAAAAGCATAATACTTGGTTAAATTGGAGCAAGTCGAGGTAAGTGACTTGTCTAACCTTGTCTGGGGGAAATTTCCCCTAGAATTAATATGAATGTGATTATTGAAATGTATTGAAAGTCGTGTACACGAGGTGACGAGTGTGTACACGGGCTAAATGTGAAAGATTATATTTTTAAATTGTGTAGATCGCTATTGCGCATTTATTAAATTATTTTATCTTGTTATATTCTTCATCAATGATATGAGATATATACTTCAAATTTGTTTGACTTTTTCCTACTAATTGTTTGACCTGTTTAGTTGAAACTTGGTGTGATGACCCAAAATGTCATCTTTAAATTTAATAATTAATTCTGTGTTCTAAGACCTCGAAAAGCACTATTTATCCTTCCTCGACTTGCGTGCGCAGTCCATAAAATTTTCCGAAAAGTTTTCAGGTGAAAAATGGATTAAAATGTGAATTAGCGCTTTAAAACTCAACTGAGTTGACTTTGGTCAATATTTTGAGCAAACGGACTCGGATCAGTGTTTTGACAATTTTTGTAGGTCTGTATCATAATTTGGGACTTAGGCGTATTCCCGGAATCAAATTCCGAGATCCCTAGCCCGAGATATGGAATTTTGATGAAAAATTAAAAGTTTAAGTTCAAATATTGACCGGATGTCAAATTATGTGCAAACGACCCCGGAATAAAATTTTGAAGATTACAACAGCTCTGTATGGTGATTTTGGACTTAGGAGCGTGATCAGAATTTTATTTGGAAGTCCGTAGTAGAATTAGGCTTGAAATGCCGAAAGTTGAATTTTTGGGAATTTTGACCGAGAGGTTGACTTTTTGATATCGAGGTCGAAATCCGATTCTGGAAATTGGAATAGTTTTGTTATGTCATTTATGACTTGTGTGCAAAATTTGAAGTCATTCCGAATTGATTTGATGTGTTTCGACACAAGATATAGAATTTGAAAGTTCAAAGTTCATTGATTTTGATTTGAGGTGCGATTCGTCGTTTTGATATTGTTTGATGTAGTTTGAAGCCTCGACTAAGTTCGTATGGTATTTTGGGACATGTTGGAATAGTTGGTTAAGGTCCCGAGGGTCTCGGGTGGATTTCGGAAGGTAAACGGAATGGATTTCGGACAAAGTGCTGGAAATTTCTGTTTGCAGAAATTTCTGTTGCAGAAATTCCGTGCGTGGAGCCACGTTTGGAAGCTTATATCTCGCAATGCATAAGGAATCAGAAAATGTCCAAAACATGAAAGTTGTAGTCGTTGGATTATAGGTTCCAGGAAGTTAATCTATGCATTATTTGGAGATTGGTACAGAAAGTTATGATGGATTGAATGAAGGCTGGTAGAGCCGTTTCGCCAGAAATTTCGGCAGAAATTCTGATGCATGCAGCCGACTTTGGGAGCTTATATCTCGCAATGCATAAGGAATCGGAATAATTGCAAAACATGAAAGTTGTATTAGGTGGATTCTAGTTTCCAGAAAGTTAAACCATTTATCATTTGGACATTTGTACTTTAAGTTATGATCAATTGAAGTAAGACTGGTAGAGCTGTTTCTGAAGGAATTTTAGTGACGAAAAATGGACTTTTAGTGACGTATTGGCAGAAACTTAAGGACCAAAAATGCTCATTTCATTCATTTCGTTTTGGATTTTTGGAGCACGGTTTTTGGGCGATTTTTGGGCGATTTTCACGAGAAAACATTGGGGCAAGTGTTCCTTATCCTATATTGATTATATTTCATGATTCCATACTCATTTACATCATGAATCCGTGAATTTATGGAAGAAAAATCAAGATTTTTGCAAAATCTTCCAAAAACAAAAATTTTAGATTTGGAGGTCGAGTTGTTATCGGATTTTGGTAAAATTGGTATGGGTGGACTCGTAATTGAATGGGTTGTCGGATTTTATAAGTTTCGCCAGATTCCGAGATGTGGGCCCCACGGGTAAATTTTGAGCTAATTTCGGATTTTTAATGAAAATATAATATTTTCTTATGAAATTGATTACTATAATTTTTGTTGACTGTATCGAATTAATTATGACTAGTTACGAGTCGATCGGAGACAGAAAATCGAGGATAAAGCATAATACTTGATTAAATTGGAGCAAGTCGAGGTAAGTGACTTGTCTAACCTTGTGTGAGGGAAATTTCCCCTAAAATTGGTATTGATGTGATTATTGAAATATGTTGAAAGTCGTGTGCACGAGGTGACGAGTGTGTACACGGGTTAATTTGCGAAAGATTATATTTTTAAATTGTGTAGATCACTGTTGTGCATTTATTAAATTATTTTATCTTGTTATATTCTTCATCATTGATGTGAGATATATACTTCAAATTTGTTTGATCTTTTCTTACTAATTGTTTTACCTGTTTAGTTGAAACTTGGTTTCTTTTATTCTGTGCATTATTTGAAGGTTGATTTTCTTTAAATTAAATATTATTAATATGAAGTATTTGACATTTTTAAACTTGATATTGAAGCAACGTAGTAAAGATTTTGAAATATTATTTTCCTAAATTATTTACTCCTGAATATTTTATAATCATTGTGAGGGAGCCGTGAGCTCTTTATTGTGGAAAAATATTATTGATGAATTATTTTGACATGAGCTGTGAGCTCTTTATTGTGGAAAACTATTATTGATAATTTATTTTGGCATGAGCCGGGAGCTCTTTTTTGTGGCAAACTATTATTGATGATTTATTTTGGCATGAGCCGCGAGCTCTTTATTGTGGAAAAATATTGTTGTTGAATTATTTTGGCAAGTTAAATTATTTGAGCACTTGAGGTGCAAATTGTGATATATTGTGATATTGATACGCATGCGGTGGTATAAGGTCTGGGTGTTGAAAGGCATGCATTGAGATAAGGGTGGCTTGATACGCGTGGCTAGTAGGGGAACTACTAGAAGTCATGCGGTGTGATAAGGGTGGCTAAAACGCGGGATGCTATTTCGGGAAAAATATTTTCTTTAAATAAATTGTGAAGGCTCCCGCGGTGATATAAGGAAATCAGATATTGTGAATTTATTTATGATTTGGGACTACGAGGCGGTACCTCGGGAGTACCCTTGTTGATATTGATTTATGGCCGTAGTTGCCTTTGATTATTATTGTGATTTTCATAAAGTTGAAGGAAATTCTGTTTTGATTTTCACGAGATATTATTTGCAATTATTTGGTGTCATTAAATGTGACATACTATTTGATTCATTTTCAATGTCATTTTATTTTACTACATTGATAAACATTTTACCATGCCATTATTATATTCCAGTAGGGCCTCACCTGACCTCGTCACTACTCTACCGAGGTTAGGCTTGACACTTAATGGGTACCGTTATGGTGTACTCATACTACGCTTTTGCACATCTTTTTGTGCAGATCCAGGTACATTTTACCAGCCTAGACGTCATTGAGTTACCTGCGCACGGAGATTTCGAGGTATATCTGCCAGCGTCCGCAGACTCCGGAGTCCCCTTCTATCATTTTATGTTGCTTCCTTATATTTTATCTAGACCTTGAACATATAGAGACATTAAGAATAAATTCTTAGAAGCTTGTGACTTATTTCTACCGGGTTTTGGGAGTTGAAATTGTTTGAATTATAGTTTAATTATTTCAGATATTTATTATTATTCCGCATTGATAGGCTTACCTAGTCTTAGAGACTAGGTGCCATCACGACATCCTACGGAGGGAATTTGGGGTCGTGACAAGTTGGTATCAGAGCACTAGGTTCATAGGTGTCATGAGTCACAAGCAAGTTTAGTAGAGTCTTGCAGATCGGTACGGAGACGTCTGTACTTATCTTCGAGAGGCTATGGAACTGTTAGGAAATCTTCACTTCTTTGACTCCTTATCGTGCGGCATTGATTTAGCTTGAAACATATATCTTATATTCCTTTGTATCCACTCGTGTATGATATTTCGCACTCAATATCAGTTGTGCGTCGACGGTTCGTGATGCCGCAGATGGACTACGAGGGAGCCAGAGATGCTCAAACATTGCCTCAACGTGTGGTTCGACTGAAAATGCGGGCGTATTGAGAGATCACCTAGTGAATCATGCGGGGGTGCAACAGACGTTGGCGTCTGGTTGATTTATACAAGCTGTGAAGGTTATTATTGTGGATCATTGGACGTTGTGACCTATGACTTCGCGCCGAGTGGGGGGTGTCCATGACCAATGGGTGGATTGCGAGGTTATGTGTTATATCCGTTTTGGCCTGAAATTTATATATGTGGTAGTGAAAGGTTCCCTAAAATTTACACATGTTTAAGACTTGAGATTTTGTAGAGGATAAGGTTGGGACTTGTGGTATGTCCGCCTCCTTAATAATCCTATACTTCAATACCATTATAGAAAGAACTCTAAATTTATAAAAGGTCTACTCAGCATGGACGTCACTGTTGCAGATTTTGGGGTGCTTCGGAGTAAGTACACTTGTTGACGAGAGTCTAGACTATGTGGTTCGTGACAAGATTTGTCTATATGGAGCTTTACTTTTGTGATCGTTGTGTATAAATAGGGGTAAGGGTTACCCCAAAGAAGAGTCGAAGAGTATCTTAAGCAATTAGTCAGCTCAACAGTGTAGAGTCAGTATAACAAAAGAAGAAATTCGCCTTGGGAGAGATAATTCTCCACCGGTGTTCGTGGCAAGCCTATGAAGAGAGCAGACCAGCCAATGCAACACCGCCCACTTGGCTCAGTTCTCAGAAATGCTTTTGAAAGAGTTTGTTTTCTGGACTCTCCGTAATGCGTGGCGCATAGGGTTTGAACGGTTGCGTCATGTCACCATTGACGATTTCAGTATATGCCATCAAGTTCAATAAGTTAGCCCGTCATACTCCTACTTTGCTTCCTACACCCAGAGGGCGAGTCCATAGACTCATTAAAGAACTCAATTATGATCATAAAATTTTGTACAACTCGGGAGCTACAAGCTGATACTTCATTTCTGCTAGTTGTACAAATTGCCAAGATATTAGAATGTGTTCGGGGTGAAAAAAAAAAGAAAAGAAGGGAAACTAAGGAGACCAAGACGTCTCAAGGTTCTGGGGGATTCAGTGGATTCTACTCTGCAAGTATAAATCATTATGGAGGGGGCTCGGGCAGTCGGCCAGCCGAGTCCGCACATCGGATTACTCGGGGTGCTCCAGTAAGTTCTTTTAATGCACCACCGACATGAGTTCCTACAATGGTTATTCCAGTTATCTGCACAGACTCAATATGAGCAGCCTAACCCGCAAAAGGGTTGTTATGAATACGGTGATACTAGGCACATCATGAGAAAATTGTCCCAAACTTGGGAGAGACATATTTCATCAAAGCACTCAGGCTACGTGCCCCATTGCAGTTACTACACCACCAACATGACCAGTTAAGGGTGGAGGACAGACTGGTAAAAGGCATCCTAGAGGTGGAGACCCAGCCGTTGATATATTTATTTTACGGTATGGCAGAGGTCGCTACATCAGATGGTGTCGTTACAGGTACGACCTCGATTTAATATAAAGGAATAATTTTCTTAAGTTGATTCGGTTCTCAATATCGAAACGAGTCTTCCTATTGTGCTCCACTTATGAGTGAGCTTCATAATTCTATAATTTACTTATGTGTTTACCCCTGTTGGGAGATTTTATGGAGATAACTACGCCTATCATTTCGTGTTGGTCACTAATAAGAGCTGCGAGACTAAATGTGGCTTTCTGTTACTCATTTCGGTAAATTGATGTAAATTCCGAATAATTAATTACAAATTGTGAATTATATGCCTTACCGGTATGGGGTTCATTATGTGTTGTGATTTGGTATAACCGAAATTATTTAAAAGGAGAAAATGGAAATTTTCAATTGGCACAATGTGCATATTACTTGTGATTCAGAACCGAGGACGAGATCCTCACATTTTAATATAAACTGATATGTTTAAACCGGGCTACGAGCTGCGGTGGAAGTTATATAAGGACGAGATCCTTGTGAGGAAAATTCTTGTGTTTAAGTTCTCTCTTGTGAATTTTAACTTGTACTATAGTACTAATAGGGAGTCATGCCTGTTAGGCTTATTTGAAAATTCTATATGAAATTCTCTGTGCATACTTGCCAATTTTGTGTTGTAATTATTGAGTTTTAACCTACGAGGTAGGTTCCCTCCTAGGTGACGTTAAAGGTGACTCGTTAATTCGGGTAAATAATTATGAGGTCTTCATGTCTCGTATCTCGTTATCAGTATTGTGAAGGTTTAAAACGAGATTTTTGTTAACATGAAGTTAATTGACGTTTTTGTAATTGATTATGAACAACTATTACGACAAGATTGACCCAGAAGGGTGCTCCGTTCATATGGGCCGAGGAATGTAAGGAGAGGTTCCAAAAGTTCAAGACAACTTTGACTACAACCCCAATGTTGGTATTACCTACAGGTTCAGGATCTTATATTGTGTATTGTGATGCATCGCGTATTGACCTCGGCGCAGTGTTGATGCAAGACGGTAGGGTGATTGGCTACGCATCCAGACAGTTAAAGGTTCATAAGAAGAATTATCCTGTCCATGACCTTGAGGTAGCAGCTATTGTTCATGCCTTGAAGATTTGGCGGCATTATTAGTACGGTGGCCATTGTGAGGTCTACACCGATCACCGAAGTTTACAAAATTTGTTTAAACAGAAGGATCTTAATTTGCGGCAGTGGAGATGGTTGGAGTTGCTTAAGGATTATGCTATAACCATTCTCTATCATCTTGGGAAGGCCAATATAGTGGCCAATGCCTTGAGTCGTAAGGCGGAGAGTTTGGGCAGCATAGCATATTTACTGGAAGTAGAGAGGCCTTTGGCCTTGGATGTTCAGGCCTTGGCCAACCAGTTTGTCAGATTGGATGTTTCCGAGCCGAGTCGAGTTTTGGCTTGAGTGGTTTCTCAGTCTTCTCTTTATGATTGTATCAGGGAACGTCAGTATGATGACCCACATCTGCTTGTCCTTAAGGACATAGTTCAGCACGGCGATGCCAAGGAAGTCACTATTGGAGATGAAGATGTATTACGGATGCAGGGTAGGCTATGTGTGCCTAATGGAGATGGTTTTTGTGAATTGATTCTCCAGGAGGCTGATAATTCGCGGTACTCCATACATCCGGGTGCTGCAAAGATGTAGCAGGACTTGAGGCAACATTATTGGTGGAGGAAGATGAAGAAAGACATAGTGGAGTATGTAGCTCGGTGTCTAAATTGTCAACAAGTGAAATATGAGCATCAACGACTGAATGGATTGCTTCAGAAGTTAGAGATTCCAGAATGGAAATGGGAGAGGATCACTATGGATTTCGTTGTTGGGCTCCCACGGACTCAGAGTAAGTTCAATGCAGCTTGGGTGATTGTGGATAGATTGACCAAGTCAGCTCATTGCAATCCTATGATGACTACCTACTCTTCCGAGCAGTTGGCTCGAATCTATATTCGCGAGATTGTCAGATTTCACGGCATAGCGGTATCTATCATCTTTGACCGGGGTATGCAGTTTACATCACGGTTCTAGAGGGTAGTACAACATGAGTTGGGTACTCAGGTACAGTTCAAAACAACATTTCACCCTCAGACGGACGAGCAGTTCGAACGCACTATTCAGATACTGGAGGATATGCTTCGTGCGTGTGTGATAGATTTTGGGGGTGCTTGGGATCAGTTCTTACCACTTGCGTATCTTGCTTACAACAACAGTTGTCAGTCAAGCATTCAGATGGCTCCGTATGAGGCCTTGTATGGTAGGTGGTGCCAGTCCCCAGTGGGTTGGTTCGAACCGGGCGAGGCTAGGCTATTGGGTACAGACTTGATTCAGGATTGACTTCGTACATCCCAATCTAGATAGAAGAGTTATGCGAATCGGAAGGTTCGTGATGTTGCATTCATGGTTGATGAGCGGGTATTGCTCTGGGTTTCGCCTATGAAGGGTGTGATGAGGTTCGGGAAGAAGGGCAATTTGAGCCCTAGGTATATTGGGCCTTTAGAGATTCTTGAAAGAGTTGGAGAGGTGGCTTACAGACTTGCACTACCACCTAGTCTCTCTGCAGTTCATCCGGTATTCCATGTTTCTATGCTTCGAAAATATCATGGGGATTCGTCTCATGTGTTAGACTTCAGTTCGGTTCAGTTGGACAAGGATCTATCTTATATTGAGGAACCAGTGGCTATTTTAGATAGGCAGGTTCGAAAGCTGAGGTCAAAGAACATTGCTTCCGTGAAGGTTCAGTGGAGGGGTCATCCGGTCGAGGAGGCGACTTGGGAGGCCAAGCTTGATATATGCAGCTGTTATCCACACTTATTCACTAGCTCAGGTATTTTTTCTAACTCCGTTCGAGGACGAACGTTTGTTTTAGAGGTGGAGAATGTGATGACCCAAAATGTCATCTTTAAATTTAATAATTAATTCTGTGTTCTAAGACCTCGAAAAGCACTATTTATCCTTCCTCGACTTGCGTGCGCAGTCCATAAAATTTTCCGAAAAGTTTTCAGGTGAAAAATGGATTAAAATGTGAATTAGAGCTTTAAAACTCAACTGAGTTGACTTTGGTCAATATTTTGAGCAAACTGACTCGGATCAGTGTTTTGACAATTTTTGTAGGTCTGTATCATAATTTGGGACTTAGGCGTATTCCCGGAATCAAATTCCGAGATCCCTAGCCCGAGATATGGAATTTTGATGAAAAATTAAAAGTTTAAGTTCAAATAGTGACCGGATGTCAAATTATGTGCAAACGACCCCGGAATAAAATTTTGAAGATTACAACAGCTACGTATGGTGATTTTGGACTTAGGAGCGTGATCGGAATTTTATTTGGAAGTCCGTAGTAGAATTAGGCTTGAAATGCCGAAAGTTGAATTTTTGGGAAGTTTGACCGAGAGGTTGACTTTTTGATATCGAGGTCGAAATCCGATTCTGAAAATTTTCATAGCTCAGTTATGTCATTTATGACTTGTGTGCAAAATTTGAAGTCATTCCGAATTGATTTGATGTGTTTCGACACAAGATATAGAATTTGAAAGTTCAAAGTCCATTTATTTTGATTTGAGGTGCGATTCGTCGTTTTGATATTGTTTGATGTAGTTTGAAGCCTCGACTAAGTTCGTATGGTATTTTGGGACATGTTGGAATAATTGGTTAAGGTCCCGAGGGTCTCGGGTGGATTTCGAAAGGTAAACGGAATGGATTTCGGACAAAGTGCTGGAAATTTCTGTTTGCAGAAATTTCTGTTGCAGAAATTTCGTGCGTGGAGCCACGTTTGGAAGCTTATATCTCGCAATGCATAAGGAATCAGAAAATGTGCAAAACATGAAAGTTGTAGTCGTTGAATTATAGGTTCCAGAAAGTTAAACTATGCATTATTTGGATATTGGTACAGAAAGTTATAATGGATTGAATGAAGGCTGGTAGAGCAGTTTTGCCAGAAATTTCGCCAGAAATTCTGATGCATGCAGCCGACTTTGGGAGCTTATATCTCACAATGCCTAAGGAATTAGAATAATTGCAAAACATGAAAGTTGTAGTCGGTGGATTCTAGTTTCCGGAAAGTTAAACCATTTACCATTTGGACATTTGTACATTAAGTTATGATCAATTGAAGTAAGACTAGTAGAACTGTTTCGGGTAGACTTTTAGTGACGAAAAATGGACTTTTAGTGACGTATTGGCAGAAACTTAAGGACCAAAAATGCTCATATCATTCATTTCGTTTTGGATTTTTGGAGCACGATTTTTGGGCGATTTTTGGGCGATTTTCACGGGAAAACATTCGGGTAAGTGTTCCTTATCCTATATTGATTATATTTCATGATTCCATACTCATTTACATCATGAATCCGTGAATTTATGGAAGAAAAATCAAGATTTTTGCAAAATCTTCCAAAAACGAAAATTTTAGATTTGGAGGTCGAGTTGTTATCGGATTTTGGTAAAATTGGTATGGGTGGACTCGTAATTGAATGGGTTGTCGGATTCTATAAGTTTCGCCGGATTCCGAGATGTGGGCCCCACGGGCAAATTTTGAGCTAATTTCGGATTTTTAATGAAAATGTAATATTTTCTTATGAAATTGATTATTATAATTTTTGTTGACTGTATCGAATTAATTATGACTAGATACGAGTCGATCGGAGTCAGAAAATCAAGGAAAAAGCATAATACTTGATTAAATTGGAGCAAGTCGAGGTAAGTGACTTGTCTAATCTTGTGTGGGGGAAATTTCCCCTAAAATTGGTATTGATGTGATTATTGAAATGTGTTGAAAGTCGTGTGTACGAGGTGACGAGTGTGTACACGAGTTAATTTGCGAAAAATTATATTTTTAAATTGTGTAGATCACTGTTGCGCATTTATTAAATTATTTTATCGTGTTATATTCTTCATCATTGATGTGAGATATATACTTCAAATTTGTTTGATTTTTTCTTACTAATTGTTTTACCTGTTTAGTTGAAACTTGGTTTCTTTTATTCTGTGCATTATTTGAAGGTTGATTTTCTTTAAATTAAATATTATTAATATGAAGTATTTGACATTTTTAAACTTGATACTGAAGCAACGTAGTAAAGATTTTGAAATATTATTTTCCTAAATTATTTACTCCTGAATATTTTTATACTCATTGTGAGGGAGTCGTTAGCTCTTTATTGTGAAAAAATATTATTGATGAATTATTTTGACATGAGCTGTGAGCTCTTTATTGTGGAAAACTATTATTGATAATTTATTTTGGCATGAGCCGTGAGCTCTTTATTGTGGCAAACTATTATTGATGATTTATTTTGGCATGAGCCGTGAGCTCTTTATTGTGGAAAAATATTGTTGTTGAATTATTTTGGCAAGTTAAATTATTTGAGCACTTGAGGTGCAAATTGTGATATATTGTGATATTGATACGCATGCGGTGATATAAGGTCTGGGTGTTGAAACGTATGCGGTGAGATAAGGGTGGCTTGATACACGTGGCTAGTAGGGGAACTACTAGAAGTCATGCGGTGTGATAAGGTTGGCTAAAACACGGGATGCTATTTCGGAAAAAATATTTTCTTTAAATAAATTGTGAAGGCTCCCGCGGTGATATAAGGAAATCAGATATTGTGAATTTATTTATGATTTGGGACTACGAGGCGGTACCTCGGGAGTACCCTTGTTGATATTGATTTATGGCCGTAGTTGCCTTTGATTATTATTGTGATTTTCATAAAGTTGAAGGAAATTCTGATTTTCACGAAATATTATTTGCAATTATTTGGTGTCATTAAATGTGACATACTATTTGATTCATTTTCAATGTCATTTTATTTTACTACATTGATAAACATTTTACCATGCCATTATTATATTCCAGTAGGGCCTCACCTGACCTCGTCACTACTCTACCGAGGTTAGGCTTGACACTTACTGGGTACCGTTGTGGTGTACTCATACTACGCTTCTGCACATCTTTTTGTACAGATCCAGGTATATTTTACCAGCCTAGACGTCATTGAGTTACCTGCGCACGGAGACTTCGAGGTATATCTGCCAGCGTCCGCAGACTCCGGAGTCCCCTTCTATCATTTTATGTTGCTTCCTTATATTTTATCTAGACCTTGACATATAGAGACATTAAGAATAAATTCTTAGAAGCTTGTGACTTATTTCTACCGGGTTTTGGGAGTTGAAATTGTTTGAATTGTAGTTTAATTATTTCAGATATTTATTATTATTCCGCATTGATAGGCTTACCTAGTCTTAGAGACTAGGTGCCATCACGACATCCTACGGAGGGAATTTGGGGTCGTGACACTTGGTTTCTTTTATTCTGTGCATTATTTGAAGGTTGATTTTCTTTAGATTAAATATTATTAATATGAAGTATTTGACATTTTTAAACTTGATATTGAAGCAACGTATTAAAGATTTGGAAATATTATTTTCCTGAATTATTTACTCCTGAATATTTTTGTACTCATTGTGATGGAGCAGTGAGCTCTTTATTGTGGAAGAATATTATTGTTGAATTATTTAGACATGATCCGTGAGCTCTTTATTGTGAAAAAATATTATTGTTGGATTATTTTTGCATGAGCCGTGAGCTCTTTATTATTGAAAAATATTGTTGTCGATTTATTTTTGGAAAAATCAAAATATTAGGCACTTGAGGTGCAAATTGTGATATATTATGATATTGATACGCATGCGGTGGTATAAGGTCTGAGTGTTGAAATGCATGCAGTGAGATAAGGGTGGCTTGATACGCGTGGCTAGTAAGGGAACTACTAGAAGTCATGCGGTGTGATAAGGATGGCTGAAACGCGGGATGCTATTTCAGGAAAAATATTTTTTTTAAAAATAAATTGTGAAGGCTCCCGCGGTGAGATAAGGAAATGAGATATTGTGAAATTATTTATTATTTGGGACTACGAGACGGTACCTCGGTAGTGCCCTTGTTAATATTGATTTATGGCCATAGTTCCCTTCGATTAATTGTTGTGATTTTCATAAAGTTTAAGAAAATTATGTTTTGATTTCACGAGATATTATTTGCGATTATTTGGTGTCATTAAATGTGACATACTATTTGATTCATTTCCAGTGTCATTTTATTTCACTATATTGTTAAACATTTTACCATTCCATTATTATATTCCAGTAGGGCCTCACCTGACCTCGTCACTACTCTACCAAAGTTAGGCTTGGCACTTACTGGGTACCGTTGTGGTGTACTCATACTATACTTCTGCACATCTTTTTGTACAGATCCAGGTATATCTTATCAGACCAGGCATCAGTAAACTAGCTGTACGAGGAGACTTCGAGGTATATCTGCCAGCGTCCGCAGACTCCGAAGTCCCCTTCTATCTTACTATGTTGTCTTCCTTATTTATTTTAGACTCTGATGTATAGAGACATAAAGAATAAATTCTTAGAAGCTTGTGACTTATTTCTACCGGGTTTTGGGAGTTAAAATTGTTTGAATTGTAGTATATTTATTTAAGATATTTATTATTATTCCGCATTGATAGACTTACCTAGTCTTAGAGACTAGGTGCCATCACGATATCCTACGGAGGGAATTTGGGGTCGTGACAATATACCCCAGTCTTCAACAGATATAATCTGTTTAATTATAATCTTCGAGAAGTTATAAACGTTTTCGTCTGTGCTATACCCAGAAAAGTGCTGAAAATCTGCACTGCCAGTACTGGTTAGTATTGTTTCATAATAGGAATGGGTTTTGTATGACTCACCCGGATAGTATAACCCATTTATTAAATACCTTTGGAATATCTTCCATGGTTCTTCTTTTCTCTGAATATCAGAGTTTTCTAAAAGAAATATCATTTCCTTTTTTGACACTTTCTCATATGACTTGATATCATCATTGTCATCTTTGGTGATGGAAGCAAAAGTATCACTTTGCTTGGCAGAAATATCTTTCTGTTTTTGAGCAGTCAAATAGGCCTGCAAATGTGCGTATAACGGACTATCTTCTGGAATATCTTCCAGATGGACGGATGGTCTTATCAATGATTCTTCTCTGAGAGATATCCTCTCATTGACTAAACTCTTTCTTCCCATTTGTATTACTGGGGAGTTTGATGAGGATCCGTATGACGATCCTGAAGGTGATGATCTTCCTTTGGACTGTGGGGATGATCTTCCCCAACCTCTACCTCTTCCCTTACCCCAGGGGGGTTCCATCCTGTAAATATTCACGAGATAAGAAGTCTGGTAGAGAATTATCAATTCCCTTTTTGTATTGAATTTCAAAGTCAAAAGGGGCTAATTGAGCCTGCCATCTTGCAAATATCATTTTTGAGGCATCATGTTTAAAATCTTTGTTAAACATATATTTAACAGATTGTGCATCGGTTTTTATTAAAAACTTTTGGTTGTACAAATCATCTTGAAATTTTAACACACATTTAACAATGGTTAACATTTCATGTGCCACAGTAGCATATTTTCTCTGGGCTTCAGACCATTTACCAGAGTAGAATCTAATCAGATATTCATGCTTATTATTGGGATTTATCTATTTCAAGATCCCTCCGTAACCAATGTTAGACGCATCAGTCTCAATAATCTTTTGCCATGCAAGATTAGCAAGGGTTAAGCAAGGTAGAGATTTAACACGTTGCTTAATGTTTTTAACCAAAGTAGTATGACTATCAGTCCAGGGTTTTTTATAATCCTTTTTTAGCCTATCATATAAGGGGGCTAAATCACGCGATAAATCTTTATAAAAAGATGAAATATAATTTAAACTTCCCAAAAATCTTTGTAACTGAGTTCTATCAGTAATAACATCGGGAATTTTGAGGCAAAATCTATCGATCTTTGAATAGGAGTAATCTTTCCTTGACAAATATAATGTCCTAAAAATCGAATGTTAGTTTGGAATAAACTCATTTTTTGTTTTGAGATAACCAAACCATTTTGTATAACAATTTTTTTAAAAATATCTAAGTGCTTAGTATGCATTTCGAGTGTTTTGGAAAATACCAAAATGTCATCAATATAAACAATGATAAAGTCTAGATATGGGTTAAAAAAATCATTCATAATTTTTTGGAATTCAGAAGGGGCATTCTTTAAACCAAAAGGCATAACATTCCACTCATATTGCCCAAATGGAACATTAAAAGCAGTTCTATAAGTATGCTCTTTAAATATTTGAATTTGCCAATAATCAGATTTTAAATCAAAATTTGAAAATATATTGGCATCATATAATCTAGACAATAAATCTCTTTTATTGGGAATAGGATACCTTACCCACTTCAAATATTTATTCAAAGGCTTATAATTAATGACCAATCTAGGAATACCACGTTTCTTTTCAGCTGCGTTATTGACATAAAAAGCTGTGCAAGACCAAGAAGATTTTGAGGGTTTTATCAAACCCTTCTGTAATAGGCTATCAATTTCCTTTTTGCAGAATTCTACTAATTCCGCGTTCATCTGACAAGGTCGAAATTTAGTAGGAATATCATCCTCAGAGAAATTATCTTCATATGGCAGAGTGACAATATGCTTTTTTCTATTCCAAAAAGCACTGGGATGTTCTGCACAAATATCAATAGTAATATTTTCGGAAATCATTTTGATCTTTTCCTGTATTTTAGTAGAATTCAAAGTATCAAATATATTCATACTAAACAATTCTAACTGTAAAGAATCAACATGTTTCTGCTTCATATCAATCAAAGCATTAATATCTCTAGTTACTGGATCTGTAATAAAAGTATAACTAATCTCTTTATCCTTATAAGTAGCAGTAAAACCTTTTGAGTCTATGCTAGTAAAAGGATAAATGGCGTTAATAAACGGTGTTCCTAGTATAATAGGAGGGTATAACTTGTTTTTAACCAAGAAAAAGAAGTGCGGAATACAGACTTTATTCTGACAAATACCCGTATTAGGTAGTTTATACTCTATATCTAAAGCATGTTCGGATGCAGATTTAACCATATGAGTAGTTTTTTGAAAATATTTCGTAGGTATTAAACCTTCTTGAATGCAGCTAACATCTGCTCCACTATCGATCATGGCAATATTTGTAATAGAAAAACTATTATCAATGAGAATAGTACATTTGATATACCATCTATGAGCAGTAATAATTTGCATCATTCCTAAAAACATATCATGTTTAGGATCAAAACTAATAGGTTTTTCTTCAATATCATTTTCAGAAATACCTTTGTTTTTATCATTAGATTTCTCAGCTGGAGAATTGATTTTCTCAATCTGAGTAATCCTATGATCACAAATCATTTGATTTTGTTTAAGAGATTTGATCTCTCGTTTCAAGTTTTCCACTTCAACCTTTAAATTATTGAAAGAAGAATCTTTTGCTGGAGTTGAATTTTTATTCAAAAGACGGTTATTAACCTCTATTAAAGAATAAGGCGGGGAATATTCAAATTCTTTTTCAAAAGGTTTTGCAAAACTAGAACTTGAATTAGCAGCCAAATTAATAATGTTTTCACGAAGTTTTTTGTCACGACCCAAAATTTTCACTAGTCGTGATGGCACCTAACCCAACCCGTTAGGTAAGTCAATTTCCAACTATCCAATTCCAATGAAATCAATTAAAAGAAAATTTCTAAAACCGATACATCTCCACAAGAACTGGTAGTACAAATCATAAGCTTCTAAGAATAGAGTATACAAAGCGGAAATGAAATAAATACATAGTCTGTTTGAATAATACATAAACAGAGTTTTTATAAATCTAAGGCTACCCTGAATAAGAGGCAGCTACAACATGAATGCATGTACATCATCAAGTCCCGCAACCAGCGAGCACAGCAACAACAGCAGCCAACATCTGCACGCAATGTGCAGAAGTGTAGTATCAGTACAACCGACCCCATGTACTGAGTAAGTAACAAACCTAGCCGTAGGTTGAAAGTAGTGATGAGCTTCCACCAAGTCGGGTCCAAAAACCAATAGTCCACAACAATCCATAACAACATAAAGCAAATAATACCAGAAGTAACTCAGAGATAAAATGCTCAACCAAATCATGATTTCAAAATAGTAGTTCTTTCTTTCAAATACATCAGTGAAAACCCAAATCGTTTGCTGGAGTTGCCAAAAATATGAATAGTTTGGAAACAATAAATTTCTCCCAAAATTTTGTTAATAATAAATAAGATGTTTCATTTTCCTTCCGGATAGCCCGTGTAAAAACAAATGCATCAGTATGCCCATCTGTCAACAATGTGTGAAAAATCATGAATGATGTGATGCAGTACAGCACGAGAAAATACATCTCTATGCATGTATGTCATGTGTGCATGCCAATGCGATACAACTCAATGATAAAAATCATAAACAGCCCCTCGGACAGAACATCACTCATATACAGCCCCTCGGGCAAACCTAACAGTCACTCGTGCCACTCGGGCATACCTCACAATCACTCTTGCCACTCGGGCATACCTCACAATCACTCTTGCCACTCGGGCATACCTCACAATCACTCTTGTCACTCGGGCATACCTCACAATCACTCATGCCTCCCAGTCACTCATCACTCGGCACTCGCACTCAGTAAGTACCTGCGCTCACTGGGGGTGTGTACAGACTCCGGATGGGCTCCTTCAGCCCAAGCGCAATAATCTGCACGGACAACTCACATGCCATCATATCAATACCTGGATCCGCACGGTCAACTCACGTGCTACGCGGACAACTCACGCGCTATGGTATAAATACCTGGACCCGCACGGTCAACTCACGTGCTACGTGGACAACTCATGCGCTATGGTCTTAATATCCTCACAATCAGGCCCTCGGCCTCACTCAGGTATGCTACAGGCGGGCAGCCCCGATCCACACTCATCCTCACAAATCAGGCCCTCGGCCTCACTCAGTCATAAACCTCTCAAGCCACTCGGGCATTTCAGTAAAACAGGGCATTCGGCACAAAACATTTATATGCATAAAAAATAGAGTCATAAAACTGAGTTATGATATGCAATGAAATGAATATGACTGAGTATGAACTTTCAATTTAACACAATAATTCACAGCAATATGACCTTTGTGGGTCCCAATAATACTGGCACATAGCCTCAACGAGATCTTTAATATGCTTTTCAGTTCAATTTCTTTAACACATAAAACCGCATGGAAAAGAAATGCCAAGGTTATTTAACTATCAAATTCCACAGAAACAATTATGTCACAATTTCTATAGTGCATGCCCACACGCCCGTCACCTAGCATGTGCGTCACCTCCCAACAATTCACAAAATACATATATTCAGGGTTCATACCGTCAACTCAAAGATTAGAAGAGTTACTTACCTCAATCCAAAAAAATTATTTAATCCAATAAACCTTTTTCTCGTGATTCGGCCTCCGAACGCCTCGAATCTTAGTCAAAATAATTTGATACAATCAACACGAGGTATAGAAATCAATTCCATATGAAAATGCTAATTTTCCATAAAAATCCGAAATTTAGCTCAAAAATAGTCAATGGGGCCCACATCTCGGAACCCAACAAAAGTAATAAAATCTGAACACCCGTTCCGATATGAGTCCAACCATACAAAAATTATCAAATTCCGACATCGGATTGACCTTCAAACCTTCATTTTATATTTTTGGAAGATTTTATAAAAATCTGATTTTTCTTCCATAAATTTATGGATTCATAATGTAAATGAGTATGGAATCATGAAATATAATCAATATAGGATAAGGAACACTTACCCCAATGTTTTCCCGTGAAAATCGCCCAAAAATTGCCCAAACCGAGCTCCCCAACTCTATTTTTGTCAAAAATGGTCAAAAAACCCGTTTATAGAGCCTCTGGTATTTTTGAGCGTCACAGGTAGCGTGGGGCACTGCCTGTGGCGCCGTTTCCAGTACCCAAAAATTTCCAGCGCTAGGGCTAGCACCCAACGCTACCCTGGGCGCTCGCAGCGACAGAAAATCGCTCCCGATACAGAAATAGGCATAACTCTCTCATACGATGTCCGAATTCAACGATTCTTTTTGCTATGGCTCCGTAATTTCAATACGGATCTATACTTCAATCAAAACTGAATTTGGAGCTCATTTGCTTAATGTGATACCACATAGTCTTGAAGAATTGATATTGAACATTCTAGGTTTGATGCCGAAACATAGCAAATCAATCCGGAATGAACTCAAATTTTGTGCACAAGTCATAATACCTCGTAGAAAGTTATTCAAGACTTCAAATAGTTGAAAGGAGAGTAATTACTTAAAAATGACAAGTCGGGTCGTTACATTTTTCATCAGTAACTTCTTTTAAAAGTTCTATTACATTATCAGATATAATAGATTTCATGTTCAATTCTTGAAACTGTGATTGCAATTTATAAAATTCATCATCATCACAAGTACATGTATTATTTTTGCAAGTTGTACAAGAATTATCAATATTTTCATTACTATCAGATAAATCAAGTAAATCTATTTCAGCTTCTGATTTTGACTCAGAATAATAATAATCAGATTCTGAACCAGAAGTGTATAACAACCCATAAACCTTATCACGTAACTCATTATCTAGTTCTAAGGTTTTCAGCTTTTGATGCTTGCAATTTGGTGCTATATGGCCAAACTTACCACACTTATAACAGTTAATGTCAGCAAGATCTCACTTAGACCTATTTTTGGTAAATCTAGTAGACTTGCGATGGGCTTTCTTGGCTTCTCGTTCTTCTTTGGATCTATATCTAGATCTCTTTCTCCTATAAGGACTGTCTTGGTTGGGGTATCTATGATACTTATACTTTTTCTTCTTATGAGTAGAAGTTTCGGGTAAACCGAACTGGGTGCAAAAGTCTCCCAATTGGGATTTCTTCTTAAGCTTATCCATCTTAAGCTGTCTAGATATCTTTAACTCATTGCACAGGTTTAATCCTTCCTGTGTGCATAT
This sequence comes from Nicotiana tabacum, assembly GCF_000715075.1. Lineage (NCBI taxonomy): Eukaryota > Viridiplantae > Streptophyta > Magnoliopsida > Solanales > Solanaceae > Nicotiana > Nicotiana tabacum. The sequence goes on along the minus strand of NC_134102.1, from coordinate 18,032,942 downwards.
TCCTATCAATTTGCCATAGGTATAATCTTTGTATGGAATTTCACCATAACTACCTCTTAGAATTTTTCTAACTCTTTCAGCAAATAAGGAGGGAAGGCCATCTATAAACTTAGCTTTCCAATGGTCGTATTTATTTTCGGGTAGTTCCATGACCCTACTCATAAAGGTGTCTTTATACCATCTAAATTCACTTAAGGTTCTACATCTAAGACCATTAAGAAGAGTACAAACAGTCTCATGCTGATTGGTAAATCTACCATTGAAGTGTTCTAATATAGTAAGAATAAGAGTATAAACAACATCTTCTCTATTTGCTACTAGAGCCATGCCTAAGTTATCAACTCCTTCATCAATGGCTTTGGCCTCAATAACCATTGCCCTTTCTTTGATAGTTAAATAATTGTCCCACCAGCCACGAAGTTGGCCAGTAAAACCTGCAACAATCATTCTGCAAATATTTCTATCTGTATTTCTTACACTTTTACAGATAGTTGCATACATAAGCATTCTATGCACAAGAATAGTTAATTGTCTATCAGTCAATCCATCAAGATTCCATACGTAAATTTCGGAACCACTGTAAGACGTATTAGTCTGGTTCCAATCACATTCCTCTATTATACCTGGAACTAATTGCAGGTAACAGTCTATTATTAGAAAATGACTGTCTACTATAAGCGGAACTATTATCATCGAACTGAATGCAAATCCTTCCATCCGGATTTTGAGTAATATGAGAATACTCAGTATTACTGACAGCATTAGTTATCTGATTGGGGGATATAACCAAGTCCAAAGTCCATGTAGTTGGGAAATTAATTTCTTCCCACTTAATAGGTCTCCTCGTGGTGACCTTAGACTTTGCAAAGTTCGTTTCCACTAATATAGTCTGATCAGATGTATCATATAATTTACATCTAGGGTTTAACGTTGATAGTAATTTAATATATGACAAACATATAAGTTCAGAACCAGGCGTATAATTATAACCATGCGTTTTCACATTTAATGTTAATGCATCAAGTATATTAACATCCGATAAAGATAACTGTAGATTGGGTTGAGTATTAAAATATACTGGGCCGTAGGCAACAATAGATTCAATAGAATCCATCAGAGATTGTCTAAAATTCATATTTATGGCATCTCTGAGAGCAGCCAAAAACGTCTCTGGTAACCCTTTAAGGGTTAATGGCTTAAAAGCAATTTGAACCATACCAATATGCAAATAATTATATTGGTTTTTATAAACATCTACATCATGCTTGTTTAACAAACGAATAGTCTGTTCATCACATATGTTAGACTTTAGCACAGTTCAGCTAGATAATAGCTTGGGTTATGAAGAGGAGCCAATTGCCATTATTGATAAACAGGTTCGCAAGTTGAGATCCAAGAAGATTTATGCAGTAAAAGTCCAGTGGAGGGGCCAACCAGTCGAGGAAGCGACTTGGGAGGCCGAGGAAAACATGCGGAGCAGATATCCACACTTATTCAGCACTTCAGGTATAATTCTAAACCCGTTCGAGGACGAACGTTCGTTTAAGAGGTGGAGAATGTGATGACCCAAAATGTCATCTTTAAGTTTTATAATTAATTATGTGTTCTAAGACCTCGAAAGGTACTATTTATCATTCCTCGACTTGCGTGCAAAATCCGTAAAATTTCATGGAAGGTTTTTGTGTGAAAAATGGACAAAAATGTGGATTTGAGTTTTAAAAAACTCAATTGAGTCGAGTTTGGTCAACATTTTTTGAAAACGGACTCCGATCAGTGTTTTGACAGTTCCGGTAGGTCCGTATCATGATTTGAGACTTGGACGTATGCCCGAAATCAAATTCCGAGGTCCCTAGCCCGAGATATGGAATTTTGATGAAACATTAAAATGTTTAAGTTCAAATAGTGATCGGATGTCTAATTATGTGAAAACGACCCTGGAATAGAATTTTTATGATTCCAACAGCTCCGTATGGTGATTTTGGACTTAGGAGCGTGATCGGAATTTTATTTGAAAGTCCATAGTAAAATTAGGCTTGAAATGGCTAAAATGAGAATTTAAAGTTTGAAAGTTTGACCGGGGAGTTGACTTTTTGATACCGGAGTCGGAATCCAGTTCCGAAAATTTTTCTAGCTCCGTTATGTAATTTATGAGTTGTGTGTAAAATTTGAGGTCAATCGGAGTTGATTTGATAGGTTCCGACATTGAATGTAGAAGTTGAAAAATCTTAGCTTCATTAAGCTTGAATTGGGGTATGATTCATAGTTTTAGCGTTGTTTGATGTGATTTGAGGTTTCAAATAAGTTCGTATGATGTTTTAGGACTTGTTGGTATATTTGGTTGAGGTCCCGAGGGACTCGGGTGAGTTTCGGATGGTTAACGGATCAAAAGTTGGACTTAAAAAGCTGCTGCAATTTTTCCTCTTCTGTTGGGCATTCTGGGCCGTGCTCGAGCCCAGGTATCGAGCCCAGATATCAAGTCCAGGTATCGAGCCCAGGGCATTCTAGGTTGTGCTCAAGCTTGCGTATCGAAGCCATGATCGAAGGTCCAACTCGAGGGCCACGATCGAAGTCCAATACGAGGGACAGGATCGAAGGTCCAGTTCGAGGGCCAGTATCGAAGGTCTAGTTCGAGGGCCAGGATCGAAGGCAAGGCTCGAGGGTCACTATCTAAGTACCATGCTCGAGGACCACGATAGAAGCCACGATCGAGGCCCCATTCGAGGCCCAAGTTGAGGCAGCCGAGACCCAAGATCGAGTGTCACAATCGAAGGCTCAAGCTCGATGCCATGATTGAGGCTATGATCGAAGGCCCAACCTTGATACCCTGATCGAGGCCATGACCGAGGTCCATGCTCGAGCCTGAGATCGAAGACAAGGATCGATGCCCTGGTCGAAGGCACATGTTCGATGCCGCGATCGAGGCCCAGTTCGAGGACCAGTTCCGAGGGCTGCTGGGCAGTTCTATAAAAAGAGGGCATACGTCCCATTTGCCATTTTTGACGAACTTGAGCTTGAGCGGAGACGACTTTTGGCAGATTTTCAAGGGAAAAACATTTGGGTAAGTGATTCTAACTCGGATTTGGCCATTTTACACGAATATATCATTGTTTTCACCATTTAATTAGTGTTTTGAAATGGAGATTTGGGTAATGATTCGGAGTCGGATTTGAGTGAAATTGGTACTGTTGGACTCGTAATTGAATGAGTTGTCGTATTTTGCAACTTTCACCGAATTCCGAGATGTGGGCCCCGCGGGCGAATTTTTAATTAATTTCGGGATTTTATTAAAAATGTAGTATTTCCTTATAGAATTTATTTCCTATAATTTTTAGTGATTGTACCGAATTATTTTGGCTAGATTCGAGCCAGACAGAGTTGGATAATCGTGGAAAAGGTCCTATAGTGGATTAAATTGGAGCAAGACGAGGTAAGTCTCTTGTCTAATCTTGTGAGGGGAAAATTACCTCATAGGTGATTAAGATTAAATAATTGTTGCAAATTGTGGGGACTACGTACGTACGAGGTGATGAGAGTACGTGCGTAGCTACTATTAATGCTAAAGTCCGGGTAGTTTAGGACTCAAAGCATGCCTTACTTGTGTAAATTGTATTCTTTGATTTATTTATATTAATTGACATCTATATGAATATATTGTGAATTGTTAGATAAAGATATTAAAGGATGAAAATCTCATAGGCTTGATTGTCTGTTTAAATCAATTAATTGTTAAAAGAAATTATTCTCCTCCCATATTCATATTATAATGAATATACTCTCCTTCCGGAGGCACATAAGAAAAATATCCTCCTTTCTTGTGGAGCGGGCCGAACATCTCGGCAGGATAGATGCATCTATGGATTGCGCCGCACGTCCCTCGGCAGTGTACACGACACTCTGGATCGGGCCGTACGTCCTCGGTAGAAATCATGCTTAATAAAAATAATTACACGATACTTTAATAATTTATTTCAGCTTGTGAAGCTAAGTAATATATTTGGAAAATCCTTGGAATTTAATGAATTATTATTCTTGCTTGTTTAGGAATTTATTTGTTACTCCTGTAAATGAGATTCAATTGATAAATTAGAATTTATTTGAATTGAAGGTATTTGATTATTTCCGCTGATTAAATAAATTCTTTGTAAATTCTGTAAATCATGCTGATTTGAATATCCTAATTTTATTTTAATTATTATCGACCCATAGTGAGTGTCAAAGTCGGTCATCTCGTCTCTACCACTTTGAGATTAGGCTTGATACTTACTGAGTACACGTTGTTTACGTACTCATACTACACTTGTTGCACTTTTTGTGCAGGATCTGAGACAGGTACTAGTGGAGGACCTATCATCACGTACCCACGTCATCCCGAGGCATAGTGGTGAGCTGCCTTTCTGAGCCGTTCTGCAGCTACCAGTGTCTCTTCTTATATTTATATTCTGTCTATTTCATTTCAGACAGTATTTGGAGTTTTGTATAATCTACTAGATGCTCATACACTTGTGACACCAGGTCTTAGCACACACACTGGTTGGTTTGGGTTTTATTATATTTTCCTGGTTTAAATTGTTTAACAATATATACTTAATTTACTAGTTGGCTTGCTTAGCTGTAGCGTTGGGTGCCATCACGACATATAGGGGAAATTGGGTCGTGACAACGTGGTATCAAAGCAATAGGTTCATGTAGGTCTCACAAGTTATGAGCAGACCTAATAGAGTCTTGCGGATCGGTACGGAGACGTCTGTACTTATCTTCGAGAGGCTATATGTTGTTAGGAAACTACCTTTCTTCATATTCCATCGTGCAATTGATGTAATACTAAATATCCTTCTCTTATTCTCTCACAGATGGTGAGAACACGCTCTAATGAGGTTCCAGACCAGGGAAGAGCTTCTCCCCCAGTTGTTAGAGGTCGAGGCAGAGGCCGAGGCCGAGGGAGGGCTCCAGCCCGTAGTAGAGGGCGAGGTATGTCCCAGGACTGTTCCAGTTACACCGCCAGTGGGTCCAACAGGAAATCCAATTTTTGAGAAACAGGGTGAGGCGCCTGTGGCAGGGCCAGCTCCGGTGGATTTCACCGCTGCACCAGGATTTCAGGATGTCATGGGTCGTATGCTGCGATTTATGGACAATATGACTCAGGCCGATTTATTTCCAGCAGACCCAGCCATATCTCAGGTAGGCGGGGGAGCACAGACCCCTACCGCGCAGGCTCATGGACAGGCAACTATTGTATATCAGACCCAGGGTGCACTACCCGTGGGTGGAGTCCAGCCAGTGGCAGCAACTACATCTGAGCCCAGGCCAGCTGTAGCCGCCGATCCTCAGAAACTATTGGACAGATGGACTAGACTACATCCTCCTGTCTTCGGGGGTGAGCGACATGAGGATCCATAGGATTTCATTGATCGTTGCAAGGATAGACTGTACAACATGAGGATATTAGAATCCCATGGGGTTGATTTCGCTACTTTTCAGCTAGAGGGTAGAGCTCGTAGATGGTGGCAGTCTTATGCTCTTGGCAGACCAGCAGATTCTCCTCTCATGACTTGGGACAGGTTCACCCGTATCTTCTTGGATAGTTATATTCCACCCTCCCAGAGGGAAGAGTTGCGGTTTCAGTTTGAGCAGCTCCAGCAGGGTCAAATGTTAGTGACTGATTATGAGGCGAGGTTTTCTGAATTATCTCGCCATGCACTAATGATACTCCTTACTGAGGCGGAGAGAGTGCGAAGGTTTGTAGCCGGTTTACATACTAGCATTCAGGCCACTATGGCTCGAGAGGTTGAGATGGACACTTCTTATGAGCGAGTTATGGAGATATCCCGGAGGATTGAGGGTGTACGTCAGCGGAGCCGAGAGCAGATTATGAGAGATAAGCGGTTCAGGTACTCTGGAGAGTTCAGAGGTGCTCCATTCGGGGGCAGAGGTTAGTTCGTGAGGGGACAGTCCAGCAGACCCCCATATCCAGCACCACCACCTCCTCGAGGTGCTCCAGTACGACCTTATTTCAGTGTTATACCAGAGAGTTCTTATCGCCCACCAGCTATTCAGGGTTCTTTCCGTGGGTATTCGGGTCCCCAGGGCCAGACATTTAGTCAGCAGCCCATTGCACCGAAGAGTTATTACGAGTGCGGGGATCCCAATCACATGCGGAGGTTTTGCCCTAGGCTTTGGGGTAGACCAATAAGGCAGGGTCAGCAGCCTATGCTTACCGGACGAGTTGCTCCACCAGTAGTCCGACCACCAAGAAGTGGAGGACAGGTGGGTAGGGGTCATCCTAGGGGTGGAGGTCAGCCAGGCGGAGGCCAGCCAGTTGGCGCTCCAGCTCAGTTCTATGCTTTTCCGGCTAGACCAGATGCAGAGGCCTCAGATGCTGTGATTACAAGTATTATTTCTGTTTGTGGCAAAGATGCCTCAATATTATTTGATCCAGGGTCTACGTACTCATATGTGTCATCTCTATTTGCTCCATTCCTGGGTGTTTCTCGTGAGTCCTTGATTACTCCTGTTTATGTGTCCACTCCTGTGGGTGATTCTGTTGTTGTGAACCGGATCTACCGGTCCTGTATTATTACATTCTGTGGTTATGAAACTAGAGCAGATCTCCTATTGCTTGAGATGACCGATTTTGAAATTATTCTGGGTATGGACTGGTTATCTCCATATCATGCTATTCTAGATTGTCATGCTAAGACTGTTACCTTGGCTATTCCAGCATTTCCTAAGTTAGAGTGGAAGGGTTCGCATGTTAGTTCGTTTAATCGAGTTATTTCTTTTATAAAGGCTCAACACATAGTTGAGAAGAGTTGTTTGGCTTATCTAGCCTATGTTCGGGATACTACTGCAAAGACTCCAGTTATTGATTCAGTGCTCGTAGTTCGGGAGTTCTCTGATGTATTTCCTTCAGATCTTCCAGGTATGCCACCTGATCGTGATATTTATTTCTGTATTGACTTGGCTCCAGATACTCAGCCTATATCTATCCCACCGTATCGTATGGCTCCGAAAGAATTAAAAGAGTTGAAAGAACAGCTTGAAGAATTACTAGCCAAAGGGTTCGTTAGATCGAGTATATCACCTTGGGGTGCACCGGTATTATTTGTGAAGAAGAAAGATGGCACGATGCGAATGTGTATTGATTATCACCAATTAAATAAAGTCACTATTAAGAACAAGTACCCGTTGCCCCGTATTAATGATCTATTTGACCAGTTGCAGGGTGCTAGGGTATTCTTTAAGATCGACTTGAGGTCGTGGTACCATCAGTTGAAGATTCGGGATTCGGATGTTCCGAAGACTGCTTTCCGTACTAGATTTGGTCATTATGAGTTTCTGGTAATGTCTTTTGGTTTAACTAATTCCCCGGCAGCATTTATGGATATGATGAACAGGGTATTCAGGCCATATATTGACTCATTTGTCATTGTCTTCATTGATGATATTTTGATCTACTCACGTAGTAAGGAGGAGCATGAGAAGCATATGAGAGTAGTGCTTCAGACATTGCGGGAACAAAAGTTATATGCTAAGTTCTCTAAATGTGAGTTTTGGCTAGAGTCTGTAGCATTTTTGGGACATATCGTATCGGGCGAAGGTATTAAAGTTGATCCCAAAAAGATTGAGGCAGTTCAGAATTAGCACCGTCCCACTTCGGCGACTGAGATCAGGAGTTTTCTAGGTTTGGCAGGTTATTATCGCCGGTTCATGGAAGGTTTTTCATCTATTGCAGCACTTTGACCAAAATAACCCAGAAGGGTGCTCCATTCTGATGGTCCGATGATTGTGAGGTGAGCTTTCAGAAGCTCAAGACATCATTGACTACAGCACCAGTGTTAGTGTTGCCTTCCGGTTCGGGGATATATACAGTGTATTGTGACGCTTCGCGCGTTGGCTTGGGTTGTGAATTGATGCAGGAAGGGCAAGTTATTGCATATGCTTCACGTCAGCTGAAGCCCCACGAAAATAATTATCCGGTACATGATTTGGATTTAGCTCCGATTGTTCACGCTCTTAAGATTTGGAGGCATTATCTTTATGGGGTGTCTTGTGAAGTTTACACTGATCATCGTAGTTTGCAGCATTTGCTCAAGCAGAAGGATCTAAATTTGAGGCAGCGTAGATGGCTGGAGTTGCTAAAAGATTATGATATTACTATCTTGTATTATCCGGGCAAAGCTAATGTGGTTGTAGATGCCTTGAGCAGAAAGGCGGAGAGTATGGGTAGTTTGGCTTTCATTTCAGCAGAGGAAAGGCCATTAGCCTCAGATATTCAGTCTTTGGCTAACAGACTTGTGAGGCTGGACATTTCAGAGCCCAGCCGAGTTCTTGCATGTGTTGTGACCCAATCTTCACTATTTGAGCAGATTAAGGCTCGCCAGTATGATGACCCACACCTGGTGGTTCTTCGTGAAACGGTACTACGAGGTGATGCCAAGGAAGTTACTATTAGAGCGGATGGTGTTCTGCGACTCCAGGATCGTCTATGTGTTCCTAATGTGGATGGACTGAGGAAAAGGATCCTGGAAGAGGAACATAGTTCTCGATATTCTATTCATCCAGGTGCTACGAAGATGTATCGTGACTTGAGGCAGCATTATTGGTGGCGACGAATAAAAAAGGACATAGTTGAGTATGTAGCTCAGTGTCTAAATTGCCAGCAAGTTAAATATGAGCACCAGAGGCCAGGTGGCCTACTCCAGCAGATGACCATACTAGAGTGGAAATGGGAACGAATTACTATGGATTTTATAGTTGGGTTGCCACGGACCTTGAGGAAGTTTGACGCAGTCTGGGTGATTGTTGACAGGTTGACTAAGTCGGCACATTTTATTCTTGTTGTGACTACGTATACTTCAGAGAGGTTGGCTCAGATTTATATTCAGGAGAGAGTTCGGTTGCACGGTGTGCCAATTTCCATCATATCAGATAGAGGTCCTTAGTTTACTTCACATTTCTGGAGAGCAGTACAGTGTGAGTTGGGGACCCGTGTAGAGCTCAACACAGCCTTTCATCCGCAGACCGATGGACAGTCAGAGAGGACAATTCAGATTTTGGAGGATATGCTCAGGGCATGTGTTATTGACTTTGGAGGTCAGTGGGATCGTTTCCTGCCTTTGGCCGAGTTTGCTTATAATAACAGTTACCAATCCAGCATCGAGATGGCTCCATTTGAGACTTTATATGGTCGACGATGTCGTTCACCTATCGGATGGTTTGAGCCAGGTGAGGCTAAGTTATATGGTACTGATTTGGTAAGGGATGCCTTGGAAAAGGTAAAGTTGATTCAGGAGCGACTTCGTACAGCACAGTCCAGACAAAAGAGTTACGCGGATCAGAAAGCGCGTGATATATCATTTATGGTAGGTGAAAAAGTTCTCTTGAAGGTTTCGCCGATGAAGGGAATTTTGAGATTCGGGAAGAAGGGCAAGTTGAGCCCAAGGTTTATAGGCCCATTTGAGGTGTTGAAACGAGTTGGGGAGGTTGCTTATGAGCTTGCATTGCCTCCCAGCCTATCGGGAGTTCATCCGGTTTTTCACGTATCTATGCTCCGGAAGTATCATGCCGACCTATCACATATGTTAGACTTTAGCACAGTTCAGCTAGATAATAGCTTGGGTTATGAAGAGGAGCCAATTGCCATTATTGATAAACAGGTTCGCAAGTTGAGATCCAAGAAGATTTATGCAGTAAAAGTCCAGTGGAGGGGCCAACCAGTCGAGGAAGCGACTTGGGAGGCCGAGGAAAACATGCGGAGCAGATATCCACACTTATTCAGCACTTCAGGTATAATTCTAAACCCGTTCGAGGACGAACGTTCGTTTAAGAGGTGGAGAATGTGATGACCCAAAATGTCATCTTTAAGTTTTATAATTAATTATGTGTTCTAAGACCTCGAAAGGTACTATTTATCATTCCTCGACCTGCTTGCGAAATCCGTAAAATTTCATGGAAGGTTTTTGTGTGAAAAATGGACAAAAATATGGATTTGAGTTTTAAAAACTCAATTGAGTTGAGTTTGGTCAACATTTTTAGCAAACGGACTCAGATCAGTGTTTTGACAGTTCCGGTAGGTCCGTATCGTGATTTGGGACTTGGGCGTATGCCCGGAATCAAATTCCAAGGTCCCTAGCCCGAGATATGGAATTTTGATGAAAAATTAAAATGTTTAAGTTCAAATAGTGATCGGATGTCTAATTATGTGAAAATGACCCCGGAATAGAATTTTTATGATTCCACCAGCTCCGTATGGTGATTTCGGACTTAGGAGCGTGATTTGGGTACCTTGCGAAGCCTGGTCTATAGCACAGTCAACCTGGCTATAGACCTCGCGAAGCCTAGTCTGTAGCATGGTTTGGGTACTTGGTGCTTTTGCACTCTTTTCTTGCATTTTTTTCCTCTTTTTGTGCAGCTTTCATTCAACTATTTCTTCCGATGTTCCTACACATAAAATAACACAATTAATTCAAATGTCACACAATAATTCACTAAACCAATAAAATATAGGGCGAGTAATGTGCTAAAGGTATAGCATTTTGGCGGAACATCACCACCCCACACTTAAACGTTGCTTGTCTTCGAGTCAACCACCAATTCACACTATTGAGCACTTTATTTTCTTTTAGCACATCTGAAGCACACCATACCTATGACTATGATTGATAGTAACAATTAAACTTTATAATATGCCTTCAACACACACTTCCCTTTACTTTATGACATACTTCAAAAATTTATTCAACAACAAGACAACATGCTTATAACAATCATAACCTCACACACCGGCTCAATATTACAAGTCATTCATGGCTTGAACACTTAACATCATAGAGAAATCTAATTAATAACGTCACTTATCCCTTGCGAAATCATGTGCCCTCGCAACAAGAACAAGAGAGTAAGTTGAATCCACACATTCGAATCAAATGCTCAAATATATTTTAAGGACTCACATATATCAAAGAAATCCCACACTCTCGTAAAGAAGTCACATGTATTTGGGAATAGTGACTGACTCTCCTAAGTATTTTAACACATCACAAAATTAACTTAATCACATATTTCTTCAACCCGACTGCAATTTCACAAACAATATCATGCCTAAAGTATTTCCTCTTTCTTTAAGCACTACTTTACTTTATACCCACTAGCAAGGGCAAGATAATCTTATTTTCATTTGCTATATTTTTTTCTTTCTTTTCAACAATACTTTTTTTCTCTACCATTCCTGCTAGTGGTGTATTCTTTACAATATAAGTGCACCTTTCATTCATTCATTGGTTCCACTCAAAAGCCACCCAAGTTCTCTCCTAACTTCTTTTAGCACTCATTTTACAATTAAAGTGCTTTAAGAGGTAAAAGGATCAAAACAATGATAATTAAGAACAAAGGGGTATAGGCTTGTAATGTTGTTGCCAAATAAAATTTTATAGGCTTAAAAGGGTAGACTATAGATAGATATTATTTGTGGTAAGCATTAGGCTCAAACAAATCAAAGAAAGTCTATAATTATTTTTCAAACCGAGAAAAACCTAAAATTTCGCTTCAACTCACATACCGGGCAAGTTCTAGACTGTAATGCAAAGATACAGACTATACAATTTCTCACCACACATGGCACATGACTCGCTAAGGACGGTTCCATTCCGATTCTCAAACAATTGTAAGAATTCACGGAGCCACAAAATATTAAGCATCAAGCATAAACTGACACAAGCCAAGAAAACGAGATATAGGCGTAAATAAACATGTTATCTACTTAACAAGGCATCATAGCATTTTCAAACCATAGGGAAGGTACTACACATGCTAGATCCTAAATATGCTACTATCAAACTAGCCAAAGGCGCCTAGCATGTCTCATTTTTCCCATCCTTTTATTCCCTAAATCCTACTCTACTCTAAAGATAAAACACTACTACACGATTCAACTACATTCCGTGGAAAAGAACCAAGGCACAAAGAAAAACAATGAGGGATTATTACTAACTAAAACAATAAAAATATATACTTTTGGATTTTTTTTTTTTTTGTTAGACTTTAGTCCCTCAAGAAAACTGTCAAGGAGATCTATCATCGGTAAAAGTCCAATCATTTCAATTTTTTTTTAATATCTATATTCTATGCTAAAATAGAAAAGACGAAGCTAAAAAAAAATAAAAAAAGAAGTAATTAGTGTATCTAATATTTGCAAGTCACAGAGAATATAACCTCCCACCCCACACTTAATTCATGCAATTTACTCAGTGCATATATAAATTCATAAAGAAAATCAAGTAGGGTGGTAGGAAAAACTCTCTGATTAGACATCTTCATCGCCTTCATCTTCGAAAGCCCCATCTGCAGTTGTCCACTCTTCATCCTCTACTCCCTCCTCTGCATCATCATCCTCCTCCTCCTCGGACTGCTCTGGCTCGGCCTCGGAACACTCTGGTGTGTTGACATCCTCATCCTCTGGGAGTCGTTGGCGATCGCCAAGCCCAACCAACTGTTGAGCATGAGCATTGAGCGGGAAACGCTCCTCCAATATGGCCTTCTCCTCCGTAGTGGCCAGCCTTCCTCCAATCCTAAGCTGCAAGTCAATCATCCTATATAAATGGGCCATAGAGTTATCATCTCGAGCATTACGCTCGTCCCCTGTTAGTGAGGCCATCGCACTCTCCTCCTTCGACCGAATGCTGGTGATGTTTGTCAGTTAGAGGGGTGGTGGAATGACTACATCAAAAGCTTGTTCCTCCTCCACATCCTCTTTTCTCAGATACTGAGTCAGTATGTTACCAAAGGACAATCTATCAATTCTCTTGCTTGTTCTCACATGCGCCCTCTGATAGCGTATCAAGCGGCCCACATTTACTTTTTTGGCCAGTCATTAGGAAGTACAACATGTATACTCTCTCACGGATAATAAGAGTCTCATGGTTGCATCGTAGTAAGCACGTGTTGATCAATTTCAACCACACCTGAGCTTCCGACTTCATTGTTTCTTTGGAAATTTCATATGACCTTTGGTCTTCTTGTCATGAACCCAAGCGGCCACATAATAGACACCACAAAGAGTGTGTCTCAGCGCCAGATATGTTGGACGGGTAATGAAATTATCCGGGGGCACTGGGGAACATCCGGATCTCCCAAGTAATTGCATATAGTTGATGCAGAAAAATCAATCAACCTCCCCCAAATAGGCACTAGCTGCTCTGGATTATTCGGATCATACCCGACGTAAAATTCATGAAAAAGGTTTACATTGATATCCTCAGTGTTTCTAAACATGTATCTCAATCCAAGATCATGAATACCCTTCCAAATTAGGTGATACTTAGCTTTTAGACGGTGCTCATGAACAACCGACTTAGAGTGTATATGTTTCGGCTGACAAAGCTTGTACCAGTCCTTGGCAGATGTGGGTATACTCTTAAGACCAAATTCTCGTTGTCCCACATGTTGTGGGATGTGAGGCTGCTAGAGCTGCAACTGCTTGCAACCCCTCAACTTCGATTGAAGTGGCTTCCCCTCCTTTCCTCTTTTTCGGTGGAGGTGCGGAGGAAGCCTTAGCTTTGGTGGGAGCAGTGGCTTTATCCTTGCCTTTACCGTTGTCCTTCTTAGGAGGCATATTCGTACCTACACAAGTAGACATTATTCAGACGTGGAAGCATTGAATCACTTCAAAACATGGTCTTGCGAACCCACACTTAAGAGTTCATCACATGATGTTCAACAATTTTCGAGGCTACGCAGACTTCACCTCTTTATTCTAGCATGAGAATTAAGCAATGATACAATGATGTTTACTAAAATGGTGGAGCATATGGCTACCGGTAAGCCACCCCAAACTTAAAATTGCAAGTGGTGCAAGGCAATATATCACTATTATTACAATCCCGGAGACTCGGGCTCCAATGGGAACAAAGAATGCCTTTGAGGCATTTTGACAAGCACTTAGCATGCACTAGCGCCATGGAAGTGCTTGTAGGAATGAGGGATTGCGTCATCCTCCCAAATTGTCTTGGGAATTCCGTGCTACCACTTTTTGTACATAGCAACAATACCATTCCTATGGGGTTAGGACAAATAAGCACATTGTTACTATGAATAACAAATCCAAAAGTTATCTGATTTCATTACTTTCCACAATTCGAAATTTGGCAAAGAAAAGAGTTAGAGACCATACCTTAGATGCTTAGGAGGATAAATTTCTCTTCAATTGATGTTGCTAGTGAGTGAAGGGGCGGATTAATTAATGGATTTAATGGAGTTTGTGTGTGAAGGGGAGGGGGAAATTAGAGCGTGAAGTAGGGTGATTTGTGATATTGGGGAGTAGGGTGTTTTGTGAGATGGGAGATTAGGGCGGGCAGTGTTGTTTTAATTAAGGTGTGTATGTGTGGTGTTTAGTAGAATGAAGTAAGAAGAAAATCAAACTTAAAAATAAATAAAAAAAATTACCACTTACCTGGCGTCGCGAGGTCTGCCGCGAGGTAGATCTCGCTACAGCCCAAGAGACGCGTGCTCTACAGTGTGGTGGAACCCTGGCGATGCGAGAGACGAAGCCTGGCCTAGCGAGCTAGGAACCTGGCGCCGCGAGGTCTGCTGCCCGGTCCACTGGTGTTGCATGCTGTGCGACACGAGGTAGGCAGTGTGGTCTGGAGTGTACTAAAGTGATTTTTGTTTATTACATTTTGTGAGCGACTCCAAGCACTACGACCTCCCAGAGTGCTCTAGTACTTGTTTCACATACCAAGACTTAACTAAAAACTTGTTAGTGTCTACAAAAGAAAAGAAAATTATAGTTACGCTAAAATAAACTACAAGTTGGGTTGCCTCCCAACGAGCGGCTTAGTTAACATCACGACATGATGAATACAATATAACAATGGGTTGCCTCCCACGAAGCGCCTGATTTAACGTCGCGGCACCTCGCAGGCTATCCAACTTAAGGTTCACTCAACATTTGAGGCTTCTACAAATGAGTAACGGATACAACCTTTTCCTCATCCATGCCGAGGTAATGTTTCAACCTCTGCCCATTAACTTTAAACCCGTTCGTTCCATCCTCGGATTCAATTTCTATAGCTCCACTTGAAAATACTTGTAAAACTCTAAATGGTCCCGACCATCTAGATTCCAGCTTACCCAAAAATAATTTCAATCTTGAATTATACAACAACACGACATCTCCAGATTTGAAAATCCTCTCTTGAATATGCTTATCGTGCATCATCTTCATCCTTTATTTGTACAATCTGGTGCTCTCAAAAGCATGGTAATGGAATTCGTCAAGTTCATGAAGCTCTGTGATTCTACTCGTACCAGCGGCCTCCATGTCAAGAGTTAATTGCCTTAATGCCCAAAATGCTCTATGCTCTAACTCCATTGGTAAGTGACACGCCTTTACAAATACCAATTTGTATAGTGACATACTAATCCGAGTTTTGAATGCAGTGCGATAGGCCCATAGTACATCATCCAATTTTTTCATCCAATCAGTTCGAGTAGCATTTACAGTATTGGTCAAAACACTCTTGATCTATCTATTCGACACCTCCACTTGCCTACTTGTTTGTGGGTGATACAGAGTGGCGACCTTATGGCGAACGCCATATATTTCCAACAACTTTGCAAAGGCCCGATTGCAAAAGTGGGTGCCTCCATCACTGATGATCGCTCTTGGAGTACCAAATCGGGTGAAGATATTCTTTCTTAGAAAACCAATAACTCTCTTTGCATCATTTGTTGGGAGTGCCACAACTTCTACCCATTTAGAGACATAGTCCTTAGCTACCAGTATGTACTTGTTGCTATATGAGCTGACAAATGCTCTCATAAAATCGATTTCCCATATATCAAATACTTCCACCTCTTGAATTGGGTTCTTGAGCATCTCATGTCGACGGGAAATATTCCCCGTCCGTTGGCACTCATCACATCTTTTCACCCAAAAGTGTGCATCTTTAAACAACGCAGGCCAATAAAATCCCGACTCCAGCGCTTTAGCACCTGTCCTTACTCCTCCAAAATGGCTTCCATACGGGGAAGCATGACATGTCTACAAAACAGAAGGTTGGTCTATCTCGGGAATGCATCTCCGGATCATGTTATCAATACAAATCCTAAACAAATATGGTTCATCCTAGAAATACATGCGACAATCACGAAAGAACTTCTTCTTATGCACAGAGGACAAGTCATAGGGAACAATACTGCTCTCCAGGTAGTTTGCAATATTTGTATACCATGGCGCTACCTCAAGGCTCGTGGCTAAACGATGCTCATCTGGGAAAGTCTCCACGATCTCTTCCACCTCCACCCTCTTTTCAGCTCTTTCAATCCTGGACAAATGATCAACAACTTGGTTTTCCATTCCATTTCAGTCACGCATTTCCAAGTCAAACTCTTGTGGCAATAGCACCCATCGAATCAGGTGCGGATTTGACTCATTCTTCTCAATTAGGTACCTGAGAGCAGCATGTCAGTATAAACAATAACCTTCGAGCCTATTAGATATGACCTAAATTTATCAAATGCAAACACCACTACTAGCATCTCTGTCACGACCCAAACCGTAGGGCCGCGACGGGCACCCGATGCCTAACTCAACTGAGTACCAAGTAACGTATCATTCTTATCATACTATCATGGGCAAATGAACCGGAAAGGCTATCATGAGATAACTAGAATAAAACATAAGGGAATACTAGACATAGGACGACCCAATATGATATAGAAACTTATACATGTGACATACGAGCCTATAAGGCCGACATAATCATTTGTATACTCAAGACATAGGCCGATATCGCCATACAAGTATCCATATACATGTCATCTGTCTATAAGCCTCTAATAGTACATAAATGTCATAAAGGTCGGGACAGGACCCCGTCATACCAATCAATATATATTCAAATCATACTAACCAAATAGGCAACTCTAGAGCAAGTGGAGTGCACAAACACCTTCTGCTGAGCTGATAACCTACTAGGAGAACTCTCAACCTGTCTATCGGGACCTGCGGGCATGAAACGCAGTGTCCCCAGGAAAAAGGGATGCCAGTACAAATAAAGTACCGAATATGTAAGGCATAAAAGAAACATGGAGTAAGGAACTCAACCTGTAAGTCTGAATAGCTCTGTGAATCATGAAAATATATATAATGTCATGCATGTGCGTATAAGTGACATACCATGCATAAGTATATGCGTACATAATATCATCAAGCCTCTGAGGGCATCCCATCATATCATCTCAGCCACTATGGGCGAAATCATCAACGTATACCAGCTGATCAGGTGGTGGTGCGTATATAACCCCATAACCTTTCCCCCACAAACCATATATATATACTATACGAGTATATAACGCCATCTGGTCATGAATCAATATACATGTATAAATGAATGCAGTGCATAATGAAATAAGTCAATAAGATCTCTCGGAATGTCATGATACCCATGAACAGACGATATGATAGTAGGACATATGGGGAATCAAGAACATAGGTAACCCTAGTACTTCTAGGAATAGAATCATTCGCGAAAGTGGCGTGCTTGCTCGTTTCGTTGTATCATATGAATCATGCCAAAAAGAAAGAAGGAATAGCCTTAACATACCTTATCACAATCTTTCCAATCACCAAGTTTAACTCTCCTATTCGTACCTTAATCTAAAACAACAATAATAATACTATCATTAAGTTACGAAAGGCACAATTATCGCACAAGGAATGAAAAGCTTATTTTGTATTAAAACGTGGAACATCTCCCCTATAATCCTTACTTCTTTCAAATTAAAAATAACACCAAACAGAACAATATCAACATATATTTATTATTTTCCAACCTTATATACACCACAAAATACTACAAAATAGCCCAACACACCCCAAACTCTTCATACACAAAACGACCACCGTAGTAGTGTCAAACGGCCCAAAAATATTTTGACGAACGACCAGCCCACCACCCTGAATGGGGCTGGTGTAACCTTCCCCCCCCCCCCCAGAAACATTCGTCCTCGAATGTTAAACTCCCAGAAATCTATATAAATTTTGATAGTGTCTCCTCTGTAACAGTAATAGTACCAACTTGTCACACAGCAAACCCAGCAATACAAAGACACACAGGGCCACAATCATCAATAACACCAATGGCCTCACACAACCAATAACAATAACTAACATAAAAATCAAGTACCATATATGTACCTAAAGGCTGTGATGTCTCAGTCTGATCCTCCTCCGAAAGTGGAAACAAGTGAGGATACCTAGTCTTCATTTCTTCTTCAGCTTCCCAAGTCATCTTCTCCACATTATTGTTAATCCAAAGTACTTTAACCGAAGCTGCATCCTTAGTTCTTAATCTCCGAACTTGTCTATCTAGTATAGCAATGGGAGCTTCCTCATATGATAGTTGCTCTGTAACCTAAACATCGTCAACTGGAATGACTTTAGAGGGATCTCCAATACACCTACAGAGCATAGACACATGAAATACTGGATGTACAGACTCCAATTTGGAAGGCAAGTCTAACTCATATGCTACTTGGCCTACTCTGCATATAATCTTATAAGGTCCAATGTACCGAGGGCTAAGCTTTCCTTTCTTACCGAATCTCACAATGCCTTTCATCGGTGATACCTTTAGGAATACCCAGTCATCTACCCCAAACTCCAAGTCTCGTCGTTGATTATCTGTATAGGTCTTTTGACGACTCTGAGCTGCTAATAGCCTTTCCCGTATAAGCTTAATCTTCTCAACTGCGTTTAGTACCAACTCTGGTCCTACTAATTTAGTTTCCCCAACCTCGAACCATCCGATAGGTGACCTACACTTCCGTTTGTGAAGAGCTTCGTATGGAGCCATCTGAATGCTGGAATGATAACTATTATTTTATGCAAACTCAGTAAGTGGAAGATGATCATCCCAGCTACCCTTAAAGTTCATCACACAAGCCCGTAGAATATCCTCTAGTGTCTGAATAGTACGTTCAGCCTGACCGTCTGTCTGGGGATGAAATGTTGTACTAAGACTTACCTGAGTCCCCAATCCTTTTTGGAAGGACCTCCACAAATTAACTGTGGACTGAGAACCTCTATCTGAGATACTATATATAGGGACACCATGAAGTCGTACCATCTCCCTAATGTAAAGCCTTACATAATCCTCTACCGAGTAAGTAGTCCTGACAGACAGAAAATGGGCTGCTTTTGTATGTCTATCTACAATAACCCATATATCATCGAACTTACGTTGGGTACGAGGTAAGCCTATGATGAAATCCATATTAATCACTTCCCATTTCCAAGTCGGAATTTTTATAGCCTGTAATAATCCACAGGGTTTCTGATGCTCAATCTTAACTTGCTGACAATTTGGGCTCTGATACTACTTTTGTCAAGACCCAAACCGTAGGGCCGCGACGGGCACCCAATGCCTAACTCAACCGAGTATCAATGTAATGTATCATTCTTATCATACTATCACGGGTAAATGAACCGGAAAGGCCGTCATGAGATAAATAGAATAAAACATAATGGAATACTAGACATAGGACAACCCAACATGTTATAGAAACTTATACATGTGACATACGAGCTTATAAGGCCGACATAATCATTTGTATACTCAATACATAGGTCGATAAGGCCATACAAGTATCCATATGCATGTCATCTGTCTACAAGCTTCTAATAGTACATAAATGTCATAAAGGCCGGGACAGGGCCCCGTCATACCAATCAATACATATACAAATCATACTGACCAAATAGGCAAATCCAGAGCAAATGGAGTGCACAAATACCTTCTGCTGAGCTGATAGCCTACTAGGAGAACTCTCAACCTGTCTATCAGAACCTGCGGGCATGAAACACAGCGTCCCCAGGCAAAAGGGATGCCAGTACAAATGAAGTACCGAGTATGTAAGGCATGAAAGAAACATGGAGTAATGAACTCAACTTGTAAGTCTGAATAGCTCTGTGAATCAAGAAAATATTTATAATGTCATGCATGTGCGTATAAATTACATACCATGCATAAGTATATGCGTACATAACATCATCAAGCCTCTGAGGGCATCCCACCATATCATCTCAGCCACTGTAGGTGAAATCATCAACGTATACCAGCTGATCAGGTGGTGGTGCGTATATCACGCCATAACCTTTCCCCTATAAATCATTTACTTATACTATACGCGTATATAATGCCATCTAGTCATTGGTCAATATACATGTATAAATGAATGCAGTGCATAATGAAATAAGTTAATAAGATCTCTCAAAATGTCATGAGACCCATGAACAGACGATATGATAGTAGGACATATGGGGAATCAAGAACATAGGTAACCCTAGTACTTCTAGGAATAGAATCATTCGTGAAAGTGGCGTGCTTGCTCTTTTCGTTGTATCATATGGATCATACCAAAAGGAAAGAAGGCATAGCCTTAACATACCTTATCACAATATTTTCAATCACCAAGTTGAACTCGCCTCTTCGTACCTTAATCTAAAATAAAAATAATAATACTATCATTAAGTTACGAAAGGTACAACTATCGCACAATGAACGACAAGCTTATTTTGTATTAAAACGGGCAGCATCTCCCCTATAATCCTTACTTACTTAAAATTCAAAATAAAACCAAACAAAACAATATCATCATGTATACATTATTTTCCAACCTTATATACACCACAAAATACTACAAAACAGCCCAACACACCCCAATCTCTTCATACACAAAATGACCATCGTAGTAGTGTCAAATGGCCCGAAAATGTTACGACGAACGACCATCCCACCACCCTGCATTTATGTGTTTTATGTGGTGTTTATCCACAGAATTACTCCTCCAAAGCTCCACAAAATAGTAGTAAAACACGCAGACCAATAGCAACACAAAACAATTTACAAAACATTCCGCTACAAGTGAATAACTCGAACGCACGGCTTCCGATCACCGTCCCGTGAGTTATAAACTATTAAGAAACGAATTTATAAACCTTCCTTGATATTTAAATACTTAAATACAGAAAGTACATGTTTTCTTAACTATGAAGTACCTTCCAAAACTCAAACTACAAAGAAAAAGAGAGGCGATATAGCGATACTTACGTCGTAGGGATCGTTTTAATATTATCGCTTCTTGATTCCATGCCCGGGATGATAATATTATTTGAAGCTCTTGCAGAGAGCTTAAATGTAAAGTTAGGGATCTTATTTGGTTGTGTGTTCTGGAAAATTGAAGAAAGAAATGAGATAAGGATATAAATATCCATTTTGTTTGAAAAGTCAAAAGGTGCTACTTGGCACCCTCGCATTGGTCTTTTTTCTAACGCTTATAACTATTTACCCGTGTGTCATACGAGTGGACGGTTCAGAGCGTTGGAAACTAAATTCCAAGACCTTCAATTTAGTATATAATATGTCCCCAAAAGACCTCATATAGCACACAAAATTTATTTCTCAAAAAGCTCTGTTACAAGGTAAATCCTTAGTCGGTGTTTCCGCAGCTTTAATCCGATTTTTTCCAAACTTTATATTTTCTATCCAAATATCATATATAGCCATATTATGACTTTAAAATTATTTAAATCATGATTAAAAAGACTCATATTCATTACGTCACCTTGGGACGCACAGGGTGTAACAATCTCTTTCTCTGTCACTGTGTAATTCAGTTGGGCACCACTCAAGGTTTTACTTGCATAGTAGATTGGATGCATGACTTTATATTTTCTCTGACCAAAAACTGCTCCCACAGTATAGTCGCTTGCATCACACATCATCTCAAAAGGTTGTGCCTATATCTGTGAAAATGGCCATCATGCACCTTTGGAATGTAGCGGGTGCATTGCATAGGCCAAACAACATTCTTCAAAAGGCATAGATGCCATACGAATAGGTGAACGGCATTTTATATCTATCTTCTGGGATAATAGAGATCTGGTTATACCCCGAGTATCCATCCAGGAAGCAAAAATAGGACCTCCCCGCCAATCTATCTAGCATCTGATCAATGAATGGCAGCGAAAAATGGTCTTTTCGGGTGGCCTTTTTTAATATTTTATAATCCATACAGATTCGTCATCATGTGACTGTTCTTTTTGAGATCAACTCGTTGTTCTCATTTTGCACTACAGTCATTCCACCCTTCTTTGGCATACATTGAACTGGGCTGGCCCAGTTGCTGTCAGAGATGGGGAAGATGATTTCCGCATCTAACCAATTGATCCCTTCTTTCTTCACCATTTCTTTCATGTTGGGATTCAACCTTCTTTGATGTTCTCTAAAAGGTTTGTGCCCATCTTCTAGTAGAATCTTATCCATACAAAATATTGGGTTGATACCCTTTATGTCTGCAATGGTCCATCTAATTGCAGTGTTGCACTCTTTTAGAACCTGCAAAAGTTGTTCTACCTACACATCTAACAAACCAGATGAGATAATAACAAGCAATGTCGAACTAGGTCCTAAGAAAGCATACCTGAGGTAGGACGACAAGGATTTCAGCTCCAACTGTGGTGGCTCATCGATTGATGGTTTAGCTGAAGGAGTCTTTCTTTATTCTAAGTGTGGAGGCTCGAATTCGAGCTCTCATTTCCTGTACCCTTGGCCTTTAAGGGCCAACACCCACTCTGCCAAGTTCTCACCATCTACTTCTTCTAGGTTCATCAGGAAGGCTGCTAGGGGGTCTTTTTCATTCAGTGCCTCATTTTCCTCCTCCAAAATCACATCTACAGCTTCTATCATATAGTAGTTAGCAAACTCACTAGGTCGCCGAATAGACTTATGTACATTGAATGCTATCTCTTCATCGTTCAGTCTCATCTTTAGCTTCCCAGTTTCACAATCAATCAAAGCTCTCCCAGTGGCCAAGAATGGCCTTCCGAAAATTATGGGAATCTCCTTGTCAACCTGGTAGTTGAGAATGACAAAATCTGCCGGAAACACAAACTTTCCAACCTGCACAAGTACATCATCAAGTATACCTGATAGTCTCTTCACCGTTCGGCCGGCTAGCTGTAGTAACATGTATGTGGGTATTGCTCTTCCAATGCCTAACATTTTATAGATAGACAGGGGCATCAAGTTTATGCTTACCCCCAAATCAGTCTCAACTTTGTAGTGCTGGCGGTCGCTTCTTTCCTGTGACTTGAGTTTGATCCTTCTCGGGCACTTTTTCTATTGCCTTTCTCTCACACTTCCTCAGTCTCCTTTGCAACCTCTTTTTCCTTGGTTATTTCCTCCTGAGCTGGATGGATTCATACTTTTGCTAGCTCAGTTGACTCATCTACCTCAATTGGTATTGGCACGAGTATCTCAGTTGGTCGGCTTTTGCGAGCAATTTCTTGCTTTAGATCAAGATCTCTACCATTTCTCAGACTCACAGCCATCAACTGCTTCGGGCATTGCTCTTTTGAGTTAACATGTGTGTCCACAGGTAATGTCCCGTGAGGACGATTGTTAAGGGCCATGGATATTTTCCCTAGTTAAATCTCAATGCCCTTGATAGCTGAGTTGTGAGATACTACCTTTTTGTAAATATGGTGTGCCTTTTCTTGCATCTGGTGGACCTTTTCTTCCATTTTCCCGCTGGACCCAAGCATTCTTTTTATTTCAAACAACCCATCATCTTGTTGCACTATCTGTTGCTGTTGAGGTTGATGATAAGCTAGTTGTTGATTCTGCTGATTATACCCTTGCTGCCTTTGTTAAGTCACAGCCTGAGCCTGTGGTCGTGCAACTCCAAGATTATTTCTATTATTGTACTATTGTTTTGTTGGTCTATACTGCTGGACCCAATTATGACCACCTTGCTTCTGTCCTCCATAGATTCCCACATAGTTCATATTTTCCTGATAGTTCTGGTTGTCACTTTCACCACTCCACGAGCACACATATGGTTGGTTAATGCATGGTGTACATAAGACCCCATTAGTTGTGTCAACTATGTGTACCTGCTTCTGGCCTGATCATCAATCTTCTTGGTGAGGATACTCATTTGTGTCATCAGAGTGGCCATATTTTCGACTATGGAGTTGTTTGGGTCCAAAGCTACCGAGTGAACTACAAGGGTGATTGTAGTGTCTCTTGTCATCCATCCTGAGTTTTGAGCTATTTTATCTAGCAGGACCTTACACTCTCTAAATGATTTTCTCAAAAATTCTCCACCTGCTGAAGCATCAACGTTGGACTTCAAGCTATCTGCCAATCCCATGTAAAACCTTTGTCCTAACATCTGATCTGGAATGCCATGATGTGGACACATAACTAGTATCCCCTTGAACCTCTTCCACATTTCTTGTAGTGTTTCAGCTGGTTTCTGCCTGAAGCTCAATATCTCATAAACTTGCTTGGCAGTCTTATAGGGAGGGCAAAACTTGTTAAAAAACCGGCTTGACTAATTCCTCCCAAGTGGTGATGGAGTTTATGGGGAGCGAATTGAGCCAAGTCTAAGCTTCTCCAGTCACTGATAATGGAAACAATAACAGTCTAATCGCTTCTAGTGTCACATTCGGTTTCCTTTGAGTGACACAAATTGACAAAATATTTTTGATATGCTATTGTGGATCTTCAATGTAAGACCCGGAGAACAGTCTCTTGTTCTGCAACAGATGTAGCATGTTGTTTGTGGTTTGAAAGTACTCCGCTTGTATCTGAGGGACTGCAATAGTGGTTGCCAGATTTTCAGCGGTGGGTTGTGCCCAATCAAACAAAGTCGCTTCTGACACAAGAGGTGCCACACCCTGATTGTTCGGGTCATTCACATTATTTTGGTTGTTTATTACGTCATCCATGTCTAGTATGATTCGCTCTGTTGAGTTCTGTTGTCGTTTGTCTTTCTTGTTTGCTCGATTTAGTGCATTGAAAACTTTCTCAGGGTCCGGTAATACTTCGTACAATTCACCAGTTCTTGAGGAGTTTCTAGGCATGCACCTGTAACATACAAGACTACAAACGTTAGAGTTTCAATATAATGAATTTCAAGTCGAGAAAGTTAAATAGACTACGAATTCTAATAATTCTTTTAGCCGTAATTAATAACACCGTTAATTCCCCGTCAACGGTATCAAAATTTGATCACGCCCAACTATGCCTCCTAAGAGGTCTAGCGGTCGTTGTAAATATAATCCGATTTACATGTCCGAAGTCGAATCCCACAGGGAATTAACCTACTAATTACAACCACTAGTTCCGCACGAATTCAAGTATTTAACCTTTAGAAATATTTAATAACGATTTGAATATTTACTAACTAAGAGCAAAGTAATTAAAATGCAGTAATTTATAACTAATAGAGCAAATATTATTGACAAGAATTGGAAAAGTCTAGGGTTATGATTTTTTCTATTGTCGGAATCTCTCCCACCACGTTACCTATAAATTCGCCTAAGTATTCTCTACCGATCGTGAGTACTTTGGGTGTCGTAGCTCTCTCTCAAGTAACTACTACAATTTACTAGACATATTCTCTCGAACTACGCTAGCTGGCACTAATTCACCGCTCACTACGATCGTACCAAGGTTTCGTTATCTCTAATCCCGTCTTTAAACCCTCCGTATTTATCTCTCAAATATGTTAAGAGTGGTGTTGTTCAATAACTACCTAAATGTAGACTCTCTCTTGAGCAATATACACATTAAATAGGTACAGTTAATTAAGAGCTCTTCAATCAACAACAATGAAAATATAGTTGAACAAGTAAAGAAAAATCAAAGGCAAATTTATATTTAACGTAGTAGAAAATCGTCCTCCAATCGGTTCCATCAAACCCTAGATTAGAAATTTTAGCTATTCGTAAATGTATCAACAATCATCATGATGTTTAAAGACATTTAACTACAAAGTATAGAGATGAACGGAAGGGAAATTTGTTTTGCTTCTTGCTCCATCGTGCTATCTCGCCTTTTTCTTCTCCAAAATAGTGTCCGGCCTTTCTCAACTCATATAGGAAGTATTTATATGTTAGGGTCGAAGTCCTTGAGTCCAAATCCTGGTCGGAGTCTTTTAACATGCGACTTTTAATCACCTGCTATAGACCTCGCGAAGCCTGGTCTATAGCGCGGTCAACTTGGCTATAAACCACGCGAAGCCTGGTCTATAGCGCGGTCAATCTGGCTATAGACCTCGCGAAACCTGGTCTATAGCGCGTTCAACCTGGCTATAAACCTCGCGAAGCTTGGTCTATAGTGCGGTCAACCTGGCTATAGACCTCGCGAAGCTTGGTCTATAGCGCGGTCAACCTGGCTATAGACCTCGCGAATCCTGGTTTGTAGCACAGTTTGGGTAATTGATGCTTTTGCGCTCTTTTCTTGCTTTTTTGTCCTCTTTTTGTGCAACTTTTATTGGACTATTTATTCCGATGTTCCTACACATAAAACAACATAATTTAGTTCAAATGTCGCACAATAATTCACAAAAGCAACAAAATATAGGGCCAGTAATGTGCTAAAGATATAGCATTTTGGCCGAGCACCAATACTATGAGTGTAACTTGTTGTACTATTTTTGCTATCTATATTTTTCTTTTGTTCAGTATTTTGATCTTAGATTTTATACTTTTGTATTTTTTAAATTTGTTTTGAAAATATATTTTTTTGGGCCGAGGGTCTAAGAAACATCTCTACCTCACACAAGGTAGGGATAAGGTTGCGTACACTCTATCCTTCCTAGAGCCGACTTGTGGGATCACACTAGGTATGTAATGGTTGTTGTTGTTGGGTGTAACTTGTTGTAATAGCTTGCCTTATTTTCAGGTTGTTATGAATACAAGTATTAAGTAATAGGAAAAATTATTGTATAGCCGCTCTCAAATTAATAACCGAAAATATGTATAGTTTTTTGGTATATATATACATTATGTATGTTATATACAAATTTTATACGCTTTTCGGCTACCAAATACAAATAATTTCTGACGCCGGCTAAAAGTGATTATACCCCATAGTAATAGTTTCGATGCGGGTTTTTTTTGCGAATTCAGATTTTGTCGCTCCAATGTGGATATTAAATACGTAATAAAAAAGCAAAAAAAAAAAAAAAAAAAAAAAAGCCTCGACAAAGATTGAGGAAAATAATCATTGACTTTTCTCATTCTCATAAGCTTCAATCATCGGAAACCATTGACGCAAACAAGGAAAATAAACATTGACTGGAGTCAACGGATTTCTCATTCTCTCATTGGCCAACAATATTTTGTGTTGAAAGTTCAAAACAAGGCCATATATCAGATATTTTCGATTATCTGTATTATATAATATGAATATTTGATTTGATTCCTCTTATAACTTTGCAGGCCAGCTCTCATTTAGCACAAGCAAGAGATCGAACCAACGAAAGAAGAAACAGCCAAACCAAAAAAGGTCATTTTTTTTTTTTTTGCAATTTTCTCGTTCTATGCTAAACATATAAATAAGTTATATTCTTTGGTCAAGTATCTGATTGGCCAAAAGTATTTTTTAAATTTTTTTTGAAAAACACTTACTTTAGACAATGAAGGTGTTGGCCAAGTTTATGGTGAATAAATAAGTGTTTTTGAGTAGTAATAAAAGTTATATTTTAGTTTTTAAGTGGAAGCTAAAAAAGTAACTTCTTCAAAAATAAGTGTTTTTAATTTCTTTTAGAACAAGATTACCCAAATAAAAAATTCATCTTTACCAAATTAACTAGTAGTAACTTCCTTTTTTTCATAATTTGACCATTAAAAGCACTTTTCGAAAATATTGGCCAAACCATTGACTAACCAAAGTACTTCTCAAATGATTTATCCAAACATAAACAAGTACTCATTCAAATAACCTTTTTGACAAGCAATTTTGATTAAAAATATTTCTCAAAATAAGTTACTTTCGGCTGCTTGGCGAAACAAGCCCTTAATAGATATATTTCGTCTCATAATTTTGTTTTAGATTTAAGACTCTTACTCATAGTAAGTTTGTGTGTTCTTTCGAAAATGCTGTTACAACTTTAAATTTTTTATACAACATCCACTTTATTGAAATCGTTTGTGCTTTTAGTTTCTCGAGGCTTTATGCATTAATTAATATTCAAGCAAAACTAATCGTAGTTACTGATCGAATAAACTGAAACTCAAAGGAGAAAAGTCGAATCATACCAAATTAATTAGGTATAATATTGGTATAACATTTTAATAAATTAAATACCAAAAATACTGAAATGAAATATTTAAATACCGTATCGCATTGACCGACAAATACCCCACTCTCTAACATAGATATGACAGTTTTAATTACTCCCACGTGTTTTCATTTTCTTAAAGAGTAGAAAAGTCTAATACTCCGTCAAATTCCCATTAATTTGGGATGATATAAAAAGACAAAGTACATAAAGTTTCAGATATGGATAATAGAGCTATGTGCTTTAAATTAATTAAAAATTAATGTACCCTTCCTGATGTTTTTATTTTTTTTATTGAACCTTTTAGTTCTTTCAATCTAAGAATTAAAATTTCTAACAGGTTATGGCAAGTCATTTGATTATTAATAATAATAGCCATCTATGTCTAGAAAATTAAAAAGAATTTGATACCATACCATTTTAACCCGATCTGTCTTTTATAGGAATTACAGTTCAAGAAAGTTATTTAAGAGGGATGGCACACTCTATTGAGATTACCCCAATAAATCATCGAACTCGGCTGCTTCATCAAACTACGGAACATGAGGTATCCCCCCTCCCCCCACACACACTCTCCCTCAACATGTACAAGCATTACGTTGTTACTTTATTTTTGTGAAGGAAAACTTTAGTGCAACGATAAAGTTGTCTTTATATGACTTATATGTCACGGATTCGAGGCATGAAAACAGTCACTAAGGCTGATATTAGGGTAGATTGTCTACATCACAGTGATCACACTCCTTAGGGTGTGACCCTTCCCTGAACCATGTGTGAACATGAAATGTCTTGTGCACCGAGCTGCCCTTTTTGTTTTATTGTGTTTTCGTACAAAAAGTAGGAAATGTTTAGGAGTTTGATTTTTGATTTGGTTTATAGATTTAGCAAACGAACATAATTTGTTTGGTTTGATAAATGAAAAAATTTCACCAAACCGACCTATGTACATCCAACTCTGTCATATAAAGAAGTTTTGCTCATACTTCCTTTTCACACAGTTTTAACCTCAAACTTTTGTAATTTAGTTTGAAACTCCTATGGCTCTTTTCCATTAATTTTAGATAGAAGAAGGGAGGAATGTGGATCAATTTGAGACAAATCAAATTCTTGATGAAATATATTTAGATTTGTACCATTCATCTACCAAATCTTGTACCATATTCAGAGTAAGTGTGGGGCTAAGTGAATCAAATCCAGATGCTTATAAGCCAATGTTGGTTTCTATTGGTCCTTACCATAAGAAGAATTCACAACTACGCTCAATGGAGAATTATAAATTGCGTTACCTACAACGATTTCTGAGGAGGAAAGTAAGGCTTGATGTGAAAACTTACATTAGTGAATTGGAGAAATTGAAGGATGAGGCACTAAAGTATTATGATGATATAGAGGATATTTATAGTGATAACAATACTAGTCATTTTTTGAAAATGTTGTTGGTTGATGGTTGTTTTATAGTTGAGTTTATTCGAGAGCGTTGTGGAAGGAAGCCAACAGAAGAAGATATTATTATCCCCTACAGTCGCATAGATGGTCAAGTACGTCCAGATTTGTTATTACTAGAAAACCAACTTCCTTTCTTTTTCCTCACTAAGCTTCAAAACATGTAGTTGGCTTGTTCACCCGAACCCCCTTCAGGGACGGATTTAGGGGGCGGATTTTCGTTCACCCGAACCCCCTTCGCCACTGGATCCAATAGTACCATTCCTAAAATTGGTGAAAGAGGCCTTTAATTCTTCCTTCTTGAAGATGAGTCATGCATCCTTTCTTGAGATTGAAAGTGATGCCAAAAACATCAAACATTTACTTCAATTAGTACATATGTCATGTCACCTTTTGGAGAAGAAAACTAGCCTTACTCTTGAAAATCCTAGTTTGGAAATGGAACATTGCAGGAAAGGCTTATGTTGGAATTCTTTACAAATGGTTAGATTGAAAAATATGCCAAATGGTAAGGACCACCAAACATGGGATGCTAACATGCCGAATGCAATAGAGCTTCGCGAAGCTGGAGTTATATTTTAAAAAATTGGAAATATTTATAGAAGTTTGGAGGAAGATCACGACCTTGGAGATAACACAAGTTTATTTGACATTAAATTTGAGAATTGAGTGATGACAATCCCTTGTTTTGAAGTCCTTGACGGTATAGAGACGATCCTGAGAAATCTTATAGCATACGAGCAACAATCATCTGATGTACATGCTAGATATTTCTGTGATTTTTCCATTTTTATGGATTATCTTATCGACTCGGACAAAGATGTGAGTTTGCTTCGCCGGAAAGGAATCATCAAGAACGAGACAGGAGATGACAAAAGAGTGGCTAGCCTTTATAACACAATTGGGGAAGGGGTTGCCATTTCTTATCACTTCTATTACAATAAAGAATACTTGATGTTAGTTCAACATTGTGAAAAACCATGGAACCGAATGAAGGCAAGTTTGAGGCACAATTATTTTAACAGTCTTTGGACGGGAGCTTCAACTGCGGGAGCCATCATACTCCTCATACTTATAGCTATACAGACTGTTCTAGCTTTCACAGGTGGTGTTAAGTAGTTTGAATGTCTCAATTGTAGAGTTTCCTCATGTTAGGATTGAAAAATCGGGTAGTGCGGAATTTAGCCAAACAATGTTATAATGATAATAACAAAGACAATGCAAGTTGATAATAATGATAATTAAAGAAGATAAAGAAGACACAAATTTAACGTGGTTCGGTCAAGGTGACCTACGTCCACAAGCGTAGAAAAGCAATTTCACTATACCAACAAGAGTACAAAGTTAGAGTAAATACTTCTAATTACCAAATACCCTAAGAGAATAACCTCACAGATCACTCTAAACAAAGGGTTCACACAAGTGTTTCCCAACACTCACTCTCTTATAAAATACTCTATAATAAAATAAAGGAGGAGAAAGAAAGACAAGAGTGAAAAGCTCTTGAATTTGTGTGTTTACAAATGAGGAGAAACTCCTCTATTTATAGCAAGAAATCCTTGGCCTAATAATGGATATTGTGTCATGGCAAATGTCATGATTCACAAATTTGTTATAATGGATAATATGTCATGGCAAATGTCACGAATCACAAATTTGTTATAATGGATATTATGTCATGAAAAATGTCATAAAAATTTGGCCATATCACAAATCTCCACCTTGGCCTAATTTTGGCTTATATATAGTAACTTTGCTCCACCTTCTTTGAAAAAACCCCAATGGGAAAAATCATTCTTCATAAATGCCAATCATGTTCAGGCGGACACTGGAAGAGGTTTTGTGAGCATGTCAGCAAGATTGTCTCTAGTGTTGATCTTCTGAATAGAGACTTTTCCTTCAGCAATGGTTTCTCAGATGAAATGATACTTTATATCAATGTGCTTTGTCCTCTCATGATACATTTGATCTTTAGTCAAGTGAATGGCACTTTGACTATCACATAAAATGGTAATACCACTTTGGTATAAACTGAGTTCCGCAAATAGACCCTTCAACCATAAATCTTCTTTGATCGCCTCGTTCACTGCCATATATTCTACTTCGGTAGTAGATAAGGCTACTACATGTTGCAATGTAGCTTTACAACTAATAGCGCAACCACCAATGCAAAATACATAGCCCGTCAGTGATCTTCTTTTTTCAAGATCACCTGCATAATCTGAGTCTACAAAACCAACCAAAGTGTTAATATTTCTCCCAAATTACAAACATGTGTTTGAAGTACCTCACAAGTATCTGAGAATCCATTTCACAGCATGCCAATGTACTTTACCACGGCAAGCCATATACCGGATTACCACGCTCACTGCTTGTGAAATGTATGGACTTGTACAAACCATTGCATACATAATACTGCCGACTGCACTGGAATAAGGAACCTGTGCCATGTACCTCTCTTCTTCCTCTAACTGCGGGGACCGAGCAGCTGATAACTTAAAATGAGCAGCAAGAGGGGTACTAACTGGTGTTGCATCTTTCATGCTAAACCTCTTCCAGCAAGAAGGGCATCGAGGATTTTCTTAGCTGCTCCCAAATCTTTCATCTCAAATTCACTTTTCAGCTAACTTTTCAAATTGTGAATTTCTGTTAAATCCTTAGCAACAATGAGCATGTCATCAACATATAATAATAGGTACACAAATAAACCATTATTTAACTTCCGAAAGTAAACACAACTATCATACATGCTCCTTGAATAACCATGACCCAACATAAAGGAATCAAACCTTTTATACCATTGTCTTGGAGACTGCTTTAATCCGTACAAGGATTTCTTCAACAAGCAAACATGATCTTCTTTTCCTTCAATTTCAAATCTTTCGGGTTGATGCATGTATATTTGTTCCTCAAGTTCTCCATGTAAGAAAGTTGTCTTAACATCAAGTTGTTCTAATTCCAAATCATACATGGCAACGAAGGCAAGCAAGACACGAATAGAGTTATGTTTAACAACACGTGAGAAAACATCATTAAAATCAACTCCTTGTACCTGACTATAGCCCTTTGCAACTAATCGTGACGTATACCTTGCATCTTCAACCCCTGTAATGCCATCATTTTTCTTGAAGACCCATTTGCAACCAATAATTCTTTTTTCTGATGGCGGCTTCACAAGAGACCAAGTACTATTCTTGTGGAGAGACTCAATTTCTTCATTCATTGCAATCAGCCACTTGGCTGAGTCAGCACCAGAAACTGCTTCTGAATATTTTGATGGTTCTCCAATTTATTCAGTTTTCTGTGCAACTGAAAAAGAAAATGCAACATAGTCTCCAAACCTTAATGGTTGTTTACCATATTTTCTTGGTCTATGTTTGGCTATAGAATACTCCTCTTCTTCTGGTTGAACTTCAGGAGTCTCAACTTCAGGAATTTTAGCTTCTGTCTCAACTTCAGGATTTTCAACTGTATTTTGCTTCAAAGTTGATGAGCCTGGCTCAGAAGGAATGCCAATCTTAATATCCACCTGGTTCTGTGCACTCTTTCCTTTATCTGTATCACAAGAACTAGAAGACTCTTTTCTAGAATGTAACATAGAGCATTCATCAAAGGTTACATCTCTCCTAATTATAAATTTTGATGCCATGGGATCAGGATACCATAGTCGGTATCCTTTCACCCCAGATGCATACCCAAGGAAAATGTACTTTTTAGCCCTTGGCTCTAATTTTCCATCATTTACATGCATGTATGCAGGGCAACCAAATATCTTTAAATCAGAATAATTAGCAGGAGTACCTGACCACATTTCCTCTGAAGTCTTAAAGTTCAAAGGTGCACAAGGAGCTCAGTGGACAATATAACAAGCTGTAGAGATAGCTTCTTCCCAAAAGGCGTTTGTCAACCCAGCATTTGAAATAATGCAACGAGCCCTTTCCAAAAGAGTTCTATTCATCCTTTCTGCCACACCATTTTGCTGAGGTGTCATTCTCACGGTACGATGTCGAGCAATTCCTTCATTCTTGCAAAATTCGTTGAATTCATCATTACAAAATTCCAAGCCATTATTTGTTCTAAGCCGCTTAACCTGTTTTCCTGTTTGCTTCTCAATCAAAACGTTCCATTGTTTGAAATTTAAGAAAATATCACTTTTATTTTTCAGGAAATAAACCCAAACTTCCTTGAATAATCATCAATGAAAGTTAACTTATACCTGGCACCACCTTTTGATGGGGTACGTGAAGGACCCCAAAGATTTGAATAAATGTAATCCAAAGTACCTTTTGTTCTATGAATCGCTGGAGATTTGAAGCTGACTCTTTTCTTCTTCCCGAATACACAATGTTCACAAAACTCCATATTTCTGGTACTTTGGCCATATAAGAGACCTCTTTTGCTGAGTTATTGAAACTGCAGCAGCACCTGTAACAGTAGATCCCAAAAGAGTATACAACGTACCAAATCTGCGTGCTTTCATGATCACAAGAGCACCATGAGAAATTTTCAGAACTCAACCTTCACCTGTGTTCTTGCACCCAAAAGATTCTAGAGTGTCCAAAGAGATGAGATTTTTCTTCAAGTCAGGAACATGTCTAACATCGGTGAGAGTTCTCACCACACCATCGTGCATTTTGATTCGGACTGTACCTTTTCCAATAACTTTGCATGCAGCATTGTTGCCCATCAAGACAACTCCACCTCCAATAGATTCATATGTGGTAAATAAATCCCAACTGGGACACATATTATAAGAACAACCCGAATCTAAAATCCACTCATTGTTAGATTTGAAACTATTATTAGTTGCTAAAAAAATAGTTCCCTCAGTCTCATCAGCAGCTACACTTGCTTCGGCAGTGTCAGCATTTTTGTGCTCATTTTTGTTTTCTGTATACTTTTCTTTGTTTTTCAATTTAAAGCATTCAGAAATAATGTGACCTTTCTTATGACAATATTTGCACATGACATTTCTATATCTGGATTTTGACCTTGATTTAGGTTTCTCACTACTTGAATCTTTCTTATTGGATCTACCTCTTATGAATAAGTCTTCCTCTTGGTCCCACTAGTTTCCCTAGTAATATCTATATCTATTTGTTCTTTTGATTTTAAAATATATTTGATATCTTTATAAGAGATATTATCCTTTCCATAAGCATAGTATCTCTTATATGTTTAAACGACTAGGGTAAGAAAATAAGAAATAACACAACTTGATCCTCATCTTTGATTTCAACATCTATGTTACTTAAATCCATAAGAAGAGAATCCAAAGTATCAAGATGTGTAAGTATAGAGGTACCTTCATCCATACGAAAAATGTAGAGTTTTTTCTTTAGGTAAAACCTATTTTCTACTGTTCTTTTCATATATAGGATTTTAAGCTTTTCCCATATGCCTTTGGCTGAGCTTTCTGTTGCAACTTCACGCAAAACCTCATTTGAAAGATTTAAAATGATACATGCTTTTGCCTTTTTGTCTATGACGGCAAACTCTTCGTCCGTTATTTTATCCGGCATCTTCTCCTTTCCTTGCAGTGCCAAATCTAAGCCATCCTGAATTAGGATAGATTCCATCTTTAATTGCCACATTCCAAAGTTTGCACTTCGGTCAAATCTCTCAACATAAGACTTTGTTAGAGTCATTTTAGTTTTTTAAACTAATTCGGTTAGATCTGGCTCTGATACCAATTTGATAGGATCGGAAAACTGGGTATTGTAAAATTTAGCCAAATAACGTTATAATGATAATAACAAAGACAATGCAAGTTGATAATAACGGCAATTAAAGAAGACACAAATTTAACGTGGTTCAGTCAAGGTGACCTACGTCCACAAGCGTAGAGAAGCAATTTCACTATATCAACAAGAGTACAAAATTAGAGTAAATACTCTAATTACCAAATACCCCAAGAGAATAACCTCACAAGATCACTCCAAAGAAAGGGTTCACACAAGTGTTTCCCAACACTCATTCTCTTACAAAATACTATATAATGAAATAAAGGAGGAGAAAGAAAGACAATAGTGAAAAACTCTTGAATTGATGTGTTTACAAATGAGGAAAAACTCCTCTATTTATAGCAAGAAATCATTGGCCTAATAATGGATATTATGTCATGGCAAATGTCATGATTCACAAATTTATTATAATGGATATTATGTCACTGCAAATATCATGAACCACAAATTTATTATAATGGATATTATGTCATGATAAATGTCATAAAAATTTGGCCATATTACACCTCACTACTCCAAACATGCAATTTACTGCATCAAAGCTTGTGCATTAATGGCGTGAGAACTATAATAAAATGAAAGTCTTTTCTTTTCTCTGATCGTGTCTTCGTAGAAGTAGCAGATTTTCAATTATCAATCTCTTATCTCTTTGTAGCAAAAATATAAACAACTATTATTACGCCTCAATCTCAAACTAATTGGTCTGTGTATCAATCCTTACCATCTATTTTCGTTACTGATAATAAGGGTCTCGCATTTTTTAGGGAAAACAAGCTTATGTGAGCATACATTATCTAAGGGAAGTTGTTTATGATGACTCAAAAATGACTCATGCAACAGAGGATAACTAACCACATTATAATGAAGATAACGATGCAAACTCAACATAATTTTAATGTGAGCATACTTTTAAAGAATAAATTACAGTAACACATCAAGCATTAATCAACCTCATGTATTAATCAAGCAATAGAGAGTGAGAAATGGACCTTTCGTTAGCAAAAAATTCCTCAAACGCTAAAAACAAATAATCTGTAAAAATGTGTGTGCTGTCAATGTGATGGAATCTTTGTTGGAAAATATCAAAATCAAAATGTACTAGTGTGTGAATGTAAGGTCATTACGGGTGGATAAGGTGGAATATTAATTGGGAGGTGGAAGAATTTTATTGATTCTCTTGCTTTTCATCATCATTAGTTATAATTAGACAAACATGAAATAACGAAAAACTAAATAAAATGTTATATAATACATGCGTAAACTAACGAAAAAAAAATCTTATTTTCTCTTTTCTTTTGTAAAATAATTGAAGTCGAGGATAATAAAATAAAGACGGAAAATACCAATATACACTACTAAAAATTCGACAAAAACCGACCAACCAACTTTGGTCGGTTTGTTAAAATATTTTTTTTAATTTGTTTTTTTACGAAACCGACCAACTTTGGTCGGTTTTATTTGGAAAAATATAAGGGAAACTATTTTTGAGTCCCGCGAAATTTAATTTTCAAGAAACCGATCAACTTTGGTCGGTTTTTTAATTAAAATAAATAAAAATTAATTTTTAAAAATCGACCAAATTGGTCGGTTAATTCGGCCGGTCATTTAAAAAAACCGACCAACTTTGGTCGATTATTTTGTGCGAAAATACAATTAAAGAGTATAAATCAAATAAAAGACAGTCTTAAAACAAAATACACAAATGGTCTAGTGGTAGAATAGTGTCTTGCCAAAGTACAGACCCCGGTTCAATTCTCAGATGATGAATCTTTTGATTACATAATTAAAATGTCGATTTTTTTTTTGCAATATTTGTTTTTTAAATTTAATTGACCGACCAAAGTTGGTCGGTAATTTTCGACCAACTTTGGTCGGTATGCCTTTCCGACACCTAAAATACCGTCCATACGTAAATGGTCGCGTTTTGGACGGTTATTGGCCATTACCGACCAAAGTTGATCGATTTTTTTAGTCGGTCTTTACCGGATTTCTAGTAGTGGTATGAAATCAAAAAAACAAATGTATAACTGTATACGGTCAAAACTGTTTTCGACCTTCGTACGATTGGTGAAGATGGACCGAAGAACGTCTTCATAATATCGAGGTGAGATTTGAAGAAGGCACGAACGAGTTTCGGGTTTTGGGGTCAGATTAAATACCGAGCTCGACGTCATTATAGAGCTCGAGTCGAAATCGAGCTATGATAAGAGGTGATGGTATCAAGATTCAGAGCTAGAGACCAACCGACACCGAGCCCGAATCAATACCGGGCCCCAAGTCTGCATCGAGCTCTAAATTTGGAAATCTACCAATACTGACTAATACCGATTTCGATCAAGAGTCCAATCAAAATTGCGCCAAGAGACAAGAGCCGTTAAAGCCGCACTAAGAGAGAGAATCTCGGCAAAAATTAAGAAAAACTAATTTATCGTGGGTTCTCCACTATGTATTATTTATTATATCTAAAGTAGGATATCCTTCACTATAAGAAGGATATCTATTGTTTCTGTAAAGGGGGTGGTGAGTACACTAGACCTAAAATATTGTTGATACATTCCCATATTAAGAGATTATCCTTTTTGAGCTTTATACATTGATTCATCTTGCTTATTCGTAAATCTTTCCCTTTCAACTTTGTTCGCATTTCATTGTTTACGGTCAATATTCAATGTTTCTACTTATTCTTACAATTTGTGTCAAATTATACCACATACCCTTAGAACTACATACAAATTCGACTCCATCTATTTTCGGGTAAACAGTTTTGCGCCCACCGTGAGTCTAAGGATAAAAGTGATTATTTGATACGAATCTACAAAACACACCATTTTACGCTTGTTTTCGGAAGTGTCTTTGATTTCGGATTAGCAACGACGAGCTCTCAATTAAATGGCTTTGCCTATCGCAACAAAGCTGGCCTTCAAGGTGAGAATAAAAACTTGACGCCCAGGGCCGAAAGTCCGCTTGTCGACGTCGTCGGTGCTCGAGTTGAAGTGCCATTAGACTTTAGTTCACATGTGGCCATTGAGGCAAACCTACGTTCTGAACCTGAAAATAGCATTCATGGAGGTACTCGGTCTGCAGCTCGAGATACCCATAGCGTTGAGGAAAACAAAATTAGCTTGCGAATGATTTGCGAAATGTTGCAAGCTCAATAGGAAGCAATAGCTCAGTTGCAGATTCAAACCCAGATACCGAGCAGGCCGGAGTCCAGTCCACCCCGAGAAGTCACCCACAGAACGGAACCAGCTATAGTAAGATCAAATGAGCAAGAGTCGAGGACTAACCCCGAAATGGCTAAGATGTTTGAAGAACTAACCAAACGAATAGAATCAGGAGAAAGGAGGATCGAGGCAAATGACAAAAAGGTGGAAACATATAACTCCAAGGTTGATCAGATCCCGAAGGCACCATCGATATTGAAGGGCTTAAATTCTAAAACATTCGTACAAAAGCCTTTCCCCACAAGCGAGGCTCCTAAACCGATTCAAAAGAAGTTCTACATGCCCGAGATTCCTAAATATAACAAAACTACCAACCTCAAAAAACATGTTACCTTTTACACATGTTCCATTAAAGGGAATGATCTAGAGGACGATGAAATCGAATCCGTATTATTGAAGAAATTCGGTGAAACCATGTCAAAGGGAGCA
Organism: Nicotiana tabacum; assembly: GCF_000715075.1. NCBI lineage: Eukaryota > Viridiplantae > Streptophyta > Magnoliopsida > Solanales > Solanaceae > Nicotiana > Nicotiana tabacum. Next base: position 17,993,965 of record NC_134102.1, on the reverse strand, counting down.
ATGATATGGTATCATAATTTACCATCTAATTCTATCGATTCTTTTGCTATGCTTGTAGACTCTTTCGTAAAAGCACACGTCGGGGCCACAAAGGTCGAGATCAGAAAGTTAGACCTATTCAAGGTAAGACAAAAAGATAATGAGATGCTAAGGGAGTTCATATCTAGATTCCAAATGGAAAGAATGTACCTACCACCAGTTACAGACGATTGGGCTATTGAGGCTTTCACTCAAGGTTTGAACGAACGAAGTTCGATGGCTTCACGGCGGTTGAAACATAACCTGATCGAGTATCCAGCTATTACTTGGGCCGACGTGCATAATCGGTATCAATCAAAAATTAGAGTTGAAGATGATCAGTTGGGTTCTGGACCCGCTGTTAGAAGAAACATCAATCGAGAACAAGGGCCGATCAGGGAGCGATACCGACCACCATAGGGGGAGTGAATCGAGACGTAACCCCAGACAAAGCAATAAAAGAAGTGATCGAGGTCAAGGGTCTCGGGGGCTGATGAACTAAAATGGGTTCGATAGGCATTCCGGACCTAAAGAAACACCACAGTTATCGGAGTATAACTTCAGCATTGATGCATCCGCCATCATGTCGGCTATCAGACGCATCAAAGACACTAAATTACCTCAAACCATGCAGACCAATCATGCCCAGAGGAACCCCAATCAAATGTGTGAATATCATGGCACCCATGGCCACAAAACAGAAGATCACAGGCAACTAAGAGAGGAGGTAGCCTGGTTATTCAATAAAGGGCACCTTCGAGAAATTTTTAGCGACAGGGCCAAAAACCATTTCAAAAACAGAAATTTTGGTAGGCAAAACGAACAAGAAGAACCATATCACATTATCCGCATGATCATCGGTGGCGTCGATACCCCTCAAGGGTCGGTTCTTAAACCCACTAATACATCGGTTATGAGAGAAAAACGACTTCGAGCTCAGCATTACGCACCCCTAGGAACCCCGTCCTTTAATGATGAAGATGCATAAAGAGTCATGCAACCTCATAACAATGCACTGGTAATATCCGTTCTTATGAATAAAACTAAAGTTAAGTATGTGTTAATTAATCCAGGTATCTCGGCCAACATTATTAGATCGAAGGTCGTAGAACAGCTCGGTCTACAGGACCAGGTCATACCCGCAATCCTGATTCTAAATGGATTCAATATGGCATGTGAAACTACTAAAGGCGAGATAATTCTGCTGATAAACCTAGTCGGGACTATGCAGGAAACGAAGTTCCACGAAATCGAAGGTGATATGAGGTTAAACGCCCTTTATGGAAGGCCATGGATCCACAATATGAGAGTTGTACCTTCGACCCTCCACCAGGTTCTTAAATTCCTAACATCGGAGGGAGTCGAAACAGTGTACGGAGAACAACCGGCCGCAAGAGAAATGTTTGCCATCGAAGAAGCAATTCCGATATCCTCGCCTTCATCAACAAATGGGTCGGACTCGAAGGTGGAACGTGATGTCAAATAGAAAACACATACGTCAGCTTCGACCCATATATCAAAAGATTGACGAAGATGATTAGCAAGGGATCCCTCAATCCTTTGTGGTCCCCGATGATTCTGACGCTACCCAATCAACGGTTGAAGAAGTGGAGCAAGTCATACTAATCGAATATCTGCCTGAACGAAAGGTATAACTAGGAACGGGATTAACCTCCGAACTCAGGAAAAAGCTTATTCAATTTTTTATTGATAACATAGATTGTTTTGCTTTGTCCCATTTAGGCATAATAGGTATCCCATCAGATATAACGATGCATCAGCTAAGCTTGGACCCTAGGTTCAAATCGATGAATCAAAAGAGAAGACCCAGTCCGAGGTAAAGCACGCATTCATAAAGGATGAGGTAACTAAACTTCTCAAAATAGGGTCCATTCGGGATGTGAAATATCCCGAATGGTTAGCCAATGTAGTTATAGTCCCTAAAAAAGGAAGCAAACTTAGAATGTGTGTAGATTACAAAGATTTAAACAAGGCGTGCCCCAAATATTCTTTTCCACTGCGCTAACATCGATCGCATGATCGATGCCATGGTCGGCCACGAGATCTTTACTTTTCTCGATGCCTATTCCGGGTATATTCAAATCCAAATGAACCCGGGGGACTGAGAAAAAACTTTATTTATCACCAAGTATGGAACATATTGTTATAATGTAATGCCCTTCAGGCTAAAAAAATGCAGGAGCTACTTACCAACGCCTAGTGAATAAAATGTTCGAGGAACAAATAGGTAAATCAATGGAAGTTTATATTGATGACATGCTAGTTAAGTCCGTGCACACAAAGGACCATTTGGCTCATTTGCAGGAAACGTTCGAGATGATAAGGAAATACAATATGAAGCTCAACCCCGAGAAATGTGCTTTCGGGGTCGTTTCGGGCAAGTTCCTTGGCTTCATGGTATCAAATCAGGGGATCCAGATCATCCTCGATAAAATCAAGGACATCAAAGACATCACCGTCGTGGACAGTGTAAAAGATGTACAAAAACTAACTGGATGGATAGCTGCCTTATGCCGATTCATTTCGAGGTCATCAGCTCGAAGCCACAGATGTTTCTCTCTACTAAAAAATAAGAACGATTTCGCATGGACCCCGGAATGCCAACAGGCGTTAGAGGAATTGAAGCAATAGCTATCGAGTCTGCCACTGCTTCACACTCCAAAGGCAGACGAGAAACTTTACTTGCACTTGGTAGTATCGAAAATCGCGATATGTGGTGTCCTGGTTCGAGAAGAGCAAGGTATGCAATTTCCCGTTTATTATGTAAGTCAAACCTTAGGAGAAGTAGAAACTACATATCCACACTTAGAAAAATTAGCACTTTCTCTAATAAGCGACTCTAGAAAGTTAAGACCGTGCTTTCAATGTCACCCCATATGCGTATTAACCACTTAACGACTTCGTAATATTTTGCACAAGCCCGAACTATCGGGCCGATTGGCCAAATAGGCCGTCGAACTCAGTGGGTACGATATCGAATAATAACCCCAGATGGCCATCAAATCTCAAATTTTAGCGGACTTTGTGGTCGATTTCACGCCAACCCTCGTACCCGAAGTAGAAAAGGAACTCTTGTTAAAATTGGGTACACCATCAGGGGTATGAACCCTTTTCATAGACGGTGCTTCAAATGTGAAAGGGTCCGGGCTAGGCAACGTTTTGAAACCGCCCACGGGCAGCACTATTAGGCAATCTATCAAAACTTGTAAGTTAACTAACAATGAGGCCTCGAGCTAGCTAAAAGCTTGGGGGTAGAAGTCATTGAAGCCAAGTGTAATGCTTTACTGGTGGTGAACCAAGTAAACAAAACCTTCGAAGTTCAAGAGGATAGAATGCAAAGGTATTTGGACAAACTGCAGGTAACTTTGCACCGTTTCAAGGAATGGACTTTACAGCATGTACCTCGAGAATAAAATAGGGAGGCCGATGCATTGCAAATTTGGGGTCTTCGGTCGAGAAAAATAAGATCAGCTTGGGGACTGTCGTTCAACTCTCGAGATCCGTAATCGAGGAAGGTCACGCTGAGATAAACTCCACAAGTCTAACCTGGGATTGGATAAACAAATATATAGAATACTTCAAGAACGGGAAACTTTCATTGGACCCAAGAGAGTCAATAGCTCTACGCACAAAAGCTGCACGGTTCACCTTATCCAATGATAGAATGTTGTTTAGAAGGATGCTCCATGGTCTAGTGGAAATATGTTTGGGACCGGGAGATACCAACTACATCCTAAGTGAGATTCACGAGGGCACTTGTGGAAATCATTCTGGTGCCTATAGATTAGTCCAAAAAATAATCAGAGCAGGATATTATTGGATCGATATGGACAAAGATGCAAGGGAGTTCGTTCGAAAATGCGATAAATGTCAAAGACATGCACCCCATGATTCATCAACCCCGGGAACTTCTCCACTCGGTCCTATCTCCTTGGCCTTTAATGAAATCGGGGATGGACATCGTTAGCCCCCTCCCATCGGTCTCAGGTAAGGCTCAGTTTATTTTGTTTATTATTGATTATTTCTCTAAATGGGTTGAAGCACAGGCTTTCAAGAAAGTTAGAGAAAATGAGGTGATAGACTTCATTTGGGACCACATCATATGTCTGTTTGGGATGCCATCCAAAATTGTATGCGACAATGGAAAGCAATTCATCGGAAGCAAAGTGACCAAATTTCTCGAAGACCACAAAATCAAAAGGACCCTTTCAACACCTTATCATCCCAGTGGAAACGGGCAGGCTGAATCGACAAACAAAACTATCATCTAAAATATTAAGAAAAGATTAACCAACGCTAAAGGTAAATGGAGAGAGATACAAATGAGCCGAATAACAAAACAATGAACATGAGCCTTGAATTATTGGACGAAAAATGAGAATCAGCTCTTGTCCGATTAGCCGCCCAAAAATAGTGGATCGAGAGATACTATAATCGAAGAGCCAACCTTCGCCATTTTAAGTCGAGGACTTAGTGCTGAGGAAAGTTACCCTCAACACCCGAAATCCGAGCGAAGGAAAACTGGTTCCGAACTGGGAAGGACTGTATCAGGTCCTCAAAATTGCCGGTAAAGGATTCTATAAGCTCGGTATAATAAACGACAAGCAACTACCAAACAGTTGAAACGCGTCGCACCTAAAACGATACTATTGTTAAGGTACAACCTCGTATATTCATTTATATTTTGAAATTAACCCTTGCATGTGTTCGATAAGAAACAGGAATGGATTATTCGGCTCGAAGCCTTTAGACCTGAAAGCACGCGTTGCACTCTTTTTACCTTTGACCGATTTTTGTCCCAAATGCGTTTTTCGGCAAGTTTTTTAATGAGGCAACCATTGATCGTGCTAACTTAGTACAATCCAACAGTATCTGAGACTTCGAACACTGGGTTACCCTCAAATATATCAAATTCGATTATCAAGTTCGAAGCAAGAAAGTTACTTCATGACAACATAGTTTCGATAAGAAAACTTGTAAGAGCCAAATGGTCAAAACGAACCATGCTCATGTAGTTTGATGAAGTAACTCGGGTGAAGGTATTAAAGTTGATACCAAAAGGATTGAGGCAGCTCAGAATTGGCATCATCCCACTTCAGTGACTGAGATCAGGAGTTTTCTGGGTTTAGCAGGTTATTTTCGACGATTCGTGAAGGTCTTTTCATCTATTGCAGCACCTTTGACCAAATTTACCCAGAAGGGTGCTCCGTTCCGATGGTCTGATGATTATGAGGTGAGCTTTCAGAAGCTCAAGACAGCATTGACTACAACACCAGTGTTAGTGTTGCCTTACGGTTCGGGGATGTATACAGTGTATTGTGAAGCTTCACGCATTAAGGGCGAGTTATTGCATAGGCTTCACGTTAACCGAAGCCCCACGAGCAGAATTATCCGATACATGATTTGGAGTTAGCTGTGATTGTTCACGCCCTTAAGATTTGAAGGCATTAACTTTATGGGGTATCCTGTGAAGTTTATACTGACCATCACAGTTTGCAACATTTGTTCAATTAGAGGCCCTGAATTTGAGGACTTCTAGTGGATTAAATTAGAGCAAGGTGAGGTAAGTCTCTTGTCTAATCTTGTAAGGGAAAATTTGCCTCATAGGGATTAAATTGAATAATTGTTGATAATTGTGGGGGCTATGTATGCACGAGGTGATGAGAGTCCATGCATAGCTACTATTAATGCTAAAGTCCGGGTAGTTTAGGACTCAAAGCATCTCATTTGTGTAAATTGTATTTCTTGTTTAATTAATATTATTTGATATATTTATATATATGTTGTGAATTGTTAGATAAAAATATTAAAGGATGAAAAATTCATATGCTTGATTTTCTGTTTAAATTAATTAATTGTTAAAAAAAATTATTCTCCTCCCGAATTTATCCTATAATAAATATACTCTCATTCCCGGAGGTACATAAGAAAAATGTCCTCCTTTCTTCTGGAGCGGGCCAAACGCCTCGGCAGGATAGATGCATCTATGGATCGCGCCGCACGTCCCTCGGCAGTGTACACGACACTCTGGATCGGGTCGTACGTCCTCGGCAGAAATCGTTCTTAATAATAATAATTACACTATACTTTAATAATTTATTTCAGCTTGCAAAGTTAATTGATTAATTGGAAAATACTTGAAATTTAATGAATTATTATTCTTTCTTGTTAAGGAATTAATTGTTATTCTTGTAAATGAGATTTAAGTTGGTAAATTTGAAATTATTTGAATTGAAGAAATTTAATTAATATATTGAGAATTGCTGCATTTGAAGGAATTTGATTATTTCCGTTGGTTAAATAAATTATTGTAAATTCTGTAAATCATGCTAATTTAGATATTCTAATTGTGTTTCAGTTATTATTATTGACCCATAGTGAGTGTCAAAGTCGGTCATCTTGTCTCTACCACTTCGAGATTAGGCTTGATACTTATTGGGTACACGTTGTTTACGTACTCATACTACACTTGCTGCACTTTTTGTGCATGACCTGAGGCAAGTACTAGTGGGGGACCTATCGTCTTACACCCACGCTATCCAGGGGCATAGTGGTGAGCTGCCTTTCTGAGCCGTTCTGCAGCTACTAGTGTCTCTCCTTGCATTTTTCATTCTGTCTATTTTTATTTTAGACAGTATTTGAGGCTTTGTATAATCTACTAGATGCTCATACACTTGTGACACCAGGTCTTGGCACACACATTGGTAGAAGTTGGTATTTTATTATTTTCTTGGAATAAAAGTTTAACCAATGTATGATTGACTTATTAGTTGGCTTGCCTAGCTGTAGTGTTGGGCGTCATCACGACCTATAGGTGAAATTGGGTCGTGACACATATGGAGGCACTGCCATATCTTGGCAATCGACTAAGCAATCAATATGTATAATAGGTTAAACTAGGTAAGATAAAAGAATATTGGATAAAATTGATTGGGGGAAGTAACCACCTGTATTTTCCGTAATTGTTGCAAAAATTTGTTTTGGCGTCATGTACTGAATAAACGATACTGAATTCAGAATGATCCGGAGGTATTGTGTCAAAAACAATATGTAACTATTTTCGTGATTTTCAACTTCCCAGAAAAGTGAAGTCTACTAAAAATGAACCCAAAATCAAATATTAAAGCACAATCTAGAAACATATATTTAAACCCAAAGATATAGAGTAAAATAAAGGGAAGGAGAAAAACTAAGTGTCTATAATACCATATTGTCATACATGAAACTGCTGCAGTGCCAGTGTACCTTAGTTTTATTGATTATGTATATTTCTTTTTTGGATTATTTAATTACATTCACCAGAGTCAAATAGCTATATGAATATTTAAAAGATATTCAAAATACATGAGCTATTAATACTTGTCTTCCTCTTATACCAAATTCATACCGATAGAAAAAACAAGAATACAGCATAAAAATGATGCGTATTTGAATATTGCTTTTTAACTCAAAGGAAGAAAAGGGAAGAAGGGCATGGACGTACGAAACTGAAATCGAGGTCGGGAACCTTTCGTATCGAGAACCACAAAAGAAGAACGATGTGTTAATCACCGGGCATGATAAAGCGATGCTCCCCGGATCCAAAATGAGTTCTAAAACCTCGGATAACACTATAATCGGTTACGCACGACGGATAAAGGGTCGTGATATTCGTACCTGACCGGATATCACGGTGTGGCCTCGCTCGATGTCGTATACGAATAAGTAATTACTGACAAAGGAAGATTTTTACCTTTTTTAGACTTGTGTTAGAGATGAAACCTTTCTACTATATAAATGGGAAGTTATTTTTTCGAGAGACATGGTGACACGCGAACCAAGGCAATACAAATTCATTTTCCGCTTTCTAGCTACTGCCAAAGTCTCTTACTTAACTGTTTTGTTCTTCATTAACGATTGGGTGCGAACCAAGGGTCCGATCGAGGGCAAACTACTGTTCAACCTAGGTTCAGGTTAGGACGTAACATTACAACTGGTTTGATCATTCATTTTGTCTTTAACTCGTTTATATAATATTCTTGATTTTGTGTTGAATCAATCCACATATCCTTAAAACCATGTATAAATTTAATTGTTATACGATTTAAAAATAAACAGCTTTGTGCCCACCTTGGGGCTGTGGATAATAGTAGTGATTTGATACAAATCTCCACAACACACTCTATTTTATGCTTGTTCTTTAAAGTCTTAATTTCAGGTTACCTTAAAAATGTCAAATTCCAAGTCTGCCCATTTGAAGGTTGACGTTGAGTCTGGACATCATGGCGAAAAGAATAATCTTGTGCCTAGCAATGAGGTGCCTCATGTTGATTCCAACAGAGTCCTAGTTGCCGATGCGGTTGATGCTAACTCACAGGTGGACATCGACGCCAATCTACAAACTGATCCCGAAAACAGCATTCGCGGGGGACCGCAACCAACAGCTCGAGAGGGCGCCCGAAGGCGAAGGCGAGGGTGTCAGCCTATGGTTAATCTTTGAAATGTTGCAGGCTCAACAGGCGGCGATAGCGCAGCTACATAATCAAAACTACACCCCCATCAAGGTTGATCCTGAACATTCCGGAGAATGTTCATGGAGTTCGTGTCAAGGTCCCATATGGAACGAATGGACCTACCTCCGGTTGCAGATGATTGGGCCATTCAAGCATTCACTAAGGGGATTAACCCCGAAGCTCATTGGCTTCACAACAGCTAAATCAACAAGTACCAGTCGAAGATCAAGGTCAGGTACGACCAACTCGAAGCCGCTTATAGGTCTGTTTATCCCATCAGGGCCGACGACAGGTCTTAGAGAGCCGTTGATCACGAGCCAAAGACGGTCCAGGATCGGTACAAACCATACAACACGGACCAAAGGGGAAATGGTTTTGGGCGTCACCCCACAAGTAACAAAAACTAAGCGATCGAGGGCCCAGTAGATGAAGTCTGATGAGCAAAAATGGTTTTGCCAGGCCGCTCGGGAACAGGGAAGCACCGAGATTATCAGAGTATAACTTCAACATTGATGCTGCCAGCATCGTGTCATCCATCGGGCGCATTAAAGTGACCAAGTGACCCCGACCATTGCAGTCTGACCCTACCCAAAGATATCCTAACTTGATGTGTAAGTATCACGACACTCATGGTCACAAGATCAAGGATTGCCAAGAATTGAGAGAAGAAGTTGCCTAGTTGATCAACAACGGGCACCTCCGAGAGTTTCTGAGTGATCGGGCCAAAAACCACTTCAGGAATAGGGATGCCAACAAACAAGTCGAACAAGAGGAGCTTCAGCACGCCATCAACATTATCATCAGAGGGGTCGATATCCCCCAAGTCGAATGATAAAGCGCATTAAAGTGTCTATCATAAGGGGAAAATGCACAAGATTATGTACTGGAGGGAAACATTTCATTCAATAACAAGGATGCCTAAAGCGACGTGCAACCGCACAATCATGTGTTTGTGATATCCGTACTTATGAATAAAATTAAAATTAAGTGTGTGTTGATCGATCCAGGTAGCTCGACCAACATCATCAGATCAAGGGTCGTAAAGCAATTAGGGTTACAGGACCAAATAGTGCCAGAAGTCCGGGTGTTAAACAGATTTAACATGGCATGCGAAACTTCTAAAGGAGAGATAACCCTACCGGTGAATACCGCGGGGATGATCCAAGAGACAAATTTATATGTGATCAAAGTAGACATAAGGTATAATGCTCTATTCGGAAGGTTGTGGGTGCACAAAAAGAGGGCGGTACCCTTTATCTTGCACTAGGCGTTGAAATTTCCTACATCGGGAGGATTCAAGACGGTCTACAAAAAGCAGCCGGCTGCAAAGGAGATGTTTGTAGTCGACGAGGTAATCCCGATGCCGCAGTTTAAACATAAAGGAATGCGGAGCCGACCAGAAAGGAAGAAATTAAATAGAAATCACTAATGTCGATCTCGGTGTATCCGGAGGAACAAGCAATAGACGAGGAATATGATTACGAAGTCCCAAGATTGTTCATAGCTCCTGATGACACTCACACCACCAAATCGACGGTCGAAGAGTTTGATCAAGTCATATTGATCGAACACCTACCGGATCGAAAGATATACTTGGGCACGAGTTTAACCCCCAATCTCAGGAAACAACTCATTGATTTTCGTATAGCTAACATAGAATGTTTCGCTTTGATCCCATATTTACATGATAGGGATCCCACCAGAGGTAACCACTCATAAGCTGAGTTTGGACCCAAATTTCCATCTGATTAAGCAGAAGAGGAGACCGCAGTCCGAGGTCAAGCATGTGTTCGTCAAGAACAATGTATCCAAGCTCCTTAAAATTGGGTCCATCCGGGAAGTTAAATACCTGGACTGGTTAGCTAACGTAGTGGTAGTGCCTATAAAGGGAATAAGCTAAAAATGTGTATAAATTACAAAGATCTAAACAAGGCATACCCTAAGGATTCTTTCCCTTTGCCTAACATCAATCGGATGATCGACGCGATGGCCAGACATGAGATACTCAGCTTTCTCAATGCCTATTCCAGGTACAACCAAATTCGGATGGACCTGGACGATCAATGAAAGACTTCTTTCATCACTAAATTTGGCACCTACTATTATAATGTAATGCTGTTTGGATTAAACAATGTCGGTTCCACCTATCAATGCCTAGTAAAAGGGATGTTCGAAGAACATATAGGAAAATCAATGGAAGTTTATATTGATGATATGTTAGTTAAGTCCCTGCGAGTAGAGGACCATTTGAAACATTTGCAGACGACCTTTGACGTACTGAAGAAATACAATATGAAGCTGAACCCGGAGAAGTGCACATTCAGGGTCAGATCGGGAAAATTCCTCTAGTTCATGGTATCCAATCGGGGGATCGAGATCAACCCCGACAAAATGAAATCCATAGAGGACATCAACGTGGTGGATTATGTCAAGGTCGTTCAAAGATTGACCGGGCATATAGCCATCCTGGGCCGGTTCAGATCGAGGTCCTCGAACAAAAGCCAACAATTCTCCTCACTATTAAAAAAGAATAATAAGTTTCTTGGACCCCAGAATGACATCAATCTTTACTTGCCCATGTTGCACACTCAGAAGGCAGACGGACAGATATACCTCTACTTGGCAGTTTTCGAGGTGGCGGTAAGTGGATTCTTAGTCTGGGAGGAACAAGGTACACAATTTCCTATTTACTATGTCAGTAGAACTCTAGGCGAGGCCGAATCAAGGTATCCTCACCTGGAAAAATTGGTGCTCGCTTTGCTAAGCGCCTCCAGAAAGCTAAAGTCATACTTTCAATGCCACCCATATGCATTGTGACCTCTTACCCTCTAAGGAACGTCATGCATAAACCCAAGCTATCGAGCCGATTGGACAAATAGGCCATCAAAATTAGCGGGTATGATTTCGAGTATCGAGCCGATTGCTCGCTTGGCATACTTCATGGTCAACTTTACGTCGGCATTAATACCCGAAGGCAAAAGGAATTACTGTTAACCTCGGGGACCATTTCAGGAATCTAGGCCCTTTTCATGGACGATGCCTCGTACGCAAAAAGGGTTTGGGCTCGGCATCGTATTAAAACTGCATATGGGAAATGTAATTAGGCAATATATTAGAACTGTGAAATTGACTAACAATGAGGTCGAGTATGAAGCCATGATTGCAGGCCTAGAATAGGCTAAGATCCTAGTGGCCAAGGTGATCAAAGCTAAGTGCGACTCCCTCTTCGTGGTAAATCAAGTTAACGGGATGTTCGAAGTAAAAGAAGAATGGATGCGAAGGTACTTGGACAAACTGCAGGTAACCGTGCATCAATACAAAGAATGGACCCTACAACATCTTTAAGCGGGTCTCGGCTGCCTCGACATCGTCCTTGTACTAGGCCACCATTTTTTCGGGACCTCAATGTCGCATATTCTCTTCCGAGAGCATCCCATTCTATGACGGCCGAGCTTAGCTATTCCCAGAGATAATCATTCAGCCGAGACCATTTATCGACTTTGTCCTTTGCCACCCTAAGTTGGTTCTCGACCGATGCCAGCTACGCCTTCGCAGCTTCGTTTTCCGAGGCCAGTAGTCCATCTTTTCCTTCCACACTTCGGTCATGGCCTTGACCTCATCCATCTCAGCCTGCAGCTGATCGATCAAGTCTATCTTCTATTGGACATGCAAAGTGGTGTTGTTAGTCACCACGACTAGTTGCTCGTTTTTAGCTTAAAAATATTTACCTTCTCAACCAGGTCGGCGTGTTCCCGCTTTAGGGTTGAGGCCTCCTTCTGAGCTTTTTCTAGCTCGGCCTAGAGAATCAGGAGGTCTTTAAGGGCCTCATCCTATTTCTCACTAAGAGCCCTGTATATATACTTCTTCCGGACCTGCTATTTGAGCTCGATCTAGAGTTGGCTAGTCTCCAAGCGGTATTAGAGGAAGCTTTCATGGTAAAGCATTAAAGCCTGTAAAATAATGAAATTAGTAGGGGACATCATAAACCTAAGTGGGATTCACAAAGTGGTACAAAAGGGTTAATGCCTTACCCGGTTTAGCGCCTACTGCATCTCGTTGAAGAGACTTAACGTGCCCACATCGTTCATCATTACCCGATTCTCCTCGGTCACAAGCAATCAGAGGTAGTTGGCTATGCCCACCGGAGAAGACACAACCCGGGCATCCTCCGAGATTGTGAGAACGACTATTCTCTTGCGCTCGGGGTCCACACTCGGAGCGGGAAATTTATTCACTAGTTTAGGGCTCGAACTTGGCCCGTCAGCTTCCGAAGGCACATCTTTCTTCGGGGCCTCCAGGTGAACAAGCTCGGAAAAATCCTCCAATGCAACCATGTCCATGACATCAAAAAGCGTTTTGAGGGCATCATCTGGACCCTGCACTCCCTCAGTTGACTTTTCTTTTCCCGCTTAGGCCTATTCGAGCATGGACTCGGTGTAGGAGGGTGTCTTTACGATGTCAATGACACTAGTTGCATCCTTGCAGAACATGAGCGACTTCCTTAGAGGCCGCACCATCCATCTCCCCCTCAGGTTCCCGAGTTAAAGGGGGATCGACCTCATGGTCCTCTTTCTCGGTCGTCGTCTGCTCCCCCTTATTAAGGGTCGACCTATGAGAAACTAAGATGTCGTCTTCTTCAGGCTCATCCCTGAATCGGTAGAGGAAGTCAGGATTTGGTACCCTGGACCTTGTACGCTTCTTGGGTTTTCGGACCCGGGTGGCCATTCTCTTCTTCCTCTTTGCCTCAGGGTATGGGGAACCCGAGGACTTTCTCTTTTTTCTTCTTCTTCTTATCCTTCTTCGCAGAAGCCTCGGTCTGCCCTAAAACGTAGGGCTAGTCAAGCAAGTACGGATCCTCGTCCTCATTTAGTGGCCTAAGTTTGGTGGTCGTAGGCAGACCTGTAAGAAAAGAGAAAGGGTTAGCACTGTCTAAGTTAAGAATGTGGGGATAACTATACAGGGAATAACCTCACCATAAGAACGGGCCTCCTATTTTCCCTTCGAAAGTTTGCGCCATGCGCTCTCGGAGTACGACATCTGCTTACAGATCCCCTCGATCCACTCCTTGAACTGTGAGATTGCATCAGGAACTTGGGCAATAACTGCACGACCACAAACAATGAGAGAAATAATAAAAAGAAAGAAATACCCAAGAAAGACAGTACTTATGGGATGCGTTCCATTCCTTGAGGAATTGCAGAAACTCGTGGGGAATCAGGTCTTCTGTTTTCACCCGAACGAACCTCCCATGCTAGCCTCGGTCTTAGTCCTCATCAATGCTTGAGAAGGGAGCCTTGCTTGCTCGGTGAACGAGCTTGATCAGTCCCCTCGGATGATTCAGGGACTGTACAGGGGGAGTAGATGGACGAGGGTGAAACTAGGAAATTTGGTGCTGTTCACAAAATGGAGAAAGAGGATCATGATCCTCCTGATGGACGGATGGATTTGTCCAAGGCACACCTCGTACCTTTTGCAGAAAGCAAGAACTACTGGGTCCACCGGGGCGAGCGTGAAAGGGTAAGTGTAAATACTCAGATATCCCTTCACGTGGGTGGTAATATTGTCATCAGGCCTAGGAACGACCACATCTTTACCCTCCTATTTATAGTCCGCTCGGACTATAGGTAAGGTTTATTAGGTGACGGAGCATATGTATCTCCATGCCCCCTCGCCTTGGTCTTGTTGGCTAGAGGCCTTCTAGACTTTGAAGTCATCCCCGATAGAGCATCCCCCAGCTACAAATCTCTTAATAGGGGGCTCTTGAGCAACCTCGGCATCTGTGGCCGGGTGGGAAGATGAAGGGGCAACCTGCTGAGGCACCGACTTGGAAGTGCTTTCCATTATAATATATAAAAAAATAGGTCTAAAGAAAAATATGAAGATTTGAAGATGGTGTGAAGGTCTGGGATGAAGGTTCAAAGAAGATGTATGAAGATGAAGATGAAGATATGAAGGCTCAATAAACAATAAATGAAGACATCCAGCCAATGACTGACACGTGTTCGAAGTCAGAACGACCCGACTAATGGGACGTTTCGATTTACCCGTCATCTCAGTTATAACATAGGATGGAAGAAACCAGTGTTTATCTATCGTTTCCCATCGTTTAGGCAAACCTACTCTCCAGAAAATGAGGAGACTATTTGTATATGGGTAAAATCGGGGATAAAGCATACTTTGATTTCCCAGTGAAGAAAACAAAAGAAGGGTATGGACGCATGAGACAAAAATCGAGTCCAGGAACCTTTCGTATCGAGACCCACGAAAGAAGAACGATGTGTTAACCAACGGTCGTGATAAAGCGACGCTCCCCGGACCCAGAACGAGTTCTAAAACCTCAAAAAATACGATAATCGGTTACGCACATATTCGTATCTGACCGGATATCACGACGCGGATCTCGCTCGATGTCGGTTTCGAATCAGTAATTAACTAGAAATGAAGATTTTTACTTTTTTTGATTTGTACTATGGATGAAACTCTCCTACTATATAAAGAGGAGGTTTTTTTTTTCTTTTGAGAGACATGATAACATCGCGAACCAAGGCAATATAAATTCATTTTCCGCTTTCTAGCTACTGTAAAAGTTCCTTACTTAACTGTTTTGTTCTTCATTAACGATTGGGTGCGAACCAAGGGTCTGATCGAGGAAAAACTACTGCTCAACCTAGGTTCAGGCTAGGACGTAATATTACAACTGGTTTGATCATTCATTTTGTCTTTAACTCGTTTATCTAATATTCTTGATTATTTGGGTTGAATCAATCCACATATCCTTAAAATCACGTATAAATTCAATTGTTATCCGATTTAAGGGTAAACAATATATAATCCTTATTTATTAGTATGACCATTAAATTGAATCAAGATAACGATTTTCAAAATTCTAATAAAGGTTAGAAATTTAAAAGCTGTTATAGTATAGTGGAAGAAACGTGCCAAAACGAAAATAATTGAGTAAAATAGTCTTTGATTTGATTCACTGGATTTCTCATTCACTTTTGTAATTATTGGCCAACTTTATTTTGTGTTGAAAGGGAAAACAAGGCCAGATATCTGATTTTTTTTTTTTCATTACGTATCATATACTTTCGATTAACTTTTGTAATTATTGGCCAACTTTATTTTGTGTTGAAAGGGAAAACAAGGCCAGGTATCTGATTCTTTTTTTTTCATCACGTATCTCATTCCTCTTAGAAATCCAGGAGAAGCAAAAGTTGAAGAGACCAACGAAAGAAGAAATTAACGGCCAAACCAAAGAGGTAACTTTCTGCATTTTCTCGTTCTATATATGCTCACTATAAAATAATTTATTATTATTTTCTACCTCAAGTGGAATCACATGACTCAAATGGATAATAATTTTGTTTGAGTCTTGAGATTCTTATTTTCTCTTCTTTCTTTTTTTCCGGTTTTACACTTGGTATTTATTACCTGCTTTGGGGCCAGATTAATCCGGAGTCACGGCGGAAAATCCCACCGTAGAGGTAAAATGCTCAGTATAAAAAATAACTTCATTCCCAAGGCCATTCTAACACGGTAGCCTTGGTTAAGATTGGATGAGTACTCATTACGGGTACCACCAGAGGCGGATCCAGGATTTAAATCATGTAGGTTTAACTTTTAAATTTTTTAGTATTGAACCCATTATATTTTTAAGTTATGGGTTCATCTCTACTAATTTTTGCAATTTTAATAAATTTTTACATATAAATTTTTACTCCGCATCAAAAGTTATGTGTTCAATTGAATCCGCCGAGTATACGCTAGATCGGCCCCTGGGTACCACATTCTCCGGTGGTTACTCATAATTAGTCCTGTGTTCTTTTGGAAATGATGTACAATTACAATCTGTGAATTGAAATTTAAAACAATTTTGTTACCATACCATTTTAAACCTATATTTTGTTACTTATTGGGATTACAGTTCAAGAAAGTAAAGAGGGATGGCGCACTCTAGGGATGTAAAAAATGTAAAAAAAAATCGATAAACTGTATCAAATCGATAATCCAAGTCAAATCGGAAAATAAATTCGATGTGGTTTGGTATTGAAAAATAAAACTCGACCATAATTGGTTTGATTTGGTTTTAACTAAAAATAGTCAAACCGAAACCAAACCAACCCGATAGTACATTTATATAATTTTTAAAAATATTCTATACATATAAATATTTATTGTAGTGTAATTTATAAATATTTCTTAAACTTTTTCACAGTTTTATCTTTTAACGTATTATTTCAAGTTTAGACTTAATATTATTTAATGGTAAATAAATTTTATAGCCCATAAATGTAGTAACTCAAACAAAGTTCAAATCAATACAAATGCTAACAAAAGAAATTCAATTCAATATTATGAATGATGATAGTGTTGGATAATTATTTTAGTTTTATATTGGTTTATAATGAAAATGCATAACTTAGTTTATCTTTTTCTTTAGTGCTTAGTTATGTAATTAATAACTTAGCTTAATTAATATTAGTCAAATCGGCACCATTATTATATATATGCCAAAGTCATTTTATAATAAAAACTCATTTCCATCATTAGGCATTATCAATAGTCGACTTCCGCTCAATTATTATTCCAAATTCATTTTATAATCAACACACGTTCCTATCATTAGGCAATTGGCAGGGAAATTTCTGGTACAGAGCGAGTCATAAAAGGAAAAAATATGATGCCCCAGTTCTCATCCTAATTAATTCAGGACAAGCAAGAGGTTAGTATTTCTGCATTTCTCATTCTATATATGCCTTGCAAAAGAATATTAGTTATATTCGTTTGCTAACTTTTTTTCTTTCATTCTTTGCTACCATTAAGATCTTTTTTAGAGTATATTGTATACTATGGGAACTGTGTAACATGACCATTTAAAAAAAAATTCATACAATATACACTTTGTAGAAATGGTAATTTTTGCTAGTTTTTAGAGGAACAACTGTAATTATGTACGCTGCAGTCCCAAGATAAGTAGAATCAGCTATATAAATCATCACTTTCTATTTTTCAGTTTATGGCATGTCAATCTTTTGTGTTTCCATTTCTTAAAATGTATTGTATTTTCTTTTTCTTATTTTCTTATTTTTGTGCAAAAGAATAGAAGTTAATACACCTGCAAATTGTAATTACTTTGGGTAAGATACAATAAAGTCTCAACCCTTATCTCCCTGTCTCTCTCTTGTTGTAGGAATTGCAGTTTCAAGAAGAATGGCACATCATATCCAGATTACCCAAATGGATCATCAAATTCCACTATTTGTTCAAACTTCTGCAAGTGAGGTCTCTCCTCGGACATTAGTTTTTTTCTTCTCTTTCAAATGAGGGGTTATAAAATGGGAAATCAAATTCTACCAATAAGGTTCAGGTTATCAACCAATGAAACTATTAAAATAACGTATTGATAAGTACTTTTTGTGGGTTTGTTTGTTTGTTGTTTTCTTGTTTTTTTAACTTACCATATGTCATGTGTTATCCAAATTAGGACTGAAATGAAATCTTACAATGTTTTATTTAAGTTCATTCCCTAATTATATTTTCTTCATTAAAATGAAAAATAATAATTAACAAGGCATGTATGAGAGATGTAGTGACTAGTGTTACTCTTCTTAGAGAATATAGACTTAATATTTCTCTACTCACTGCTTAATATTTAGTTACTTAAATCTTCATTTTTGAAATTGCCGGCCAGTCTTTAGAGTTTTTTTTAATTTTTTATCAATATCTAGTAACAATATATGTTGAGGAAACAAAACGCGAAAAAGAGAAACCATGACTCTTTTCAACTAATTACAGGTAGAAGACGGGAGGAAAGATGATCATTTAATCGAGATCAAGGAGCGATTAAAGTTACAAAGAGATAAATCTTTGAATCAAATATTTGATGAAAGATTTGAGGATTTGGATAATTCATCTATCAAATCCACTACCATATTCAAAGTAAATGCGGGCATTCGCGAATCAAACCCAGATGCTTATACACCAAAGATGATCTCCATAGGTCCTTACCATAAAGAAAATCAAGAACTTCATTCAATGAAAAAGTACAAACTATTATACCTACGACGGTTTCTCCAGCGGAAAGAGGGGCTTGATGTGGAAAGTTGCATAAGACAATTGGAGGAACTAAAGGATGAAGCACTAAAGTGTTATGAGGATATATACAGAGATATTGTTGTCAAATTTTCAGAAATGTTGTTACTTGATGGCTGTTTTGTGGTTGAGTTTATTCGAGAGAATTTTGAAATTAAGCTTAGAGGAGATTACCCCCTAATTATCAACGTGCTATGGATGAGGTATCAAGTATGTCGAGATTTATTGCTACTAGAAAACCAACTTCCTTTCTTTGTTCTCACCAAACTTCATGACATGACTAAGTGTCCTGAAGAACTAGAAGCCGACTTCATACGTATGGTGAAATCGACTATTTGTTATATCTCGCCAAATAAGATACCTATGCTCAAATCAGAAATTGATGGTGATGAAGAAAAACTCGATCATTTACTTCATGTGGTACACATGTTTTGTCGCCCATCAGAGATGACGAAAACTAGCCAAATCTCGAATTCTAGCATGAGAAAGGAATGTTGCAATATTAAAAGATATCTTGGAAAGAACTTGGGACTATTTAGGTCAAAAGAAGTCTCTGCCTCTATTTTTTGGCAGTCTTGGCAAGCTCCAAGTGTAACAGAGCTTTATGAAGCTGGTGCTAGTTTCTTAAAATTAGGAAGTTTCGAAGAAGATCTTATGGATAGAACAACTATGTTCGATATCAAGTTTGAGAATGGAGCGATACAAATTCCTTGTTTCGTAGTTGATGATTCAACGGAGGCCTTTCTGAGAAATTTGATAGCTTATGAGCAACACTCGACTAACTTATATCCTACATTTTTTTTGGATTATGCAGATATAGTGAGTCAACTTATTAAGTCACGTAAAGATGTGAATTTGCTACGCCTAAATGGAATCATACTTAACGGGCTAGCAGATGACGGAGAAGTGGCTAACATGTTCAATAAACTTGGAGAAGGGGTCGTGGTTGCTGCTGACAGCACCTACTACGCTGAAGAAAGCAGAAAAATGAGTCAACATTGCAAAAAGCCGTGGAATCAAATTATTGCAAATTTGAGGCCAAATTATTTTAGTAGTCCTTGGGCAGGAGCTTCAACTGTGGCAGCCGTCATACTCCTCATACTCACAGCTATGCAGACAATTCTAGCTTTCAGAGATGGTATTAAGTAGTGATCGACATTGCTGTAATATCATAAGATGGTTGATGAATATTGTGATGACCCGATAGGTCACTTTGAGTTTTAGCCTTTATTTTTGTATTTTGAGGCCTTGACTAGCTCCGTTTAGTTTTCTTCGATTTTGCGTGCAGTCTGTCTCTTGTTCTGGAATTTGTTTATGTGGAAAATTAAAGAAAATGTGAAATTTTGCCTTAAAATTCATTTGAGTTGGCTACGTTCAACATTTTATGTAAACGGACCCGAATCTGTGTTTTGATGGTCCCGGAGTCCATATCGTGATTTGGAACTTGAGCGTATGCCCGGAATCGAATTCGGAAGTACTTAACTTGAATTAACTTGAATTGTTGAATAATTCTCAGACTCCACAGTGTGGGATAATACTGAGTATGTTAAAACTAGCAATTTGAAGGTTTAAACAATTCCTAAGTTTGAGAGTAGGTTGACTTTGTTGCTACCGGATTCGGATTTCGGTTTCAAAACTTGGAATAGGTTCATTTCACCATTTATGACTTGTGTTCAAAGTTTGGTGCAAAAGAAAGTTGATTTGGCGTAATTCAGACATCTGTTTGTAAATTTGCATGTTCTTGAGTTTTTTAAAAATTTCATTCATTTTGATGTCTGATTCGTAATTCTAGGTGTTATTTTAGTATTTTGATCGCACGAACAAGTTCGTATGATATTTTTGGACTTGTGTACATGTTCGATTATGTCACGACCCCAAATTCCCTTTGTAGGATGTCGTGTTAGCACCTAGTCTCTAAGACTAGATAAGCCTATCAATGCGGATTAACTGAATATAAATTGAAATTTAATCTTCAACAGTCGAATAAATAAGAACTGCAAATTTAACAATTTGAACTCCCAAAATCCGGTAGGATTAAGTCACAAGATTCTAAGAATTTATTTCCAATGTCTGTATACATCAGAATCTAAAGGAAATAAAGAAGACAACATAATACAATAGAAGGGGACTCCCGAGTTTGCGGACACTGGCAAATATACCTTGAAATCTCCTCGTACGGCTAATTGATGCCTGGTCTGATAGGATGTACTTGGATCTGCACAAAAAGATGTGAAAAAATATAGTATGAGTATACTACAGCGGTACCTAGTAAGTGTCAAGCTTAACCTCGGTAGAGTAGTTACGAGGTCAAGCCAGGAAGAAATGTTTAACAATATAATAACAATAATGACAATGGGGATAAATCAAGTGAGTAGTATGTCACAATTTAACTACACAGAATAAGGGCAATTAACATCTCACCGAAGGGAAACAAAAATTTACAACTTTAAGGAAAACACCAAAAATAACCAAAGGCAATGCAGCCATAAAGAAATATCAACGAGGGCACTCCCGAGGTACCACCTCGTAGTCCCAAATCGTAAATAAATTCACAATATCTCATTTCCTTATATCACCGCGGGAGCCTTCATATTTAATTTTAAAAAAAATATTTTTCCCGAAATAACATCTCGCGTTTTAGCCACTCTTTTCATACCGCATGACTTCTAGTAATTTCCCTACTAGCCACGTGTATCAAGCCACCCTTATCTCACCGCATGCATTTCGACACCCAGACCTTATACCACCGCATATGTATAAATATCATAATATATCATAATTTGCACCCCATGTGCCCAAATATTTCAACGTGCCAAAATAAATAAACAACAACATTATTTCCAAAATACGGAACTCAAAACTCAATCACAATGAATACAAAAATAATCTCACAAAATATTCAGTAAAAATAATATTTCACAAATTTAACATCTTGACTTAACATCAAATTTTTAAATGTAAAATACTTCATTTTTAGTATATTGAAATTAAGAAATCCAACCTTCAAATAATGCACGGAACAAAAGGAACAGAGTTTCAGTTAAATAGGTAAAACACTTAGCACGAAAAAGTCAGACAAATTACAAAAATATAAAAATAGATTAATGATGATGAATATAACCGAATAAAATAATTTAATTAATATGCAACAATTCTCTACACAATTTAAAGACATAATCTTCCACATTTAGCCAGTGTACACACTCGTCACCTTATGTACACGACTTTCAACACATCAACATTTCATATCAATAACAATCCTAAGGGGAATTTCCCCCACGCAAGGTTAGACAAGTCACTTACCTCAAACCACGCTCAATCAGTCAAGTAGTATGCCTTTTCCTCTGTTTTTCGACTCCGATCGGATCAAATCTAGTCATAATTAAATTGATTCAATCAATACAAATTATAGGAATAATTTTCATATGAAAATACAAATTTTCTAACAAAATCCAAAATTTAACCCAAAAATCGCCCGTGGGGCCCACGTCTCGGAACCTGAAAAAAGTTACAAAATATGAACGCCCAGTCAACCACGAGTCCAACCATATAATATTTACCAAATTCCGACATCAACTCGACTTCCAAATCTCAAATTCTTATTTTGAAATCCCTAGGCCCAAATGTCTCAATTCTGTGGTTTTGAAATCCGGTCAACCTTTTCAACTTAAGTTTTCTACCTTGAGACTAAGTGTCTCAATTCATTCCGAAATATCTCCGGACTAGAACTGACTATCCCGTCAAGTCACAATACAGCTATAAAATACAGGTATAATGAGCATTAAATGGGGGAATGGGGATACAACTCCCAAAAAGACTGGTCGGGTCATTACATCCTACTCCTCTTAAACAAACGTTCGTCCTCAAACGAGTTTAGAATTATACATGGAGTGGTGAAAAGATGAGGATAACAGCTGCGCATATCATGCTCAGTCTCCCAAGTCGCCTCCTCGACTGGATGACCCCTCCATTGTACTTTTACTGAAGAAATGCTCTTTGATCTTAGCTTTCTAACATGTCTGTCCAAAATGACCACTGGCTCCTCGACATAAGATAGATCCTTATCCAACTGGACTGAGCTGAAGTCTAACACATGCGATGGATCGTCGTGATACTTCCGGAGTATGAAAACATGGAACACTGGATGACCTCCATAGAGACTAGGTGGTAGTGCAAGCGTGTAAGCCACTTCTTCAACCCTTTCAAGAATTTCCAAAGGCCTAATATACCTAGGGCTAAACTTGCCCTTCTTTCAAAATATCATAACACCCTTCATGGGCGAAACCCGAAACAAGACTCGCTCACCAACCATGAATGGAACATCACGAACCTTCCGATTCGCATAATCCCTTTTGTCTAGATGTGGTTGTACGAAGCCAATCCTGAATTCATTTACCCTTTCCCAAAGAATCTTGAACCAAGTCTGTATCTAATTGTCTAGCCTCGCCCAGCTCAAATCAACCCACTAGAGACCGGTACCGCTTGCCATACAAGGTCTCATACGAAGCCATCTGAATACTCGACTTGTAGTTATTTTTGTAAGCAAACTCCACAAGTGGTGAGAACTTATCCCAAGCACCCCCAAAATCTATCACACACGCACGAAGCATATCCTCTAGTATCTGAATAGTGCGCTCGAACTGCCCGTCCGTCTGAGGGTGAAATATTGTACTCAACTCCACACGACTACCCAACTCTCATTGTACGACTCTCCAGAACCGTGATGTAAATTGCATACCCCGGTCAGATATGATAGATACCGGTACGCCATGAAGCCTAACAATCTTGCGAACGTAAACCTGAGCCAGTTGCTCTGAAGAGTAAGTAGTAACCACACGAATGAAATGAGCTGACTTGGTCAATCTATCCAGAATCACCCTAAACAACATCGAACTTTCTCTGAGTCTGTGGGAGCCCAACAACAAAATCTATAGTGATTCGCTCCCATTTCCACTCTGAATCTCTAACTTCTAAAGCAATCTACCCGGTCGTTGATGCTCATATTTCACCTGTTGACAATTTAGGCACTGGGAGACATACTCCAATATGTCGTTCTTCATCCGGCTTCACCAATAGTGTTGCCTCAAATCTTGATACATCTTCGTGATGCCTGGATGAATAGAGTACCGCGAATTGTGAGCCTCTTGGAGAATCAACTCAAGCAAACCATCTGCATTAGACACACATAGCCTACCCTGCATCCGTAACACTGTCATCTCCAATAGTGACTTCTTTGGCGTCACCGTGCTCAACTGTGTTCTTAAGGATAAGAAGATAGGGGTCATCAAAGTGACACTCCCTGATACGATCATATAGAGAAGAGTGAGAAACCACACAAGCCAAAACTCGGCTCGGCTAAAAAACATCCAATCTAACAAACTGGTTGGCCAAGGCCTGAACATCCAAGGCTAGGCCTCCCCGCTACTGGTAAGTATACTAAGCTGCCCAAACTCTCCGCCTTACGACTCAAGGCATCATCTACCATATTGGCCTTTACGGGATGATAGATAATGGTAATATCATAATCCTTAAGCAATTTCAACCAACTCCGCTACCGCAAATTAAGATCCTTCTGTTTAAACAGATGTTGTAGACTCTGCTGATCGGTATAAACCTCACAATGGATAACGTACAAATAATGCCGCCAAATCTTCATGGCATGAATAGTAGCTGCTAAATCAAGGTCATGGACCGGATACTTCTTCTCATGTACATTTAACTGTCTGGATGAATAGGCAATCACCCTATCGTATTATATCAAACACTGCACCGAGACCAATACGCGACGCATCACAATACACAGTATAATACCCTGACCTTGTGGGCAACACTATTACTGGGGTTGTAGTCAAAGTTGTCTTGAGCTTTTGAAATATCTCCTCACATTCCTCGGTCCAGCTGAACGGAGCACCCTTTTGGGTCAATCTGGTCATAGGTTCAGCAATAGAAGAGTAACCCTCTACAAATCGGTGATAATACCCCGCCAAGCCAAGAAAACTCCTGATCTCAGTAGATGATGGCGGTCTGGGCCAACTCTGCGCTGCTTCAATTTTCTTCGGATCTACCCGGATCCCCTTGTTCGTTACCATATGACCCAAAAGTCATACTGAATCAAGCCAGAATTCATACTTTGAAAATTTTGCATACAACTTCTTTTCTCTCAAAGTCCGAAGCACAGTCCTCAGGTGTTGTTCATGATCTTCCGACTCCGGGAATACACCAGAATGTCATCAATAAACACAATGACGAAAGAATCAATATAGGGATGAAATACTCTATTCATTAAGTGCATAAATGTTGCTAGGGCGTTGGTTAGCCCAAATGACATTACAAGGAACTCATAATGACCATACCGAGCCGTGAAGGCATTCTTCAGTATATCTGACTCCCAAATCTTCAACTGATGATAGCATGAACGTAAGTCTATCTTAGAAAACACTCTAGCACCCTGAAGCTGATAAAAAAGGTCATCAATACGTGGAAATGGATACTTGTTCTTCCCTGTAGCCTTATTTAACTGGCGGTAATCAATACACATGCATTGAATCATCCTTGTTCTTTACAAATAAGGCAGAAGCACCCCAAGACGATGCTCTAGGATGAACAAAACCCTTATCAAGTAGTTCCTGTAACTGCTCTTTTAATTCTTTCAATTCAGGTGCGGCCATACGATATGGTGGTATAGAGATGGGCTGAGTGCCCGATAACAAATCAATGCCAAAATCAATATCCATGTCGGGTGGCATACCCAGAAGATCCGCGGGAAATACATCAGGAAAATCCCTTACTACAGGAACTGACTCCACTGTAGGATTATCAACACTATCATCTCTCACAAAGGCCACATACGCATCACAACCCTTCTCAACCATTCGTCGAGCCTTAAGAAATGAAACAACCCTTCTAAGAACATGATCCAAGGTACCTCTCCACTATAGCCGTGGTAGACCTGGCATAAACAATGTCACAGTCTTGGTATGACACTCAAGGATAGCGTGATAGGGCGACAACCGGTCCATGACCAAAATAACATTGAAATCTACCATACTGAGAAATAATAAATCAGCTTTGGTCTCAAAACCACTGATAATAATCAAACAAGACTGATACATGCGGTCAACAATAATAGAATCACCCACGGGTGTAGATACATAAACAGAAGAACTCAAAGAATCACGGGATATGCCCAAACACAGAGCAAACTAAGATGACACATAAGAATAAGTGGAGCCTAGATCAAATAAGACTGATGCATCTTTATGGCATACTGGAATAATGCATGTGATAAACGAATCGGATGCAACTGCCTCCGTCCTAGTAGGAAGGGCATAATAGCTGGTCTGGCCTCCCCCTCTAGGGCGACCTCTACCTGTCCGACCTCCACCTCTAGTTGGCTGTGCCAGTGGAGTAGAAACTGGTGCAATAATGATGTCCTGAGAAGCCTGTGGGCCCTGTGGAATAGGCGGGGCCTGAGAAATCTGTGGAGGTTCACCCATCCTAAATCTGGGGCAATCCCTCATTATATGACGAGTGTCACCACACTCAAAACAATCCCTCAGAAGACTTGGCTGGCGGGACTAGCTTGGGCTTGATCGAATAGACTGACCGCTGAAATTACCCCATGTAGGAGGTATAGTAGACACCGGCGGTGCATAATATGGAACTTGAGGTCTGGGAGTAGCCGAAACACTGTTAGAAGTGCTGAATGAATAGGACAACTCACATAGCCTCTACCATGATGGGCTCTAGCTGGGGAATGATAACTATTATATGTGTCTGAATCTCGAGGTCTCGTAGTTTCCGTCTCTTCTCTCTCCCGAGTCCGCATACCCTCCAATCTCCTAGAAATTGACACCACCTGTAGGTATGTGATGTTGATCTCCATTTCTCGGGCAATACTAAATCTGATACTAGGGTTGAGTTGCTCAATAAATCTGCGAACCTGCTCTCGAACAGTAGTAACTAAGGTTGGTGCATGCCTAGACAAATCACTGAATCAGACCGCATATTCTGACACAGTCATAGAACCCTGGCGCAGCTGCTCAAGAACATATCTGAAAATTGAGTCCAAGTCAGCGAAGCTGCCTCAACCGGACTATCCAACGCATATGCCCGCCACCACTGGTAGGCCGCTCTTCTAAGGTGGAATGCCGAGAAAGAAACCCTACTAGAATCCACAATATCCATAGTACGAGCGATACAATGACATTCCTCAAGAAAACCCTGAGCATTATCTGAAGCTAAACTGCTGAAAATGGGAGGGTGGTACTTCTTGTACCTCTCGAGCCTGAGTTTCTCCCCATCCGCAATTGCTTCCCTAGCCTCGAGCCGAACTGGGACAACTGGTTGCATTGGTATAACCTCTGGAGTATGGTTAACCTTGGCCGATGGCTCTGGATATTAGCGGTGGGCGTCCGTGTTCCTCCCCCAGCATGAGATATGGCAGGAGCAAGTGGAATCAACCTTGCATGAGCTAGGGTTCCAAACATGTTCAAAAACTAAGCAAGAGTCTCCTGAAGTGCAGGGGTAGTAATAGGCGTCTCAGGTGCCTACTCTCTAACTAGATATATTGGTGGCTCTACTGCAGCAGCTCATGCCGGTGCTCTGGCTGCACCATGTGGTCTTCCTCGGCCTCTAGGTCGGCCTCTGCCCCGGCCCCGACATCTTGCGGCTCCAACATGGGGTGTGGGTGTCTGATCATCAGATCTAGTTGTGCGTTTCCTCACCATATGTGAAAGAATAGAAAGACAAGAGTTTAGAATTTCGAAGTCAACAAATGCGCACGATAAGGAATCAAAGAAGTGAACATTTCCTAATAGTTCCATAGCCTCCCAAAGATAAGTACAGACGTCTCCATAGCGATCCGCGAGACTCTACTAAACTTGTTTGTGACTCATAACACCTATGAACCTAGATCTACGATACCAACTTGTCACGATCCCAAATTCCCTCCGTAGGATGTCTTGATCGAACCCAGTCTCTAAGACTAGGTAAGCCTATCAATGCAGAATAACAAAATATAAATTAAAATTTAATCCTCAACAGTCGAATAAATAAGAACTGCAAATTTAACAATTTCATCTTCATCTCCCAAAACCTGGTAGGAATAAGTCACAAGATTCTAAGAATTTATTCCCAAAGTCTCTATACATCAGAGTCTAACGGAAATAAGGAAGACATCATAATAAGATAAAAGGGGACTCCGAAGTCTGTGGACGCTGGCAGATATACCTCGAAGTCTCCTCATACAAAATTCACTGATACATGGTTTGATAGGATGTACCTTGATTTGCACAAAAAGATGTGCAGAAATGTAGTATGAGTACACCACATCAGCACCCAGTAAGTGCCAAGCCTAACCACGGTATAGTAGTGACGAGGCCAGGTCAGGCCCTACTAGAATAATAAGGAAAACACCAAAAATAACCAAAGGCAATGCAGCCATAAAGAAATATCAACAAGGGCACTCCCGAGATACCGCCTCGTAGTCCCAAATCGTAAATAAATTCACATTATCTCATTTCCTTATATCACCGTGGGAGCATTCACATTTAATTTTAAAGAAAATATTTTTTCAGAAATAGCATCCCGCATTTTAGCCACCCTTCTCATACCGCATGGCTTCTAGTAGTTTCCCTACTAGCCACGCGTAACAACCCACCCTTATCTCATCGCATGCATTTCAACACCCGGACCTTATACCACGCATGCGTATCACTATCACAATATATCATAATTTGCACCTCAAGTGCCCAAATATTTCAACTTGCCAAAATAAATCAAAAACAATATTATTTCCACAATACAGAGCTCACGGCTCAATCACAATGAATACAAAACAAATCTCACAAAATATTCAGCAAAAATAATATTTCACAAATGCAACATCTTGACTTAACATCAAATTTTTAAATGTAAAATACTTCATTTTTAATAATATTTAAATTAAGAAATCCAACCTTCAAATAATGCATGGAACAAAAGGAACATGTCAGGCAAATTTCAAAACTATAAAAATAGATCAATGATGATGAATATAACCAAATAAAATAATTTAATTAATATGCAACATTGCTCTATACAATTTAAAGACATAATCTTCCACATTTAGCCCGTGTACACACTCGTTACCTCGTGTACACGACTTTCAACACATCAACATTTTCATATCAATACCAATCCTAAGAAATATTTTCCAAACACAAGGTTAGACAAGTCATTTACCTCAAACCACGCTCAATTACTCAAGTAGTATGCATTTTCCTCGATTTTCTAACTCAGATCGGCTCGAATCTAGTCATAATTAAATCGATTCAATCAATACAAATTATAGGAATAATTTCCCTATAAAAATATAAATTTTCTAACAAAATCCGAAATTTAACCCAAAAATCGCCCGTTGGGCCCACGTCTCGGAACCCGAGTCCAACCATAAAAGTTTTACCAAATTCCGACATCAACTCAACCTCCAAATCTCAAATTCTTATTTTGAAATACCTAGGCCCAAATTCTCTAATTTCACCTCAAAAACATATAATCTAATCGAAATACTCAATGATAATCCAGTATTATTGACTATGAATGAGCACAAGTGACTTACCTCAAGTTTTTCCGTGAATATTTCTTTGAAACATCGCCCAACCGTGTTGGAAATGTCATGGATGAGCCCCTCTGATTTGGTACCTCTCTAATTTTGTACACTACTAGAGGTTCCGCTTCTGCGAAAACTTAATCGCTTCTGCGGTCTTGTAGATACGAGGTCCCGCCCACTTCTGCAGTTTCGTTCACTTCTATAGACAAGAGGTCCGCTTCTGCGGTCTCGCTTTTGCGGTCTCGAGTTGCCCCCCTTCACTACGCATTTGTGGAGCATGGCTCATATCTGCGAGCTCGCAAATGCAGAGATCTTCACACACTTCCGACCTAGCCCTAGGCCAAGCCCCTTTCCTCTTCTGCACCTTGCCAGCCGCACCTGCGGCAACGCACCTACATGAACAGTTCTGCAGGTGTGATTGCACCAGAAGGTAGAAAACTCTAGCTTTGCTCTAAGTCCAAATTTGATTCGTTAACCATCCGAAACTCACCCGAGGTTCCCGGGACCTAAACCAAATACACCAACCAGTCCTAAAATATTATACGAACTTAGTCGAAACCTCAAATCACATCAAGCAATGCTAAAATCACGAATCATACCCCAATTCAAGCTTAAGGAACTTACGAATTTCCAACTTCTACATTCAATGCCGAAACCTATCAAATCAAGTCCGATTGACCTCAAATTGGCACACAAGTCATGAATGACATAACAGACCTATTCATATTTCAAAAATCAGATTCCGACCCCGATATCAAAAAGTCAACTCCCCGGTCAAACTTCCAAACTTAAGTTTCTATTTTAGCCATTTTGAGCCTAATTTAGCTACGGACTTCCAAATAATTTTCCGTACACGTTCCTAAGTCCAAAATCACCATACAAAGCCATTGGAATCATCAAAACTCTATTCTGGGGGTCGTTGTCATATAAGTCGACATCCGGTCAACCTTTTTAACTTATGTTTTTAACCTTGAGACTAATTGTCTCAATTCATTCTGAAATCTCTCCGGACTAGAACTAACTACCCCCGGCAAGTCACAATACATCTATAAAGTACAAAATGAGCAATAAATGGGGGAATGCGGCTACAACTCTCAAAATGACTGGTCGGGTCCTTACAGATTAAGAGACCGAGGGGCTCGGGTGAGTTTCGGACATGTTGCAGAGTGTTTGATAGAGTTAGAATTCTGCTGGTTTTGTTTTTCACATGTCTTAGTTCTCGCAATTGCGAGTTTAGGACATTTGTGATAGTAGGATGAGCTTTGCCAGGTTCAAATTTGTGAACAGATTATTCGCATTTGCGATGGCGTACTGGGGTGAGTTGGTTTGCATTTGTGATCAAAGTGGTCGCATTTGCGGAATGTCCCATGTTCGCATTTGCGAACAAATCATCACATTTTTTATGGTAGAATAGGTGTGGGGAGTTCGCTTTGGCGAGGACTTCATCGCATTTGCGAGGTTCACATTTGCGAACACCATGTCACATTTGTGACATCTACGACTGGACAAAAAGCCGAGGGATGAAGTTTTAGCCTCATTTCCATATTTTGAAACCCTAAGCTCGGTAGGAGGCGATTTTGAAGATGGAAATTCATCTACAAACTTTGGGCAGTGATTCTAATACATTTATAATCATATTTCATCAGTTTATCTTAGATTTTAACATCAAATTCATGTGAATCAAAGTGAAAATTTGTGAAACCTTGTTAAGTTTTTGAAAAATAAGAAATTGAGTTTTGAGAGTCGATTAGGACTCGAATTTTGAAACTAATCATTTATATGAACTCGTGGGGTCATGGGTAGTCAAAATCTACTATTGGACTCGGGTGTTTGGCCGAACGTGTCTGGATTAACTTTTGTTGACCTTTTGAGAAAAGTGTAAAGATCTTAGCTTTATGTATTGTAATTAATTTCCCTACCTTGGATGAATCTTTCTCTGTGTGTATGTTGTTGGGAATATAGTTACAGGAAAGTTATTAGAGAAGGATGGTACATCATTGTCACGATCCAAAATCAACCGCCGTGATGGCACCTATCGTGGAACTAGGATAGCCTCAACTGAACAACCCAACACCAACAACTATAAGTTTGAAAACGTTAACGGAAAAATTTAACATTTAAGAAAAAAACTGTTTAAAACATATGAAAATCCCAAAGTGATACAATCCAGCCCAAAACCAGGGTGTCCCTGAGTACATGAGCGTCTAGTTCAGAAATACAGTCTATTACAGTATCTAGAGATATAAACTGAAAGTACGACAAGATAAAGAAGGAGAGTCAAGGCCCGCGAACACAGTGCAACTACCTTGATAGCCTCCAAAAGTCTAGGATCCTCAATCAGCAACCGTCGCTACGACCGGTATAGCTTGGATCTGCACACGAGGTGCAGGGAGTAACGTGAGTACACCAACTCAGTAAGTAACAAGTCCAAACTTTGGACTGAAAGGTAGTGACGAACTCAACCTCAATAGGTATAACTGAAATATATGTGCAGAAACGTAGGCATGCTTTAAAATCAAATATACAGCTCAAACAGTAAAGGAAATATAGGTATGAATGGAGTAAGGTATACAACTTAGCTATCTCTACATGCCAATGCACAAACTGAATGAAATGCACCATGTGCTCTACTCTTAAGTATTCAACCACTCGGTACTGTATATGGCCATCCGGCCCAGGGAAATCCATCCCGGAACATATGCAAAACTAACTATAAGTCACCAGTACCGAGGAAAAAGGGCAATCCAACCATGTGGAGAAATCCATCTCCAGGTATCAAGTACTTCAGAAAAATTCATGTCCAGGGAAATCCATCCCTCAATAATATCATCCGCGCTCACTGGGGGTGTGTTACAGACTCCGGAGGGGCTCCTATATCCCAAGCGCTATCATAATTCTTAATATATCGATGCGGCGTGCAGCCCGATCCCATAACTGTCACGCATAACCAGGCACTCAGCCTCACTTAGTCATCAACCTTTCCAGTCTCACCACGGGCTCATAATGTCATGAAAACAACCCGGAACAATGCTATGATGAATCAATAAATAACTGAGACTGAGATATGATATAAAAATGCATGATCATGACTGAGTATGAAATAGTAAATAAAAACTAGTGAGATGATAGCAAGAAATGACCGCTAAGGGTTCAAAGAATACTGACACAAAGCTAAACATGATATCTAGCATGATTTACAACTCAACTAGTTTAACACATGATGAAAACATGGATATCAATAGGATAGAGTCACTAAACGGTGCCATGGAATAACCTAGGTCCCAATTCTCACGGTGCACGCCCTCACGTCCGTCACTTGACATGAGCACCACCTCAATTCCAATCACATAACACATAACTTGGGGTTTCGAACCCTCAGAACCAAGTTTGAAAGTGTTACTTACCTTCAACCAAGCAAAACCCTACTCCACGACACCTTTGCTTCTCTAATCGGCCTCCAAACGTCCCGAATCTAGCCACAAGTAATACAATACGATTAATATATACTAAAGGAATCAATTCCACAAGAAAAATATCAAATTAGAGTCAAAATCTGAAATCAACTCAAACCCGGCCTCCCGGGCCCATGTATCGAAATCCAACAAAAGTCAAAAAACCCGAAAACCCATTCACTCACGAGTCTAACCATACAAAATTTATCAAAATCCGACATCATTTGGTCCTTCAAATCCTTAAATTTCTCTCTCCAAAATCCCAAGCCCTAACCCCTTATTTCATTTCAACAATCCTACTAATTAGGTGAAAAAGCAACGGGAAATCACCATAGCTAATGATAATAGAGCTCAAACAACTTACCTCAGTGAATAACCTTGAATTCCCTTCAAACATCCCCTCAAAAGCTCCAAAGTCCGAGTTAAAAATGGTGAAAATGAGCAAAAATCACGAAATCCTCAATTTATACAATCTGCCCAACGATACCGCACCTGCGGTCCCTTTTTCCGCTTCTGTGACGCTGCACCTACAAATATTCTATTACAGGTGCAACTCTCACTTAAGAGACCAGGTTCCACATCTGCAGCCAAATCCCGCGCCTGCAGAAGCGCACCTGCATATCTCTCACCGCTTCTGCTAAGCTTGCCAAAATCCTCCTTTCCGCATCTACGCCCCAGGTCTCGCACCTGCGGGATCGCATATGCGACAACCTTCTCACCCCTGTGGTTTCATCCCACCTTAGCCTTGACCGCACCTACGACTTTTCCAAGTGCTTCTGTGCCCTCGCACCTGCGGCTCCCCCTCCGCAGGTGCAGAAATACTAGTAGCAGCAGCTTCAACTGCATTTATCCAGCTTAAAACAATCCGTTAACCACCCGGAATCACTCCGAGCCCCTTGAGACCTCAACCAACTATACCAACAAGTCATATATCAACATACAAACTTAGTTGAGCCTTCGAATCACTCAAAACAGCATCAAAACACCAAATTACCCTCGGATTCATTCCTAAGAATTTTTAAACTTCCGAATTCCACAACCGACGCCGAAACCTACCAAACCACGTCCGAATGACCTCAAATTTTACACACACATCACAAATGACACCACGAAACTACTCCAACTTCCGGAAATCCATTCGGACCCTGGTATCAAATTTTCCACTGCCGATCGAAATTGCCAAATTTCCAACTTTCGCCAATTCAAGCCTAATTTCACTACGGACTTTCAAATCACATTCCGGACGTGCACCTAAGTCCAAAATCACGTAACGAAGCTAATGGAACCATCAGAATTAAATTCTGAGATCATTTACACACAAGTCAATATACGGTTGACTATTTCCAACTTAAGCTTCTACTTTAGAGACTAAGTGTCTCAATTCACTCTGAAACCACTCCGGACCCGAACCAACTGACTCGGTATATCATAATATAGATGAAAGACATAAGAAGAAGCAGAAATGAGGGAAACGGGGCTATAACTCTTGAAACGACCGGCCGGGTCGTTACATCCTCTCCTCTTAAACAAATGTTCGTCCTTGAACGGGTCTAGAAACATACATGGAGTCTCGAATAGGCGTGGATATCTGGTCTGCATCGCCCGCTCGGTCTCCCAGGTGGCCTCCTCCACCGGCTGACCTCTCTACTGCACCATCGCTGAAGTCATATGGCTCTACATCATAAGTCATATCACCCTCCAACTGAACCATGCTGAAGTCCAAAACATGGGACGTATCGCCAACATACTTCCAGCGCAAGAAACACTGGATGCACACGGTGGCATGGCAAGCTTATAAGCCAACTCCCCTAACCTCTGAAGCACCTCAAAAGGCCCAGTAAACCGGGGGCTCAACTTGCCCTTCTTCCCACACCTCATAACACCCTTCATGGGTAATACTTTCAGCAAAATCTTCTCCCCAACCATAAAATACACATCACGGACCTTCCTGTTCGCGTAGCTCTTCTGCCTAGACTGCGTCGTGCGAAGCCGTTCCTGAATAAATTTCACCTTATCTAATGCATCCTGGACCAAGTCTGTACCCAAGATCCTAGTCTCACCCGACTCAAACCATCCTAATGGATATCTACACCTCCTCCCATATAAAGCCTCATACGGAGCCATCTCAATGCTAGACTGATATATGTTGTTATATACAAACTCCGCGAGCGGCAGAAACTAATCCCATGAACCCCCAAAGTCAATGACACAAGCGCGTAACGTCCTCCAATATCTGAATAGTGAGCTCGGACTTCCCGTCCATCTAAGGGGGAAAAGTTGTGCTCAACTCAACTTGAGTACCCAACTCTCACTGCACGGCCCTCCAAAACTGCGATGTAAACCGAGTGCCCTTATCTGAAATGATGGAAACTGGGACACCATGCAGGCGAACGATCTCTCGGATGTAAATCTCCACCAACCGCTCCAAGAGTAAGTAGTACCAACTCGAATGAAGTGCGCGGACTTGGCCAGCCCATCCATGACAAACCATATAGCATCAAACTTACTCGAAGTCTGTGGGAGCCCAACTACGAAGTCCATGGTGATCCGCTCCCACTTTAACTCTAGGATCTCCAACCTTTGAAGCAAGCCACCCGGTCTCTGATGTTCATACTTAACCTACTGACAGTTGAGACATTGAGCTACAAACTCAACTATATCATTCTTCATCCGCCTCCACCAATAGTGCTGTCTCAAATCCTGGTACATCTTCGTGGCATTTGTATGGATGGAATACCGCGAGCTGTGGGCCTCCTGAAGAATCAATTCCCGAAGCCCATCCACATTGGGAACACATATCCGGCCCTGCCTCCTCAACACGCCATCATCACCAATAGTCACATCTCTGGCATCACCTCGCTGAACCCTGTCCTCAAGAACGAGCAGGTGGGGGTCATCATATTGATGCTCCCTGATACGATCACAAAGAGAAGACCTGGAGACCACATAAGCCAATACCCGACCCGGCTCCGAAATATCCAATCAGCCTACGTGAGCTTCTCCCTACAAAAAATGATATGTAGGATTTTAGTACGACAAAAGAAAGAGAGTTTTATGTCACGACCCAAAATCTCACATGACGTGATGGCGCCTATCTCGATACTAGGCAAGCCGACACTCTCAATAAACTCCCATATCTTTTGAGTTTGAAAACATAATATCTAAATTTAGCGGAAGAAAAACTCGCAAATACATATATAAACACTCACAAAACCCGGTGTCACTGAGTACATGAGCATCTAATATAAATACAAGTCTGGAAAATACGATCTATAATAGTCTGAGACCAAATACATTAAAACAAGGAGATAAGGAAGGAGAGCCAAGGTCTGCGGAACACGGCAGCTACCTCAAAATCTCCTGAAAATCAACTGCGTGAAATGATCAACACCCGCTATGTCCGAGAACAACTGGTTCTGCACATGAAGTGCAAGGTGTAGTATGAGTACAACCAACTCAACAAGTAACAATAATAACTAAGGAACTGAAGATAATGACGAGCTACACAGTTACAGTTCATTTTCAGTAATTCCAGCAAAGAATAAACATGCTTCCAAATACGGCATTTTAAGTCAAATCAATTTTATACAGTTCAATTTCATGTAATTCGGATAAAAAAATCTTTTAGAGATTTCACAACAATGACAGATAGCAATCAAGTGCAATAACTATTGCAAAGCAAGTACAGCCTCTCAGGCAACAATCACTCAACTCACCACAACAACTCAACCACTCGGCTCTCAGCCCTCAACACTTACACTCAATGGGTACTTGCACTCACTGGGGGTGTACAGACTCCGGAGGGGCTCCTACATCCCAAGCGCCATAATCTCCACGGACTACTCACGTGCTGCACGGACAACTCACGTGCTATAATATCCTGCATGGATACCTCACATGCCATAATATCTTTACCTCACCGACAGGCCCTCGACCTTACTCAGTCCTCAACCTCTCTAGTCTCTCGGGCTCTCAGAAATCACAAAGATCAACCCAAACAAAGATAACATAATGCATCAACAAATATCAAGAAAGACTGAGGTATGATACGCAAGTAAAATCATGACTGAGAACAAGATAGAAATTAGCAATTAATTCAATAAGTACGTGCCCTCTGTGGGTCCCAACAGTACTATCACATAGCCTAAGCATGATTTCTAACATGATTTTTAGTCAAATTTTCTCAACACATAAAGAGCATATAGCTAACAATAAATTATTCAACTTTACAAATTCACGGGACGGACCAAGTCACAATTCCTTCAGTGCACGCCCACACGCCCGTCACCTAGCATGTGCTTCACCTCCAAAATAATCACATGATACCAAAATCCGGGGTATAATACCCTCAGGACCAGATTTAAAATTGTTACTTACCTCAGAGCGTGAAATTCTTTACTCTACTATGGCTTTGCCTCGCAAATCGGCCTCCGAGTGCCTCGAATCTAGTCACAAATAATTTGTATAAGTCAATAAAATTTATTATAATTAATTCCATAAGCAAATGCTAATCTTCCATAAAAATCTAAATTTTAGCTCAAATTTCGCCCGTGGGGGCCACGTCTCGAAACTCGACAAAAGTTGTAAAATCTAAAAGCTCATTCAACCACGAGTCTACCCATACCAATTTTATCAAATTCTGACCTCAACTCGACTCTCAAATCTACAAATCTTTTTTCCAAATTTCTAAGTTCCAATCTCCGATTTACACCTCAAAATCATGTAATCTAGTCAGATTATTCGATGATAATTCAATATTATGGAGTATAAATGATCACAAGGGACTTACCTCCAGTTTTCCTTGAAAATATATCAAAAATCGCTTCTCCTCAAGCTCCAATTTGTCAAAAATGGCGAATGGGACGAAGTCCCTGTTTTTATAATTATGCCCAGACAACCTCGGTTTTGGCTCGATCTTGGCCTTCGATCGAGGTCCTCGATCCTAGGCCTCGATCCTGGCCCGTGATCCTGGCCCTCGATCCTAGGCCTCGATCCTAGGCATCGATCGTGACTTCGATCCTGATCCTCAATCATGGCCTTCGATCATGTCTTCGACCTTGCCTTCGATCGCGACCCTCAACCCTGGGCTCGATCATGGCTTCGATCGTGACCCTAGACCCTGGGATCTATAATGTCTTTGATCGTGGCCCTCGTCCCTGGGGTCGATCATGGCTTCGATCTGGGCTCGATTTCTGGGCTAGATTCTGAGAGATTTTTGGGCTCGAATCTGGTAGAAGAAATTTCCAACAAAAGGAAATTGCAGCAGCTGTTGTAGTTCAATTATTTATCCGTTAACCATCCGAAACTCACCTGAGGCCCTCGGGACCTCAACCAAATATACCAACAAGTCCTAAAACATCATACGAACTTAGTTGAATCCTCAAATCACCACAAACAGCGCTAAAACCATGAATTACGCCTCGATTCAGGCCTATTGAACTTTGAAATTTCTTATTTCTACAAATAGCGTCGAAACCTATCAAATCACGTCTGATTGACCTCTTTATTTGCACACAAGTCATAAATGACATAACAGAGGTATTCAAATTTTCAAAATCGGATTCCGACCCTGATATCAAAAAGTCAACCCCCGGTTAAACTTCCCAAAAATTAAACTTTCGGTATTTCAAGCCTAATTCATCTACGGACCTCCAAATATTATTCCAGACACGCTCCCAAGTCCAAAATCACCATACGGAGCTATTGCAATCATCAAAATTCAAATCCGAGGTCGTTTAGACATAGGTCCATATCCGGTCCACTTTTTTAACTTAAATTTTTAATTATGAGACTAAGTGTCTCATTTCTTTCCGAATTCCCTCCGGACCCGAACCAACTAACCTGATAAGTTATAAATCAATTGCAAGACATAAATTGAGCAATAAATGGGGGAACGGGGTTATAATATTCAAAATGACTGGCCTGGTCGTTACATTCTCCACCTCTTAAACAAATGTTCGTCCTCGGACGGGTTTAGAATAATACCTGGAGTCTCAAATAAGTGTGGATATTTGTTCCGCATCTCCTGCTCCATCTCCCAAGTAGCTTCTACGATTGGCTAGCCTCTCCACTGCACCTTCAGTGATGTTATGTTCTTTGACTCAGCTTTCGAACCTGCGGTCTAATATAGCCACCGGCTCCACATCATAAGTCAAATTACCGTCCAGTTGTACTGTACTGAAATATAGAATGTTAGACGGATCCTCGACATACTTTTAGAGCATGGATACATGGAACACTGGATGAACACCTGATAGACTAGGTGGCAAAGCAAGTTCATAAGCCACCTCCCCAATTTTCTTAAGTATCTCAAAAGGCCCAATATACCGAGGGCTCAACTTGCCCTTTTTCCCAAACCTCAACACACCCTTCATGGGTGAAATCTTGAGCAGAACCTTCTCCCCAACCATGTGGACAACATCACGAACCTTCCTATCGGCATAACTCTTCTGTCTAGACTGTGCCGTGCAAAGCCGTTCCTGAATTACTTTGACCTTCTCTAAAGCATTCTGAACCAAGTCAGTACCCAATAGTCTAACCGCACCAGGATCAAACCAACCCACCGGAGACCGACACCATCTCCTTTATAAAGCTTCATACGGATCCATCTGAATGCTTTACTGGTAGCTATTATTGTAAGAAAACTCTGCGAGTGGCAGAAATGGATCCCAAGAACCCCCAAAATGAATGACACAAGCTCGTAGTATATCCTCCAATATTTGAATAGTGCGCTCGTACTGTCTGTTTGTATGAGGGTGAAATATTGTACTCAACTGAACCTGTGTGTCCAATTCTCGTTGCACTGCCCTCCAAAACTGTGAGGTAAGCTGCGTTTCCCGCTCTGAAATAATGGACACCGGCACACCATGTAGGTGAACAATATCGCGAATATAAATCCCAGCCAACCGCTCTGAAGAATAATTAGTACCAACTGGAATAAAATATGCGGACTTGGTCAGCCGATCTACTATCACCCAAACAACATCAAACTTTTTCAAGGTCCGTGGGAGCCCAACTACGAAATCCATGGTAATACGCTCCCATTTCCACTTCGGAATTTCAAGTCTCTGAAGCAAACCTCCCGGCCTCTAATGTTCATACTTCACCTGTTTACAATTTAGACACCGAGCTACAAACCCAACTATATCTTTATTCATCCGCCTCCACCAATAGTGCTGCCTCAAATCTTGATACATCTTCGTGGCGCCTGGATGAATAGAGTACCGCGAACTGTGAGCTTCCTGGAGAATCAGCTCACGCAAACCATCTACATTAGGTACACATAGCCTTCCCTGCATCTGTAATACATCGTCATCTCCAATAGTGACTTCCTTGGCATCACCGTGCTGAACCGTGTTCTTAAGGACAAGCAGATGTGGATCATCATGCTGGCGCTCTCTGATACGATCATATAAATAAGATCGAGAAACCACACATGCCAAAACTCGATTCGGCTCGGAAACATCCAGTCTAACAAACTGATTAGCCAAGGCCTGAACATCCAAGGCTAAAGGCCTCTCTACTAACGGTAAGTATGCTAAGTTGCCCAAACTCTCTGCCTTATGACTCAAAGCATCGGCCACCATATTGGCCTTTCTGGGGTGATAGAGAATAGTAATGTCATAATCCTTAAGAAACTCTAACCACATTCGCTGCCGCAAATTAAGATCCTTCTATGTAAACAAATGTTGTAGACTCCGATGATCTGTATATACCTCACACTGGACACCGTACAAGTAATGCCGCCAGATTTTTAAGGCATGAACAATAGCTGCTAATTCAAGGTCGTGGACTTGATAATTCTTCTCATGTACCTTTAACTTTCTGGATGCATATGCAATTACCCTACCGTCTTGCATAAGTACTGCGCCGAGACCAATCCGTGATGCGTCACAATACACAGTATAAGACTCTAAACATGTAGGCAACACCAATACTAGACCTGTAGTCAAAGTTGTCTTGAGCTTTTGATAAGTATGGACGTCATCATACCGATCCGCAAGACTCTAGTAGACACCTGCTCATGACTTATAGAACCTATGAACCTAGAGCTCTGATACCACCTTGTCACGACCCAAAATCCAACTAGTTGTGATGGCACCTAACCCATTCCATTAGGTAAGCCAATTTCCAACTAACCAATTTCAATAATAATTATTAAAGTAATTTAAGTGAATAAAGATCCTGATCTTATACAATCCCCAAGAACTGGTAGTACAAATCATGAGCTTCTAAGAATAGAGTATATAAAGCGGAAATGAAATAAATACATAGTCTGTTTGAATAGTACATAAACAGAGCTTTTATAATTTAAGGCTACCATGAATAAGAGGCAGCTACAACAGGAACAGAGCTACATATTCAAATTCCGCAATCATCGAGCATAGCAACAACATCAGTCAACATCTGCACGCAATGTGCAAAAGTGTAGTATCAGTACAACCAAACTAACTACACCTGGTTCAAGCAAAACCCTTGAAAAGGAACCGCGACACAAAGTAAAATCAAGGGAGAATTATTATACTACCTAAAGAAAATAATATTTTATTTTCTTTGACTTTAAAAATTTCAATCAAAAGAAACAAAAATACACACAAGAAACGAAAACAAACAGTTATTTACATATTTATATCCCACACCTCACTTTAAATTGTGGCATGTCCCATGACACACAAATAAAAAGCAAGAGGTAAAGAAAATGATTCACAATCTAAAGGCGGACAAACCCCAGTTGGGCGCTCCAACAAATTCCAAAGCAGATGCCGC
This sequence comes from Nicotiana tabacum, assembly GCF_000715075.1. NCBI lineage: Eukaryota > Viridiplantae > Streptophyta > Magnoliopsida > Solanales > Solanaceae > Nicotiana > Nicotiana tabacum. The sequence continues at coordinate 17,952,530 of NC_134102.1, read as the reverse complement.
ACATCTCAATTTTGGAGACGCGACTACTGTAGCAAATAGTCGCCATGGACATTCTGCAAATTTCCAGTTCGTTTCAGGGTTAGATACTGCAATTCAAAGCAATAATGAAGTTCCAAACTATAACAATGTCACCTCATATGCAACAAGCTTATATTTCAAGCAATCTGCCGCCCAAAATCCATCAAAATCGCAACTAAAACCTATTGTGTTTCTCCATGGGGAACCTACGATACAGTTTACAATGGATGAAGTTCAACAATTCAGTGTTGAGGAGGGATTACATCAAGCAGTTGTGATGAAGCTTGCATACACGCACCCAACAGTTCACGATTTACGTAAGTCGATTCCGAAATTGTTTGGGATTAAGGGCCACTGCCGTATAGGGCAATTAGAACATAGACATAAGCTCATTAGATTTGATCTCTATGAAGACTATGTTCTTGTTTCTTCAAAATCAGTTGGGTATATTCACTTCAATGGGGAAGATTATTTGTACAGATTGTTCCCTTGGACATTGTTATTTAACCCCAAGGAGGAAACTTTAAGGGCTTGGGTTTGGATCTCACTGCCACGTTTGCCTCCAGATTTATTTGCAAAGACCTCCTTGCTTTCAATTGCTTCAGCTGTTGGAAATCCAATGGCAATTGATAAGGCAACACATGATAGATCAAGATCAAGCACAGCACGAGTTAAGGTGGAGTTAGAGTTGCTCGATAATTATCCAAAACGAATTAGGTTGTAATACCTGGACACAAAATCAGGAAGAATCACAGAACACTTTCAAGATTATGTGTATGATAATCTCCCAAGTTATTGCAGCTACAGTAAACATCAAGGTCACGAGGAAAATATATGTCGTTTGAAGAACGGACAAATCAAGGAGCAGCAGGAAAACTTGATCGAAAGGATTGTCGGTAATGATCTTGTAATGCCTGCTGAGGTTTTGGCTTTGGTCGAGGAGATGAGCAAGGTGGAAAAATTAAAAGGGGATGCTAGGGATTATTTAAATGCTAAGTGGCAGCAAAAAACAAATGCATCACGTCGTGGTGAAAATTCCATTGCTTCTCGTCAAGGATCAGATAATATGCCGGTGCAACTTACAGCTGCTGTTAATGGAATTAATACAGTCCCAGTTAAAACAGATAAAAGAAGAATTGTTGAGGAGTTTCAAAGAGATGTGAAGGTTGTAAAAGACCCCAAGGCTATTTCTGTTGCACCTGGGAATCCTATGGTTGAAATTGCAGGAAAAGATGATAAAGATCAAGCTGTTGTGAATAACATAGTTGATCGAATTACTGCTACAGATGTTGTTAATGCACATCATAAATCAGATGATGATGGTATTGTAATAGTTCCAGTTGCAGCAGCTCTCAATAGGGTTGCTAAAGATCTGAAGGTTGCTACAGGTTTTGGGTTTGATCGAGGATCAGCTGGGCTTGTACTTCACTTCACAGGCAAATCTGCTGCAGTTGAGTCAGCTGCGCAAGGTCAAGGGCATATTAATATGAAACAGTTAACATGTGATAAGGAGGGGGGCATTGGGACAGGGGTGCATCGTCAAACTGAGGAGCACTCTCTCAAATCTCCAGGCATGTCTGTTGCAGCTAACATTGACGCAGCTGATTTGTTAAAATCTGACCTTCAAGCTCGATCAAAAAAGAGTGGTTGGTCAGTGATAAATCACACAGAATCTTCACCTAACAAGAAGAATGTTCCAGTGCATGTTAATCGTTTTATGTTTTGGAGAATGAACCTGTGCTGGTTGATACTGGAATGGACGAGTAGCAGGTTGATCGAGATGCAACATCAAATACTAGGCACCCTAATACTCCAGGCAGTGTAAAAATGCAACAGCAGCCCAAATATTCTGGTGCACGATCAGGCAATTCAAAGGACTTGATCCATGTTGATGAACAAAAGGCAGTGGCTGTCCATGTAGCCCCGATTCGTGCAAATCTGGTTAATACATCAAATGAAGTTACTATCTATAACTCCTTTGCGACATTGGCGAATGAACCCGCGGTGGATGATGTGGGGAAGAGACTGCAATAGCTTCAATGTGAGGCTGCCTCAAAAAACATTCATTCAAAGGCACCAGGCAGTGCAAAACAGAACCAGATCTCAAACAAAACAGCAGCTCCAACTAATGTCTCAACAGACATTATTCTTCTTGACGATCCAAGTGCAGTAACATCTACACCAACAGTTCATATCTGTAATCCAGATTTGGATAAAATGATAAAGGACTCGAACACAACTGTGCTGCTGCATACCATTCAAAAAGTTAACCCACCATTGGTTACATTGAATACCTCTGTTTGTGAAGTCCCTTCGCAAACGATGGACTCTTATGGTAAACGAGCAATTGATTCTGGACAGCAACTATTCTAAACATGTGACAATCAACAAGCAAATGCAGATGCTATTTGTAATGATTGGTCAGTAGTACATCGATCACCTAGCAAGAAGGTGTCTTCAGGTCCTAAAAATCTGAACACTACAATGCTGCAGTTTTCCAGCCCTCACGTGGAAAAAATTATCAAGGATGCCCATCAGATGCCAAAAACTAAAAGTACTTCGACTGGAAAACTAAAGAGCAAGCTTAATTTGGATGCTCCAGAGTTCATTCCTAGAAAGCCTCCTGGTGTTACATGCATTCACAATGCAGTAACCCCACCAAATTCTGGGCAGGAACATATTGGAACAAGCAAAGCAAGTGCTATCTGGATGAAAAATGCAAGAACAAAAAGAACTGGGCAGCATCAGATTTTTGCAAAAACTCCAGCTGATACTCTTGTGTCTGATCAATATGCAGCTACACCAGCAGTTGCTGGACAACAGAAGCAAATTGCAAGGACGCCACAAGCAGTAATATCAACTCCAAATGCTGGACAACAATAGCAGCATTTACAACCATGTAGTGCAGTAACGACTACACAAGCTGGACAACATCAATTGGTTACAACCACTCCAGCTATTTCTGAGGAAGTAAACGTTGGGAGTCATGAGAGTTGCCAAACAAAAACATGCAGCCCCAACTATATCTACAAGGTCGAAACGTTCAATAAACAAGTCATGAATTTTGAAGACATTATGAAGAGGTTTGATAATGATGATCAAGAACTACAAATTGAAGAAGTTACAAGTTTGGGAAACAAGGAACAAGAATCAAATTCCTACTACATCTTTTTTTACCATTTTATTAGTATAGTCATTTGTAATATCATCACGGAGTATGTTATAAACTCTGTGATGATCATAGAATATTTAGTGCTCTCTAGCTCTTTTACATGCTTGTTAGTAGGCGAGGATATTTATGCATCAATAGGATTAGTAAGGTAAGGTTAGGGTGGTTGCTCATGTCCTATGCCTTTGGAAAGACATCCAATTGGCTATGAGATTACATGCCCTCGTGAGACTTTGCCGGCAGATCCTCTACATGAGGCTGCCAGGCAATGTGAGACGCAGAGGAGTGATTATATAGCCAAGGCATACAAGCAACACTACTGGTGCTATTCCCCCTCCCCCCCCCCCCCTTATTTGTACTTTTCCTACGTATTGCGCTTTTCTTTTCTATTATTAATAAAATAACTACTGGGCACGCCTAGTAGTATAATTTTCCTAAAAGAAAACTCCCCTGGACTTTTTCCGTTTCCGAGAACTTGTGAACTCCACCCCTAATTCTGAATTAATTTTTTATTTTCGCTCCTCGGGATTCTTTATGGAGCTCATCAGGATAAAGTTCTTTAAGGATATTTGTAAGACCCGCTCTTTTCTTTCTTTCTTAGCCTCATTTTGAGCGGTGGATTGTTCTTGTAGGATTATCCTCAACTTGTTTCTGCATTCATTCACAAGATCAATCCCTACATTGTCACGACCCAAAAACCTAATATGTCGTGATGGCGCCTATCGTAGAACTAGGCAGGCCGACTCATTTCCAAACAAACCGATATTTTTATTTCAAAGATAATTTTAATACTATTTAACATAAAACCTTTATTTAAGGAGTTCAAATCAAAGAAAATAGAAGTGCGGAAAAGAAAAGCCCTACATCGGGGTGTCACTAGTCATGAGCATATACTACAATCTGTCTAACAATATCAAGGCTAACTCAGCCTGAAAAATAGCTAAATACAACTAGAGGAAGATAAGAGGGAGAAGAGTAGGGGCTGCGATCGCCAAACAACTACCTTGCTATCTCCAAGAAAAATCTGCAACCAGAACACTCAATAACCGCTACCGTATCCAGCTACACCTGAATCTGCACACAAGGTGCAGGGAGTAACATGAGTACGCCAACTCAGTAAGTAACAACAATAAATAAAGACTTAGCAATAGTGACGAGCAATAAGGCATATAATGTTCATATCATGAAATCTCAGTAAAGTACAACATGCTTTAAAAATCAGTGTTTGAATCAAATCATCTCGTTTAAACCCGGTTCCAGTAAAAATCATTTAAAGATATTTTTCCAATAGGTTTTCAAATAAAGACTCAATGCAAAGGTGAGCAAAAATGATGAAATCATAAACAACCCCTCGGACAAAATATCACTCATATACAACCCCTCGGGCAAACCTCACAGTCACTCTTGCCACTCGGGCATACCTCACAATCACTCTTGCCATACAGGCATACCTCACAATCACTCTTGCCTCCTAGTCACTCAGCACTCAGCACTAGCACTCAGTAGGTACCTGCGCTCACTGGGGGTATGTACAGACTCCAGAGGGGCTCCTTCAGCCCAAGCGCTATAATCTGCATGGACAACTCATATGCTATAATAATAAAGTATGCTGAAGGCGGGCATCCCTGATCCACACTCATCCTCACAAATCAGGCCCTCGGCCTCACTCAGTCATAAACCTCTCAAGCCACTCGGGCATTTCAGTAAAACAGGGCATTCGGCCCAAAATATTTATATGCATCAAAATAGAGTCATAAAACTGAGTTATGCGGTAAACAAGTATAAACATGACTGAGTATAGATTTTCAATCGAAAACAATGAGAGGATAGTAAGAAACAGCCCCTAAGGGTCCAAACAGCACTGGCGCAAGGCCCAAACATGGCATTCAACCCAATTTACAGAAACTCTTTCTAAAACATATGAGTATCATATAGTTTCAACAAAATGTGCAACTATACAGTTGCTACGGGACGGACCAAGTCACAAATTCCCAACGGTGCACGCCCACACGCCCGTCACCTGGCATGTGCGTCACCTCAAAGTAGTAAAATGATATAAAATTCGGGGTTTCATACTCTCAGAACTAGATTTACAATCGTTACTTATCTCAAACAGCAAAATTCGTATTCTACAATGTCCTTTCCCCGTGAATTGGTATCCAAACGCCTCGAATTTGGTCGTAAATAATTTATTTCAGTCAATAAAATTCATTGGAATTAATTTCATAAGAAAATAATGATTTTCCATAAAAACCCAAAAATTAGCTCAAAACTTGCCCGTGGGGACCACGCCTCGGAACTCGACAAAATTTATAAAATCTGGAAGCCCATTTAACCACGAGTCTAATCATACCAATTTTACCAAAATCCGACCCCAACTCGACCCTCAAATCTTCAATTTAAACCAAGAGGGTTTTCAAAATTTTCTAACTCAATTCACCAATTAAATGATAAAAACGACCATGGATTCGGGTAATTTAGCCAATATTGAGTTAAGAATACTTACCCCGTTGTTTCCTCTGAAAATCACCCAAAATCTCCTCAAATCCGAGCTCCAAATCATCAAAAACTGAAAATGGAACAAAGTCCCATTTTCAGAACTTAAACTCACTGCCCGGACTTTTCTTCTTCGCGAACGTGGTCAGTGACTCGCGTTCGCGAAGCACAAAAATTCATTTGCCTCAATGCCTTCTACGCTAACGCATTCAACCTATCGCGAATGCGATGCTTCATTTCCCCTCTCACTACGCGAACGCGACACTCCCCTACGCGAACGCGCAGACCAATTGCCTGGGGTCTTCGGCTACTTCCTCTCTTCTTTGCGAACGTGTAACACCTCTCGTGTTCGCGATGCACACCCAGTCCACCCTTCATGAACGCGAAGAGAAAATATTGCCAACCTCTCAGTTCCTCTTCGCGAATGTGAGGCTTCACTCGCGAACACGATGAAGGAAACCAAATGGTGCATCAGAAAAATTCCAGCAGAGTTCCAAGTCCAAAAATCCAACCCGTTAACCATCCGAAACTCACCCGAGCCCCTTGGGACCTCAACCAAATATACCAACAAGTCCCAAAATATCATACGGACTTAGTCGAACCCTCAAATCACTTCAAACAATGCTAAAACCATGAATTATAACCCAATTCAAGCCTAATAAACTTTGAAATTTCTATTTTTTACAAACCACTCCGGAACGTATCAAATCACGTCCGATTGACCTCAAATTTTGTACACAAGTCATAAATGACATAATAGAGGTATTTCAATTTTCAGAATCGGATTCCGACCCCGATATCAAAAAGTCAATCCCCGGTCAAACGTCTCAAAAATCAAACTTTCGGCATTTCAACTCTAATTCCTCTACGGACCTCCAAATAATATTCTGGACACGCTCCTGAGACCAAAATCACCATACAAAGCTATTGGAATTATCAGAATTTGAATTTGAGATCGTTTACATATAGGTTCATATCCGGTCCACTTTTCTAACTCAAGTTTTTCAATTATGAGACTAAGTGTCTCATTTCACTCCGAGTTTCTTCTGAACCCGAACCAACTAACCCGATATAACATAATATAGCTGAATAACACAAAAAGAAGTAAAAATGGAGAAAATAGGGCTATAACTCTCGAAACTACCGGCCGCGTATTTACATACATATTCTTGTAAATCCCCAAAAATAAAGTCCACATGATCAAGGTTAGAATAAGAAAATGAAGAAGAAAGGTCATGTGAATATTCCTCTGGTATGCCCAAGACCATTTGTTCCTCATTCTCTTTTACTAAAATTTTTAAATGTGAATAGGTGGATGAGGATTTGAACTCTTCTTTTATTGATGCACAATCAACTAAACCCTTATCTTCAATCATCTCCGTCGAAAAAGAGTCCTCTTGCAAAGTGGAAAACTCTCTTTGTAGATGTTCATCATCTCGGGAATCTCCTCCATATATTCACTATCACAATGCAATGACCTTTCTGAGAGTGTACTTATTATTTGATTACCTTGCATTGTTAGGTTGTTAGTGGATTCATCATCGTGTGTAAATCTCTCTTCTACCTTATTAATGAACTTATACATAATCTCTTCTAAACTAATATTCTCCGCTTGAGGTGGTTGTCTCACTTCGCTTGCATTCCAGTCATAATAAGGGTATTCATCCCAACCGGAGTCAGAATTGTGCCCATATGAATCCTCATACCTGTATGGACTAGAGACAAAGTGAGAGTGCTCAAAAGATGAACCATAGGAAGAATACCTACCTTCTTGACAATCAACCCATAGATGATTTCCACCGCATTTAAAATACATAACACGCTGATAATATTTAGCTGCTAACTCTTTAACCGTTTTCTCACGCTGGTTGTACTCCATCTTCACATCTTTTAGAGTTCAATATCAACAATATGCTCTTCAAGATTTGTTCAACAAAACAAATCTTGAAGAGAAGATCACCAAAAAAAACTAAAAATTAAAGAAAACAATTAGAAACTAATTCCGCAATTAACACTACAAACTATTTCAAACACAATTGATTTCCAATCCTCGACAACGGCGTCAAAATTTGACGAGCACAAAATACACACTTAAATTGTGCTCGCTAGTCAAAGATAGTATAGTATAATATCCTGTCCACAGAGATTGGATTTAAATAGTATTCTCATAGTTTCTAGATTGATTGCTATCTAGGAGGATCAACAATTGAGATTTATATGATAGAATCTAAACTCTACAGCTATTGACTAGTGACTATCGAAACAAGAAATAAGCAATTAAGGTTATCAGTGGAAGAGGATTGATTTTGACAGAATAAGTGCAAGATAATTGTTCGTGATCTAACTCTAGATAATTCACTTCCAATGTTCAAGGGAGTCTCTCGAATTTACTCTATTATTAGTTCAAACGTTTAGCAAAAACTTCTCTCTCGATTAAGTCTTAACCTCACGAGATGAACCAACTTAAGCACTGTGAAGATATGCAAGAATGCGTAAGGGATCGGTCTTTAGGAAAACCTCTTTTGATTATTCTCCTAACAAGATTTAATCAATGATTCAACTAGCTTCTTTCGATTACTTAGAAGAATCTATGAACTCAACCAATAATATAATGTATAGATATCACAAGTTATGCCACTTTCGATTACAAGAACAATTGAATATAGATGCAACAATTAAATCTTCCAAAATGATTCAAATACATAAAAATAGAGTTATAGTCCACAAACAATAATCAATACACCAAATCCATCAAAACCCAAAAGGATCTACTCCATAGACATGGAGAAGTTCTTCACAAATGTAACTAAAGTATTTGAAAACATAAATTCAATCCAAACTCGAATCTTGAGTGAGGAAGGAATGATGAAATTCTTGTGCTTGTGTTCTTCCAACTCCTCCTTAGACTCCTTAGGTCGATAATGTGTCAAAAGTCCCGAAAATGGCGTTTTCCCGTATATTTAAGCCATCCCCCAATAATCCTTGGACGAAATTACCCTTTTTAGCGGAATTGGGAAGTCACTCTAGCATTTTTGGGCTACCGCGCCGCATGCCGCGCTGCCCCATGCGGCGCGCATGTAGGAAATGTCAGAATGTGCCAAAATATGATATCTGAACACTTTTTGCACTAGCGCCCCGCGCCCCCCGTGGCATGCCACGGGGTGGTAGTGCAAATTGTTGCCAGAAATGATTTTTTCAAATTATTTTCATCCAAACTTGGTTTTCGACCCTCGAACGTGATCCCGACTTAATTGCTTGGGCTTCTATTCAGACTTCAAAGCTCGAAATAGCTCGAATTAGCTCCACAACATCTACATAACTCAGAATCACACCTACAAGGCATAAAACACACAATAAGTGCAAAAACACTACCAATTAAAGCTCCACACAAGTAAAGTGCAGTGAATTAGAGTGTAATAAGCGACTAAAACACAGGATTATAGCCTACCATCAACCTTGCATTTTCCACGTGACCCCTTTGCTCATGTACGAGCTGTTCACCTTACTGCCATTTGCAACCGAGACAAAGAATGTGGGAATTGTCTTTGATTTACGTCTCAACTTCCTAGTCATATTGATGTTCATAAAGTTATTTGTTGACCGGAATCAATCAAAACATGTACCATTTTTCCTTGACTCCTCCCCTGACTCTCACGGTTCTATAGCCAACTGTACCATCTAATACATGAACTGACATTTGAGGACTCTATGCAGATTCATCAACGTTCTCCTCTACCTCCAATTCATCATCCACCTCCCATTCCTCCACTTCTACCTCTACTTCTAAAATGTATATATATTTCTTCTTTTTAAAATTGTGGCCAGGGTCGTACTTTTCATCACACCGATAGCACAATTCCTTGGCTCTTTTTTCATCGATTTCAGCAGGTGTAACTCTTCTTGAAGAACTCACTAAAGGTCTATTTTCTGTCCCCTTGCTATTCTCAAGAGTTTGAGCCTAAGAATATCTCCTTGCATATGAATCCAGGAAGTATTTGGACTGGGAAGTAGTGGTTTGGAACTCCTCATAAACGGCTAATTTTGACATCTTTGTAACTTTAACGAGTGTTTAGCTAGTTTAGCCAAACTATAAACCTTCATCAGAGTTCTTGGGGCCATCATCCTTACTTGCACTTCAAATTCTGGTTTCAACCCTTTCAAGAAACAACGAATGGAGTATTATTCAGACAATTCCCTCTGGTTTAACAGTCCATCGAACTGATCCAGAAACTCTTGAACACCCCCGATTTGTTTCAAGCTAATTAATTCGGCCATGGGGTCTTCATGTAATGTGTGCCCAAATCGATGGTATAAACTTCTAAGGTAGTCACCCTAAATGGGCAATCCTCTTCCCACTCGAGCTTTCACCATCGCCCGATGCCATTACAAAGCCCTACCCTCCAAATTGATTGCAGTAATTTTAACCTTCTTTTCCTATATTGTCCCCTCAAAATCAAATTACTGCTCGCATCGGTAGACCCACCCTTCTAGATCGTTCCCATTAAACCTTGGAAATTCTAATCTAGAGTATTATTTATGAGGGTTACCTCGCTCGTTCAATTCCCCATCATCCGTGTGTGTCGCAATTGGTGGAATTGGGGCTTGATTTTGAGCGGTCACAACTATCATGAGTTGTCGAATCTCCGAAATCGCGTTATCATGCCGCTCGCCTAAGATTCAAACTTGTTCCCCGATTTCTTCCACCTCCCGATGGAGTTCCCCATATCTTGTCGTGTCCAGCATGGTTTCCAGCCAAGGTACGGTGGCTTTGATACCAAATTGGTATGTGCTAAATCAATTGAGCACAATTTTATAGCCCTAAGGAACTAAAATGAGAAGAATAGTTCCTGGACGATGCTACAGATATGGAAAATAGAGTATAAGATTTGAAGAGAGAAGAGAGAAGAGTTTATTAATCAAAAAGTATATTCCCCTTTACAATTGATTCCCCTTTTAATCTTCAACTAATCCTCAGCTACTAACAGACTAACCGCTTCTCTAACGACTCTTAACAATATAACTAACTTTACTCTGTAATGACTCAACTGCCTTTACTATCCCTATACAATTGACTATTGTATCCCCCGTATCATATTGGTACATAACAAGCTTCCTTTAATATAGCCGGACTCTAATGCAGGTACCGGACACCGAACACCAGTTGGAAAACAAAAAAAAATGTATGTGAAGACATGTGTCATAACACTGTGTATGAGGTAAGTTTTACCGAATAAAATAACATCGGCATCCAACAAGAACAACTTGCTTCTCAGTAATGACAATTCAATCCCTTCGCCGGAAATTACACTATATAGATAGGTAATATTTTATGTATATATACTATATATTGACATCCCTTGGCTTCTTTGTGAGTTTATTTCTTTATATTCTGATCCTATTAGTGAAAATTCTGACTCCGTCACTGACAATATCCTTGTATAAAGTCAAACTATTAGTTTTATTTCAAATAAATGCTTATTCAATCCTTTCACATATAAAAATTATCAACTCGGAACCATAAAAATTAAGGTGCAATCAGCAAGATATGAATTCTCCCTTCGATGCTTGCAATTCCTTGCTTGATGGTGATTATAAAAGCATTGTTTTCCTCTAACAACATTGAGAACTTTTCTTTCTTTCTTTTCCCTCTCTCTCTGTCTTCAAATTTGCAGAGTTTTCTCTTTCTGCCTTCTGTTAGAATCTATTGATTCAATATTCAAGAGAAATGGTCTCAGGCTCAAAGCCACTATTCCTTAACTCATGGTTTGTAATACTATTGCCCCATTATCATGGAGTTAACTGTATTTTAGAATGTGTATTTTGTTCTTGGATTTTCCATCTATGTTTCTCTTCTTAAAGCTATTAAATACAAGTCTATTAAAACTTTTATACATGCATATGATATTTATGTACGCATAGAAAATAGCGTTGGTTCATGCTCTTTGTTATAACAGACTAGGCTCTCATGGTGGCCTTCAATTCGTGGTGAGTTTCGATTTTTTCGTAATTTCTTTAGTATTTTTGGGCTTATTATGTTAGTATTTTTTGCTTGATTTGAATTTCTCTTCAAGATGTGGAATGGGGGACTCATATCTCATCATGCTACTTATCTCATTCCAAATGTGAGGAAGATATTAATGGAATTGAAGGCAACGACTTAATAAAAAATTTAGCAGTTTATGGCTAATTACTTTGAGTATTGCAAGATTTCTTTCCATTTGGTTTATATGTATATTCTTCCATATCATCGGGCTTTAAGAAAGTTTGCAATTAACTGATCATGAAAGTAGATATTAGTTAACATCTCAAATTTATGGTCAAGTAGATATTAGTTAACATCTCAAATAGATATCATGGTTGATGTCAAGTTTGCTATTGTCATCTCAAGTTTATTGGTGAAAAGAAAAGATACAATAAATAGGAAGAAACAAGTACAAAAGAAAACGGTAAAAATGTTTAAGGAAAAATAATACTATGAAACTTTGTTTTCTAAAATACCAAATTTCAAAACTTTGTTTTCGAACAGATGGAGAGGTTTTAAAATTATAAAAGGATGATCAAAATAACTAATGCAAACAATTTTTTATTCAACATCCCAAAATGTGTATTGGGATTCAAGTACTAGAGTTAACACATTAAATTTCATTTGAGTTTTTTTCTTTCTTGGAATATGTTAGTATATTCAGAAGATATATGAAATATAAAACAATCCTCGTTCTTTATTAACTTCTCAAATAGTAATAACTAAACAAAGCAATCACTTTCTAAATTTATTTAAGCTTTTATTGATCACGCGAAGCGTGACTAATTCACTAGTTAAATATGAATCGGGTTGAATAACTTATCCGTTTTTGCATTATTCATTTTTGATCCACCCATATTCGACCGGACCGTTTTGCCGCACCTACTTGTGGGGATAATATGAACGGACAAAAGTGAGAATTTGTTTAAAGTATTTTTTTTTTTAAAGATATGCAGAGGCTGAGAGAAAAAAACCACTTCAAGGTGGTTGAATTTATTGGACAGAAAAACAAATACTAAATCATAGGCGATTAAGTCAAAACCCCCAAAGAATAAAACTTGGCAGAAATTTGAAAACCTAAAGTCACTTTATGTTGATCACTTTGATTTTAGTCAGAAGGCCAAGATAGACGACGCGCCTAGCTATGTTCATCTTGCGAAAATTAAAGAATTAGGAGACACAGGTGAATTGTGTTAAAACAAATGAAACGTCTGAATATTACCATAAATTCGTATAAGCTTTGACTCAAAACATAAGTTAGAAATTGGCTTATCATCTATCTAAACTCTTAGAACCAGGTCAATTGCTTCCAACTTGAAAAACTTGTTAGGTTAATTTTCATTTTACATTCCACCTCCATTTAATTTGTACACTTGATGGTTTAGAAGATTCCTCATAGGCACACACACACATATTATATATATATATGTAGAAGACATTTTAAATTTGGATTGGATACACAAATAATAGTACGGAAAACCAAATTGGAAGGATTAACAAAATCAAACATCCATTGTGTATAATTAGAACAATAACTATTTAAACACCACCTGTGAAAAACCAAATTGGAAGGATTAACAAAATCAAACATCCATTGTGTATAATTAGAACAATAACTATTTAAACACCACCTGTGAAAGTTAGAACAGTCTGTATAGCTGTGAGTACGAGGAGTATGACAACTGCCATAGTTGAAGCTCCTACCCACGGACTGTTAAAATAATTGTGCCTCAAACTTGCCTTCATTAAGTTCCATGGTTGTTCACAATGTTGAGCTAATTTTCTGCATTCTTCTTTGGAATAGAAGTTCTCAGATGAAACCATGACACCTTTCCGGATCTTGTTAAAAAGGGTAGTTATTTTCTTGTCCTCTCCTATCCTTTTCCTGATAATTCCTTTCCGGCGAAGCAAATTCACATCTTTCTTCGAGTCAATAAGATAATCCATGAAAAGTGCAAAATCACTGAAATATCTAGTATGTACATGAGACGACTGCTGCTCGTACGCTATCAGATTCCGCAGAAGAGTCTCCGTATTATCAGTGACTTCATAACTAGGATATTTCAATAACTCATTCTCAAATTTGATATCAAATAAACTTGTGTTATCTCCAAAGTTTTCTTTCTTCAAGTTATCATAAATATATCCGACTTTTACAAAGCTAACTCCAGCTTCGGAAAGCTCTGTTGCATTTGGCATGGCCTTATGCCCCGTTAGGTGGTCCTTATCTATTGGCTTACCTTTTGACCTAACTTTTGCAAAGGATTACAACATAAGCTTTTCCAGAAATGCTCTGTTTCCATGCTAGGATTTGTTAGGCTAGTAGTTTTAATCTCTGAAGGGTGACATGACATGTGTACAACTTGAAGTAGATGTTTAATTTCTGCAGCATCATTACCTTCACTCTCAAGATAGGATGCAGGGGTCTTCTTCGGTAATGAATGTAAAAACATCATCTTCACCATTTTTATGAATGGTATTCGATCAAATCTCTTTGTCAAGTCATGAAGCTTGGTGAGGACAAAGAAAGGAAGTTGGTTTTCCACTAACAACAGATCTCGACTACTTGATTACTTATGCAATTTACGGGGATAATCCAACCTTCTCCTTTTGGACACATTCCATAACGCCCTCGAATGAATTCAACTAGAAAGCAGCCATCAAGTAACAATATTTTTGAAAGTTTGTCAACAATATCCCTGTCATGCTTCTCTATATCCCTAGTGCAACTTTCCACATCAATCCCTTCTTTCCTGTGGAGGAATCGCTGTAAGTAATACAATTTGTACTTTTCCATGGAGCGAAATTCAGGACTGTGTTTATGGTAAGGACCAATGGAGATCCCCTTTGGCTAATAAGCATCTGGATTTGATTCACGTAACCCCACAGTTACTTTGAATATGGTACAGGTAGATGAATCAGTGAAATCCGCAAATATTTCATCAAGGATTTCATTTGCAAGTTTGTTTGTTTCCTTTATCTCAATTAAATGATCCAGTTTCCTCCCTTCTTCTAGTCATATTTTATTCCTTCTTTTGTGTTTCTTTTCTTTACATAAAGTGTCATTAAATAATGATCAGATAAAATAAAAATCTGAAGAAAGATTTTCTCTTCATTTTTCGATTTCCCGCTATGCGCGGGGTCCAAGGAAGGCCCAGACCACAAATATCTATCGTATGCAGTCTTATCCTATATTTCTGCAAGAGGCTGTTAACGCAGCTCGAACCCGTGATATGTTGGTCATATTACAACAATTTTACCAGTTACGCCAACACTCATCTTTTTCCAATCAAGACCGAAAATTGTCCAAAATAAAAATTGAAATTATTTGAGAGATTTCTCTTCACATTTGCTTTATTACACTAACCTCCCCTATATTTTACGATATTATGATTACCTCTCTCACTTTGATTTTCGATACTTTTAACCCATTTATCATTAATATAAATGATAATAGCGGGTTGCTTTAGTGGTGAACAACCTCCACTTCCAACCAAGAGGTTGTGAGTTCGAGTCACCCCAAGAGCAAGGTGGAGAGTTCCGAGGGTCTATCGGAAACAACCTCTCTACCCCAAGGTAGAGGTAAGTTCTGCCTACACACTACCCTCCCCAGACCCCACTAGTGGGATTATACTGGGTTGTTGTTGTTGTTATTATTGTTGTATCATTAATATAAATAATTATTGCTTGATTATCTTGCCCTTACTAATATTCTCTTTTGTTTAATTAAATTTATAAACATCTTTTACTACTCTTTTTCTTTTTTACTTATTCTAATAATTAGTAATGCTGAAATAAAGAAAATGCGTGGGTGAGCTCCAGAAGTCTACACGCATATGAAATTCTAGTTTTTGATTTTCTTAACTTTTCACTTAGATTAAGTTATATCAAAGTCAAAAACAAAACGAAAACAAAAACAATTTAAATAACAAGTAACAAGAAATAAAAAGAAACAAAAAGAAACAAGAAAAACGCAATTCCAAAATAAAATAAAATTAATTTACTAAAAATAAACAGTGAGTAGAGAAATTAGAACGTCTATAATGCCTTAAGAAGAGCAGAGATCGTTACCCAAAAGTAATAAAGATGAATTTATTTTTGGGTTATATTACTTACTCCTGTCTGTTGTGATTTCTAAAAATAGCTATCTCAAATTAATTATCATTTAAAAAGTTCAAGACTTAATTAATTATATTTTTCCTATTTTACCCTTAATATTAATTATTCTTAAAGATTACAAATACCTCAATTATGAGTAAATACTAAATGAAGAGAGATTATATCTTAAAACATAAATAAGGGTAGCACATTCAAAAATCTCTACTATTTAATATTTTTTAAGAAACGTGTAAAAGAGAAACGCGATAAATAATTTGAGACGGAGGAAAATATACCTTTTAAAGGATAGCGTAAAGTGAAGGACAACATATATGACTTCATTTATTTTTGATTTAAAGACTTATAGCGTGGTGTGTGAGAGAGAGACCTGATTTACAGAAGTTTGAACAACCCAAGTAATTACAATTTGCAACTGTATTAACTTCTACTCTTTTGCCAAAAAAGAAAAAAAGAAAATACAATACATTTTAAGAAATGGAAATACAAAAGATTGACATGCCATAAAGTGAAAAAAATAGATAGTAATTTATATAGCTGATTCTAGTTATCTTGGGATTGCAGCGTACATAATTGCAGTTGTTCCTCTAAAAACTAATAAAAATTACCATTTCTACGAAATATATATTGTATGAAAATCTTTTAAAATCGTCATGGTACACAGTTCCAGAGTATACAATATACTCTAAAAAGAACTTCTCGGGTAAAATGGTAGCAAAGAATGAAAGAAAGAAAGTTAGCAAACGAATATAACTAATATTCTTTTGCAAGGCATATATATAGAATGAGAAATGTAGAAGTACTAACCTCTTGCTTGTCCTGAATTAATTAGGATGAGAAGCGGGGTATCAGATTTATAAGAGAATGTGAATGGTCAATTAGAAGTCTTTCTTTATTCTCTAAAAATAAAAAAGCTTATGGAATTTGAGTTGGCTTTTTGACTTTTGATTAAGAACTTAGCATTTTCTTATGGAATTGATTCCTTTGGCTCGTGTTGATTGTATCGAATTATTTATGGCTAGATTCGAGGCATTCAGAGGCCGTTTCGCGAGACAAGGGCTTGTTGGAGTAGAGTTTTGCACAGTTTGAGGTAAGTAACACTTCTAATGTCACGATCCCAATTTTCCTCCGTAAAACGTTGTGATAACACCTAGTCTCTAAGACTAGGTAAGCCTATCAATAATGCGGAATACAAAACTAAAACTCAAATCTCAACATATAAAATAAATCAAACCGCGATTCAAATAATTACAACTCCCAAAACCCGGTAGAAATAAGTCACAAGCTTCTAAGAGTTTATTCTAGATGTCTCTATACATCAGAGTCTAAAGAGAATAAGAAAAACAACATAATAAGGATAGAAGGGGACTCCGAGGTCTGCTATACCTAGAAGTTTCCGCGTACAGCTAATTCACTGATGCCCGGTCTGATTGGAAGTACCTGATCTGCACAAAAAAATGTGCAGAAATGTAGTATGAGTACACCACAGCGGTACCCAATAAGTGCCAAGCCTAAATTCGATAGGGTAGTGACGAGGTCAGGTGATTCCCTACTAGAATAATAAAAGACAGGGAGAAACGTTAACCATATAATAATAATAATGACAATGGGGATGAATCAAGTAAGTAGTATGTCACAATTTAAACAGAATAAGGGAAAATAACACACCGCAAAAGGAAAAACAGAAATTTACAAAGGCAATGCAACAAGGGCACTCCCGAGGTACCGCCTCGTAGTCCCAAATCATAAATAAATTCACAATATCTCATTTTCTTATATCACCGCGAGAGCCTTCACATTTAATTTTTAAAGAAAATATTTTTTCCGAAATAGCATCCCGCGTTTTGGCCACCCTTATCACACCACATGACTTCTAGTAGTTCCTCTACTAGCCACACGTATCAAGCCACTTTTATCACACCGCATGCGTTTTAACACCCAGACCTTATACCACCGCATGCGTATCAATATCACAATATATCACAAATTGCACCTCAAGTGCTCAAATATTTCAACTTGCCAAAATAAATCAACAACAATAATATTTTTCACAATAGGGAGCTCACGGCTCAATCACAATGAGTAAAACAAATCTCACAAAATATTCGGGAATGATTAACTCAGTAAAAACAATATTTCAAAATTTTTAGCATGTTGTCTCAACAGCAAATTTAAAATGTCAAATTCTTCATATTAATAATAATTCATTTAAGAAAATTCAACTTTCAAATATTGAGCATAGAATAAAAGAAACAAAGTGTAATGACCCAACCGATCATTTTGACTTTTAGAATCCTGTTCCCTAAAATAAAACTTTTCGTATGTGCTTTTAATGATTTATGACTTGCGGGGATTATTGGTTCGGGATTTGGAAGTGTTTGGGTTGAAATCGGAACACTTGGTTCCTTAAGTTGGCTTTAAAACGCCAAGTTTGACTTCGGTCAACATTTTGAGAAAACGACCCCGGAATAGAATTTTTGACGATTCCAACAGCTCCGTATGGTGATTTTGGACTTAGGACCGTGTTCGAAATTTTATTTGGAAGTCCGTAGTTAAATTAGGCTTGAAATAGCTAAAATAAGAATTTAAGTTTGGAAATTTGACCGGGGAGTTGAATTTTTGATATCGGAGTCGGAATCCAGTTCTGAAAATTTTTATAGCTCCGTTATATAATTTATGACTTGTGTGCAAAATTTGAGGTCAATCAGACTTGATTTGATAAGTTTCGACATAGAATGTAGAAGTTGGAAATTTTAAGTTTCATTAATCTTGAATTGGAGCATAATTTGTGGTTTTAGCGTCGTTTTATGTGATTTGACGTTTTAAATATGCTCGTATGATGTTTTAGGACTTGCTGGTATATTTGGTTGATGTCCCGAGGGCCTCAGGATAGTTTCGGATGGTTAACGGATCAAAAGTTGGACTTAAAACAACTACTGCAATGTTTTCCTTTCTGCTGGAAATTCTGGGCCGTGATCGAGCCCAAGATTGAGCCTAAGATCGAGGTCCAGGATCGAGACCCAAGATCGAGGGTCATGATTGAAGGCCCATCCTCGAGAGCTATGATCGAAGACAAAGGCTCGAGGGCCTTGATCGTAGCCACAATCGAGGCCGAGGATCGAGGTCATGATCAAAGACCCAGGCTCGAGGGCCATGATCGAACCACAATCGAGGCCGAGGATTGAGGTCATGATCAAGGGCTGCCTCGGCAGAATTAAAAAGGAGGGCATTCGTCCCATTTGCCATTTTAAACAAATTGGAGCTTGAGCAGAGGCAATTTTTGATAGATTTTCAAGGAAAAGACATTGGGGTAAGTGATTCTAACTCGGATTTGGTCAATACACACGAA
Source organism: Nicotiana tabacum (assembly GCF_000715075.1). NCBI lineage: Eukaryota > Viridiplantae > Streptophyta > Magnoliopsida > Solanales > Solanaceae > Nicotiana > Nicotiana tabacum. The sequence goes on along the minus strand of NC_134102.1, from coordinate 17,933,360 downwards.
TATATCATTGCTTTCTGTAATTCTGTGTTCTAAGACCTCGAAAAGCACCATTTATCATTCCTCGACTTGCATGCGCAGTCCGTAAAATTTTCCGGAAAGTTTTCATGTGAAAAATGGATTAAAATGTGAAATAGAGCTTTAAAACTCAACTGAGTTGAATTTAGTCAACATTTTGAATAAACGGACCCAGATCAGTATTTTAACAATTCCGGTAGGTCCGTATCGTGATTTGGGACTTGGGCGTATGTCCGGAATTGAATTCCAAGGTCCCTAGCTCATGATATGGAATTTTGATAAAAATTTAAAAGCTTGAAAGCTTAATGATTTTTAAGAAATTACTGATACTGGATTTAATGACCTCGGGTCCTTATATTAGTTTCGGAGCCCGGTGTAGGTCCACTATAATATTTATGACTTGTCTGCCGAATTTGGTGAGAATCGGAGTTGATTTGATGTGATTCGGACATCCGGTTGTAAAAATAAAGGTTTTAAAGTTTTCTTAAAAATTTCCTTTGATTTGGTGTATGATTCGTAGTTCTAGGTATTAGTTTAGCGATTTGATCGTGCGAGCAAGTTCGTATGATATTTTAGGACTTGTGTGCAAGTTTGGTTTGGAGCCCCGAGGGCTCGGGTGAGTTTCGGATGGGCTACAGGAAGATTTCGGAATTAGGAAATCTGGTTTTCTACAGACTTTAGGCTTCTTGTGTGTTCTTCGCGTTCACGAAAGTACTCTCGCGAACGCGAAGAGAAAATTGGGGCTGGCACGTTTTGTGCTTCGCGTTCGCGACATAGTGACCGCGTTCTCGAAGGCTTGAGGTTCAAAGCTTCGCGTTCGCGAATGGAAAGAGGCTGGCGAGGAAAAATTAGCCTTCGCGTTCGTGACGGCCAAGCCAGGCAAGCATCGCGTTCGCGGGGTAGCCCTCACGTTCACGGAGAGTAAAATTGGATAGCACAAATTTGTGCTTCGCGGACGCGAGGCACTGACCGCGTTCGCGAAGGGTAAAAATCCCAAAAACAGAACTTATGTTCTGGAAATGGGGTTTCAACCCATTTTCAACTCTTTTCCATATTTGAACTCGGGTAAGGCGATGTTTGGGCGATTTTCACAGGAAAACATTGGGGGTAAGTGTTCCTTATCCTATATTGATAATATTTTATGATTTCATTCTCATTTATATCATGAATCCGTGAATTTATGGAAGAAAAATCAGTTTTTTATAAAATCTTCCAAAAACAAAAATTTAAGATTTAAAGATCCATTTGACATCGGAATTGGATAAATTTTGTATGGTTGGACTCGTATCGGAATGGGTGTTCGGATTTCATAAGTTTTTTCGGGATTTGAGATGTGGGTCCCACTGTCTAATATATTAATGAATTTTGGATTTTTATCCGAAAAATTTGTAAATTCATATCGAATTAATTCCTATGATTCATATTGAGTATATCGAATTGTTTGTGAATAGATTTGATGCTTTTAGAGACAAATTTAAATGGAAAAGGTGTGGTCGAGTAATTGATTGGAATTTGCAAAGCAAGGTAAGTGTCGTGGTTAACCTTGACTATAGGGAATAAAACCCTTAAATTATTTGTTATGTGAATTGCATGTGAACGACGTATAGGCGAGGTGACGAGTGTCTATACGTCGTCAAATTAATTATTTGAGCGCTTACTTGATAAATCATAAATTGTTTTAAATCATAAATTAATTATTATAATAATTATTTCTCTCCTATTCTTTATCAAATATTAATTCTTGAATTCCAGCATTAATTGTTACATGCTATTTGAATTATATGTTTTAATTGTTATTTGACATTTAGAATATTAAATATTAAATTGTCTATTTTCTTCCTGATTTTCATGATAATTTGCTATTTGTCATTGTTTGTTTCATAATTAAATTATAATTATTGTATGCTTGTTGTCTTATAATTTTATATTAATTATTGCATTTATTGGAAAAAAATTTTCTATAAGAATTGGTAAATGGATATATTGGAGGATCGGGTTGCACGCCGCAACAGACTTATTAAAAGTACATATTGAAAGGATCGGGTTGCACGCCGCAACAGACTTATTAAAAATCCATATTGGAGGATCAGGTTGCACGCCATAACAGACTTATTAAAAGTCAATATTGAGGGATCGGATTGCACGCCGCAACAGACTTATTAAAAAGTCCATATTGGAGAATCGGGTTGCATGCCGCAACAGACTTATTAAAAGTCAATATTGGGGGATTGGATTGCACGCCGCAACAGACTTATTAAAAAGTCTATATATACTTGATTGAAATAAATATATGACAGAATTGAATGTGAATATATTGTGAGAGCGAGTTGCACGCTGCAATAGAATTGATGGAAATGACAATTGGCTATGACTCCTGAGTTGGCTTCAATTATTATAAATGAATTACATGATTTATTTCTATTATTGTTGTTGTTACTAATATTGTGTAGATGTAATATAAGTGACCCGCCTTAGCCTCATCACTACTTCGTCGAGGTTAGGCTCAACACTTACTAGTACATGGGGTCGGTTGTACTGATACTACACTCTGCACTTCTTGTACAGATTTTGGAGTTGGTCCCAGCGGCGTACCATAGACTTGCTCGGATTTCAGCTACCAGAGGAGACTTGAGGTATAACTGCATGGCGTCCGCAGTCCAAAGTCCTCGTCTATTTTACTTTAGCTGTGTGCTTATTTCCAAATAAATTTATTTTATTCAGACCTTTATTTGTATTTATTCTAGAAGCTCGTGCACTTGTGACACCAAATCTGGGATGGTATTTAGACACCGTTGTTTTTATGAATTATTTCATTATATTTCAAACTTTCCTTCCTCTTTTGTTTCCTTGATTATTAATAATTTAAAAATTGTATAAAAATTGGTTAATATTATTCTAACGTTGGCTTGCCTAGCAAGTGAAATGTTAGGCGCCATCACGGTCCGAAGGAGGGAATTTCGGGTCGTGACAGTTGGTATCAGAGCACTAGGTTACATAGGTCTCACGAGTCACGAGCAAGCTTAGTAGAGTCTGAAGGATCGGTACGGAGATGTCTGTACTTATCTCTCAGAGGCTATGAAGTTTAGGAACAATATCACTTCTTTCTTATTCTGTCGTGCAATTTTATTCTATCATCGATGATTGAACCATTCTACTCTTATTCTCTCGCAGATGGTGAGAACACGTAATACCTCTACCGATGGACAGGGACCAGAACCCCCGGTGGAAACTATGGCCAGGGGTAGAGGTCGAGGCCGAGGTAGAGCTCAGTCTAGAGCTCGAGCAGCTACACCTGTTGAAGAACCTCAGGTAGACCTTCAGGAGGAGGTTCCAGTTCAGAATGTACCAGTTGGACTAGTTCAGGCTCTGGAAGGATTCATAGCCACTCCAGTGCTTCAGGACGCTCTAGTCCGATTGGTGAGTCTTATGGAGGGCATGGCCCAGAATGGTACATTTCCAGTGGCACCAGCCGTCTCACAGGCTGGGGGAGGAGCACAAACTCCCATTACTCCCGTTCCAGAGTAGATGTTCCCAAGAATCAGGCTCCAGCAGCCCCGCTAGTTGGGGTAGGTCAGCCAGTTGTTACGACACAGATCGGTGATAGGCCCGCCATGTCTTTTGAGGCCTTATTAAGACTGGATAAGTTTACCAAGCTCTTTCCAGTTCACTTCAGTGGTATACCTTCTAAGGACCCACAGGATTATCTTGAACGCTGCCATGAGGTGCTGAGGAACATGGGTATAGTTGAAACCAATGGGGTTGATTTTGCTATATTTCAGATGACGGGTTCCGCTAAGAGGTGGTGGAGAGATTATACATTGACCCGACCAGTCAGATCACCTGCACTTACATGGGAGCAGTTCTCTCAGCTATTTCTTGAAAAGTTCCTCCCTATCACACTGAGAGAGGAATTCCGCAAGCAATTTGAGCGTCTACAGTAGGGCAGTATGAGTCCCGTTTTGTGGATTTGGTCCGTCATGCTCTCCTTTTACTACCTACGGAGGGATAGAGAGTGAGGAGGTTTATTGAGGGACTCACTCACCCTATCAGACTTCAGATGGCCAAGGATACCGAAAGTGAGATTTCTTTTCAGGCGGCTGCAAATGTCGCAAGGAGGATCGAGATGGTTCTTGCACATGAGAGAGGGCAGAGATCCGATAAGAGGCCTCGTCAGTTCGGTGGTTTCAGTGGTGCCTCGTTTGGAGCCAGGGGTAATTTTGGTAGGGGTCATTTTCCGAGACCATTTCATTCAGCACTTCATGTATCTCCCGCTGTTTCAGGGAGTCACGGTCCTATTATGCCTTACTATGGGTAGCCATTATTCAGTGCACATTGAGCTCCTATCAGTGCACCACCACTCTAGAGTTACTACAACGGTTCTCCGGCCCATCTGGGTCAGCTTCAGCAGCCACGACATCAGGATGGGTGTTATGAGTATGGGAACATTGGTCATATCAGGAGGTATTGCCCTAGATTGGCGAGTAATAGATCTCGACAAGATTCTTGTGCCATCATACCAGCTTTGGTTGCTTCACCGCTTGCTCAGCCAGTTAGAGGTAGGGTTCAGGCAACTAGAGGTGGAGGTCAGGCCATTAGAGGTGGAGGTCAGGCTATTAGAAGTGGAGGTCAGACCGTTAGAGGAGGAGGCCAGCCAGTTAGAGGCCGTCCTAGAGACGTAGTTCATAGCGGTGGGGCCCAACCCCGATTTTATGCTTTTCCAGCTAGGCCTGAGGCCGAGTCATCTGATGCTGTGATCACAGGTATTATTCCAGTTTTTCATAGAGATGCTTCAGTTCTATTTGATCCAGGATCTACTTATTCCTATGTGTTCTTTTATTTTGCTTCATATTTGGTTGTGCCTTGTGATTCTCTAAGTGTATATATGTGTGTATCTACACCGGTGGGAGACTCTGTTATAGTAGATCATGTCTATCATTCGTGTGTGGTTACTATTGGTAATCTTGAGACTAGTGTGGATCTTCTACTTCTTGATATGGTAGATTTTGATGTCATCTTGGGTATGGATTGGCTGTTCCCTTATCATGCTCTATTGGATTGTCATGCCAAGACAGTGACCCTAGCTATGCCAGGGTTACCTCGGTTAGAGTGGAAAGGAACTCCTGGTCATTTTTCTAGCATGGTTATTTCTTATATGAAACCTCGGCGTATGGTATAGAAAGGGTGTCTAGCCTATTTGGCTTATATTCGCGATCCCAATGCGGATGCTCCTTCTATGGACTCAGTACCAGTTGTTCGTGAATTTACAGATGTATTTCCTGCAGATTTGCCGGGGATGCCACCCGACAGAGATATTGACTTATGTATTGATTTGGCTCCGGGCACTCAGCCCATTTCTATTCCACCATACTGTATGGCCCTGCCAGAGTTGAAAGAATTGAAAGAGCAGTTACAAGACTTGCTTGATCAGGGATTCATTAGACCCAGTGTCTCGCCCTGGGGTACACCAGTATTATTTGTAAAGAAGAAAGATGGCTTTAGGCGGATGTGTATAGACTATCAGCAGTTGAACAAGGCCACTATCAAAAACAAATATCCACTGCCAAGGATTGATGACTTATTTGATCAGCTTCAGGGTGCCAAGGTATTTTCGAAGATCGATTTGAGGTCTGGTTACCATCAGTTGAAGATTAGGGCATCTGATGTCCCTAAAACAGCTTTTTGAACTCGGTATGGGCATTACGAATTCCTAGTGATGTCATTTGTGTTGACAAATGCCCCAGCAACATTTATGGATTTGATGAATCGAGTATTCAAGCCTTATTTGGATTATTTTGTGGTTGTATTCATTGATGATATCGTGATTTACTCTAGCAGTCGAGAGGAACATGAGCAACATCTTCAAAGTGTCCTTCACACCTTGAAGAATAATCAATTATATGCCAAGTTTTCAAAATGTGAGTTTTGGTTAGACTCAATTGCCTTTTTGGGGCATGTTGTATCGGCAGAAGGCAGAAAGGTGGATCCTAAAAAGATTGAGGTTGTTCAAAATTGGCCTAAACCTACTTCAGTTATAGAGATCCGGAGTTTCCTGGGTTTAGCAGGTTATTATCGTCGGTTCGTGGAAGGGTTTTCATCTATAGCAAGCCCATTTTCCAGATTGACCCAAAAAGGTGTCCCATTCAGATGGTCAGACGAGTGTGAGTTGAGCTTTTAGAAGCTCAAGACCGCTTTGACTACGATGCCAGTGTTGGTATTATCCACATGTTCAGGATCGTATATGGTATATTGTGACGCATCTCACATTGGGCTTGGTGCAGTATTATTGCAAGATGGTAATGTAATTCCATATGCATCGCGGCAGTTGAAAGTTCACAAGAAAAATTATCCTGTTCATGACTTAGAATTGGCAGCCATTGATCATGCACTGAAGATTTGGAGGCATTACCTCTACGGTGTCTCGTGTGAGGTATTTACTGATCATCGTAGCCTTCAGTATCTGTTCAAATAAAAGGATCTTAATTTTAGGCAGAGAAGATGGTTGGATTTGCTGAAAGACTATGATAACACCATTTTGTATCACCCCGGAAAGGCCAATGTGGTGGCCGATGCTTTGAGTAGAAAGGCTGTGAGTATGGGCAGTCTTGCGTATATTCCGATTGGTGAGAGGCCATTAGCTGCAGATGTTCAAACTTTGGCTAATCAGTTCGTGAGGTTAGATATTTCGGAACCCAGTCGGGTTCTAGCTTGCACAGTCCCTCGGTCTTCTTTATATGATAACATCAGAGAAAGGCAGTATGATGATCCTCATTTACTTGTCCTTAAGGACACGGTGCGGCACAGTGATGCCAAACAGGTTGCTGTGGGGGAAGATGGGGTTCTGCGAATGCAAGGTCGTATTTGTGTGCCTAACGTAGATGGGCTTCGTGAATTAATTCATCTAGGTACCGCCAAAATGTATCAAGATTTGCGGCAACATTATTGGTGGAGGAGAATGAAAAAGGATATAGTTGCATATGTAGCTCGGTGTCTGAATTATCAGCAAGTTAAGTACGAGCATCAGAGACCTGGTGGTCTGTTGTTGTCAGCACATTTTATTCCAGTGGCAGTTACCTATTCTTCAGAGAGATTAGCTGAAATTTACATTCGGGAGATTGCCCTCCTTCACGGTGTGCCCGTGTCTATTATTTCAGATCGAGGTACGCAGTTTACCTCATATTTCTGAAGGGCTGTATAGCATAAGTTTGGCACGCAGGTGGAGTTGAGTACAACATTTCATCCATAGACAGACGGACAGTCAGAGCGCACTATTCAGATATTGGAAGATATGCTCCGCGCTTGTGTTATAGACTTTGGAGGTTCTTGGGATCATTTCTTGTCACTTGCGGAGTTTGCTTATAATAATAGCTACCAGTCGAGCATTCAAATGGCTCCATATGAGGCATTATATGAAAGGCGATGCCGATCGCCAGTTGATTGGTTTTAACCGGGAGAGGCTCGGTTGTTGGGTACCGATTTGGTACAGGATGCGTTGGATACGGTCAAGATTATTTAGGATCGACTTCGCATAATTCAGTCTAGGCAAAAGAGTTATGCCGACCATAAAGTTCGTGCTATTGCATTCATGGTTGGAGAAAGAATATTTCTCCGGGTTTCACCTATGAAAGGTTTAATGAGGTTCAGAAAGAAGGGCAAGTTGAGCCCTAGGTCTATCAGACCCTTTGAAATTCTTGAAAGGGTGGGTGAAGTAACCTACATGCTTGCATTACCACCTAGTTTATCAGCGGTTCATCCGGTGTTCCATGTGTCTATGCTCCGAAAATATCATGGTGATCCATCCCATGTGTTAGATTTCAGTTCAGTCCAATTGGACAAAGATTTGACTTACGAGGAGGAGCCGGTGGCTATTCTAGCCCGGCAGTCCGACAATTGAGGTTTAAGAGTTATCCTTCAGTTCGGGTACAATGGAGAGGTCAGCCGGTAGAGGCATCTACCTGGGAGTCCGAGTTGGACATGCAGATTAAATATCCACACTTATTCACCAGCTTAGGTAGTTTTTTCTAACTCCGTTCGAGGACGAACGTTTGTTTTAGAGGTGGAGAATGTGATGACCCAAAATGTCATCTTTAAATTTAATAAGTAATTATGTGTTCTAAGACGTAGTAAAGAACCATTTATCATTCCTCGACTTGCGTGCGCAATCCGTAAAATTTTCTGAAAAGTTTTCATGTGAAAAATGGATTAAAATGTGAAATAGAGCTTTAAAACTCAACTAAGTTGACTTTAGTCAACATTTTGAATAAACGGACCCGGATCAGTATTTTTGACAATTTCGGTAGGTCCGTATCATGATTTGGGACTTGGACGTATGCTCGGAATCGAATTCCAAGGTCCTTAGCTCGAGATATGGAATTTTGATGAAATATTAAAAGATTGAAAGCTTAAAGATTTTTAAGAAATTGCTGATGTAGGATTTATTGACCTCGCGTCTGTATTTTGGTTTCGGATCCCAGTGTAGGTCCACTATAATATTTATGACTTGTCTGCCGAATTTAGTGAGAATCGGAGTTGATTTGACGTGATTCGGACGTCCGGTTGTAAAAATAAAGGTTTAAAAGTTTTCTTGAAAATTTCCTTTGATTTGGTGTCCGATTCGTAGTTCTAGGTGTTAGTTTGGCGATTTGATCGTGCGAGCAAGTTCATATGATATTTTAAGACTTGTGTGCAAGTTTGGTTTTGAGCCCCGAGGGCTCGGGTGAGTTTCGGATGGGCTACGGACGAATTCAGACTTAGGAAATCTGGTTTTCTGCAGACTACAGGCTTCTAGTGCGTTCTTTTTCCCGTTCGCGAATGTACTCTCGCGTACGCGAAGAGAAAATTGGGGCTGGCACATTTTGTGCTTCGCGTTCGCGACATAGTGAACGCGTTCGCAAAGGCTTGAGTTTCAAAGCTTCGCGTTCGCGATCGAAGCCTCACATTCGCGAATGGAAAGAGGCTGGCCAGGAAAAATTAGTCTTCGCGTTCGCGAAGGGCATCTCGCGTTCGCGAAGGCCAAGCCAGGCAAGCATCGCATTCACGAAGAGTAAAATTGGATAACACAAATTTGTGCTTCGCGAACGCGAGACACTAACCGCGTTCGTGAATGGTAAAAATCCCAGAAACAGAACTTAAGTTCTGGAAATGGGGTTTCGACCAATTTTCAACTCTTTTCCATTTTTGAGCTCGGGTAAGGCAATTTTTGGGTGATTTTCGCGAGAAAACATTGGGGTAAGTGTTCCTTATCATGTATTGATAATATTTCATGATTTCATACTCATTTATATCATGAATCCGTGAATTTATGGAAGAAAAATCAGATTTTTATAAAGTCTTCCAAAAATGAAAATTTAATATTTAAAGATCCATTTGACATCGGAATTGGATAATTTTTGTATGGTTGGACTCGTCTCGGAATGGGTGTTCGGATTTCGTAAGTTTTTCCGGGATTTGAGACATGGGTCCCACTGTCGAATATATTAATAAATTTTGGATTTTTAACCGTAAAATTTGTAAATTCATATGGAATTAATTCCTATGATTCATATTGAGTATATCGAATTGTTTGTGAATATATTTGATGCTTTTGGAGACAAATTTAAATGGAAAAGCTATGGTCGAGTAATTGATTGGAATTCGCAAAGCAAGGTAAGTGTCGTGGTTAACCTTGACTTGAGGGAATAGAACCCTTAAATTATTTGTTATGTAAATTGCATGTGAACGACGTATAGGCGAGGTGACGAGTGTCTATTCGTCGTCAAATTAATTATTTGTCTGCTTACTTGATAAATCATAAATTGTTTTAAATCATAAATTAATTATTATAATAATTATTTCTTTTCTATTATTTGTCAAATATTAATTCTTGAATTCCTGTATTAATTGTTACATGCTATTTGAATTATATGTTTTAATTGTTATTTAACATTTAGCATATTAAATATTAAACTGCCTATTTTCTTCCTGATTTTCATGAAATTTGCTATTTGTCATTGTTTGTTTCATAATTAAATCATAATTATTGTATGCTTGTTGACTTATAATTTTATATTAATTATTGCATTTATTGGGAAAATTTCTTCTATAAGAATTGGTAAATGGATATATTGGAGGATCGGGTTGCACGCCGCAATAGACTTATTAAAAGTACATATTGGAGGATTAAGTTGCACACCGCAACAGACTTATTAAATATCCATATTGGAGGATCGAGTTGCACGCCACAACAGACTTATTAAAAGTTAATATTGGGGGATCGGATTGCACGCCGCAGCAGACTTTTTAAAAGGTCCATATTGGAGGATCGGGTTGCATGCCGCAACAGACTTATTAAAAGTCAATATTGGGGGATCGGATTGCACGCCGCAACAGACTTTTTAATAAGTCTATATATACTTGATTGAAATAAATATATGATAGAATTGAATGTGAATATATTGTGAGAGCGGGTTGCACGCCGCAACAGAATTGTTGGAAATGACAATTGGTTATGACTGCTCAGTTTGCTTCAATTATTATAAATGAATTACCTGATTTATTTCTATTATTGTTGTTGTTACTAATATTGCGTACAGGTAATGGAAGTGTCCCACCTTAGCCTCGTCACTACTTCGTTGAGGTTAGGCTTAACACTTATCAGTACATGGGGTCGGTTGTACTAATACTACACTCTGCACTTCTTGTGTAGATTTTGGAGTTGGTCCCAGCGGCGTACTATAGACTTTCTCGGATTTCAACTACCATAGGAGACTTGAGGTATAGCTGGGTGTCCGTAGTTATGAAGTCCCCGTCTATTTTACTTTAGCTGTGTGCTTATTTCCAGACAACTTTATTTTATTCAGACCTTTATTTGTATTTATTCTAGAAGCTCGTGCACTTGTGACACCGATTCTAGGATGGTATTTTGTGATGAGCCAAAAGGTCATCTTATGTTTTAGAACTCGAATCTGCGCTCTTAAGCCTTACAAATCTCATTTTTTCTCTTCTCGATTTGTGTGCGCAGTCCGGGAAGGTTTCCAGAAAGCTTTTATGTTGAAAATGAATGAAAATAAGAATATTTGCCTTAAAAAGTTGATTTTATTTGACTTCGGTCAACCTTTTTGGTAAACAGGCCCGGATCCGTGCTTTGATAGTCCCGGTAGGTCCGCATCGAATTATGGGACCTGGGAGTTTGCCCGGAATCGAATTTGGAGGTCCCTAGCTTGAGTTATGAATTTTTGATGAAAATTAAAAGTTTGGAAATTATTTGTTTTTAAGAATTGATTGATATTTGGCAATGTTAGTATCAGGTTCGTATTTTGGTTCCGGAGCATGGTACAGGTTCATTATGATATTTAAGATATGTCTGTGAAATTTGGTGAGAAATGGAGTTGATTTGACGTCCAGTTGAGAAATTAGAAGTTTTAAAGTGTTCTTGAGAATTTCATTTGATTTGGTGCTAAATTTAGAGATCTAAGTGTTATTTTGGGTATTTGATCGCGCGAGCAAGTTCGTATGATATTTTTAGACGTGTGCATGTTTGGTTTGGAGCCCCGAGGTCTCGGGTGAGTTTCGGATAGGCCACGGGAAGTTTTGGACTTTGGAAATATGGTTTTTCTGCAGAGTCTGTGTTCTGGCATGTCCTTCTTCACGTTCGCGAAGGTACTTTCGTGAACGCGGAGAGTAAACTGGGTAGCTGAGGATTTCTTCTTCGCGAACGCGAAGGCTTGGTCATGAACGCAAAGTGATGGGGGCATTACCCTTCGCGAACGCGTAGTATTAGGCACTAGGGAGGGGGAGTCAACCTTTTCTTCATCGCGAACGCGAGCAATGTCTCGCGAATGCGTAGAGCAGGGAAGGGTAGCCTACGCGAAAGCGAGCACTGCCTCGCAAACGGGAAGGCTTGGCAGGCCATACAATGCACGAACGCGACAGTGCTCTCGCGAATGCGATGAACACTGTCGCCCAACACCTAACAGAATCTAAAACAGGATTTTTGCCAAAAAACTCATTCTTCTCAAAACCAAAACGGTGGGGATTTAGACCTCAATATGAGGTCGGATTCTAAAACTAATTACATATTTGGGCTCAGGGGTGAATGGGTAAAAATATTTTGGTCCGAACCTCGGGTTTTGACCAAGCGGGCCCGGGGCCATTTTTTTGACTTTTTGGAGGAAAAAGTGGGAAATTTAATTTATGCAATATAATTGATTCCTTTAGCAATGTTTGATATTATTGAGTCATTTTTTAATAGATACGGGTGGTTTGTAGGTGAATTTCAAAGGAAAAGCTGTGATTGAGAATTAAGTGGCCTTAGGAGCAAGGTAAGTATTGTGCCTAACCCTGATTTGAGGTAATTAGGAACCTTAGATTACTTGCTAAGTGAAATCCATGTGAGCAGGGTATATGTGAGGTGACGAGTACTTATGCATCGCCAAATTTACCTGTTTTTCCATATTTCTCTGTTTTTCTTATATTGTCTTTACCTATGTCAAATTGCTACATGTTATGCTAGTATTGTTCAATTTATCGTTCTTATCATGTTTACGGATTTTCTAGTGATAATTGAGTTTTTATTGCAAAGTTGAGATTGATATTATGGAACCAAATATTGAAGTAAGGTTGTACTTGTTATTTTGCCTCCCTATTGTTATTTATGCATTGCATTATGGTAAGGGAGAGTGTTAATGCACAAAGGGTGATGCCGTACCATATTGTGAGTGTTAATGCACGAAGGGTGATGCCGTGCCATATTGTGAGTGTTAATGCATGAAGGGTGATGCCGTGCCATATTGTGAGTGTTAATGCACGAAGGGTGCTGCCGTGCCAACTTGTGAGTGTTAATGCACGAAGGGTGATGCCGTGCCATGATATGAGAGTAAAAGCACGTAGGGTGATGCCGTGCCGTTTTTATTAATTTTATGGTGAGATTGAGAGTAAAAGCACGAAGGGTGATGCCGTGCATTTTTCCTTACTGTATTCTCTATTCATGTTGATTCATGGTATATTGACTGCTCCGGTGATCATTCTGTTGTAGTGCTTTATCTTGTATTCCCCTTAGTATGTTTCCCCTCCCGACATTTCCTATTTAGTTCTTCATTTCTGTTATTTGCATATACACTGTTTAATTGAACAAGTTGATTTGTAGGTGCCTTGCCTTAGCCTCGTCACTACTTCGTCGAGGTTAGGCTCGACACTTACCAGTACATGGGGTCGGTTGTACTGATGCTGCACTCTGCACTTTCTGTGGAGATTTTGATTCCGGCTCAGGCTGATCGAGGTTTGCTACTGGTCCGCTGTCCAGAGACTCAAGGTAGATCTGTCGGCGTTCACAGACCTTCAAGTCCCCGTCTATCTTCTATGTCCTACTATTTTCTTTCATTTAGACACTTGTATTTCTTTCAGACTATTACTTGTAGTAAATTCTAGAATGCCGAATTGTGACTCTAGATCCGGGTGGTAGTAATTAATACAGTTTTATGATATTCTGCACTTATTATATTTCATCTTAGTTAATTATTGTTAATTACTAAATGGAAATAAGGAATTTGTTAATGATTCTCTAACGTTTGTTTGCCTAGCAAGTGAAATGTTAGGCGGTATCACGGTCCCGTCGGTGGAAAATTTCTGGTCGTGACATATTTAGACACCATTGTTTTTATGGATTATTTCAATATATTTCAAATTTTGCTTCTGCTTTTGTTTCCTTGATTATAAATAATTTAAAAATTGTATAAAATTTGGTTAATATTATTCTAACGTTGGCTTGTCTAGCAAGTGAAATGTTAGGCGCCATCACGGTCCGAGGGAGGGAATTTCGGGTCATGACAGATATTTGGAAAATTTTTTAGAAATCTCATAGAAACGAATTTTTGAGACTTCGGTATTGATTCGGAGTCAAATTTGAGTGAAACTGGTATGGTTGGACTCGTAATTGAATGGGTTGTCAGATTTCGTAAATTGTTTGCCGGATTCCGAAACGTGGGCCCTACAGATGAATGTTTAATTAATTTCGGAATTTTTATTGAAAATGTAGTATTTTATTATGAAATTGATTCTATAATTTTTGGTGACTGTATCAAATTATTTTTGGTTAGATTCGAGCCATTCAAAGTTGGATAATCGAGGAAAGGGTCTACTAGTAGATTAAATTGCAGCAAGACGAGGTAAGTCTCTTGTCTAAACTTGTGAGGGAGAAATTACCCCATAGGTAATTAAAGTAATAATTGTTGCTAATTGTGGGGGTTACGTACGCACGAGGTGACGAGAGTCCGTGCGTAACTACTATTAATGCTAAAGTCCAGGTAGTTTAGGACTCAAAGCATGAATTACTTGTGTAAATTGTATTCTTTGTTTAATTAATATATATATATATATATATATATATATATATATATATATATATATATATATATATTGTGAATTGTTAGATAAAAATATTAAAGGATGGAAATCTCATATACTTGATTTTCTGTTTAAATTAATTAATTGTTAAGTGAAATTGTTCTTCCACTCGAATTTATCTTATAATAAATATACTCTCCTTCGGAGGTACATAAGAAAATGTCTTCCTTTCTTGTGGAGCGGGCCGAACGCCTCGACAGGATAGATGCATCTATGGATTGCACCGCACGTCCCTCGGCAGTGTACACGACACTCTGGATCGGGCCGTACGACTTCGGCAGAAATCGTGCCTAATAATAATAATTACACGATATTTTGATAGTTTATTGCAACTTGTAAAACTAATTGATAAATTGGAAATTTATTGGAATTGAAGGAATTTAACTAATATATTGAGAATTGTTGCATTTGAAGGAATTTAATTATTTCTGTTGGAAAAAGAAAATCATTATAAATTCTATAAATCATGTTGATCTAGATATTTCTATTGTTATTTTATTTATTATTAGTGACTCTTAGTGAGTGTTAAAGTCGGCCATCTCGTCTCTACCACTTCGAGATTAGGCTTGATACTTACTGGGTACACATTATTTACGTACTCCTGCTACACTTGCTGCACTTTTTGTGCAGGACCTGAGGCAAGTACTAGTGGAGGACCTATCATCTTACACCCATGTTATCCAGAGGCGTAGTGGTAAGTTGCCTTGCTGAGCCGTTCTGCAGCTACCAGTGTCTCGTCTTGTATTTACATCCTGTCTATTTTATTTTAGACAGTATTTGGAATTTTGTATAATCTACTAGATGCTCATACACTTGTGACACCAGGTCTTGGCACACACATTGGTAGAGTTTGGAATTTTATTATTTTCTTGGTTTTAAGTAATCAGTATTTTTTTTATTTCTTTAATATTTCTAGAAAAATAATAAAATTGCTTAGAAAATTATTCTGAAATTAATTGATATATTTTTTTTATTCGTTGGCTTGCCTAGTTGTAGTGTTGGGAGCCATCACGACCTATAGGTGAAATTGGGTCGTGACAACATGGTATCAAAGCACTAGGTTCACGTAGGTTTCACAAGTTATGAGTAGACCTAATAGAGTCTTGCGGATCGGTATGGAGACATCTGTACTTATCTTCGAGAGGCTATAGGGTGTTAGGAAACTACCTTTCTTCATATTCCATCGTGCGATTAATGTAGTACTAAATATCCTTCTCTTATTCTCTCACAGATGGTGAGAACGCGCTCTAATGAGGTTCCAGACCAGGGAAGAGCTACTCCCCCAGTTGCTAGAGGCCGAGGCAGAGGCCGAGGGAGGGCTCCATCCCATGGTAGAGGGCGAGGACGTCCCAGGACTGTTCCAATTCTGCCGCCAGTGGGTCCAGCAGAGAACCCCATTGTTGAGGAACAAGATGAGATGCCTGTGGCAGAGCCAGCTCCGGTGGATTTCAAATCTGCACCGGGATTTCAGGATGTCATGGGTCGTATGCTGCAGTTTATGGACAATATGACTCAGGCCGGTTTATTTGCGGCAGACCCAGCCACATCTCAGGCGGGCGGGGGAGCACGGACCCCTACCGCGCAGGCTCATGGACAGGAAGCTACTGTATATCATACACAGGGTGCACTAACCTGTGGGTGGAGCCCAGCTAGTGGTAGCAGCTACACCTGAGCCCAGGCCAGCTGCAGCCACTGATCCTCATAAACTATTGGACAGATGGACTAGACTACATCATCCTATCTTTGGGGGTGAGCTACATGAGGATCCCTAGGATTTCATTGATCGGTGCAAGGATAGACTGTACAACATGAGGATATTGAAGTCTCATGGGGTAGAATTTGCTACTTTTCAGCTAGAGGGCAGAGCTCGTAGTTGGTGGCAGTCTTATGTTCTTAGCAAACCAGCAGATTCTCCACCCATGACTTGGGACAGGTTCACCCGTATCTTCCTGGACAAATATATTCCACCCTCCCAGAGGGAAGCGTTGCGGTTTCAGTTTGAGCAGCTCCAGTAGGGTCAGATGTCAGTGACTGATTTTGAGGCAAGGTTCTCTGAGTTATCTCGCCATGCACTTATGGTACTCCCTACTGAGGCGGAGAGAGTGCGGAGGTTTGTTGCAGGTTTACATAATGGAATTCAGGCCACTATGGCTCGAGAGGTTGAAATGGGTACTTCTTATGAGCTGGTCGTAGAGATAGCCCGCAGGATTGAGGGTGTACGTCAGCGGAGACGAGAGCAGGTTATGAGAGATAAGCGGTTTAGGTATTCTGGAGAGTTCAGAGGTGCTCCGTTTGGGGGTAGAGGTCATTTCGCGAGAGGGCAGTCCAGCAGGCCCCCATATCCAGCACCATCGCCTCCTCGGGATGCTCCAGTGCGACTTTCAGTGCTATAACAGAGAGTTCTTATCACCCACCAGCAATTCAGGGTCCTTCCAGTTGGTATTCAGGTCCCCAGGGCCAGACACTTAGTCAGCAGGCCATCACACCAAAGAGTTGTTACGAGTGCGGGGATCCCAGCCACATACAGAGATTTTTCCCCAGGCTTCGGGGTAAACTAGTGTAACAGGGTCATCAACCTATGATTACCGGACCAACTGCTCCACCAGTTATCCGAACACCAAGAGGTGGAAGATAGATGGGTAGGGGTCGTCCTTGAGGTGGAGGTCAGTGAGGCGGAGGCCAGCCAGTTGGCGCTCCAGCTCGGTTCTATGCTTTTCCGTCCAGACCAGTTGCAGAGGCCTCAGATGCCGTGATTACATGCATTATTTCTGTTTGTGGCAAAGATGCCTCAGTATTATTTGATCCGGGATCTACATATTCATATGTGTCATCTCTATTTTCTCCATTCCTGGGTATTTCTCGTGAGTCCTTGAGTACTCCTGTTTATGTGTCCACTCTTATGGGCGATTCTGTTATTGTGAACCGGATCTACCGTTCCTGTATTATTACATTCTGTGGTTATGAAACTAGAGCAGATCTTCTACTGCTTGAGATGACTGACCTTGAAATTATTCTGGGCATGGACTGGTTATCTCCATATCATGCTATTTTAGATTGTAATGCCAAGATTGCTACCTTGGCTATGCCAGCGTTGCCTAGGCTGGAGTAGAAGGGTTCGTATGTTAGTTCATTTAATCGAGTTATTTCTTTTATAAAGGCTCAACACATGGTTGAAAAGGGTTGTTTGACTTATCTAGCCTATGTTCGGGATACTATTGCAGAGACTCCGGCTATTGATTCAGTGCTTGTAGTTCGGGAGTTCTCAAATGTATTTCCTTCAGATCTTCCAGGTATGCCATCTGATCGTGATATTGATTTCTGTATTGACATGGCTCCAGATACCCAGCCTATATCTATCCCACCGTATCTGATGGCTCCGAAAGAATTGAAATAATTGAAAGAACAACTTGAAGAGTTACTAGCCAAAAGGTTAGTCAAACCGAGTGTATCCCCTTGGGCTGCACCTGTATTATTTGTGAAGAAGAAGGATGGAACAATGCAGATATGTATTGATTATCGTCAATTGAACAAAGTCACTATTAAGAACAAGTACCCATTGCCGCATATTGATGATCTATTTGACCAGTTGCAAGGTGCTAGGGTATTCTCTAAGATCGACTTGAGGTCAGGGTTTCATCAGTTGAAGATTCGGGATCCGGATGTTTCGAAGACTGCTCTTCAGACTAGATATGGTCATTATGAGTTTCTGGTGATGTCCTTCGGTTTAACTAACGCCCCGACAGCATTTATGGATCTGATGAATAGGGTATTCAAGCCATATATTGATTCGTTTTCCATTGTCTTCATTGATGACATTTTGATCTACTCGCGCAGTAAGGAGGAGCATGAGCAGCATATGAGAGTAGTGCTTCAGACGGTGCGGGAACAAAAACTATATGCTAAGTTCTCTAAATTTATGTTTTGGCTAGATTCTGTAGAATTTTTGGGGGATATTGTATCGGGCGAGGGCATTAAGGTTGATCCTAAAAAGATTGAGGCAGTTCAAAATTGGCATCGCCCCACTTCTGCGACAGAGATCATGAGTTTTCTGGGTTTAGCAGGTTGTTATCATCGGTTCGTGGAAGGTTTTTCATCTATTGCAGCACCTTTGACCAAAATTAACCCAGAAGAGTGCTCTGTTCCGATTGTCCGATGATTGTGAGGTGAGCTTTCAGAAGCTCAAGACAATATTGACTACAACACCAGTGTTAGTGTTGTCTTCCAGTTCGGGGATATATACAGTGTATTGTGATGCTTCACACGTTGGCTTGGGTTGTGTATTGATGCAGGAAGGGCGAGTTATTGAATATACTTCACGTCAGCTGAAGCCCCATGATAAATATTATCCGGTACATGATTTGGAGTTAGCTGCAATTGTTCACGCTCTAAAGATTTAGAGGAATTATATTTATGGGTGTCTTGTGAAGTTTACAATGATCATTGCAGTTTGCAGCATTTGTTCAAGAAGAGGGACTTAAATCTGGGATAGCACAGATGGCTTGATTTACTGAAAGATTATTATATTACTATCCTATATCATCCAGGCAAAGCAAATGTGGTTGCAGACTCCTTGAGTAGAAAGGCGGAGAGTATGGGTAGTTTGGCTTTCATTTCAGCAGAGGAGAGGCCATTAGCTTTGGATATTTAGTCCTTGGCCAACAGACTTGTGCGGCTGGATATTTCAGAGACCAGCCGAGTTCTTGCATGTGTTGTAGCTCAGTCTTCACTGTTTGAGCAAATCAAGGCTCACCAGTATAATGATCCACACTTAATGGTTCTTCGAGAAATAGTACTACGGGGTGGTGCCAAGGAAGCTACTATTGGAGGGGATGGTGTTCTGCGACTCCAGCATCGTCTATGTGTTCCTAATGTGGATAGATTGAGGAAAAAGATCATAGAGGAGGCACAAAGTTCTCGGTATTCTATCCATCCAGGTGCTACAAAGATGTATCGTGACCCGAGGCAGCATTATTGGTGGCGACGAATGAAAAAGGACATAGTTGAGTATGTAGCTAGGTGTCTAAATTGCTAGCAAGTTAAATATGAGCACCAGAGGCCAGGTGGCCTACTTCAGCAATTGACTATACTAGAGTGGAAATGGGAACACATCACCATGGACTTTGTAGTCGGGTTGCCGCAGACCTTGCAGAAGTTTGATGCAGTTTGGGTCATTGTCGACAAGTTGACTAAGTTGGAACACTTTATTCCTGTTGTGACTACGTATACTTCAGAGAGGTTGGCTCATATATATATTCAGGAGATAGTTCGGTTGCATGGTATGACAATTTCTATCATATCAGATAGAGGCCCTCAGTTTACTTTACATTTCTGGAGAGCAGTACAGAGTGAATTGGGGACCCGTGTAGAGCTCAACACAACCTTTCATCCGCAGACCGACGAGCAGTTAGAGCGGACAATTTAGATTTTGGAGGATATGCTCAGTGCATGTGTGATTGACTTTGGAGGTCAGTGGGATCGTTTCTTTCCTTTGACCGAGTTAGCTTTTAATAACAGTTACCAATCCAGCATCGAGATGGGTCCATTTGAGGCTTTATATGGTCGGCGCTGTCGTTCGCCCATCGGATGGTTTGAGCCCGGTGAGGCTAAGTAATATGGTACTGATTTGATGAAGGATTCCTTGGAAAAGGTAAAGTTGATTCAGGAGCGACTTTGTACAACGCAGTCCAGACAAAAGAGTTACGCAGATCAGAAAGCACATGGTTTATCATTTATGATGGGTGAAAATGTTCTCTTGAAAGTTTCGCCAATGAAGGGAATCATGAGATTTGGGAAAATGGGGAAATTGAGCCCAAGGTTTATAGGCCCATTTGAGGTGTTGAGAGGAGTTGGAGAGGTTGCTTATGAGCTTGCATTGTCTCCCAGTCTATCAGGATTTCATCCGGTTATCCATGTATCTATGCTCCGGAAGTATCATGCCGAGCTATCACATGTGTTACTGTAATGACCCAACCGAATGTTTTTACTATTTAGAACCCCGTTCCCCTAAATATGACTCTCCGTATCTGCCTTTTCTAATTTATGACTTGTGGGGATGATTGGTTCGGAATTTGGAAGTGATTGGGTTGAAATCAGAACAATTGGTTCCTTAGTTTGGCTTTAAAAGGGGCAAGTTTGACTTCGGTCAACATTTTTTGAGAAAACGACCATGGAATCAGGATTTGACGGTTCCAATAGCCTACTCTCCTTCCGGAGGTACATAAGAAAATGTCGTCCTTTCTTGTGGAGAGGGCCGAATGCCTCGGCAGGATAGATATAACTATGGATCGTGCCGCGTGTCGCTCAGCAGTGTACACGACACTCTGGATCGGGCGGTACGACCTCGGCATAAATCGTGCCTAATAATAATAATTACCCAATACTTTACTATTTTTAATTACAGCTTGTGGATTTAATTAATAGATTGAAAATTGCTGCACTTGAAGGAATTTGATTGATAAATTGGAAATTATTGGAAATCTAAAGAATTAAGTATCTCTGCTTGTTAAGGAAATTATTGTTATTCCTGTAAATGAGGCTAATTGATAAATTTAAAATTTATTCGGATTAAAGGAATTTAATTATTTCTGTTGGTTCAATAAACATTATTGTTAGCTCTTTGAATCACGTTGATATAAATATTTCTATTTTCATGATTACTTAATATTATTGACCCATAGTGAGTGTCAAAGTCGGTAATCTCGTCTCTACCTCTTCGAGATTAGGTTTGATACTTACTTGGTACACGTTGTTTTCATACTCATACTGCACTTGCTACACATTTTATATAGCGGCCTTGTGGGCGCAGAGGTGTGGTTAATTATTGTGGGAACATAGGTGAGCTGCATTCTGTATTACAATCCGTAGCCAACAAAGTCTCCTTCTAAGTTATTATATTTTCCTATCTAATTTGTATTCTGGACAGATGTTGTATTTTATTATTTTAAATTCCTTAGTATATGCTCATGCACTTGTGACACCAGGTTTTGGGAATGGTTGTGAATTGATTATGGTTGGCTTGCCTGACAATGGTGTCCGGCGCCATCACGACCTTAATAGATTTTGGGTCGTGACAGTTAGATTTCAGCACAGTTCAACTAGATAATAGTTTGGGCTATGAAGAAGAACCAGTTGCTATTGTTGATACATAGGTTCTCCAGTTGAGGTCCAAGAAGATTTATGCGGTAAAAGTCTAGTGGAGAGGCCAACCAGTCGAGGAAGAGACTTGGGAGGCTGAGGAAAACATGCGAATCATATCTCCACCCAACCGGTCATTTTGACTTTTAGAACCCCGTTCCCTAATATAAAACTTACTGTATGTGCTTTTAATGATTTATGACTTGCGGGGATGGTTGGTTCGGGAGTTGAAAATGTTTGGGTTGAAATCAGAACACTTGGTTCCTTAAGTTGGCTTTAAAAGGCCAAGTTTGACTTCGGTCAATATTTTGAGAAAACAACCCCGGAATAGAATTTTTGATGATTCCAACTACTCCGTATGGTGATTTTGGACTTAAGAGTGTGGTCGAAATTTTATTTGGAAGTTCGTAGTTAAATTAAGCTTGAAATGACTAAAATAGGAATTTAAGTTTGGAAGTTTGACCGGGGAGTTGAATTTTTGATATCGGAGTCAGAATCCAGTTCTGAAAGTTTTCATAGCTCCGTTATGTAATTTATGACTTGTGTGCAAAATATGAGGTCAATCGGACTTGATTTGATAGGTTACGACATCGAATGTGAAAGTTGGAAATTTTAAGTTTCATTAAGGTTGAATTGGAGCATAATTCGTGGTTTTAGCGTCGTTTTATGTGATTTGAGATTTCAAATAAGTTCGTATGGTGTTTTAGGACTTGTTGGTATATTTGGTTGAGCTCCCGAGGGCCTCGAGTGAGTTTCAGATAGTTAACAGATCAAAAGTTAGACTTAAAACAACTGCTGCAATTGTTTCCCTTTTTTCTGGAAATTCTGGGCTGTGATCGAGGCCAAGATCGAGGCCCAGGATCGAGACTCGAGATCGAGGGTCATGATCGACGGCCCATGCTCGAGAGCCATAATCAAAGACAAAGGCTCAAGGGCCATGATAGAAGACACGATCTAGACCGAGGATCGAGGCAATGATCGAGGCCGAGGATCGAGGTCATGAATGAAGACCCATGCTCGAAGGCCATGATCGAACCACGATCGAGGCCCTGGATCGAGGTCATGATCGAGGGCTACCTGGGCAGAATTATAAAGGAGGGCATTCGTCCCATTTGCCATTTTTAACAAATTGGAGCTTGAGCAGAGGCGATTTTGATAGATTTTCAAGGAAAAGACATTTGCGTAAGTGATTCTAAATCGGATTTGGTCAATACACACGAATATATCATTGTTTTCACCATTTAATTAGTGTTTTGAGATTGAAATTTGGAAAATTTTTAGAAATCTCATAGCAACGATTTTTTGAGATTTCGGTATCGATTCAGAGTCGAATTTGAGTGAAACTGGTATGGTTGAACTCGTAATTGAATGGGTTGTCGGATTTCGTAACTTTTGCCGTATTTCGAGACGTGGGCCTCACGGACGAATTTATAATTAATTTTGGAATTTTTATTGAAAATGTAGTATTTTCTTATGAAATTGATTCTATAATTTTTGGTGACTGTATCGAATTATTTTTGGTTAGATTTGAGCCATTCAGAGTTGGATAATCGAGGAAAGGGTCTACTAGTAGATTAAATTGGAGGAAGAAGAGGTATGTCTCTTGTCTAATCTTGTGAGGGGGAAATTACCCCATAGGTAATTAAATTAATAATTGTTGCTAATTGTGGGGGTTACGTACGCACGAGGTGACGAGAGTCCGTGCGTAGCTACTATTAATGCTAAAGTCCGGGTAGTTTAGGACTCAAAGCATGAATTACTTGTGTAAATTATATTCTTTGTTTAATTAATATTAATTGATATATATGAATATATATATTGTATTAATATTAGTCCATGCGTAGCTATATATATTGTGAATTGTTAGATAAAAATATTAAAGGATGGAAATCTCATATACTTGATTTTCTGTTTAAATTAATTAATTGTTAAGAGAAATTGTTCTTCCTCCCGAATTTATCTTATAATAAATATACTCTCCTTCCGGAGGTACATAAGAAAATGTCTTCCTTTCTTGTGGAGCGGGCCGAACGCCTCGACAGGATAGATGCATCTATGGATTGCACCGCACGTCCCTCGGCAGTGTACACGACACTCTGGATCGGGCCGTACGACTTCGGCAGAAATCGTGCCTAATAATAATAATTACACGATATTTTGATAGTTTATTGCAACTTGTAAAACTAATTGATAAATTGGAAATTTATTGGAATTGAAGGAATTTAACTAATATATTGAGAATTGTTGCATTTGAAGGAATTTAATTATTTCTGTTGGAAAAAGAAAATCATTATAAATTCTATAAATCATGTTGATCTAGATATTTCTATTGTTATTTTATTTATTATTAGTGACTCTTAGTGAGTGTTAAAGTCGGCCATCTCGTCTCTACCACTTCGAGATTAGGCTTGATACTTACCGGGTACACATTATTTACGTACTCATGCTACACTTGCTGCACTTTTTGTGCAGGACCTGAGGCAAGTAGTAATGGATGACCTATCATCTTACACCCACGTTATCGAGAGGCGTAGTAGTGAGCTGCTTTCTGAGCCGTTCTGCAGCTACCAATGTCTCTTTTTGTATTTACATTCTGTCTATTTTATTTTACATAGTATTAGGAGTTTTGTATAATCTACTAGATGCTCATACACTTGTGACACCAGGTCTTGGAACACACATTGGTAGAGTTTGGAATTGTATTATTTTCTTGGATTTAAGTAATCAGTATTTTTTTTAATTTTTTAATATTTCTAGAAAAATAATAAAATTACTTAGAAAATTATTTTGAAAATAATTGATATATGTTTAATTTATTCGTTGGCTTGCCTAGCTGTAGTGTTGGGCACCATCATGACCTATAGATGAAATTGGGTCGTGACACAAAGTTTCAACTAAACATGTAAAACAATTAGCAGGAAAAATGTCAGGCAAATTTAAAATATAAAAGTAGATCAATGATGATGAATATAACCGGATAAAATAATTTTATTAATGTGTAATAGAGATCTACACAATTTAAAACCAGAGTTTTTCTACATTTAGCCCATCTACACACTCGTCACCTTGCGTACATGACTTTCCACACATCACAATTTTCATATCAATACCAATCCTAAGGAGAATTTCCCCCGCACAAGGTTAGACAAGTCATTTACCTCGGCTTGGGTAATTCTTTACTCTCCTATGCCTTTGCCTCTTGAATTGGCCTCCGAAAGTATCTATCTAGTCATAATAATTTTGATTCAGTCAATACAAATTATTAGAAATTAATTCCATATGAAAATACTAATTTTTCAACAAAATCCAAAATTTAACTCAAAACCCACCCGTGGGGCCCACGTCTCGGAACCCGACAAAAGTTAGAAAATATGAACGCCCATTCAACCACGAGTCCAACCAGACCAAAATCATTAATTGCGACATCAATTCGACCATCAAATCTTCAATCTAAACTTAGGGATTTTCACAATGTTTCCAACTTAATTCACTAATTAAATGTTAAAAACTACTATAGATTCGGGTACTTTAACCAAAATTGAGTTAAGAACACTTACCCCGATGTTTTTCTCGAAAATCTCCCGAAAATAGCCTCTTCCCGAGCTCCAAATCATCAAAAATAGAAAATGGGACGAAGTCCCATTTTCAGAACTTAAATTCTCTACCCAGCAATTCCTTCTTCGCGAACGCGGCCAGTGCCTCGCGTTCGCGAAGAAAACATTTGCTGCCCAGAAATTTTTTCATCGCGAAAATGGGCAGTGCCTCGCGTTTGCGAAGCACAAAATGTTGTTGGCCGGATTTCTTCTTCGCGAATGCGATACTGCCCTTGCGAACGCGTAGGCCAAAAGCGTGAAGTCCCCAGTCTACCTCTCTCTTCTTCTTCACGAATGCGACTGCCCTCTCACGTTCACGATGCACACTCGCCCAAACCTTCACGAACGCCTTGTCCTCATCGCGAATGAGAAGAAAAAATCTTCTCCTACCTCCAGGTACTCTTCGCGAACGTGAGACCTCCCTCGCGAACGTGAAGAAGGAAACCAGTAGCAATAGGTTCAGCAGTTTCAAGCTTCCAAAATGCACCGAACATGATCCGAATTATTCCAGAGGCCCTCGGGACATGAACCAATTATTCCAACAAGTCCTAAAACATAATACGAACATAGTCGATTCCTCAAATCACATCAAACAACGCTAAAAGGACAAATCATACCCCAATTCAAGCTTAATGAAACTTAAAAATTTCTAACTTCTACATTCGATGCCAAAACCTATCAAATCAATTCTGATTGACCTCAAATTCTCTACACAAGTTATAAATGACATATCGGAGCTATGAAAATTTTCAGAACTAGGTTCTGACTCCGATATCAAAAAGTCAACTCCCCGGTAAAACTTCTAAACTTAAACCTCTATTTTATCCATTTCAAGCCTAATTTAGCTATGGACTTCCAAATAATTTTTCGGATACAATCCTAAGTCCAAAATCACCATACAGAGCTATTTGAATCATCAAAACTCTATTCCGGGGTCGTTTACACATAGGTCAACATGCAGCTAACCTTTTCAACTAAAGTTTTAAACTTTGGAACTAAGTGTTCCCATTCATTCCAAGATCTCACCAAACTCGAACTGACTACACCGGAAAGTCACAATACAACTATAAAGTACAGATGAGCAATAAATGGGGAAAATGGGGCTACAACTCTCAAAATGGCCGGCCGGGTCGTTACATCCTCCCCCTCTTAAACAAACGTTCGTCCTTGAACGAGTTTAGAATTATACGTGGAGTGGTAAAATGATGAGGATAATAGCTACACATATCATGCTCGGTTTCCCAAGTTGCCTCCTCTACCGGATGACCACTCCACTGTAGTTTTACTGAAGCATTGCTCTTCGATCTTAGCTTTCTAACATGTCAGTCCAAAATGGCCAATGGCTCTTCAACATAAGATAGATCCGTATCCAACTAGACTGAGCTGAAGTCTAACACATGAAACGGATCGCTATGAAACTTTCGGAGCATGGAAACATGGAACTAGGGGTGTTCATAAAAACTTGAAAAACCGAACCAAACCGAAAACCAAACCAAACCGACCAATAAAACCAATATTTTTAGGTTTGGTTTGGTTTTGTTTTTAAATTTTAAAAACCGATCAAATTTGGTTTGGTTTTGGTTTTAATAAAAAAAACCGAACCAAACAAACTATAAAAGTAGCTATTTAAATTTATTATTACACCTATATATATGTATATTTATATATAAAGTTTCTAAAATTTTATGGTACATATTAGTCCTTTGTATTTTTAGTCTAGTTCTTTGCTATTATAATAATCTAATTCTTTTCTTTCTAGTTTGATTGGTAGTTTTCTTTTATTAAGTACAAGAATTTATTTCATGTTAAAAATAATCGATTTTTAATTGAGTACTTAAGTTATTCATCACTGTTTGAGTCAATTACCATCAATATATCTTGGTAAATGATAGATTTCTCAAAGAGCAATTGGTTTGATAGCATTACGTTGAAAATGTACTTGCCGGAATATGCGTTTGGTAGTGTATGTCTCATATTTTAGAAAAAAAGACAAAAAACCAAAAAAAACCGAATCGATTAAAAACTCACTTAATTGGTTTGGTTTGATTCCAATAATTGAAAAACTGACTTACTTGGTTTGGTTTCTTTTTAGGGAAAAACCGAGCAAAACTGAACCATGAACACCCCTACATGGAATAATGGATGAACTGCAGACACACTAGGTGGTAGTGCAAGTTTGTAAGCCGCCTCTCCAACTCTCTCAAGAATCTCAAAGGGTTCGATATTCCTCGGGCTCAACTTTCCCTTCTTTCTGAACCTCATATCACCCTTCATAGGAGAAACCCGGAGCAAGACCCTCTCACCAACCATGAATGCAACATCACGAACCCTCCGATCTGCATAACCCTTCTATCTAGATTGGGCTATACCGAATCGATCCTGAATCAACTTAACCTTTTCCAAAACATCCTGAACCAGGTCTGTACCCAATGGTCTAGCCTTGCCTGGTTCGGACCAACCTACTGAAGACCGGTACCGCCTACCATACAAGGCCTCATACGGAGCTATCTGAATGCTCGACTGGTAGCTGTTGTTGTAAGCAAACTCCGCAAGTGGCAAGAACTGATCCCAAGCACCCCTAAAATCCATCACACATGCACGAAGCATATCCTCCAATATCTGAATAGTGCGCTCGGACTACCCGTCCGTCTGAGGGTGAAATGTTGTACTCAACTCCACACGAGTTCCCAACTCTCGTTGTATGGCTCTCCAGAACCGTGATGTAAACTGTGTACCCCAGTCATAGATGATAGATACTGGTACGCCATGAAGCTTGACAATCTCGCGAATGTAAACCTGAGCCAGCTGCTCTAAAAAGTAAGTAGTAACCACAGGAATGAAATGAGCTGACTTAGTCAATCTATCCACAATCACCCAAACCGCATCGAACTTCCTCTAAGTCCGTGAGAGCCTAACAACGAAATCCATAGTGATCCGCTCCCATTTCCACTATGGAATCTCTAACTTCTGAAGCAATCCACCCGGTGGCTGATGCTCATACTTCACCTGCTGACAATTTAGGCACCAAGCTACATACTCCACTATGTATTTATTCATCCGCCTCCACCAATAGTGCTGCATCAAGTCCTGATATATTTTTGCACCACCCGGATGAATGGAGTACCGCGAACTGTGAGCCTCCAAGAGAATCAACTCATGCAATTCATCTACATTGGGTACACATAGCCTGTCCTACATCTGTAATTCTTATCACACAAAATCCCTGATGCGAGCCTTCATCTCATCCACCCTGCTCCAATACGTTAAGTAACATCCTCGTCAATCTCCCCGTTGCCTTGAATAATAGACCCAAGATATTTGAAACTGTCTCTTCTAGGGATGACTTGAGTACCAATCCTCACTTCCACTTCTTCTTCATGCAACCCTTCACTGAACTTGCACTCCAAGTACTCAGTTTTTGACCTACTCAACTTGAAACCTTTAGACTCCAGCGTTTATCTCCAAACTTCCAATTTAGCATTAACTCGGCCTCATGTCTCGTCAATCAAGACTATGTCATCAGCAAATAACATACACTATGGCACCTCCCCTTGTATGTTACGTGTCAACGTATCTAATGCTAAAGTAAACAAAAAAGGGCTAAGAGAAAATCCATAGTGTAACCCCTTCTCCACTGGGAAATAATCTGAGTCCCCTCCCATAGTGCTCACCCGAGTCCATCGTACATTTTCTTAATCGCCCTAGTGTACGCCACCGGGACACCACTAGCCTCCAAACATCTCCATAGGACCTCTCGCGAGACTTTATCATAGGCTTTCTCCAGGTCGATGAATATGAAATGCAAGTATTTCTTCTTCTCCCTGTACTACTCCACCAAACTCCTCAAAACTTTGAGTTAACAATCATTGTTCATGCCTTGAAGATTTGGCGGCATTATTTGTACGATGTCTATTGTGAGGTTTATACTTATCACTGAAGTCTACAACATCTGTTTAAACAAAAGGATCTTAATTTTCGGCAGCGGCTATGGTTGGATTTGCTTAAGGATTATGATATCACCATTCTCTATCACCCCAAGAAGGCCAATGTAGTGGTTGATGCCTTGAGTCGTAAGGTGGAAAGTTTGGGTTTATTTACCAGTAGCACAGAGGCCTTTAGCCTTGGATGTCCAGGCCTTGGCCAACTAGTTTGTTAGATTGGATGTTTCCGAGTAGAGCCGAGCTTTGATTAACGTGGTTTCTCAGTCTTCTCTTTATGATCGTATCAGAGAGCGTCAGTATGATGACCCCATCTGCTTGTCCTTAAGGACACAGTTCATCACGGTGATGCCAAATAAGTCACTATTGGAGATGATGGTAGGTTGCAGTATGTTTAGTTTATTTTGTTCTAATGGTTTAAGATAAGGGCCTGGGCTTATTTTGGCACTACTAAATGGCTTATTTTGGCACTACTAATTTACTTCTCTTATACAGTATTGGACCATCAGCCTAGTCTGTTTTCTTTGATAATTCTTGAGCTTGTGCTTTAGCCTGTATGGCCTTGAATCTTACATTAATTGTGCTTAAATAGTAGCAACCAAGGCTGGTGCATGCCTAGCCAAATCACTGAATCAAACCGCATACTCTGACATGGTCATAGAACCCTGGCGCAACTGCTCAAACTCTGCGCGCCATGCATCTCTGAGACTCTGAGGAACATACTCCCTCAAGAACATATCTGAACATTGAGTACAAGTGAGGAAGTGGCCTCAGCCGGACTATCCAACTCCTATGCCTGCCACCACTGGTAGGCCGCTCCCCTAAGCTGGAATGCCGTGAAAGTAACCCCGCTAGAATCCACAATACCCATAGTACGGAGGATAAATTGACATTCCTTAAGAAAACCCTGAGCATCCTCTAAAGCTAAACCACTGAAAGTGGGAGGGTGGTACTTCTTTTACCTCTCGAGCCTGAGTTAATCCCCTTCCGAAACTACTGCCCTAGCCTCAAGCCGAACTGAGACAACTGGCTGCACTGGTATAACCTCTGGAGCATGGTCAACTGGAACCGTGGCTCTGGGGTACGAGCAGCGGGAGTCTGTGCTCCTCCCCTGGCCTGAGATGTGGCAGGAGCAAATAGAATCAATCCTACCTGAGCTAGAGTGCCAAACATGCTCAAACACTGGGCAAGATTCTCATGAAGTACATGGGTAGTAACAGGCGTCTCAGGTGACTGCTCTTCAACTGGAGCTATTGGTGGTTCCTCTGCAGCAGCTCGTGCAGGTGCTCTGGCTGCACCACGTGGTCTTCCTCAGCCTCTGGCTCGACCTCTGCCCCGGCCCCAACCTCTTACGGCTCCAACATGGTGCGTGAGTGTCTGATCATCAGATCCAGTGGTGCGTGTCCTCACCATATGTGAGAGAATAGGAAGATAATGGTTTAGAATTTTGAAGTCAACAAATGCGCACGATAAGGAATCAAAGAAGTGAGCATTTCCTAACAGTTCCATAGCAGTTGTGTACTTAGTTAGATTCAACATTACGTGTCATACCTCAGTCTCTGTTGTCATATATTGTCACATCTCGTATCATTAATTAGGGCTGCTTAGCATGAATGTTGTGAGTCCGAGAGACTGGAGAGATTGGTGATTGAGTTGGGGCCTGAGTATCGTGCTGTGACTGATATCTATCTATCTATCTATCTATCTATCTATCTATCTATCTATCTATCTATCTATCTATCTATCTATCTATATATATGTGTGTGTGTGTTTGAATCGGGTTGCACACTGCAACAAGCCTTACGGCTATATATATGTGGATTGGTTGCACGGCACAACAAGTCTTATGGCTATATATATGTAGATCGGGTTACATACCGCAACAAGCCTTATGGTGTTATATATATATATATATATATATATATATATATATATATATATATATATATATATATATATATATATATATATGTGTGTGTGTGTGTGTGTGTGTGTGTGTGTGTGTGTGTGTGTGTGTGTGTGTGTCTTGTGGCTATATAAGCAAATATCGTCACCACCTCTTTAAGATTCATTGTCACGACCCAAATCTCCCTCCGTAGGATGTCGTGATGGCACCTAGTCTTAGGGACTAGGTTAAGCCTAACATTTACTGAAATAATAACAATATTAATTAACAACTGACAAATACGAAATATGAATCTCTATACAATACTTACAATCCCAAAACCCGATAGTACAAGTCATAAGCTCTACTGAGTTACTAGAAAGCCTATAAATACAACTGTTTTGAAATAGAGATAAAACAGTGCAAGTACAATATCAGAAGGTGACTCCGAATCATGCGAACGGAGCAACATGTTTACCTTGAGTCTCCACAGCAAGATCCGTACAACTAGCGACCGATCAACTAACTCCACATTACCTAGCTCTGCACAAAAATGTACAAAAGTGTAGTATGAGTACACCATAGTCGGTACCCAGTAAGTATCAAGACTAACCTCAGTGGAGTAGTGACGAGGTACAATCAAGACACTCACTAGTCAAATAACTTGTGCCATACAAAAATAATCGAAAACAAATAGCAGTGATAGCAACAATAATCAACTAGTGATATAAACAGTAAGGCAGCAAGAACACCATAATTATTACTCAGACGAATAAGAAAAACACAAGCACAACCAATTAAACAAGTCTTTCAAATATAACCTTTCACATATAATTTTTTTGAATAACTACCCTCCAAATATATTTTTTCAAATAAGTATCCTTCGAATATAAAATTCTTTCAAATAAATATCTCATATCATACTCATAAAATACAGTTCTCGACCCCCTTTCATATTCTCAAGGCATCTCGTGCCGATATCTCTATCACAACCGCACGGATAACTCTCGTGCCAAATATGTCTATACATAAAATCCGCATGATTAATTTATTTTCAATAAAGTAAGGTTACCATTTTTAAACCAAGTAAGAATTCAACAAAGAAATGAGTTTATTTTAGAAATAGTTTGAGTGAAGAAAAAATAACATTTCAACTTAAATAAAACATCAGATAATCTACTGATTTGGATGAAAAACTTATCAAATTAAAACATAATAGTAATTTCTTTTATTTAAAACAACTCCATAATTACGAACAAGTACAAACCATAAATACAAATCCTCAGAGTCTTGTATGAAAAAGGCAAAGCCAAGATAATGCTACGAGAGATACAAGACACTTAATATTAATTCAAATAATACATGGAGAACACATGAATTTACATGTTACGGAAAAATAAAATGAACAAAGGCAAGTACAATCATAGAGAGATGTCAACAAAGGGAACTCCCGAGATACCGTCTCGTAGTCCCAAAAGTAAATGCTCAACAGGGGATCTCCCGAGGTACCGCCTCGTAGTCCCAAAAGTAAATATGCAAGATTGGGGGGGGGGGGGAATATCCCGAGGTACCTCCTCGTAGTCCCAAAGTAAATATGCAAGAACAACAATGCCCCCAGGCCATCACAATTCAATTATCCACATAGCCCACCTTGTCTCGCCACGTGCGCAATAATAAAGTGAAATGACCCAACTTGTCATTTTAAGATTTAACGCCCTGTTCAGCGACCAACGCCTTGTATGGTCGAGTTTGGTTTTTGGAAGATTCAGAATTTAATTAAAAGAACAAGTCTCATTTTGAAGCTTAAAAATAAAAAGAGATGACCGGAGTTTGATTTTTGAGCAAACGACTCCATAATGGAATTTTGATGATTTCAATAGCTTTGTGTGGTGATTTCAGACTTAGGCATGTATCCGTATTTGGATTTCAATGTCCGTAGGACAATTCGACACATATTGGCGAAAGTTTGAAATATTAAGTGCAAAGGTGTCTCACTTGGACAACACCTACCTTTAAACGGGTATAACTCACATAATGTGAAGATACATTCCATGAATCTTTGTCCCTAAAGAATAGCCCTTTGAGTCTGATTCCAAAAGCATCAAAACATTTGTCAATTGGATATTTCTACAAGAAGTTATAATCAAATAACTAAAATAGGGCAGGGAGAACAAGGAAAGTTATGCTATGGGTTTAAAACCTTAAATTGCGCCTCGAATCTCCACTTATCGCTTGCATGCCCCAGATGGCTAGGGATGAGGGTAACATCGTGTAATCATGGTTTCATACTTATATGAAAGTTTGGAAGTGAATTGGGGTCTACATCATTGCAAGGTATCAAAGGGGGGTAAGTTGGAAAACAAGAAATATGGAAAGGATGCAACTGGGGAGTTCGTGTGAACTCGTGCGCCGCGCGGGTTTGAACAAGCCATGACCCCCAGCCATTTCAACAAAATAGAGAAGTATTCCCCAGCACGCAAACTTGAACGAGAGGTCGTGCATGTCCACGCGATGCACGAGGATGGACAAGCTAGGCCTGCAGCCTTTATAAAGAACATTTCGGTAGCTCACTTCTCCCACTCTTCTTGGACGATTCTTGGAGCTCCTCTCCACTCTCTCAAGACCCCCAACTCCCCTATTCTTCAAGGTAATCAATCCCCATTATCTTCTTGTGAAATTTCATCATTTCTACATGATGGTGCTTGGGAGCCATAAATACTTAAACTAGATTATTGGGGTGTTGTAGAGATTTTGTAATTAATTAATTAGCAACAATTGGGTGGATGTGAGTTCATTGATGATTTTAATGGTTCTAAAGAAGGTTGTTTGTATACAAAGGATGGTTTAGTATCTCTTGTTGGTGGGAAGGAGGGATTATTGGAAGAAGAAACACCATTACTAGAGGTAGTAATATGCTATGTACTCTAGGTGTTTGATAAAATGCCTAATTGACCAAAAATCTGGAAATTTGTTACTAATATTAGTGCAATAGTGTTTCATTGTTATAGATTAAAATTTGTTTAGTGTGGTGGACCGTCGTAGTATTATTAAGGGGCAAATTCAGATCTTAGCCGTCTGGAGGTGGCTTCACTCGCGAAGATCATTTAAAGCATTGACTTAGTTTTGTCGAGGTAAGTATCTTGCCTAACCTTGAGTGGGAGGAATTACCCTTTAGGCATTGAGTCTTATGTGAAAATTGTGTGATTGGAAGCCATGTACGCGAGATGACGAGTACGTACTCGGGCTTATATGTGCAAATTTTATTGGTTTAAAGTTTTAGGCATCCTTATGTATTAAATTGAATAATTGTTGGCATTTGGTAAATCCTTGAATTATCACGCCTCATTCCTTAGTTGTCGAGTTTGTATTTTATATAATAATTTGGTATTGTTGTCACTTGGATTTTATGTGAATTCCGTGTATTTGTTGATTTGATATTTTTCTTGTAATTAAATTCATGATGGAATCCTTGTCTACAAATATTTATTTAATAAGTTTAAATTGAGGAGTTAATATAATTATCAAGAATTTGGATTAATGAAGGTGTTGCCCTATGCTAAGTATGTTTCACCTATGTCGATTGTTTTGAGGTTTTATATACATTGAGTGGAGCATTGAGCTATTTGTTAAGAAATTTATTGATTCTGCTACATACTTGGAATTTGGTTATGGTCAGTGGCAAATTGTGATATGAATTATTGTATTGTGTTGTGGATTAAACACACTCCTTGATGTTATTTATGCTTCCTACCTTGCTTGTTAATGATATGCATGTGCTTGGTAAGGAATAGTGTAAAGCACGAAGGGTAATGATGTGCCATTGAGAGTGTAAAGCACGAAGGGTGATGCCGTGCCATTGAGAGTGTAAAGCACGAAGGGTGATGCCGTGCCATTTCATTTATTTTATCAAGTGAGGATGAGAGTAAAAGCACGAAAGGTGATGCCGAGCCATTATTTTTATATTATCATATGTTCATGGCACGAAGGGTATTTCTGTGCAGGCGAGGACGAGAAACATACATTATATTGTGATATCGTTTTGTTGTGTATACATTCATGCCTTATCTTGAGATGTTATTATGCACCTATGTTTTCTACGTGATTTGTAATCATTGTTGCTTCCTATGTGCCTCCACTTTATTTCTTTTATTGTTATTTGTATTTCTCCCACCTAGTTGGTACTGTTACATGTATGCACGGTGAGAAAGATATATGTCACGACCCAAACCGATGAGCCGCGATGGGTACTCGGTATCTTACTCAACCGAGTACCAGCGATACATATCATTCTTATGGTACTGTCATTGGCAAATGGAAAAAATGGGCCATCATGGGTTAACCAGAATAAACATAAGGGAATATACAATATAAGACGGCCCAATCTGATATAAAAACTTATACATATGACATAGGGCCTATAGGACAAAAATTACACTGAACATAGGCCGATAAGGCCGTACAATCTTTCACGTACACGACATATGTCTATAAGATTCTAAGGTTATATAAATGTCATAAAGGTCAGGATAGAGCCCCGCCAAACCAATCGACACATGTACTAATCATACTGACCAATAGCAACTCCGGAGCAAATGGAGCGCACCAACATCTTCCGCTGAGCTGATAGTCCACTTGGAGTACTCTCGACCTATCTATCGGGACCTGCGGGTATGAAACGCAGCGTCCCCAGGCAAAAGGCACGTCAGTACAAATAATGTACCGAGTATGTAAGGAATGAAAATCAGTAAACAATAGACATGAGAAAAACATGGAGTAAAAGACTCGACATGTATGTCTGATTAACTCTGTGAATCATTAATATTATAATGTCATGCATATGCATATAGATATCATACCATGTTTAGGTATATACGTTCATAACATCATCAAGCCTCTGAGGGCATCCCATCATATCATCTCGGCCACTGTGGGAAAATCA
This sequence comes from Nicotiana tabacum, assembly GCF_000715075.1. Taxonomy (NCBI): domain Eukaryota; kingdom Viridiplantae; phylum Streptophyta; class Magnoliopsida; order Solanales; family Solanaceae; genus Nicotiana; species Nicotiana tabacum. The sequence goes on along the minus strand of NC_134102.1, from coordinate 17,897,480 downwards.
GTAACGTATACCAGCTGATCAGGTGGTGGTGCGTATATAACGACATAATCTTTTCCCATAACCCATAGTCATATAATATATGCGTATATAATGCCATCTAGTCATGGGTCAATGTACATGTATAAATGAATGAAATGCATATGAAATACGTAAATAAAATCTCTCGGAACGTCATAAGACCATTATGCCTTTGATTAATGTCATAAAATAAACTTATCAACTTACGTATTTTCTGAGACCCATAAACAGACAATGGAATAATAAGACATATGGGAATAAAGAACATAGGCATCTCTAGTTCTATGAATAAAGTCATTTATGGAAATTATGAATTTACTCATTTCGTCTGTATCGTATGGATCATGCCAAAAGAAAGAAGGGATAGCCTTAACATACCTGTGTCGATTCTCTTGACAACTCTTCTAACATACGTTAATTGGGCCAACACGTAAAGCAAGATCAGAGTAGGGAAAAATCCGTATGATATTCTTGAGAAAGATAGCACCATACTCAAATTATAATTGTAAAATCTAACTTTAATTTGAATTGTTGAAGGTCTTGCGTTGCTTATATGCTATATGCAGATGCATATTAAATTACCCAAATAACGTGATGAGATTCTTTAAGAGTCATAAGACTCTTAAGTTATAGATTTCTTATACATGAATGTGGGCCGCACTTTATGTGGTGGCTTAACCACATGTCCTTCATCTTTTGCCACATAATCCAAAAGATATAAGAGTCATAGTTCTTGGGTGGCTTGCTGCCAAGTTAAGGATCTTATCCAATAATTAGTAACCAATTATTTTAATTAGTTATTAATCTTCCACTAAAATAAATAATTACCTGATTATCCACATAATTAAGAATTATCTCAAATAACTTATAATACTATTCACTTTTAACACACCTTATACACCTTACTATCATGGTCATGTGGTAACTTGTATGCCACTAGTCCATAAATACCAAGTATTTTAGCTCGGGCTGTATTTTATCCCACCATGTCAAACTTTGACGAAAATTCATTTTATTTTGATTTGCTTACCCTCTCACCTTCCCAAATTTACTCATTACTTATTTGAAATAGCATAATGCTCATAATCTCAAAATAATCTCATTCCCGAACATACATTGATTAGCTTGCGACGAAACTTTAACGTACGAAAATGCGGAATGTAACATCTCATTTCCGAGCTTATCTCAATTTACTTATGACGTAATTCTACATACGGAAACATGGGGTGTAACATTGTTCCCCCCTTTGGAACATTCGTCCTCGAATGATGACTAATGCACTTATCATTTTCATGACTTATGTCTTCCGAATACTTTATTACTCTCCTTTCTATCTAGGCAACTGTTCTATGAATAATTCCAAAGGCTAGAGCATTCCCCCCTTTAGGCTTCTTCCTCACACCACGACATATGGTCGGAATCCTTCCAATCTCATAACTGTTGCTACCTTTTATCATGCAGCATGTACGACTCTGACCTTGTAAGTACGCCTATGCGACTCTTCTCCCCTTTTTCCTCCAGCATTTAGCCCATCTCTAGGCCTCACTCTGTAAATATATACAGAGCTTGACAAGATGTCCCTTTGGGCATCTATAGGTATACTGATGTTCTTTACTCGATACTTTGTCGAACTTTCGAATATTGCTATATATTATTTCATAGACCTGGTTATTTATCCATATGACTTTACTGCATCTAGGTAGGTCATACTATCCCATAACTCTTACCTCGATTTATCGTTACTGAGGTCTGCTACCAAACTACAGGTTACTTTCGTTGCTTATCCCATATGTATAAATCTAAGTCCTTTAATGCTTCCTCACTATTGTTCATCTTAAGGATGGCGGCCTATTCTCATCTTATACTTTATAACTTTTATCTATCCATTGTTGATTCACCTGAATATTGATCTATAATCTACCACAGATAACTTGACCTTCTATGTAATACTGCCTCTAGGGCTCACGTCTCATCGGGGAACATTTGGAATGATTAGACTGATCCACCTGGGGCAATACTATGCTTTCATAACCGTATTTCATAGAATCCGGATGTGATTCACCTTATGTGGGTATTTTAATCATGTACAATTCATGAAATTAAATCATTACTCAATCAAAGGACCTAACATCGTCCTTTATCTATTACAATTACACCCTCATTCTACTACCAAGGCAACATTTCATCTCTTCTAGATGCTATTAGTCTTGACTCATTTGAGTTAATTCAGGTTATACTGAGCTTTCTATAACTTAAAGAACCCAACATCTCTCTCGTTTTCATGGGCTTAATCCTGAGAACTTATCCATTCTCGTCACCTTCTCACTCACCTTTTCTTATCCTTACTCCTGTCTTCTTAAAACCCTGCCGCTTTACCATTCTTTACCTTGGGACTTACACATATCTATTTATACTACTCGCATCTTCACTCTCTTAAATAGACCTCTCGATACCTAAAAACCATAGGCTGGATGATATGCCACTGACGATACCGCTATCATTCCTAGATACTGATTCCCAGCGCTTCTAGTCTTCTATGCGAAGTATGGATTATTCACAACCTTCTGCATTTAAGTATCTCATATGTTGTTCACCTTTACCTTACTTGCCTTAAAATCTCGCATCACATCTTCTATATCTTTCATAACCTCCCTTACACATAGTTATGATTCACATCTACAACTTCAAGCTCTATTATAATACTTACACTTGTGGTGCATACACAATCCGGTGGGAGCTTCATATTGACTTATTATGAGGTTGGTGCTCTTCTAATTGGCTTTATCGTAGAGACGTTATAGAATATGGTTGTTGTACTATCTCTCTTGTACCTATGATATTAAGAGTGATCATGCACTGTTCTCAATCATGATTTCTATAATTTTCTGGGTCCAATAATCAGACTCCTGATTTACTTCGTTGTTGTAACTCTTTAGTTTCCTCTTTCTTATGATCAGCCTTTATGTAAGCTTAAGCTATCTTCCAATCTGTGGCTCACGGTAATATTCTTTACTTTAGTCTTACATGGATGCTATGGAATATCCATGATACAATCTTCTAACAATTCAATCCTTTGTCTATAACCTCGGATCAATTCTTTCTTTTAACTTATACCGAAATCTTCTACGACTTTATGATTGTCCACATATATGTTGTATGGATAATACTCCGAAATCTTAAGTGCGTTCAAAACGTAACTAACTCTGGATCATTGATCGAATAATTCCTTTCATTCCTTTTCAACTTTCTTTAATCGTAGGTAATTACTTTTTCTGGTCTTTCTCTCCCTTTGTTGCGTGCATACTTAGCTTATTTTAGTTCCCACGCATGCCAGAGTTTTTCGCTCAATTCATATGATCTCGAATATTACTTTTGATTTTTCTTCTCATTCCTTAGCCACGGTAAGTGCCACTTTCTCATGGAGTGCATACAATGTTGTAGTGAGACTGTTTTTTTTTACATGACCATTTCCTTGTTAGGTCACTATGCTTAGCTTGAAGCCTTCTTCCTTATTTTCTTAGCTAGTCTTTCGTTGTAGTACCTAGGGAAGACATTCTGACTCTTATAAAGTTGTGAGTTTATTACATCATATACTTGACCGAATTTTTGATGTTCTTCCCCGTTAGACTATCTTTTATTTCCATAACATTCATACGGTGCCTTTAACTACCCCAATTCGTATCTAAATATTTCTCAAGGGTCACGATGTCGCATCTGCGATACTGAATTCCTATTTTGGGGTTCACTATATTTATCTTGCACGATCTGTTGATTTGTCTGTAACCTCTTGTCTAGCCATAACTAGACTCTTCCCGAATCAACTACTAACTGCTCTTTGGTCCATTCCCATACTTGTATTCCGCGTAATTCCTCTTGGATTATTCCCTTTGTCTTAACTTACCTCTCGCACTGGCTCCTTTTTATCAATAACATCTCGGGTAGGAACCCTTACTTCCTTTCCTTGATATCATGTTTGCATAATGATCTAGAATCGTAGCATATCGGTAGGATTTGAATCAGTCCTTTTCTCATTTTTTTATCGCATTCTTCCTTTACCATTCCATAGTTACTACAACCGCTTAATTCTGATTTCATTCCACATCACTCCATATTCCCCCCTTTAGGGGAGTACTAAGAGTTGGAGCTACCACGATCTACCTATAGATGCTTTATCTCTTCATCTTTGGAGTCTTTCCACATCATCGATGATCCGTACTCGCCTCGCGGTAATCCTTCTGTACCAAGAATAATGAAATTCCTTACTCGTGAGGGTGACGCTTAGTGTAACTGGCACATACAGTCCCTAAAGCTTAACTTTGCTCACCTTGATTGCTTTAGGGAAGCGTCTTCCTGAATGGCCTTTAAAGGATATTCTTCTGTCGTCCATTCTATTATCGTCGGGATGCAATCTCTAAAATTCTCATGATGCCGACTATTACTCAGCCCCTAGTTCATGTTTAGTTTATTTTGTTCATCAGTCCATGCTGATTTATTATTACTCTTGGATCAATTTTTGTTATCCTTTTGGTAGTCACATTGGAGACATAAAAAATAAGATAAAAGAAAATAAATATAGAAAAAATGTATGAAATATCTAAAAACCAGAAATAAGCGACGATAACAAATTTCTTCCTCTGTTTCATCTTTGTTGAGTATAAACAATTTCGAAGCCGATCTCATCGATTTCAAATATTGTTTTCAACTCAAATATATAGATTATAAGATAAGGATATCTTAGAATATTTCTTTTACTTACATTATGTGTCGTTTTTAAAAAAATCACTATTACTAACAAACTAATATGATATTTGTAATGACTCAACCGGTCATTTTAACTTTTAGAACCTCGTTCCCTAAAATAAAATTTTCAGTATGTGCTTTTAATAATTTTTGACTTGCGGGGATGGTTGGTTCGGGATTTGGAAGCTCTTGGGTTGAATCTAGAACACTTGGTTCCTTAAGTTAGCCTTAAAAGGCCAAGTTTGACTTCGGTCAATATTTTGAGAAAATGACCTCGGAATCGGGATGTGACAGTTCCAATAGGTTCGTATGATGATGTTGGACTTGGGCGTATGTCCAAATCGGATTTGGATAACCCGGGAGCGTTTTGACGCTTAATAGTAAAAATCAACTATTTGAAGGTTTAAACTTCTTTAAATTTGGTTTGGAGTAATTTTGAGTAATTGAAGTCCGTTTGGAATTCTGAGTTTGGCAATAGTTCAGTATAGCGATTTAAGACTTGCACGCAAAATTTCGATTCATTCCGAGTAGTTTAAGTATATTTTCGGCGCATTGGAAGTAAATTGAAGAACTTAAAATTCTTAAGTTTGAATCAATTTGGTTTGGGGTATGATTCTTAGATTTGATGTTGTTTTACGCATTTCGAGAGTTCGAGCGAGTCCGTTTTATGATTTAAAACCTGTTGGTATGTTCGAGCGGGGTCCCGAGTGTTAATCGTACGAGGCTCGGACCAAGTTAGAAGTTGGGATCCAAAATTGAAGCTCCCAACTAATCTCAGAATCGCACATGTGCTTGGCCAGCCGCAGGTGCGACACTCGCAGGAGCGAACCTCGCAGATGCGAGTTTTTGTGCCCAGAAGCGGAAAAGGGAATGGGCAATCGACCGCAGATGCGGATGATTTGCGCACCTGCGAACGCACAGGTGCAAGCATTTTTCACAGATGCGAGGCTTGGCAGGTGAGGGAAAACTCGCACCTGCGAGGGTTTTCCACAGGTGCGGAAGCCGCAGGTGCGGTACCCCTTCCACAGGTGCGAAACCACTGCTTGGCAAAATAGTTAAAAATCAGGGCTCAGACATTTTGAGCCCATTTTTCCTCCATTTTCGGGCGATTTAAGAGCTTTTGAGAAGGGAGTTCAACTAGCAATTTAAAGGTAAGTTAATTCCACACTCCTTGAGTTAAATACATAGATTATAGGTAGATTATAACTAGTAAATCTTAGAAATCAAGGGTTTAGGTGAAAAACCTAGAGTTTTATAAAAATGAGATTTTAACCACGATAATGGTTATGGAATTGGATAGAAATTATATATTTGAGTTCTTGAGATTATGGGTAACGTTTTAATCCGAAAATTTCCAGAATCCGGGAAGTGGGCCCGGGATGAATTTTAGGAATTTTACCATTTTGGATAGAGTAATTTATTTAATAGATGGATTTCAAATTATTAAACATATATTAATTATTTTATATAACTTTTTGATAGTTTCGGATTTTTCGGCATTGAATCGAGAATTTTACGCGACGCGATAATCAGAACGTGGACTTTGAGACGAGGTAAGTCTCTTGTCTAATCTTGTGAGGGGGAAATTACCCCATAGGGATTAAATTAAATAATTATTGCTAATTGCGGGAGCTACGTACGCAAGAGGTGACGAGAGTCCGTGCGTAGCTACTATTAATGCAAAAGTCCGGGTAGTCTAGGACTCAAAGCATGAATTACTTGTGTAAACTGTATTTTTTGTTTAATTAATATTAATTGCTATATATGAATATATTGTGAATTGTTAGATAAAGATATTAAAGGATGAAAATCTCATATGCTTAATTTTCTGTTTAAATTAATTAATTGTTAAAAAAATTGTTCTTCCTCCTGAATTTATCTTATAATAAATATACTCTCCTTCCGGTAGCACATAAGAAAATGTGCTCCTTTCTTGTGAAGTGGGCCGAACGCCTCGGCAGGATAGATGCATCTATGGATCGCGCCGGACGCCCCTCGGCAGTGTACACGACACTCTGGATCGGGCCATACGTCCTTGGCAGAAATCGTGCTTAATAATAATAGTCACACGATACTTTAATAATTTATTTCAGCTTGCGAAGCTAATTGATAAATTGGAAAATCCTTGGAATTTAATGAATTATTATTCTTGCTTGTTAAAGAATTAATTGTTATTCCTGTAAATGATATTTAATTGATAAATTGAAAATTATTTGAATTTAAGGAATTTAATTAATATATTTAGAATTCTTGCATTTGAAGGAATTTGATTAAATAATAATTTTAAATTCTGTAAATCATGCTGATTTAAATATCCTAGTTGTATTTCAATTATTATTATTGACCCCCAGTGAGTGTTAAAGTCAGCCATCTCGTCTCTACCACTTCGAGATTAGGCTTGATACTTACTGGGTAGACGTTGTTTAAGTACTCATACTACACTTGCTGCACTTTTTGTGCAGGAACTGAGGTAAGTACTAGTGGGGGACCCATCGTCTTACACCCACGTTATCCAGGGGCATAGTGGTGAGCTGTTTCTCTAATCCAATCTTCAGCTACTAGTGTCTCTCTCTTTGTATTTTTTTTTTCATTCTGTCTATTTTTTTTCAGACAGTATTTGAGGTTTTGTTCAATCTACTAGATGGTCTTACACTTGTGACACCAGGTCTTGGCACACACATTGGTAGAATTTGGGTTTTATTATTTCTCTTGGTTTTAAATTTTGTCAATGAATGCTTAATCTATTAAGTTGGCTTGCCTAGCCGTAATGTTGGGCGCCATCACGACCTATAGGTGAAATTGAGTCGTATCAATATTCGAATTTGAATTTTAATGCAATTTAAGTAGTTTGCATTGAGATTAAGTCAAGTATGGTGTCGAGAAAAAATTACTTGGTAATTTTAAGACAATATATGCAATGTTATATAATAATAATCAATTAATCTAATATTTAATGATTCAAAGAACCAAAAATCTGTATATATTGGGTATTCAAAATTCAAAATCTGTGGCTAGAGATATCGACAAAATTGAGTCATACTGAAATAAAGTTTCACCGGCCAAAGAATTATTTAAATTTTTAGATAGCCGATTAAAGTGGATTTTAAATTAATGATAATATCTTCACCTACATCATTATAAAGATAATCATTATTGAAATATATATAATATTTTAGAAATTGAAATTTCAAAATAGAAATATTTTTTTAAACATAATAGCATACCAAATAAGAATTCAAGTCGTAGTATTATTTCGAGTTATTATTTCGCTTTGTGACTATTTTTAGGTTCCAATGACACCAATAAGAGTGATGCAAAAATAAAATTATCACTACGAGATTTGAAAAAATGTTAGCCTTTTTTCATGTAGTGTTCCTTTTTAAATATATAATGATTATCTATAATTATCTAGAAGGTTTAAATTTTAAGGTTATTTACATATAATTCAAATAACTCAGATATTTAACATGGTTAGCGTCAAATATCAAAATGGAGTCATACTAGAAAAAAAATCATTGGCTAAAGAATTTTTTAAATTTTAGATAGCCGACTAAAATGAGTTTTGAATTAAGGATAATATTTTGACTTACATTATTATAAATATAATTATTATTGAAAAATAAAGTTTTAGAAACTAAAATTTTAAAATAGAAATATTTTTTGAAAAATATCAACACACCAAACAAGAGTTCAAGCAGTAGTAAAAGAGTCAAGTCGTATCCAAAGATTCCTTCATAGTCACAACCTTTGATTGTTTTTCCATAAATATGAGTTATTATTTTGCTCCCTCACTATATTTTGGATCCAATGACACCGACGAGAATGGTACCAAAAAAGAAAAAATAGAATTATAACTATATTATTTGAGAAATGTTTAATCATTTTCATGTAGTTTTTCTTAATTAATATCCAATAATTATCTTTATTTATCGAGAAGGTTTAAATTTTATGATTATTTACATATACACCAAATAACTCAAATATTTAACATGGTTAGTGTCCGCGCATCCGCGTGGGTGCTAATACTAGTTTAGTTGCCTAATGATAGGAACGTGTGTTGATTATAAAATGAATTTGGAATAATAATTGAGTGGAAGTCGACTATTGCTAATGCCTAATTATGGAAATGAGTTTTTATTATAAAATGACTTTGGCATATATATAATAATGGTGCCGATTTGACTATAATCAATTCTATGAGCTGAGAAGCGTTGGATTGTCAAGTTAAATGGCATCATTTCATACCAGTATTGTGATGACCCAAAAGGTCATCTTATGTTTTAGAACTCGAATCTGCGCTCTTAAGCCTTAAAATTTTTATTTTTACCCTCCTTGATTTGCGTGCGCAGTCCGGAAAGGTTTCCAAAAAGCTTTTATGTTGAAAACTAATGAAAATAAGATTTTTTGCCTTAAAAGTTGATTATAGTTGACTTCGGTCAACATCTTTGGTAAACAGGCCCGGATCCGTGCTATGACGGTCCCGGTAGGTCCATATAGAATTATGGGACCTCGGCGTATGCCCGGAATCGAATTCGGAGGTCCCTAGCTTGATTTATGAATTTTTGATAAAAATTAAAAGTTTTGAAATTATTTATTTTTATGAATTGATTGATATTTGGCATTGTTAGTATCGGGTCCGTATTTTGGTTTCGGAGCCCGGTACAGGTTCATTATTACTTAAGACATGTATGTGAAATTTGGTGAGAAACGGAGTTGATTTGACGTGATTCAGACGTTCAGTTGAGAAGACAGAAATTTTAAAGTGTTCTTGAGAATTTCATTTGATTTGGTGCTAAATTTAGAGTTCTAGGTGATATTTTGGCGATTTGATCGCTCGAGCAGGTCCGTATGATATTTTTAGACTTACGTGCATGTTTGGTTTGGAGCCCCGATGGCGCGGGTGCCATGCGGGCGATGTGCGAGTTGAGTTTAAACCTCAACAAGGCTGCTGGTGCACCATATCTGGTGTGCCCGCACCTACGAGCCTTTGGTCGCAGGTGTGAGCGAAAGCCCACATATGCGACCCAGGCCTGGACTTCGTTTTTTTCGCAGATGCAGACATTTCTCTGCAGGAGCGGAACCGCAGAAGCGGAACCCTGTCAGCAAGTGCGGCCCTAGTTGGCCCAGTCCCTTACCGCAGAAGCGCACATCCTGTCCGCACATGCGGATGCGCAGGTGCGACCAAAGCACCGCAGGTGAGAAGGTCGCTGGGCAGTGAGCATTTAATTCGGACTCCATCCATTTGTCTTCTCGTTTTCAAAAGGATAGGAGGCCTAGGGCGATTTTTCAAAGACATTTTCTTCCCCTAATTATATGTAAGTGTTCTTTAACTCGTGTCTTTCAATCTTTTACTTCATTTTACTGGAATTCAACCTAAAAATCTTGGATTTCATGGTAGAATTAGGGGTTAGGATAGAAACTAGGAATTTTGAGAATTTGGGGATTTAGACCTCAATTCGGGGTCGTATTCAAAAATTTATTACATATTCGGGCTCGGGGGAGAATGGGTAAGAGGATTTTGGTCCGAACCTCGGGTTTTGACCAAACGGGCCCGGGGTCGATTTTTTCGAGTTTTTGGAGGAAAATTTTGGAAATTTAATTTATGAAATATAATTAATTCCTTTAGCAATATTTGATATTAATGAGTCATTTTTGAATAGATACGAGTGGTTTAGAGGTGAATTCCAAAGGAAAAGCTGTGATTGAGAATTAAGTGGCCTTCGGAGCGAGGTAAGTGTGGTGTCTAACTTTGGCTTGAGGGAATAGGTATTGTGTGAGTATTTGCTACATGTTTTGTTGTTGAATACGACATATAGTTGAGGTGACGAGCATCTATATGTTGTGGTCGAGTCATAGCATACGAGTGAAATTCCATTTCTGGCAAATTTGTAGTCTTAAATCTTGTTATCCATGCTTATTGCTGTTGTTGAAATGTTGGAAGACTTGTATCCGGTTCCACCAAGGACGATAAAATTGCGAATATTGATTCGAGGTTGAGATGTTAAATTATGAAAGTAATCATTTATGAAATATTGATTTCTTGTGAAGCTTCTCTCTATCCGTTGTTATTGATTCTGTGAAATGTAAGAAATAGTGTAAAGCACAAAGGGTGATACCGTGCATAATTTAATTATATTGTGAGGAAGAGTGTAAAGCACGAAGGGTGATGCCGTGCATAATTTAATGATACTGTGCGAAAGAGTGTAAAGCATGAAGGGTGATGCCGTGTATAATTTATTTAAATTGTGAGGAAGAGAATAAAAGCACGAAGGGTGATGCCGTGCAGTTTTATTTGTTATTTGGTGAGGTTGAGAGTAAAATCACGAAGGGTGATGCCGTGCAATTTTCCTTGCTGTCTTAATTGCTTAATTCGTTAAAAGATTTCCGGTTTAATTATGTCTTTTCATTATACTCACTTTTTATGTTGTATTCCCCCACTGTATGTTCCCCTCCCATTATTTCTGCATTTATTGCTTTACTTATTGTTGTTGCCTCTAGCATGATTATATTGTTCAGGTTATATGTGGGTGTCTTGTCCTAGCCCCGTCACTTCTTTGCCAAGGTTAGGTTCGATACTTACCAGTACAGGGTGTCGGTTGTACTGATGCTGCACTCTGCACTTTGTGTATAGATTTTGATACCGACTCAGGTTGATCAAGATTTTCTATTGGTTCGTTGTCCGGAGACTCAAGGTAGATCTGTCGGCGTTCATAGACCTTGAAGTCCCCGTCTATCTTTTATGTCCTACTGTTTTCTTTCATTGAGACAATTGTATTTTCTTTCAGACTATTACTTGTAGTAAATTCTAGAATGCTCGTGAATTGTGACTCTAGATCCGGGTAGTAGTAATTAATACAGTTTTATGATATTACACACTTATTATATTTCATCTTAGTTAATTATTGTTATTTACAGAATACAATTAAGGAATTGGTTTAACGATTTTCTAACGTTGGCTTTCCTTGCAAGTGAAATGTTAGGCGCCATCACGATCCCGTCAGTGGGAAATTTCGGGTCGTGACAGTTGGTATCATCGCCCTAGGTTTCTTAGGTCTCACGATTCATGAGCAAGCTTAGTAGAGTCTGGAGGATCGGTACAGAGACGTCTTTTCTTATCTTCCAGAGGCTATGAAGTTTAGGAACAAGTTTCACTTCTATTTTTCTCTATCGTGCAATTTTGCTTTCTCAATGCTGATTGAACTCTTCTACTCTTATTCTCTCGTAGATAGCGAGAATACGTACCGCTTCCTCAACTGAACAGCAGCCAGAGCCTCCAGTGACAGCTTTTATACGGGGCAGAGGTCGAGGCCGTGCCAGAGGCAGGGACAGGGCTCAGCCTAGGTCCCGAGCGTCAGCCCCAGTAGTGGAGCCTCAGCTAGAGCTTGACGAGGAGGTTCCAGCCCAGACTGTTCCTGCCGGACCAGCTCAGGTTTCGGAAGGGTTCATTGCTACCCCAGAACTTCAGGACGCTTTGGTCCGTTTGGTGGGCCTTATGGAGAGTGTGGCCCAGACTGGCGCATTTCCTATGGCACCAGCAGTCTCTCAGGCTGGAGGAGGAGCCCAGACTCCTACCACTCCCGCTCTGGAGCAGATAACTCCCCAGTATCAGACTCCAGCATCTCAGCCAGTTATTGTGGCACAGGTCGGAGATGGGCTAGCTATGTCTTATGAGGATTTATGGAGATTGGAAAGGTTTATCAAGCTCTTTCCTGTTCACTTCAGTGGTCCTCCTTCAGAGGATCCCAGGAGTATCTTGACAACTGTCACGAGGTTTTACGGAACATGGGTATTGTGGAGACCAATGGGGTCGATTTTGCTGCATTTCAGATGAATGGTTCTGCCAAAAAATGGTGGAGAGATTACTTGTTGACCAGACCAGTTGGGTCGCCTGCTCTTACTTGGGACTAGTTCTCTCAGCTCTTCATAGAGAAATTTCTGCCTATCATATTGAGAGAGGAGTGTCCCCGCCAGTTTGAGCGACTCCAGCAGGGCAGTATGGTTGTTACTCAATATGAGACCCGTTTTGTGGATTTCGCCCGTCATGCTACTCTTCTGCTTCCCACCGAGAGAGAGAGGGTGAGGAGGTTTATTGATGGACTTGCTCAGCCTATCAGATTACAGATGGCTAAGGAGACTGGGAGTGAAATTTCTTTTCATGCGGCCTTCAGATGCATTATTCCGACCAGCTAGCCTACAGTGCACCACCAGCTTCTACTAGTACACCTCCACTTTAGAGTTATCAGGGTGGTTATTCAGGTTGACAGGGTCAGTTTCAGGGTCAGCAGTCACAGCAGCCGAAGTTATGTTATACTTGTGGTGATCCAAGGCACATTGCTAGATTTTTCCCTCGGGCAACGGGCAGCTCACAACATTAGAGTTCTCGTGCCATGGTTCCGGCACCAATTGTTGCACCACCTGCTCAGCCAGCTAGAGGCAGGGGTCAGGCAGCCAGAGGTAGAGTCCAGACTGTTAGAGGTGGAGGTCAGGTCATTAGAGGTGGAGATGAGCCAGTTAGAGGCCGTCCCAGGGACGTAGTTCAGGGTGGTGGGCCCCAGCCCCAGTGTTATGTTTTTCCAACCAGGCCTGAGGCTGAGTCATCTGACGCAGTTATCACAAGTACTGTTTCAGTTTGCAGTAGAGATGTTTCAGTTCTATTTGATCTGGGATCTACTTACTCCTATGTGTCATCCTATTTTGTTTCCTATTTGTTGTGCCCCGTGATTCTTTGAGTGCTGTTATGTATGTGTCCACACCAGTGGGAGATGATATTGTTGTAGATCATGTTTATCGTGCATGTGTGGTCACCATTGGGAGTCTTGAGACTCGTGTAAATCTCCTACTTCTCGACATGGTTGATTTTGATGTCATACTGTGTATGGATTGGCTATCACCTTATCATGATATATTAGATTCTCATGCCAAGACAGTGACCTTAGCCTTGTAGGGGTTTCTTCGATTAGAGTGGAGATGAAATCTTGGCCATTCTGCCAGCAGGGTTATCTCTTATGTGAAGGCTCGGCATATGGTCGAGAAGGGGTGTCTAGCTTATTTGGCTTATGTCCGCGATTCTAGTGCGGAGGTTCCTTCCATAGATTCGGTGCCGGTTGTTCGTGAGTTTCCAGAGGTGTTTCCTGCAGACCTGCCGGGGATGCCACCCGATAGGGATATTGATTTCTGCATTGATTTGGCTCCGGGCACTCAGCCTATTTCCATTCCGCCATATCGCATGGCCCCGCCAGAGTTGAAAAAATTGAAGGAGCAGTTGCAATATTTGCTTGATAAGGGATTCGTTAGACCTAGTTTCTCGCCCTGGGGTGCACCTGTGTTGTTTGTGAAGAAGAAGGATGGATCGATGAGGATGTGTATAGATTATCGGCAGTTGAACAAAGCCACCATCAAGAACAAATATCCATTGCCGAAGATTGATGATTTATTTGATCAGTTTCAGGTTGCCAAGGTGTTTATAAAGATTTATTTAAGATCTGGCTACCATCAGTTGAGGATTAAGGCATCCGATGTTCCTAAGAGAGCTTTTCAGACTCGGTAAGGGTATTATGAGTTTCTAATGATGTCATTTGGGCTGACAAATGCCCCAGCAGCATTCATGGATATAATGAACCGGGTGTTCAAACCCTACCTGCTGTGGTTTTGTTTATTGATGATATCTTGACCTACTCCCACAGTCGAGAGGAGCATGAGCAGCACCTTCGGATCATTCTTCAAACTCTGAAAGGCAACCAGTTATATGCTATGTTCTCAAAATGCGAGTTTTGGTTGAGTTCAGTTAATTCTTAGGTCACGTTACATCAGCAGAGGGTATTTAGGTGGATCCTAAGAAGATTGAGGCAGTTCAGGACTGTCCTAGACCCACATCAGCTACATAGATCCTTAGTTTCCTGGGTTTGGCGGGCTATTACCGTCGATTTGTGGAGGGGTTTTTATCCATAGCAGCCCTGTTGACCAGATTGACCCAGAATGGTGCCCCGTTCAGGTGGTCAGACGAGTATGAAGCAAGCATTCAGAAGCTCAAGACAGCTTTGACTACGACACCAGTATTGGTGTTACCCACAGGTTCAGGATCTTATACAATATATTATGACGCATCCCGTATTTATCGGGGTGCGGTATTAATGCAAGGTGGCAAGGTTACTGCATATGCCTCGCGGAAGCTGAAGGTTCACGGGAAGAATTACATTGTTCATGATCTAGAACTGGCAGCCATTGTTCACGGACTGTAGATATGGAGGCATTTTCTTTATGGCGTGCCATGTGAGGTATTCACCGATCATCGGAGCTTGCAGTATTTTTTCAATCAGAAGGAACTCAATTTGAGGTAGAGGAGGTGGCTGGAGCTATTGAAAGACTATGATATCACCATATTATATCATCCCGGCAAGGCCAACGTGGTGGCCGACGCTTTAAGTAGGAAGTCAGTCAGAATGGGTAGCCTTGCATATATTCCAGTTGGGGAGAGACCGCTTGCATTGGATGTTCAGGCCTTGGCCAACCAGTTCGTGAGGTTAGATGTTTCTGAGCCCAGCCGTGTTCTAGCTTGTACGGTTGCTCGGTCTTCTTTGTTTGAATGCATCAGATATCAGCATGATGAGGATCCTCATTTACTTGTCCTTAGAGACACAGTGCGACATGGGGGTGCCAAGCAGGTTACTGTTGGAGATGACGGAGTTTTGAGGATGCAGGGTCGTATTTGTGTCCCTAATGTGTATGGACTTCGTGAGTTGATCCTTGAGGAGTCCCATAGTTCCCGATATTCTATTCATTCGGGCACCGTCAAGATGTATCGGGACTTGAGGCAACATTATTGGTGGAGGCAAATGAAGAAAGACATAGTTGCCTATGTAGCTCGGTGCCTAAATTGTCAGCAGGTAAAGTATGAGCATGAGAGACATGGTGGTTTACTTCAGAGGTTAAATATTCCTAAGTGGAAGTGGGAACGAATCACTATGGACTTTGTTGTTGGACTCCCATGGAATCAGAGGAAGTTCGATGCAGTTTGGGTCATTGTGAACAGGTTGACTAAGTCAGCGCATTTCATTCCCGTGACAGTTACCTATTCCTCGGAGTGGCTGGCAGAGATTTATATTCGTGAGATAGTCAGTCTTCATGGTGTGCCCGTGTCTTATCATTTCTGATCGAGGTACACAGTTTACCTCGCACTTTTAGAGGGTAGTTTAGCATGAGTTGGGTACGCGGGTTGAGTTGAGCACAACATTTCATCCTCAGACGGACGGGTAGTCTGAGCGTACTATTCAGATCTTGGAGGATATGCTTCACACCTGTGTTATTGACTTTGGAGGTTTTTGGGATCAGTTTTTGCTATTAGCGGAGTTTGACTACAATAACAACTACTAGTCGAGCATTCAGATGGCTCCCTATGAGGCATTAAATGGTAGACGGTGTAGGTCGCCAATTGGGTTGTTTGAGCCGGGGGAGGCTCGGTTATTGGGTACAGATTTAGTACAGGATGCCTTGGATAAGGTCAAGATTATTCAGGATCGACTTCGCGCAGCTCAGTCCAGGCAGAAGAGTTATGCCGACCGTAGAGTTCGTGATGTTGCACTCATGGTCATAGAGAGAGTATTACTTCGGGTATCACCCATGAAGGGTGTTATGAGGTTCGGGAAGAAGGGCAAGTTGAGCCCTAGGTATATCGGATCTTTTGAGATTCTGGAGAGAGTGGGAGAGGTGGCTTACAGGCTTGCGTTGCCACCCAGTTTAGCAGTTGTTCATCAGGTATTCCATGTTTTCATGCTTCAAAAGTATCACGGTGATCCGTCCCATGTATTAGATTTCAACTCTGTCTAATTGGACAAGGATTTGACTTAGGAGGAGGAGCCGGTGGCAATTCTAGCCCGGGAAGTTCGCCAGTTGAGATGAAAGAGTTACCATTCAGTTTGAGTGCAGTGGAGCGGTCAGCCTATTAAGGCAGCTACTTGGGAGTCCGAGTCTAATATGGGGAGTAAATATCCCCACTTTTTCATCAGCCCAGATACTTTTTCTATGTCCGTTCGAGGACGAACGATTGTTTTAGAGGTGGAGAATGTGATGACCCAAAAGGTCATTTTATGTTTTAGAACTCGAATCTACGCTCTTAAGCCTTAAAATTTTCATTTTTACCTTTCTCGATTTGCGTGCACAGTCCGGGCAGGTTTCCGGAAAGCTTTTGTGTTGAAAACTAATGAAAATAAGAATTTTTGTCTTAAAAGTTGATTTTAGTTGACTTCGGTCAACATATTTGGTAAACGGGCCTGGATCCGTGCTATGACGATCCCGGTTGGTCCGTTTCGAATTTTGGGACTGGGGAGTATGCCCGGAATCGAATTCGAAGGTCCCTAGCTTGAGTTATGAATTTTTGATGAAAATTAAAAGTTTGAAAATTATTTGTTTTTAAGAATTGATTGATATTTGGCATTGTTAGTATCGGGTCTGTATTTTGGTTCCGGAGCCCGGTACAGGTTCATTATGATATTTAAGACATGTCTGCGAAATTTGGTGAGAAATGGAGTTGATTTGACTTGATTCTGATGTCCAGTTGAGAAGATAGAAATTTTAAAGTGTTCTTAAGAATTTCATTTGATTTGGTGCTAAATTTAGAGTTCTAGGTGTTATTTTGGCGATTTGATCGCGCGAGCAGGTTCGTATGATGTTTTTAGACATGCGTGCATGTTTGGTTTGGAGCCCCAAGGGCTTGGGTGCCATTCGGGTGATGCACGACTTGAGTTCAAACCGTAACAAGGCTGCTGTTGAACCAAATCTGGTGTGCCCGCATCTGCGAGGGTTTGGTCACAGATGCGGATATTTCTCCGCAGGAGCGGGACCGCAGAAGCGGAACCCGGTCCGCAGGTGCGGCCCTAGTTGGCCTAGTCCTTTTTCACACAAGCGCACATCCCGTCTGCACATGCGGATGTGAGGCCTAGGGAGCATTTAATTCGGACTTCAGCCATTTTTCTTCTCGTTTTCAAAAGGATAGGAGGCCTAGGGCGATTATTCAAAGACATTTTCTACCCCAAATCATAGGTAAGTGTTCCTTAACTCGTTTCTTTCAATCTTTTACTTCATTTTACTAGAATTCAACCTAAAAATCTAGGATTTCATGGTATCATTAGGGGTTAGGGTAGAAACTACGAATTTCGAAAATTTGGGGATTTAGATATCATTTCGGGGTCGGATTCCAAAACTTTTTACATATTCGGGTTCGGGGGTGAATGGGTAAGAGGATTTTGGCCCGAACCTCAGATTTTGACCAAGCGGGCCCGGGGTTGATTTTTTCAACTTTTTGGAGGAAAATTTTGGAAATTTAATTTATGATATATAATCAATTCCTTTAGATATATTTGATATTAATGAGTCATTTTTGAATAGATACGAGTGGTTTAGAGGTGAATTCCAAAGAAAAAGTAGTGATTGACAATTAAGTGTCCTTCGGAGCGAGTTAAGTGTGGTGTCTAACTTTGGATTGAGGGAATAGGTATTGTGTGAGTATTTGCTATGTGTTTTGTTGTTGAATACGACGTATAGTTGAGGTGACGAGCATCTATATGTTGTAATCGAGTCATAGCATGTGAGTGAAATTCTATTTCTTGCAAATTTGTAGTCTTAAATCTTATTATCCATGCTTATTGTTGTTGTTGAAATGTTGGAAGACTTGTATCCGGTTTCACCAAGGACGATAAAATTGTGAATATTGATTTGAGGTTGAGATATTAAATTGTGAAAGTAATCATTTATGAAATATTGATTTCTTGTGAAACTTCTCTCTATCCGTTGTTATTGATTCTGTGAATTGTCAGGAACAGTGTAAAGCACGAAAGGTGATGCCGTGAATAATTTAATTATATTGTGAGGAAGAGTGTAAAGCTCGAAGGGTGATGCCATGCATAATTTAATTATATTGTGAGGAAGAGTGTAAAGCACGAAGGGTGATGCCGTGTATAATTTATTTATATTGTGAGCAAGAGAGTAAAAGCATGAAGGGTGATGCCGTGCAGTTTTCCTTGCTATCTTTATTGCTCAATTCGTTTAAGGATTTCCGGTTTAATTATGTCTTTTCATTATACTGACTCTTTATGTTGTATTCCCCCACTGTATGTTCCCCTCCCATTGTTTCTGCCTATAGCATGATTATACTGTTCAGGTTATATGGGGGTGTCTTGTCCAAGCCTCATCACTACCTCGCCTAGGTTAGGTTTGGCATTTACCTGTGCATGGGGTCGGTTGTACTGATGATGCACTCTGCACTTTCTATAAAATTTTTTATACCGCCTCAGGTTGATCAAGATTTGCTACTGGTCCGTTGTCCGGAGACTCAAGGTAGATCTGTCGGCATTTACAGACCTTGAAGTCCCCGTCTATCTTTTATGTCCTACTGTTTTCTTTCATTTAGACAGTTGTATTTTCTTTCAGACTATTACTTGTAGTAAATTCTAGAATGCTCGTGAATTGTGACTCCAGATCCGGGTGGTAGTAATTAATACAGTTTTATGATATTCCGCACTTATTATATTTCATCTAAGTTAATTATTGTTATTTACTGAATGGAAATAAGGAATTAGTTTAACGATTTTCTAACGTTGGCTTTCCTAGCAAGTGAAATGTTAGGCGCCATCACTGTCCCGTCGGTGAGAAATTTTGGGTCGTGACCATTGGTATCAGAGCCCCAGGTTGCTTAGGTCTCACGATTCACGAGCAAGCTTAGTAGAGTATGAAGAATCGGTACGGAGACGTCTGTGCTTATCTTCCAGAGTCTATGAAGTTTAGGAACAAGTTTCACTTATATTTTTCTTTGTCGTGCGATTTTGCTTTCTCAATACTGATTGAACACTTCGGCTCTTATTCTCTCGCAAATGGCGAGAACACGTACCGCTTCCTCAACTGAGCAGTAGCCAGAGCCTCCAGTGATAGCTCCTACGTGGGGCAGAGGTCGAGGTCGAGGCCGTGCAAGAGGCCGAGGGAAGTGCAGGGCTCGGCATAGGGGCCGAGCAGCAGCCCCAGTAGTGGAGCCTCAGATAGAGCTTGACGAGGAGGTTCCAACCCAGACTATTCCTTTCGGGACCAACTCAGGTTCCGGAAGGGTTCATTGCTACCCCAGTACTTCAGGTCCCTTTTGTCCGTTTGGTGTGACTTTTGGAGAGTGTGCCCCAGACTGGCGCATTTCCCATGGCACCAGCAGTCTCTCAGGCTGGAGGAGGAGCCCAGACTCCTACGACTCCTGCTCCGGAGCAGATAGCTACCCAGTATCAGACTCCAGCAGCTCAGTCAGTCGGATTAGTTCAGCCGGTTATAACGGCATAGGTCGGAGGTGGGCCAGCTATGTCTTCTGAGGCTTATGGAGATTGGAAAGGTTTATCAAGCTCTTTACTGTTCACTTCAGTGGTGCTCCTTCAGAGGATCCCCAGGAGTATCTTGACAGCTGTCACGAGGTTTTACAGAACATGGGTATAGTGGAGACTAATGGGGTCGATTTTGCTGCATTTTAGATGAGTGGTTCCGCCAAGAAATGGTGGAGAGATTACTTCTTGACCAGACCAGCTGGGTCACCTGCTCTTACTTAGGACTAGTTCTCTCAGCTCTTCATAGAGAAATTTATGCCTATCACATTGAGAGAAGAGCGTCACCGTCAATTTGAGCGACTCCAGCAGGGCAGTATGACTGTTATTCAGTATGAGACCCGTTTTGTAGATTTGTCCCATCATACTATTCTTCTGCTTCCCACCGAGAGCGAGAGGGTGAGGAGGTTTATTGATGGACTTTCTCAACCTATCAGATTGTTGATGGCTAAGGAGACTAGGAGTGAAATTTCTTTTCAGGCGGCTGCTAATGTCGCCAGACGAGTCGAACTTGTTCTTACTCAGGGAGGTCAAGGGTCTGACAAGAGACCTTGTCATTCCGGTGAGTTTAGCGGTGCCTCATCTAGAGGCAGGAGTACTTTTGGTATTGGCCATCCTCCCAGGCCGTTTCATTCAGCGCTCCAAGCATACCACGGTGCCTCAGGTGGTCATGGCCATCAGATGCATTATTCCGACCAGCTAGCCTACAGTGCACCACCAGCTCCTATTAGTGCACCTCAACTACAGAGTTATCAGGGTGGTTATTCAGGTCGACAGGGTCAGTTTCAGGGTCAGCAGTCATAGCAACCGAAGTTATGTTATACTTGTTGTGATCCGAGGCACATTGCTAGATCTTTCCCTCGGGCAATGGGCATCTCACAACATCAGAGTTCTCGTGCCATGGTTCCGGCACCAATTGCTGCACCACCTGCTCAGCCAGCCAGAGGTAGGGGTCAGGCAGTCAGAGGTAGAGGCCAGTCTATTAAAGGTAGAGGTCAGGCCGTATTTTGGTTCTGGAGCCCGATACAGGTTCATTATGATATTTAAGACATGTCTGTGAAATTTGGTTAGAAACGGAGTTGATTTGATGTGATTTGGATGTCTAGCTGAGAAGATAGAAATTCTAAAGTGTTCTTGAGAATTTCATTTGATTTGGTGCTAAATATAGAGTTCTAGGTGTTATTTTGGCAATTTGTTCATGCGAGCAGGTTCGTATGATATTTTTAGACTTGCGTGCATGTTTGGTTTGGAGCCCCGAGAGCTTGGATGCCGTTCGGGCGATGCTCGAATTTAGTTCAAACCTCAACAAGGCTGCTGGTGCACCAAATTTGGTGTGCCCGCACCTGCGAGGCTTTGGTCGCAGGTGCGAGCGAAAGCCCCGCAGATGCGACCTAGGCCTGGACTTCATTTTTTTCGCAGATGCAGACTTTTCTCTGCAGGAGCAGGACCGCAGAAGCGGAACCCTGTTAGCAGGTGCGACCTCCATTGGCCTAGTCCCTTTTGACAGGAGCGCACATCCCGTCCGCACATGCGGATGCGCAGGTGTGACCAAATCACCGCAGGTGCAAAGGGCGCTGGGCAGTGAGCATTTAATTTGCACTCCATCCATTTTTCTTCTCGTTTTCAATATGATAGGAGGCCTATGGAGATTTTTCAAAGACATTTTCTTCCCCAAATCATAGGTAAGTGTTCCTTAACTCGTTTCTTTCAATATTTTACTTCGTTTTACTATAATCCAACCTAAAAATCTAGGATTTCATGGTAGAATTAAGGGTTAGGGTAGAAACTAGGGATTTCGGGAATTTGGGAATTTAGACCTCAATTCGGGGGAATTCTAAAACTTATTATATATTCGGGCTCGGGGGTGAATGGGTAAGAGGATTTTGGTCCGAACCTCGGGTTTTGACCAAGCGGGCCTGGGGTGGAGTTTTTTGACTTTTTGGCGGAAAATTTTGAAAATTTAATTTTGAAATATAATCAATTCCTGTAGCAATATTTGATATTAATGAGTCATTTTTGAATAGAGCGAGGTAAGTGTGGTGTATAACTTTGGATTGAGGGAATAGGTATTGTGTGAGTATTTGATACGTGTTTTGTTGTTGAATACGACGTATAGTTGAGCTGACGAGCATCTATACGTTGTGGTCGAGTCATAGCATGCGAGTGAAATTCCATTTCTTGCAAATTGGTAGTCTTAAATCTTGTTATCCATGCTTATTGTTGTTGTTAAAATGTTGGAAGACTTGTATCCGGTTCCACCAAGGACGATAAAATTGTGAATATTTATTCGAGGCTGAGATGTTAAATTGTGAAAGTAATCATTTATGAAATATTGATTTCTTTTGATACTTCTCTCTATCCGTTGTTATTGATTCTATGAATTGTAAGGAATAATTTAAAGTACGAAGGGTGATGTCGTGCATAATTTAATTATATTGTGAGGAAGAGTGTAAAGCACGAAGGGTGATGCCGTGCATAATTTAATTATATTGTGAGGAAGAGTGTAAAGCACGAAGGGTGATGCCGTGTATAATTTATTTATATTGTGAGGAAGAGAGTAAAAGCACGAAGGGTGATGCCGTGCAGTCTTATTTGTTATTTGGTGAGGTTGAGAGCAAAAGCACGAAGGGTGATGCCATGCAGTTTTCCTTAATGTATTAATTGCTCAATTCGTTTAAGAATTTTCGGTTTAATTATGTCTTTTCATTAAACTCACTCTTTATGTTGTATTCCCCCACTGTATGTTCCCCTCACATTATTTTTGCATTTATTGATTTACTTATTGTTGTTGCCTCTAGCATGATTATACTGTTCAGATTATATGTGGGTGTCTTATCCTAGCCTCATCACTACTTCGCCAAGGTTAGGTTCGACACTTTCTAGTACATGGGGTTGGTTGTACTGATGCTACACTCTGCACTTTCTGTGCAGATTTTGATACCGGCTTAGGTTGATCGAGATTTGCTACTGGTCCATTGTCCGGAGACTCAAGGTAGATCTGTCGGCGTTCGCAGACTTTGAAGTCCTCGTCTATCTTTTATGTCCTACTGTTTTCTTTCATTTAGACAGTTGTATTTTCTTTCAGACTATTACTTGTAGTAAATTCTAGAATGCTCGTGAATTGTGACTCCAGATCCGGGTGGTAGTAATTAATACAGTTTTTTGATATTCCGCACTTATTATATTTCATCTTAGTTAATTATTGCTATTTACTGAATGGAAATAAGGAATTGGTTTAACGATTTTCTAACATTGGCTTGCCTAGCAAGTGAAATGTTAGGCTCCATCACGGTCCCGTCGGTGGAAAATTTTGGGTCGTGACAAGTATTATCCTAAAGTCAAAGGTTTGAGATGCCTTTCACATTATTAGTTTTCAATAGTAAACTGGTGGTTATCATATATACCATTTTATTACATAAATTATCTTTGATTGCAATGGATTAGTCGCCTTCACATTACTAGTTTTCAGTAGTAGAAAGGTGATAGCACTATTTTATAAATTTTACCGTGTGTTGATTATGTAGTAAAAGCTTTTGCCTTGTGATCTTCCACCTGAAAGGGAAGATGATATAATATGATCTGTAAATGTCAGAGCCCAAACTCCCTCCGTATAACATCGTGAAGGTACCTAGTCTCGTGGGCCGGTCCTAGGTTTTGGGCCTGTCAGGGACCGGACCGCACCGGTCTCTTAGCAGGCCAAACGGTCCCAACGGCTATATTTAAAATAAAAGTAATTTTTTTTAAAAAAAAAAATAAAAAAAATATAGCCCTTGGCTATTTATAAAATAGCCATGTAAACTATAAATACCCCCTCATTCTTTCATTTTTTTCTTACAAAATCATCAATCTATCACAATCTCTCTCTAATTTTCTTCTATAATTGCTAGTATTGCTTACTTTATTGTTACAATTTGTGAAAAAATTGTGAAGTTGGTGAATTGAAATCTTCAATGATAATCAATTTTCAACAAGTTGTTTGTCAATTCGGTAAACTCGTTCCAACTCTTAAATTTTAATATTATAGTTTTGTT